>NW_025814826.1:25507500-26107500 GCF_022079265.1 Lynx rufus | reverse complement strand
TAGTTCAGACCTGCATTTTATAATCAAAGAATAAAAGCCATGGCTGGCTGCTGGTAGGTTCTCAGACTTTCTAAATTCATGACAGACAACCCTTGTGTCCTTTTTTGGCTTCCAGTAGAAACAACTTAAAAAAAATACATATATGTATGTGTGTGTGTATGTATTCCTGGCATGTACAGTTTGAAGAAATTGAAATTTCAATAGTTGGCTGATATGTAGGTTACTTGTATAATAGAAATAGGTATCATATTTAATGAAACCATAAGGGAAAAAAATGACAAAAGCAATGTATTATATCCTATAATACTCTACATCAACAATTGTTTCTTCTTCCTTTATACCTGGTAGGAAAGACTTCATTTACAATCACAGGAACCCCCATCTCAGACCATGCATCTACTCTTGCAAAGGGTGCAACTGAGGTTTTTTTTCCACTTTAGTCTTCTCTTTTCACACCTACATCTTTTTATCCTCTTCCAGATTTGTTGGTCTTCATGCCTGACAACATCTGGATCTGTTGCCCCAATAATGTGTCATACCAATCACAAAATACACTAAACCCAGCATTATGTAGAACCCTTAGTGCTACCATCACTCCCCCTTTGGAGGTCACACTGTCAATTACAGGCCTCTCCTGGAGGGTTTCAAACCACAATCATGGGGGGATGGTTCTCCTGAGCGTTCCATGTCCACAATTAATGGAGTGCTGCAGTGGTTAAGCTATGGCTTGTGTGCTCCGTAATAAGCACAGGAGGGAAAATTACCCGTTGGGGATCTCAGTGTTATTCTACAAGTTTAAAAGGAGTACTTCAGAAAAACCAATGTCAAAAACAGACCACAAGGAAGATTCCATCCGTGTTTGTGGATTCCTACAGTAGCATACATGAGATGGAAGATACTTTAAAAATGGAATGTAATATACCTAGTTAAAATAAAACTCTAAAATGAGATGACTTAGGTTTATTAAACTCTTTAAAATGATGTCTCATTCACTTATATTCCCTTTAACTTCGGAGATTTTAGGAACCAGCTAAATCTTAAATACATTTTCATGTTAATGTTTCTTATTGTCTCTTGCCACCTTTCCTGTCCCTTCCTGTGCTTAGGCTTGCTATTTCACTTGTACCTACCCGTGGTAGCTAGGCTCCAAAGATGGCTTCAAATATACCCTACCATCTACATTCTTGCCACTCCTCCTTTGAATCTGGGCTGAACTCCTGACTGCTTTGACCAAGAAGAGGCAGTGACATTATAGGAGTTCTGAGTACAGGTATTGAGAATGCCCAGCAATTTTGCCTATTCATGTAGGAGTTTTTTTGGATCCTCAGAAGTTCTGGGAGAAGTCCAGCTACCCTGCTAGAGAGATCACATGGAAAGGAAAGGCCTTGAGATCACTTAGAGCCCAAGAAGAATAGTCCAGCTTTCCCAGATTCCAGTTGAGTCTCCAGAGGACTCCAGCATCTGTCTGATTACAACCTCATGAGAAACTCCAAGACTAGCAGAAGAATGGCCCAATTCAGTCCAGTCAGTACACAGGGCTGGGAGAGACCACATGAAGGTTTTATATTTGATTGTATCCAGTGTGAGCAAAACGGTGGATGAGTAGTCATTTCTGTGCCATTTTTATGGGTGATAATTTGACAGTATCTTTTTGATGTTTTTAAATTAACATGAATCAATAACAAAATGCTAAGAATTTACTGGAAAGATAGGATTGTTTTTGGTCATATGAATGCTTGGTGTGAAATCTCAACAAATTTTAAGTGTACAACACAGTACTTTTACAGGTAAAATGCCACACAGCAGATATCTAAAAATTGCTTAACTGAAACTTTTGCCAATTCATTAGTAACTCCCCATTTCCTCTTCTTCCCAGCTCCTGGAAACCACATTTTCATTATCTGAATTTTTCTACTTTAAATACCTTATAAGTGGAGTAATACAATGGTTGTCCTTCAGTGACTGGTTTGTTCTACTTAGAATGTCAAAGTTAATCTATGTTGTCATATGTTGCAGAATTCCCTTAAGGTTGAATAACCTTCCATTATATGTATCCACTAGGTTTTCTTTATCCATTCATCCACTGATGGAAACTTTGGTTATTTCTATATATTTAATATTACATATGGTGTTGCAGTTAACATGAAGAACTAACAACTCTTTGAGATCCTGATTCCAATTATTTGGGATAAATTCAGAAGTGAGATTACTGAAACATACAGTAATTCTATTTTTTATTTTTGGAGGAACCTCTCTAGTGTTCAGGACAATTGTTATACTGTTGTCCATAGTAGCTACACTCTCAAAAGTTCTGCAATATTCATTGAATAAATTATGAGGTTATCATCTGCACTGTTCTAGGTCCTGTGAAGACAACAGTTAAGAAAAAAAGCCTGATCTCAAGGAGAATACATCCTAGGGAGGAAAAGCATACTGCCAGTAAACAAAGATGGTATTGAAACCAATAACTAGGGGCACCTGGGTGGCGCAGTCGGTTAAGCGTCCGACTTCAGCCAGGTCACGATCTCGCGGTCCGGGAGTTCCAGCCCCGCGTCAGGCTCTGGGCTGATGGCTCAGAGCCTGGAGCCTGTTTCCGATTCTGTGTCTCCCTCTCTCTCTGCCCCTCCCCCATTCATGCTCTGTCTCTCTCTGTCCCAAAATAAATAAACGTTGGAAAAAAAAAAAAACCAATAACTAGAAGAAAAAAATCAGGACAAATACTTTCCTAAAATCACAGATGCAAAAGAGTGACTGTTTTAAATATATCTGTCAAGTTAGCTAACATACAGTGTATACAGTGTGCTATTGGTTTTAGGGGTACATTACTGTGATTCATCACTTACATATTAGCACCCAGTGCTCATCTCAACGAGTGCCCTCCTCAATGCCCATCACCCATTAGCTCCTCTCGCCCACCACCCATCAGTTTGTTTTCTGTATTCAAGAGTCTTATGGGTTTGCCTCCCTCTCTGTTTGAAACTATTCCTTCTAACAGGGTGATTACTTTAGATGGTCGGTCTGGAGAGGGTTCTTTGAAGAAGTGAAACCTAAGCTACCATCTGTGTGACAAGGAGCCATCCATGCTTTCTGAGGAAAAAAAATAGTTTAAAGTCCAGGATAAATCTTAAAGTGTTAGATTCCAAAGTTGATGAGGATTATAGGTAAGGAAAGATAGGGAACAGGAAGAATTAGACAGGTAAATGGAGGTCATATGACATAGGGCTTGGAAGTCAACCTAAAAAGCTTTTATTCTCGTTTTAGGTGCTGTGTGAAGCCATTGGAGAGTGCTTAAGAGTGATAGCATTCCTAAAAAAGGTCTCTAGATGATATATAGGGAATGGACTATGGGAGAGAGTGGAGTAATTATGGATAGCGGTCAGGAGGCTACATCAAGAGACCAGGTGCAAAATAACAATGGCTTGCATAGGATTATGGTAGAGGGACAACTGCATGAATTTAGAATTTACTGTGATAGTAAGTTGGACACTGTGGCCATATGCCCTGAAACACACTAGAAGTGGAGAAGACTGGAAATATGGTCAGAATTGGGGAAAATTCTGAATTAACAAATCAGTTAAACATCCAACTCTTGATCTCAGGTCAGGTCTTGATCTCAAGGAGATCATGAGGGTCATGAGTTCAAGCTCTGTGTTGGGCTCCACACTGAGCATGGAGCCTACTTAAAAAGGGGGAAGGGGAGGGGGAAATGTGGCCAAAATGGAAAGATAAAAAATGACGTTGAAAAGATGCGGACAAAATAAGAATGAGAGTGGTAAGATCAGACAAGTGAATAGCAAGAAGGGAAGAGATGGCTAGCAGTGTTACACAGCCTAGCAGACAGAACACTGATTTTGATAATTAGGTGCCATTGGTGACCTTCAAAAAAATTTTTTTCATATAATTGTAAGAAATATTTGTACATAAAGGGTTAAAGACCAACCTGGAAATGAACACCAAGAGCCAGCAAGTTTAGAATACTCAGTTTCAACTGCTAAAAGGAAGAAAAGAATGAGTCACCTACTTGCAGGCCAAGTCTATCAATGCAAATTTTGTGGTGTTTGATGTTGTTGTTACTTTCATGTTTAAGGATGAGGGGAGGGTAACATTTAAGCAAATTGCAAGACCAGGGAAGTAGATCGAAACCTAGTAGTATCCTACGAAAGTTGGTATCAAGATTGAAAGCATAGTAGAAAGAATAAACAGGGAAAGCAGACTCCCTGAATGTTCAAATATATGTCGTAATAGAAGTAAATGAACTCAAAGAAATAGGGAAAAGAGAAACAAGAAAAACAAAGTCCCAGGAAATCTGAGAAAAGGGGGATGAGAAATTTGAGGAAAAAATGTTTGAAGTGGTTACCATGATTCTGGTTACTAGAGCTCTACCAGAAATTTTCAACTAAGCCTTATGGTGGATCTGTATCAAAATCCAGAAAGCTGTGGGGAGGTAGAGGGAACAAAAATTGATAAGGTGTAGAAGGGGAAGGACAAACTTAAGGAACAGAAAAATTAAACTTCCTGGATATATTTTAAAATGTGTGTGAGTCAGTAATTAGAATGGAAGCCTTGCTATGCTGAGTAAAACATCTGAATCATTAAATCAGTTTTGCCTTAAGCTGTCGCTACAATCCCTTGTCTTGGAGGATGGTTTTTCCCATCACCAATATAGCTAACCAGCTGTTCATGGTGGACTAAGGAAAACAATTTTTGTCTATAGTTTACAGAACTCCCTGGAATGTTCAGAGTTCGGTATAATCACCATTAAAATAGCTCACCAGTGCACGGTAGCTTTGAGTTCTGGCTCATACAGATACAGTACAGTGAGGGCATCCAAACTTTCAAAATTGCAAAATCTCCAACTAATACTCAGAGGTAAATACTGAAGTTTTGCATGTACTTCCCAAATTCCCAAATAACACTGAAAAACGATGATTTATTTGATTAAATGAGATGAAACCTACTGAATTATTCTTTGCCCCCTGAGATTCTACAACTTCTGTAAAACCGAAATAATTCATAAATGCTAGGAAAGTCCCATTACCAATGTTTGTAAATAGGCAGTGTGGGATTTACTTTCCAACAAATACTTGGTATAGACAGAAAAATCTTAGACCTACAAATGGTTCCTCTTTGACTTAGTATAGAAGCTGTCTCAAGCACATCCAAACTATTCTGGCCCGGCAGATATTTTCCTAAGAAACTATGAATTCTACGTTAGTTTTAATATCAGGTTTTTACAAATTTGGATAGGTAAAACTACAGCAAATATTTCAAAACATGGTGTTCTCAAATTACAGACTCATGTTTAATCTTCTTGGCATGTACATCAAAGAATCAGAATTATTATGCCAGTATAAACCCAGTAAACTTTGTCATTACTCTAGCTGCTTTTCTCCTGGGCAAAATAAATTGGTGTCATTTACATCTTCTGTTCACTTTACCTCCTCTACGCATGCATTTATCATATCAACGCTTCCATTTTGCCAAAAGTCATTATGGACAAATAAGAACATCTATATATTATGGTCAAACTTATATGGTCTTATTTTACAGTGCATCCAAATTAAACTAGGATGAAATTTTGTGTTACTTTATAACCTTGGTTGTCACATTAGAGACCAGCATAATAAAAACATATGGGACTATGATGCATCCTAAATAAGTATCTATTTTCCAAAATACCAAATATATAAAATCATAAAATTTTATGATATCTGCTATGAACAAATTATTTCTAGAGAAGAAAAATTTATTTTCAGCACCTTTTCCCCATTTTACACCTCCTGATTAGAAGCCAAAAGTGCTAGGATTATGCTAAACCCCTCTTATCATGCAGGAAACCATTGTATTATCTTTCTAAGATGTTAAGGTGTTTTCCATCCTGTTACTCTCCATTTAGGGGGGAAAAAAGCCAAAGAGGAAAATTAGCCTAAATAACAATGATCCTGGGACATAGAGAATAGTTTGGCCTTTCTCAGGCCCCCAAATTATACCTTATAGAGTAGCCTCTTACAGAGAAGGCTTGTTGTGTTGGTTCTATGTCTTCCAGAGATTGAGATTTTACAATGTCCTTAGAATATCTAAATAGGCAAATATTCAATGGATATATTTACAGAAGTGAACTGATGCCTGTGGTTGACATTATTGTGGGAGAGAAAATAACTACTCAGGTCAACTATTGAGAAGTTGAAAAAGGCTCTAATATAATCTCAATTCTGAGAGCCAAGAAGAAATGCCAATGTTAGTGACTGCTTTCAGGGATTTCCTGTTTCAAAAATGCGATACTGTCTCATAATGCTTGATTTGTGATGAGGAATCATTCTGTGTTTCTTGGAATAGATTAGAGTAATTATGCCCAAAAGTAGATTAAAGTTTTTCACTCTATCTTTTAAGGTTTATATCTTTTTATTGCTATGATAAACCTTTATTTTTGTCACTGGCAATGTTAGTTTTTATTAATAACGAACTAGATATGAGTTTGCATCTCTTCTTGAATGATAATAGTTGTTATTCAACGTAAGGATGCTTTTAGTTCTGTTTTTCAAGGCAAGCGAGACGTATCTAGCTCTTTGTCCATTATAAACTCACTTTGCTATCAGAATCCAATTTTCCTTTTTGTTTTTTTTAAAGTATAGATTAAAGCCACTATGTGAATAATAGAACTTTAAATTCTTGTTGGACATGACACAAGATGTAGAAGAAACCTTTTTCTTCATTAAAGTATAATTAACATTTTTATACTTTCATATGTACAGTATGATGATTCAACAATTCTATGCATTATTCAATGCTCACCATAAGTGTAATGATGTTACCATATCATATGACAGTATTATTGACTATATTCCCCATGTTGTACTTCTCATCTCCATTATTTTATAACCAGAAGTTTGTGCCTCTTAATCCCCTTTATGTACTTTACCCATCTAGCTCTCCTCTGGTAACCACCAGTTCTCCGTATTTAACAAGCCTGTTTTTGTTTTTTGGATTACATGTATGAGTGAAGTCCTATGGTATTTCTTTAACTTACTTCACTTAGCATAAGACCCTCTAGATCTATCCACATTGTTGTAAATGGCAAGCTCTCAATCTTTTTCAAGGCTGGGTAATACCCTAGTGAATATGTATTTATCTTATAGTGTTTATCCGTTCTTCTAGATACCTGAGTTGCTTTCGTATCTTTGCTACTGTAAATGCTGCAATAAACATTGGCGTGTGTATATCTTTTGGAATTAGTGTTTTTGGTTTCTTTGGGTAGCTACCCAGTAGGAGAACTAATGAATCATATGGTGTTTCTCTCTTTAACTTTCTGAGGAACCTCCGTATGGTTTTCTATAATGGCTGCACCCACTTATAGCCCCACCAGCCATTCATGAGGGTTCCATTTTCACCACAGCCTTGCCAACACTTGTAATATTGAGCATGTTTTCCTGTGTCTGGCCATCTATATGTCATCTTGGAAAAATGTCTATTAAGTTCTTCCCATTTTTATTCAGATTTTTTGGTATTCAGTTATATAAGTTTTTAATACATTTTGGGTATTAACCCTTATTAGATATATCATTTACAAATACTTTTTCTCATTCATTAGGTTGCCTTTTAGTTCTGTTGATGGTTTCCTTTGCTGAACAAAGTTTCTTATTTGGGTGTAATCCTAATACTTTTGCTTTTGTTACCTCTTGCCTTAGGCTAATATATCTGTAAATATGTTCCTAAGGGCAGTGTCCAAAGATTACTGCCTATGTTTTCTTTCAGAAGTTGTATAGTTTCAGGTCTCACATTTAGGTCTTTAATCCCCTTGGAGTCTATATTTGTGTATGGTGTGAGAAAGTGGTTCAGTTTCATTCTTTTGCATGTAGCTAGTCTAGTTTTCCCAACCATATTCATTAAAAAGACTGTTTTCCCCCACTATATACTCCTGGCTCCTTTGTCATAGATTAACCATATAGGTGTGGGATGTATTTCTGGACTTCCTATTCTGTCGCATTGATCTATGTGTCTGTTTTGTTCCAGTACCATAATGTTGTGATTACTATAGCTTTGCATAGTATATCTTGAGATCTGGGATAGTGATTCCTCCAGCTTTGTTCTTAAGATTACTTATGCTATTAAAGGCCTTCTGTGATTCTGTAAAAATTTTAGACTTCTTTTACTTCTATGAAAAATACTATTGGTATTTTGATAGGGATTGCATTGACTCTTATAGATTTCTTTGGGTAGTATGGACATCTTAACAATATTTTTCTAATCCATGAGCATGGAATATCTTTCTATTTGAGTCCTCTTCAACTTCATCCATAGAGGTCTTACAGATTCCAGAGTATAGGTCTTTCACCTCCTTGGTTAAACTTACTCCTAGGTATTCTATTTTTTTTAAGGTTTTGTTGTTATTTTGTTTTTGAGACAGATACAGAACCCCTGAGCAGGGGAGGGGGAGAGAGAGAGAGGGAAACACGGTATCTGAAGCAGACTCCAGTCTCAGCTGTTAGCACAGACCCTGATACGGGACTTGAACCCACGAACTGCGAGATCATGACCTGAGTCATAAACTTAACTGAATACACTTAACTGAATGAGCCCCCCAGGTACCCTGATTCTCTTTGGTATAATTAGAAATGGAATTGTTTCCTTTCTTTTTCTGCTAGATTTTTATTAATATAAAGAAATGCAACAATGTTTATTTTTTGTCTTGCCATTTGACCTTTTTTGGTTCTAATAGTTTTGTGGTAGCATCTTTAGGATTTCTTACATATCCTGTCACCTGCAAAAAATACATTGTTACTACTTTCCTACAAATTTGGATGACTTTTATTTTTTTGTCTGATTGCTGTGGCTGGGACTTCCAGTACTATTTTTGAATAAAAGTGATGAGAGTGTACATCCTTGTCTTGTTAATGATCTTAAAGGAAAAGCTTTCAGTTTCTCACCATTGGTTATGATGTTAGCTATGGGTTTTTTATAGGAAGGCTTTATTGTGATGTATGTTCCTTCTAAAGTCACTTTGCTGAGAGTTCTTATGTTGCATCTTCTAAAATGCTTTTTCTGCATCTATTGAAATGATCATATGGTTTTTATCTCTTGTTAATGTGATGTATCATGTGGATTCATAAATATTGAACCATTCTTGCATCCCTGGAATAAACCCAATTGATTGTGGTGAATGACTAAAAAAACTGGGGGGGGGGGTTAGTTTACTAATATTTTGAATATTTTTTCCATCTCTGTTCATCTGAGATACTGGCCTGTAGTTTTGTTTGTTACTGTTTTGTTTTTTTTTATGTCTGTTTTTTTGTTTTGTTGTCGTAGTATGTTAATCTGGCTTTGGTTTCAGGGTAATGCTAGCCCCAGAACATACACTTGGCAATTTTATTTCCTCTAACTTTTTTTGGAATGGTTTGGGGAAAAATAGGTATTAACTTTTCTTTAAATGTTTGGTTGAATTCACCTGTGAAGTCATCTGGTCCTGAACTTTGACTCTGTAATCAAAACTTTCAATAAAGAATTTCAGTAACAGTAATTGGTATACTCAAATTTTCTATTCCTGACTTGGTTTTGGAAAATTGTATGTTTCTAGGAATTTGTCCATTTCTTCTAGATTGTCTAACTTCTTGGTATATAATTATTCATAGCAGCCTTTTATAATTCTTTGTATTTCTGTGGTATGGTTGCTATTTCTCTTCCATTTATGATTTTGAGAACTTTTTTTTGAGTCTGACTAAAGGTTTATCAATCTTACATTTTAAAAGAACTAGCTTTTGGTTTTATTGATCTTTTCTATTGTGTTTTTAGGCTTTCATTTCTTTCTATATCTTTTTCCTTCTACAGCTTTGGGCTTTATTTCTTCTAGTTCCTTTGGGTGTAAGGTTTGGAAATTTGAGATTTTTCTGGTTTATTGCAGTAGGCCTGTGTCACTATACACTTTCATCTTAAAAATGTTTTTGCTGTGTCCCAAAAGATTGTGACTATTTAATTTTCATTTGTTTTAATGTATTTTTAATTGCCTCTTTGATTTCTTGGTTGACCCATTCATTATTTAGTAACATGGTTTTAGCCTCCATGGATTTTTTTTTTCCAGACTTTTCCTTGTCATTGAGATCTACTTTCATAGCATTATGGTTGGAAAAGATGCTTGATAGTATTTGAATTTTGTTAAATTTGTTGAGACTTGTTTTGTGGCCTAACATGTGACATATCCTGGAGAATGTTCCATGTGCACTTGAAAAGAATGTGTATTGTTTTTGGATGGAATGTTCTATCTGTTAAGTCCATCTGATCCAATGTGTCATTCAAAGCCAGTGTTTGCTTTTTTTTTTTTTTGGTCTGGGTGATCTATCCATTGATGTAAGGGAGGAGGTTAAAGGGTTAATATTCTCAACTATTGATTACTATCAATTTTTCCTTTTTATTTCTGTTAATATTTGCTTGATGTATTTAGGTGCTTCTATGTTGGGTGCATGGATATTTATACTTGTTATATCTTCCTGTTGAACTGTTCCTTTTATGTAGTGCCCTTTGTCACTTGCTATACAGTCTTGTTTTAAAATCTATTTAGTCTGATGTAAGTACTGCTACCCCAGCTTTTTCTTCTCCCACTTCCATTTTAGAAGATTTTTTTATCCATTCAATCTTATTTCTTTTTATTGTAACATTTATTTCATTTATATACAAAGTAACAATTATGTATGTACTTATTGACATTTTGTTAACTTTTTTCTGGTTGTTTATGTAGTTCTGTTGCTTCTCTTGCTCTCTTCCCTTGTGGTTTGAAGGCTTTCTTCAGTGTTACTGTTGGATTCCTTATCTTTAATTTTTGTGTATCATAGTTGTCTAATTAGTGGTTATCATTGGGTGTATATATATATGCCATCTTATGCACACAGCAATCTATATTAAGTTGATGGTCACTTACATTCAAATACATTCTAAAGCACTAAATTTTTACATCCCACTCTACATTTTATGTACATCATATTTTATGTCATTTTGTGTATCCCTTGACTAACTTTTGTAGATATTGAATTTGTTTTAAACTCCATACTGGCTTCCTAAGTGGTTAATTTACCTTCACTGTATGTTTGCTTTTATGAACAAAGAAGTGAAGTATCCTCATAATTTTCTATTTATAACCTTTACAAATTTCCATTTCAAAAAGTTCTTTAACATTTCTTGTAAGACTGGTTTAGTGGTGGTGAACTCCTGAATTTCTACCTGGGGAAAATTCTATCTCTTTCTGTTCTGAACAAAAAGCTTGCTGGGTTGCAGGTTTTTTACTTTCAGCATTTTGAATATATCCTCCACTTCTTTCTGACCCAAAACGTTTCTGCTGAAAAATCAGGGAATAACCTTATGGGGTTTCCCTTGTAAGTAACGGTTTTTCTTTTCTCTGTTACAATTATTTATCACTAATTTTTACCACTTTAAATAATAGATGTCTTGGTGTGAACATCCTGGATTTGTTCTGTTAGGCGCTCTCTGTACTTCCTAGATCTGGATATCCATTTCCCTCCCCAGTTTAGGGAAGTTTTCAGTTATTTCTTCGAATAAGTTTTCTGCCCTCTTCTCTGATATCTGTTCTTCTAGTTCCCTATAATATACAAGTTACTATGCTTGAGGCTGCTGCTGAATTCTCTTAACCTATTCTTATTTTTTTTTTTTCTGATGTTCAGCTTGGGTGCTTTCCATTACTCTTTCAGACCACTGATCGGTTCTTCACTCTCTAATCAGCTAGATTACCTGTAGTGTTTTTTTGTATTCAGTTTTTAAAGTCTTCAGCTCTGTTTCTTTTAGGTTTTCTATATCCTTATTGAAATTCTCACTAAGCTCATTCACTCTTAAGTTCAATGAGTATCTTTATGACCATTGTTTTGAATTCTTTACCAGATACACTGCTGATCTATTTCATTTAGCTCTTTTACTGTGATTTTTATGTTACATTTGGGACATACCCTCTGTCTCCTCATTTTGCCTATTTTTAGAGAGCACAAGCAAACGGGGGGTGGGGGTGTGTGCGTGGCAGAGGTGGGGGGAGAGCGAATCATAAGCTGGCTCCACACTCAGTGCCGAGCCCAACACAGGGCTCAATCCTGGGATCATGGATTGAGATGACCTGAGATCATGACCTGAGCTAAAATGCAAGCCTGGGATCGTGACGTGAGCTAAGATCCAAGAGTTGGATGCTCTACTGACTGAGCCACACATATGCCCCTATTTCTTTTTTTCTATGTATTAGGTAGGTCAGCTATGTCTCCAGGTCTTGAAAGTAGTGGCCTTGTACAGAAGAGGTCCTGTGGTGCAATGTGGCACAATCCTCCCTGAACTTCAGAATCAGTCACTCGAGGAGTATCCTCTTTGTGGGCTGCATATGACCTCTTGTTATGGCTGAGCCACTATTGCCTTCAGCTCAGCCAGCTATAGTGACCCTCTTTGCCTGCTGTGGACACACTGGGCAGGGTTGGGTCCCAGCACTATTTAGAGGCATGTCTGAGACTTGGTGGTGGTTGGGAGCAGCAGTCAACCTAGCTGTCTGCAATTAGTATCTCTGCACAGGTTGTGCCTGTACCAAAGGGCTGGGCTTGCTCCCTGCAAGCCAGGGAGTGACCAGGCTGCTGGAACTGCAGGCCCACTGGTGAGTGGGGTTATCTCCCTGCCCCCACTTCCAAGGGACGGTGTATTTGGAGTGGTATGGGTCCCTGCAGGGGCTGCTGTTGGGTATGGTTGAGCAGGAGCTGCTTTAGAAGGACAACCTGCTGAGGTGGAAAGGTTGCATGGGACAGGTACACAGGAGAACATAAGGGCGGGGCATTCAGTGCTTTCAGGGTAGATGAAGAGTGTTAAAACTGGTTCATGCAAGTCTCCACCTATCTAGTCTGGGGGAGGGGAACAAAAATGGCATCACTTGGCATTTTTGTTCATGGCAAAATCTCCAGAAGATCCCTGCCCCTTCACATATTTTAAAGTTAGTTAATCTTTTTAACCTACACCTCTAGGTTCTTTCCAAATTGCTGCTTCTGGGCTGGTCTTGGGCCAAGTTATTCTGGATCTTTAACCAGTGAAGACTCAGTTTTCTGTCACACTCTGGATCTCCTAGTGTTAATTAAGCTCACTGATTTTTAGTTTCTGAGGTTGAGCCCTGCTTATTTTAAAACTGAAATTAAGCCCCCACTAGTATGTAAAACCAGATTTTATGGGGACTTGTTTGTCCATTATAGGTCCCCAGTACCTGGGATGCCTGCTATGGGGTCTATGTGCTTGTAGTATCCCTTTCATTTGTGGTTAGTCCCACTGGGGGGTTGGTTGCCAACTGTGTCTCTATGCCCCCTACCTTAATCAACGTGGCCTCCAGTCCACCATTAACTGTGAAAGGGATACCACAGCTTTCAGGTTCTTTTCAGAGTTAGCTGTATAAATGTAGCTCTTCAGTGTGTCCATGGGAGAGGCGATCTCATGACCTTTCTGCTCTGCCATCTTCCTTGAGCTCCTGCCAAGAAATCTTGTTCTTTATAAAATTCCTCATTAAGGTATTTATTTGGTAGAACACTACAATAAGAATCCTTAGAATGTACTACTTAGAAATGTGCAATAAGCCACTTGTACAGCCATGCCCAGTGGCCCGAGATATCCCTTAGACTTCTCTTTAGTGTTGAGAAGGACTCGAGCTGGCATGCAGTCCAAGCTTTTTCTTGTTACCAGGGAAACATGGTAGCCCAACTTGGAACTGGCAAAGCCAAGGCCAGAACTCCGGTCTGCCTGCTGGTTTCATTTGGTGTGTGTTCCCTTGCTGGAAAGCTGGTTTCCTGAACTTTCTTGTCTTTTCTTTTTTTTCTTTTTCGAGAGCGAGAAAGAGAGGGAGACAGTGTGAGCAGGGAAGGAGCACAGAGAGAAGGAGACACAGAATCCGAACCAGCACCCAGGCTCTGAGCTGTCAGCACAGAGCACAACGCAGGGCTTGAACTTGTGAACTCTGAGATCATGACCTGAACCAAAGTTGGCGGCTTAACTGACCCTATGGTCATACCTATGGTATACTGAAAGAACCAGGCACCCCGGGTTGCCCAAACTTTCTAACAGAGCAGATTGTCTAATTTCTGCATCAGCATTGTGTATTTAAAATTGTTTATCGCCTCTGCTTCCCAGCAAAATTAAAACTACATCAATTGTTAACAGGTTTTTGTTGGATCTTCTATGGGTTTCCAAGTATTTTTTTAATGTAAAGCCTATTAGAAAATTAGCATGTATCAAATAAGATTATTTCTTTAAAGAATAATTCAAGTATCATAGGAAAATAGACTATTTTTAACATAGTACAATTAACAGTCTCCAAACATAGGTCTCCTATATGGTCATATAATTGATGTTGTTTCTTCAAGTCCAGGCAGATTAAATAAAATTCTGTACTTGGAAAGCCATCCACACCCTTTACGGTTTTTGTGTTCTAAATTTCAAATCTAAAACATCTCATTTCTTGAAAAAAGAAACACATAATCTATTTCTCAACATATTTGACCAGTATTTTGCTGGCAATTCTGGCTGGTGAATCCTGGAGTCTGTATTTAATGCACTTAAACTTGAATCACCAATCTTGATGCCTATCCATACACTTCCCTCATGTACCAAGACCCTGGCTTTCTTAGTCACAGCTGATTGTACCAGATAGCCCAGCCATAGGGTTGAGTAATCAGCAACCTGAGTTAAAAATTGAGCTGGACTAATCAGAGTTGCCTTTCAATAACTTGAAACGGTAGAGTCTAAGACAGCTGTGGCAGCTGAGCTTAAAAATTATAAAGAAAACTCAGGAGTTATTATGGGTCATTTGAAGCTGAAGCTGAATTTATGAGGTCAGTATTAAGCAAAGTGGGGGGAAAATGGTTCAGATAAGCAGAGAGAAGCCATTAGCAAAACTTTGAGAAAGATCAGCTGTTAGCCATTTATAATGGTTTCTCAATTCTGCCATGATGCTCTACCTGAGATGCTCATATATGTACCCATGACCAAGCACATCAATTATGCATCTGTCTTTGTAGAATGCCTATTTCTTAAACTAGCCTGTGTCTCTGTTCCTTGTAACCAAAAGAACATTAAACAAAATACTAAAAACCGATTTTTTGCCATCCCTTATATTAAAATAGAAGAAAATGAATAATGTTAGAGTATCTTAACATTAATAGGGTGTCTACTTTGGTTCAAAATTGAGAGAATAGGGCAACTTGATTACCCTACAAAGGTTATAAAGAAAGTTTATAAATAGGAACCATTCCACATCAAAAAAGCACATGGAAAACATGAAATTTGACTCAAAACACAGTAGAAACTAGAAAAGTTTTGTTTCAAACTTAGACAAGTTATCTTTATATTTAATAACAAATTTTTCACTTGTTTTTCAAATGTGTGGGTCTCAACAGCTATGTAATTCATCTGTTTCTGATTTACTTACACTTAACTCATCGAAATGCTGTTTTATAAAAATTGTTGTCCAAGAAGCACTTTGACTCTCTTTTATGAGTATATTTAGCCTTTCTTAGAAACAAATCTGTTCGCCAAGAGCAAGTGAGTTTGCTCAACAAAACATTCAAATCTGGATGAAAACAAACGATCAGGTTAGTTTCTTTGTTGGGGAGGCAGTACACATAATTTTCAGGCATTAGGCTTGATACAGTTGTTAAAAGAATTTATCTCCTTAGTCTGTCAGTAGATAAATTCATTTGGATAAGTATGAAATAATTTGTTTTAAATCTTCCTTCATTAAAATCGTACCATGAGTCAAAACTCATTCTCCAGTTAGAATATACTTCCATATTTTGTTCAGTGGCATTAATGGCAAAAGCATAAATGCCAATATAATGTACTTTAGAGATTTTTTCCTGCCTTTAATCATAAGCAGCAATTGGAGAAATTGGCAATTAAAAAATAAAACTTGAACGGTTCATTCAACACATTACTTCAACACATTTATTAAGCACCTATTGTGGGGCAGGCATTATTTGATAAGGAAGCCACAGTGGACAAAACAAAACCCCCTGCCTTTGAGGATTATAGTCTCAGAAGACAGACAATAAACATAGGTAAATTCCACATATGGTAAAATATGCTGAATATTAAGATGGGGGGGAGGGGCAGAATCAGAATAAGGGAAGTTAGGAGTATGGTATACAGAGATGGAATTTTAAATACAGACCATATTAGAAATTGGCCTCATTAAGAGGAATAAAAGCATAGGATAAAAGAGTATAAACACTTGGCAAAGGACATTCAAGGAAGAAGGAATAGTCCATGCTAAAGCTAAGGCAAGAATGGGCCTGGTGTGTTCAGGAATCACAGTGACTATAGTGAAAAAAATTGAGAGTATTTGTAGATGAGTTAAAAGATAACTGGGGTAGGAGTTTACAGGTCAGCACCTCTCAAATTTTAATAGACCTGTGAATAACCTGGGGATCTTGTTAAAATGATTCTGATTTAGTAGGTCTGAGGTGAGGCTTGATAAAGACTCCCAGGTGATACTGATTCTGCCAGGTCATAGAGAGGCAAGGTCGTAGGCCATTAACAAGGATGTTGGCTGTAACTGAGAGGAAGGAAAGGTCATGGAAGAGTTGTCAGTAGAGGGAAGAGAAGCAATGTAGTGCAACAAGTAAAACTCTAAACTTTGTTTACAGATTACTTTCTTACCACATGAGCCTGGTGCTTCTGCAATGGGAAGCTTGCCGTTGGTTAAAGGGGCATGGTTGGTTCCTTTTCTCTTTATTCTGGTAGCCTCTTCCCACCATTCCCCAAAGGAGGATGAGGTTAAAGGTAGCAGTACTGAAAGGGTAAATGTCATCTGAGTAATTGGCATTCTCTCTAGATGCTGTAATGGTTGTATCAGAATTTGCAGAGAAACATTCTCCTAGTGTTCCATAAGTAAGCACCAAAGCACATGTATCCTCCCCTACTTATTCTACTCTATGCCTCTAGGTAGAGAGGAAGGAAAAGTTTTACTTCATTGGTATTGTCTGCAGCTGACCTTGGTATCCTCTAGGATTATCAGATGTTCAGAACTTATTATCTCTCTGCTGGATGGATTGAATAGAGTAGATTGAATAGTCTTTAAATGTACCTCCCCAGGCACTGGTGATCTTCCAAATACAGTTTCCTTGATTTGGGTGAATGAACCTCTCCACCATTTGCTGATATCTTTCCTCCCAGCCCAGAAGAGGCAGTCCTTTCCAGTAGTGTCATTTTTGCCTCTCTAGAATATTCTCTTAAGTAGGATCAAGGATAACCCTTCAGTGTATACCACAAGGCCCTCATCTGGTCAGTGGAAACAGTTATGCATCCTTTGTCCTGGTGCAAACAGTACAACCCATCTTGTTTCCTTTACAATCTAAGCAGCCAGCCAGCCATGGTCTCCCCTAGAGATTTTTCATGGGAACAGAGTCTGTCCACTGAAAGCACAAAACTGATGAGTATGCACCAAGCTCTCTGAACCAAGCTCATTGAAACTTTGCCAATGCACTTAAGATGAAGAAAAAAGCCTGTCTATATAATTCCTCCGTAGACCCAACAGTTACTGTCTCAGGAGAAATGCTGTCTACCCTTGAGCCTCCTGGTGGAGGTAGGACCCAACTACAGTTGGCAAAAACTGGTTCTGAGCTACCTCTATTTGCGTGTGTAAGATTACATTATTTATGGCTTTGTTTAGTAATTAAAGATAATCAGAACTCAAATATAGCTCCTAATCTTCCAAGAAAACTATCCTCAACAATCCATTTTAATTGGCCATTTCTTATTTTTGAGGCATAATTCAAATATAACAATTTCAAGTAGACAGCATAATAATCTGATATTTGTGTATATTGAAAAATAATCACTATAACTGTAGTTAACATCCATTACCAACATAGTTCAATTTTATATTTGTGATAAATTTTTAAAATATAAGTAACTTCTTATTTTATTTTTTTTAATTTTTTTTTTCAACGTTTATTTATTTTTGGGACAGAGAGAGACAGAGCATGAACGGGCGAGGGGCAGAGAGAGAGGGAGACACAGAATCGGAAACAGGCTCCAGGCTCTGAGCCATCAGCCCAGAGCCCGACGCGGGGCTCGAACTCACAGACCGCAAGATCGTGACCTGGCTGAAGTCGGACGCTTAACCGACTGCGCCACCCAGGCGCCCCTAAAATATAAGTAACTTCTAAATATGTAATACAATACTAACTTTAGTTACCAGGCTATACATTACACGCTATGACTTATTTATGTAATTTGAATTTTCTAATTGTGATGATGGTGGTTCTTTTTTTATTAAAGTGTAATTAATACACAGTGGTATATTAGTTTCAAGTGTGCAATATGATTCACCAATATTATCCATTACTCATGTGCCCATCATAAGTTTTTTTTTTTTTAATTTTTTTTTCAACGTTTATTTTTGGGACAGAGATAGAGCATGAACGGGGGAGGGGCAGAGAGAGAGGGAGACACAGAATCGGAAACAGGCTCCAGGCTCTGAGTCATCAGCCCAGAGCCCGACGCGGGGCTCGAACCCACGGACCGCGAGATCGTGACCTGGCTGAAGTCGGATGCTTAACCGACTGCGCCACCCAGGCGCCCCCATAAGTTTATTCTTAATCCCCTTTATTTTACTCATCCCCCCACCTGTCTCCCCTTTGGTAACTAGCAGTTCTGCTTAAGAGTGTTTTTTTTTTCTTTGTTTTGATTCTCAAATTCCACATATAAGAGAGATCGTATAGTATTTGTCTTTCTCTAATTTACTTCACTTAACTGTTATATCTTCTAGGTCTACCCATGCTGTTGCAAATGGCAAGATCTCATTTTTAATGGCTGAGTAATATTCCATTGTACATATATTCTTTATCCATTTGTCTATAGATGGACACTTGGCCTACTTCCATATCTTAGCAATTGTAAATAATGCTGTAATAAACATAGGGATGTACATATCTTTTCAAATTAGTGTTCACATTTTCTTTGGATGAATACCTGGTATGGGAATTAGTGGATCATATGGTATTTCTAATTTTAATTGAGAAACCCCCATACTGTTTTCCATAGTGGCGTTACCCATTTACATTCCCGCCAACAATTCATGAAGGTTCCTTTTTTTTTTTCCACCGACTTGCCAATATTGGTTATTTCTTGTTTTGTTAATGCCACTCATTCTGTCAGCAGTGAGGGGATGTCTCATTGTGTTTTGATATTTCCCTGATAATTAAAGATGTTGAGCATCTTTTCACATGTCTGTTAGCCATCTGTATGTCTTCTTTGGAATAATGTATTTGGGTTCTCTGCCCATTTTTCCCCCAAACTTTTATTTAAATGCTAGTTAAGTCATGTAATATTGGCCTCAGGAGTAGAATTTAGTGATTCATCACTTACCTATAACACCCAGTACTTATCACAACAAGTGCTTTCCTTGATAGCCATCAACCATTTAGCCCATCCCCTACTCTCCATCAACCCTCAGTTTGGTTTCTATCAGTAAGAGTCTCATATTCTTTTTTATAATCAAAAAGTTTTTTGATGTTGAGTTGCATAACTTAAATATTTTGTATATTAACTCCTTATTGGATATATCCTATATATCACTTCACTCAGTAGGCTTTTTTGTTTTTGTGTTTTTCCATCACTGTACAAAACTTTTTTTTTTATATTGATGCTGTTTAATTTTGTTTTCGTTTCACTTGCCTGAGAAACACATCTAGAAAAAGTTTCTATGCCAATGTCAAAGAAACTACTCCTTATGTTTCCTTCTAAGAGTTTCATGACTTTAGGTCTCATATGTAGGTCTCTAATATTATTCTGTGTTTATTTTTAAATATAGTATAAGAAAGTGGTCCAATTTCATTCTTTTGCATGTAGCTATTCAGTTTTCCCAGAACCATTTATTGAAGAGACTGTCTTTTCCCCATTGTATATTCTTATGTTTTGTCGTAGATTATTTTACAATTATAAGTATGGGTTTATTTATGGGCTTTCTATTCTGTTCTATTGATCTAGGTGTCTATTTTTGTGCCAGTACATACTGTTTTATTACAGATTTGTAGTATATCTTGAAATCTGAGATTGCAATACCTCCAACTTTTTCTTTACCAAGATTGCTTTGGCTATCCAGGGGTGGGTGGGTGGGTGGGTGGGTGTGTGTGTGTGTGTGTGTGTGTGTGTGTGTGTGTGTGTGTGTGTGGTTTCACACAAGTCTTAGTGTTACTTGTTTGAGTTCTGTAAAAGTGTTGGCGTTTTGGCAGGTATTACATTGAATCTGAACCTTTCTTTGGGTAGTATGAACATCTTAGCAATGTTCTTCCAATTCACAAGCATGGAATATCTTTACATTTATGTCACCTTCAATTTCTTTCATCACTGTCTTATAGATTTTGGAGTACAGGTCTTCCACCTCCTTGGTTAAGTTTATGTCTAGGTATTTTATTCTTTGTGCAATTGTAAATGGGATTGTTTCCTTAATTTTCTGCTACTTCATTATTGCATAAAAATGCATCAGATTTTTATATATTTTGTATTCTGCCACTTGACTGAATTTGTATATCAATTCTAGTAGTTTTTTTGGTGGAGTCTTTAGGGTTTTCTATACATAGTGTTATGTCATCTGCAAATAGTAACACTTCTTTACCAATTTGAATGTGTTTCATCTCTTGTCTGATTGCTGTAGCTAGAAACTCCGATACTATGCTGAATAAAAGAGCAGACATCCTTGTCTTGTTCCTGATCTTAGAATCTGTTCTTCCACCTTTGAGTGTATTGTTAGCTATGGGCTTTTCCATATATGGCCTTTATTAGGTTGACGTATGTTCTTTCTGAATTTGAGAGTTTTTATCATGAAGGTATGTTGTAGTTTGTCAAGTGTTTTTTCTGAATCTTTGAACTACCTTTGCATCCTTGGAATAAATCCTACGTGATAGTGGTAAATGATTTCTTAAATATACTGTTGGATTTTGTTTGCAAGAATCCTCAACAAAATATTAGCAAAAAAGCTCATTAGAGATATTGGCTTGTAGTTTTCTCTTTTTTTCTAGTGTCTTTATCTGATTTTAGTATCAGGACAATCCTGGCCTCATAGGAGTTTGGAAGCTTTCCTTGCTCTTCTACTTTTTTTGGACTCATTTGAGAAAAAAAGGTACCAATCTTCTTTAAATGTTTGGTAGAATTCACCTGTAAAGCCGTATGGTCCTGGAATTTTTTTATTGTATTCTTGAAGTATAACTGGCATGCAATGATATATTAGTTTCAGGAATATTACCTAGTGGTTAAATAAATCTACACTTTACAGTTCTCACAGTGATAATTGTAGTTATCTGTCACCATGCAATAATATTACATTATTAACTATATTTCCTATGAAGTACTTTTCATCCCTGTGACTTATTTTATAACAAAGTTTGTGCTTTTTAATCTACTTCACCTATTTTGCTCCTTCCCTAACCCCTCTCCCATTTGGCAACCACAGTTTGTTCTCTGTATTTGAGTCTGTTGTTTTTTTTTTTTTTTTCAGATTCCACATGTAAATGAAATTAGGTATTTGTCTTTAACTTATTTCACTTAGCAGATTACTCTATAGGTCCTTGTTGCAAATGGCAAGACTATCTTCCATTATCTTGTAAATAATGCTTCAATAAACATAGTAAATATACAACATTGTAAATACATAACATTCTCTATTAAGTTGATAGTTGCTTAAGTTCAAATGCATTCTAAAAGCACTGTTTTTACTCCCCTCATGAAGATCATGTATATCATGTCATATTTTACGCCTTTTCTATTGTGAATCCCTTAACCATTTACATATAATTTATTTTCCTACTTTTGTCTTTTAACTTTCATACTAGCCTTATAGTGTTGGATCTACTACCTTTACTGTTTCCTTTTACCAGTGATTTTTATTTCTCTAGTTCCCCCCCCACATGCCCCCTCCCCGCCTCCCCGCCAGTATGGCCTTTTCTTTTCCTATTAAAGAATTCCCTTTAACATTTCTTGTAGGGCTAGTTTAGTTGTGCTCTTTAATTTTTGTTTTTCTGAGAAGTTTTATCTTTCAATTCTGAATGCTAACCTTGGTGAAGTATTCTTGCTTGTAGGTTTTTTCCTTTAAGCACTTTGAATATATCATGCTGCTCCCTTTTGGCTTTTGGTGTTTATCCAAAATCAACTGATAGCTTTATGGGTTGTTTTTTTGTTTTTTTGTGTATAATTGTTTACTCTTGGTGCTTTTAAGATTCTTTATTTTTCCTCTTTGACATTTAAAGTATTATGTGTCTTGGTGTTGACCTCCTTGGGTTCACCTTGTTAGGGACTCTCTCTGCTTCCTAGATCTGGATGTCTTTTTCCTTCCTCGGGTTAGGGAAGTTTTCAGATAGTTCTTCACATTTTCTGCTGCTTTGTCTCTTCTCCTTCTGGGATCCCTACAATATGAATATTAGTATGTTTGATGTTGAGCCAGATGTCCTTTAACCTATCCTCATTTTTCTTTTTGTCACACAGCTTGGGTGCTTTACATTAATCTGTTTCAAATTGCTGATCCATTTTTCTGAATCTCCTAATCCACTATTGATTCTTTGTAGTAAATTTTGATTTCAGTTATTTTCTTCTCTCAAGTCTGGTGAGCATCTTTATGACCTTAACTTTGAAGGTAGGTAGATCACTTGTCTCCATTTCTGAATTTGTCCTGATCTTTTATTTGGAGCATATACCTCTGTATCCTCATTTTGTTTTATCCTCATTTAGTATAGATCCTCATTTTGTTTTATCCTCATTTAGTATAGATTGAATGGCTTTGTGAAGGGACATCCTCTGTGTAGAATCTGTGTGCCTGACAGCTTTGGCTGGCTGACTGGAGCTGTAGCAGGTATTAGCTAGGGGGTAATTCGGTGGTATTCTGCACTAAGGTCACCTTGGTGGGACAGCTGGAGCGGAAGCACGTTCAGGCTAAGGGATCCTGGGGTTGTCTGCTCATGAGGGGAATTTGGAAACATGGCTGGAGCTGAAGTAAACATGGGCTGAGGGCTCCTAGGGCACTCCATGCAGTAGGCATCCTGGCCAGATGTGTGGAGCTGAAGTGAGAGTAATCTGGAGGGTCCTGGTGTTCTCTTTGCTGGGGGGAAGGGTGGTTGGGGTGTGCACTGGTAAGTGATTCGGAGTTGATGTGGGTATGGGACTGGAGTTCCTGGATGCTTTTCACTTGTGTTACCTTGGAAACATAGCTGAAGCTGTAATGGGCACTGTCCAGGAATGTTCCAATGTATGACAATCTGGGGCAACCTTGATGAAATGGCTAGGGTTTGCATGGGCATAGATTGGGGGCCTGCATATGGCTGTGGCTGGTGTGGGCTAGGGGCCGGAGGTCCGATGAGGTGGAAGTCTAGCTATGGTGTTTTGACCCTGCTTCTGTCTAACTATAAAGGTGGAGAGGGAACATAAATAATAGCACTAGCTAGCACCTCTGACCCCACAGATCATTTTTGCAGTTCCTCCATTTGTCAGATGCTCTAGTGGCTGGTTCCTTTCATTCGAGTTTCCCTTTTAAACAGCTTTTTTCCTCCCTGTGCCCCAGACCAGATAACTCTGCTCTGAGTCCCTCCTACTGTCCATCCCCACAGTAGTTCACAGCAGCCTCAGGGGTAAGATTTTCATCTTTGCTGCATCTCCATCTCTCCTGCCATTCTCTATTTTTTTTTTTGTTTATTCATTTTTGAGAGAGAAATCATGAGGGAAGGGCAGAAAGAGAGGGATAGAATCCCAAGCAGGCTCCTTGCTGTCAGTCCAGAGCCCAATGCAGGGCTGGAGCTCACAAACTGTGAGATCATGACCTGACCTGAAACCAAGACTCAGGCACTTGCCCAACTGAGTCACCCAGGTACCCCATCTCCTGCCATTCTCTATTTAGTGCCTGTATCCTTTGCTGTGCAGAAGCTGGTCAGTCACCCCTCAGTTCTTTAGGAATTGCTTATATGTAGGTATAGATTCAATGTGCTTGTACAGGAGAGGAGTTCAGGGTCTTCCTACATTGCTATCTTGGTTTCTCTTATGCCACCAATGGTTTACTTATTTTATAACTGGAAGTTTGGCCCTTTTGATTCCCTTGACCAGTCTTACCTGTCTTCTCCCCATTTCTGTCAACCACCAATCTGTTCTATGACTCTATCTTTGTTTTAGATTGTACATACCAGTGAGATCATACATTCTGTTTGATTTATTTCACTTAGCATGATGCCCTCAATGTTTCTCCATGTTGCTGCAAATGGAAATATTTCCTTTTTTATGGTTAAATATTCCATCGTACACATATACCAGATTTTCCTTATCAATTCATCCCTTGGTGAACACTTCAGTTGTATCCATGTCTTGGCTATTGTAAATAATGGTGCAATGAACATGGGATGCGTATATCTTTGAGTTAGTGTTTTCATTTTCTTTGAATAACCAAAAAGGTAATTGCTAGATCATATGTTCTATTTTTAATTTTTAGGGCCCTCCATGCTGTTTCCCTACTGGCTGTACCAGTTTACATTCCTACCAACGATGTGCAAGTTCTCTTTTCTCCACATTCTCACCAACACTTGTTAATTCTTTTTTTTTTATTTTTTTTAACGTTTATTAGCACAAGTTAGGAGACTGTTGGAGAAGGCGGAGACACAGAATCTGAAGCAGGCTCCAGGTTCTGAGCCGTCATCACAGAGGCCAACACGGAGCTAGAATTCACAACTTGTGAGATCATAACCTGAGCTGAAGTTGGACATTAACCAACTGAGCAACCCAGGTGTCCCCACTTGTTAATTCTTTTTGACAATACACATTGTGACAAGTGATATCTCCTTGCACTTTTGATTTAAATTTCCAATTAGGGGTGCCTGGGTGGCTCAGTATGTTAAGTGTTCACCTGTTGGTTTCCACTCAAGTCATGATCTCCTGGCTCTTGAGATTGAGCACCATGTTGGGATTGGCACTAACAACATGAAGCTTGCTTGGGATTCTAGCTTTCTCACTCTCTGCCCCTCCCACCCTCCTCAGAATAAAGAAATAAATACAAATTTCCCTAATTACTGACAATGAGAACCTTTACATATATCGGTTGATCATCTGTATACCTGCTTTGGAAAAATGTCTCCTTAAACCCTCCACCTATTTTTAATTAGGTTGTTGAATGTTTCCTATTGAATCGTAGGTTCTTCATGTATTTTGGATAAACCTCCTAGCAGAAATATGATTTGCAAACACTTCCTCCCATTCAGTAGGTTGCCTTTTCAACTATTTTGTTGGTTTGCTTTTCTGTGCAAAAGTTTTTTAATATGGACCCACTTATGTAAGCATTTGTTGCTTTTGCTATTGGTATCAAATCCAAAAAAAAAAAAAAAAAACCAAAATCATTGTGAAGGCTGGTCCCAAGGAGCTTACTGCCCTATGTTTTTGTATAGGAGTTTTATGGTTTCAGATAGATTATCTTCAGGCCTTTCACCTTTCCAGTTTTTGAATATAGTGTAAGAGAGTGGTCTAACTTGATTATTTGGCATGTGGCTGTCCAATTTTCCCATCACCATTTATTGAAGAGGCTGTCCTTTCCCTTTTTATATATTCTTGGTTCCTTTATCATGAATTATTCATATTGTGTGGGTTTCTTTCTGGGCTGTCTGTTATACTGTCTTTATGCCAATACATTTTGATTACTATAGCTCTGTAACACAACTTGAAATCAGGATGTATGATGCCTCCAGCTTTGTTTTCTTAAGATTGTTTTAGCTATTGAGTGTTTTCATGGTTCCATGCAAATCATGGGATTCTTTGCTCTGTTTTTGTCGGATATACCATTAAAGTTTTGAAGATATTTCATTGAATCTATAGATTGCTTTTGGATATTATGAACATTTAAACAATATTCTTCCAATCCAGGAGTATGGAATATCTTTGCATTTATTTGTGACTTATTTTCATTCATTGTTGTCTTATAGTTTTCAGAGTGCATCTCTTATACCTCCTTGGTTAAATTTATTCCTGGGCATTTTATTCTTTTTGATGCAATTGTAAATTGGATTGTCTTTTTTTCTGATAGTTTTTTTTTTTAATTTTTTTTCAACGTTTATTTATTTTTGGGACAGAGAGAGACAGAGCATGAACGGGGGAGGGGCAGAGAGAGAGGGAGACACAGAATCGGAAACAGGCTCCAGGCTCCGAGCCATCAGCCCAGAGCCTGACGCGGGGCTCGAACTCACGGACCGCGAGATCGTGACCTGGCTGAAGTCGGACGCTCAACCGACTGCGCCACCCAGGCGCCCCTGATAGTTTTCTATTAGTGTTGAGAATATTTTTATTTCTTGATCTTCTATCCAGCAAGTTTAATGAATTCATTTATTAGGTCTGACAGGATTTATAAGTGGTGGAATCTTTAGGGTGTTCTATATATAATGTCGTCTGCAAATAGTGAAAGTTTTACTTTCTAATCTGAAAGCCATTTGTTTGTCATACTCACCTAATTAATTGCTCTGCCTAGGACTTCCCAATACTATATTGTATAAGTAGCAAGAGTGGGCATCCTTGTCTTTTTATGGATCTTAGAGGAAAAGCTTTTAGCTTTTCACCATTTTGTTAGCTGTGGATTTGCCATATATGACCTTTATTACATTGTGGTCAGTTTCCTTTAAACCTGCTTTGTCAAGAATTTTTATCATAAATGAATTTTGAATTTTATTAAATGTTTTTTCTGCATCTATTCAGGTGATCATGGTTTTCTTTCTTTTTTTTTTTTTTTTTTTTTTTTTTTTTACATTTATCCATTTCAAGAGACAAGAGTGTAAGCAGGGGAGGAGCAGAGAGAGAGAGAGAGAGGGAGAAATAGAATCTGAAGCAGGCTCCAGGCTCTGAGCTGTCAGCACACAGCCCACTGCGTGGCTCAAACATGCAAATAATGAGATCATGACCTGAGTGAAAGTTGGACACTTAACTGACTGAGACACCCAGGCACCCCGAGATGGTCATGATTTTTAGCCTTCATTTTGTTAATGTGGTGTACCATGTCAGTTGATTGGCAGATATTGAACTATCCTTGCATCCCTGGAATGAATCCCACTTGATAATGGTATATGATCTTTTTAATTTATTGTTGAATTTGGTTTGCTAATATTTTATTAAGCTACTATATTTCTAATGCAGTGTTGCAATTTATTTCACACTAAG
This sequence comes from Lynx rufus, assembly GCF_022079265.1. Lineage (NCBI taxonomy): Eukaryota > Metazoa > Chordata > Mammalia > Carnivora > Felidae > Lynx > Lynx rufus. The sequence goes on along the minus strand of NW_025814826.1, from coordinate 26,080,338 downwards.
ACAGATGTAATGTGTATTTCATGTTGTCCATGTGAGTGTGGTACTGATACTTGGAGTATGGTTACTGAGTTCAGCCTTCGTGTACTACCATGTGCTCTCTGGAACTCTATTCTTTTTTTTTTAATTTTTTTAATGTTTATTTTTGAGACAGAGAGAGACAGAGCATGAACGGGGGAGGGTCTGAGAGAGAGGGAGACACAGAATCGGAAACAGGCTCCAGGCTCTGAGCTGTCAGCACAGGGTCCGACGCGGGGCTCGAACTCAGAGACCGCGAGATCATGACCTGAGCTGAAGTCGGAGGCTTAACCGACTGAGCCACCCAGGTGCCCCTCTGGAACTCTATTCTTACACCAGTTTGCTGTATTGAAGCTTAGGTAGAACCTTTATTTACATAGCATGTCACTTCATTTCTATTTGTAACTAGACTAATAAACTCAAAAACCCATGAAGAAGTCAGATTAATCTAAAACTTTAAAAATTATATGTGAGTTTAATAAATACCTAGCAGACTCTCAAATAATGCATCTGAAGATCCAGTTTCAAACTGTCCAGCTATTTGGTGGAATAATCTTGCAATATCAAATAAGGAGATAAAGCACTCAAACATCAGAAAGCTCAGCATTTGCCCTTTTGCATTGTGATTTGAGGTGGTAATAATATGGGGCTAGAGTTAAGAAAACTAGAGAAGATACCAACTTTGCCACTTACAAAACATTGAGTGTTTCTTAATTACCTTACAAATTCTAATGTGGCTAGTGTTTGTGTTTTTTAAAAGAAACACAATACAAAAGGGGAATTTAAAATATCGTGTATAGCTAAAGAAGCAGAATAAAGTAAGGATACATATAAACAGTGAATTATGAATTCTAACCAAATGGAATGTGTTAGGGGTTGTTAAATAGGTTATTTGCAGATTTCTCATTGCTTTGAAACCACTGCTCAGAAGTCATTTAAATTTGGCAATGGCCATGTTATCTTAATTACCTATTCCCTCCCCAGCTTTAGTTCCTTCTATTTACTCCACCATCAACACATAGTTGCCTGTGGTACTTCACAAAAGTTCTAATCTGTTGGGTAATCTGATATGAATAAGCTTGAATAGCTGATTGGACTTTTCAGAAGTAGGTATATGTTATATGATAAATACCTGCTTTTTAATGTAGAGCTCCTTCTCATCCTTACCCACTCTGGATGAAGCTATTCTTAAAATGATGAGATCTCAAATTAATATCCAGAGTCACTATATATTTGACTATGAGATCCTTTTTCCAGGAGTAAAAAATGGTGTGAGTTAGCATAGTATATATGCTATATGTTATGTAAACCTCAGCAGCTTAAAGCAATAAATTTATTCTCCATTGCTTTCTCAATGCAGGTTTTCAAGGGGCTTTGTTGCACATGGTCCTCACTCCAGGGATTAGGCTGACAGAGGCTGCTCTTATTTTTAAAATTTTTAATATTATTGAGAGAAAGAAACAGAGCATGAGCACAGGAGGGGCAGGGAGAGGAGGAGACACAGAATTTGAAGGAGGCTCCAGGCTTTGAGCTGTTAGCACAGAGCCTGATGCAGGGCTTGAACTCACAAACCGCAAGATCATGACCTCAGCCAAAGTCGGATGCTTAACCAAATGAGCCACCCAAGCGCCCCTGACCAAGGCTGCTTCTAAATACACAGACCAAAGTAAGACACCTAGCCACAACTAAATTCAATAGTGCAGAATGTAGAGCCTTCCCACAGGTAGGGGCACCACATACTTTGAACAAGAAGACCGTTTCCATGCTGATAATCTAGCATAGGAGTTAATCTGCAAGATGAATTATTTCAATAACTAATTAAAGATTACACTTTCATTAATTGGAGTCTTTGAGGGAGTCCAATAAATGGCATGTGGTTCCCCATATGGGTGTTGAGTTGACTTAGAAAAAGGCGAGAGTCAGCAATTAAAAATATCACCATTACTAATGAAGGCTAGCCAGAAGACACAGCTCAGGAAGAAAGCCCAAATGGACTTGCTACTACTTTCCTTTAATTATACCGCAGTACAGCCCACAACAGAGAAAGTTTGAGTACACACTTAGATTGTACTTAGGCCTTTGCTTCCAACTGGTCCAAAAACAGAATAACCATATCCCACATGCTCAAGTTCGATGGTATTTTCACTCCATCTAATTGAGAAATGTGTATCAATGACAAACATTCAGTAGCAGAATGCTCACTGTCTCTGCACAAGAGAAACAAGAGGCCTCCTGGGCAGGAATATTAGGCTCCTTTCATATGGAAGAAAATGAGACAAAGGATTCCTGCCTACACTACATACTAACTTTAATTACTAGGATTTTGATTTTTGTTTACTCCTTCACTAAATTGCAGACTCCTTACACAACTAGCATCTTGAGTAGTTTTAAAATTCTAGGGGTGCCTGGGTAGCTCAGTTGAGCAACTGACTTCGGCTCAGGTCATGATCTCATAGTTCATGAGTTTGAGCCCTGGGTCGGACTCTGTGTGGACAGCTCAGAGCCTGGAGCCTGCTTTGGATTCTGTGTCTCCCTCTCTCACTTCCCCTCCCCTGCTCATGCTCACGTGCATGCGTGCGCGCTCTCTCAAAAATAAACATTAAAAAAAATCTATAATAAAAGTCATAAATACTTGTTAAATGTCATACTATTTTATAACAATCGCCTCAAAAATCAGAATCAGAGTGATGATAGCTACCTTTATTAATGGAAGAATTCTATACAGACTTCTAAACTTTATTAAATGCTATCATTCACCTTGTAATTTAGTGGAATTCCATCTTTAAAAGTAAAATAAATAAGAGAATGAAAGCTTTTTGATAATATACATCATTAACATTTCTCATAGCTAGATGGCCTTATATAATGTAGAATGGAAGGTATGCTATGGGAAAATAAAAAAAAAAAATACCAACCCACTCCAAGTAGATGAAGAAACACACGCATGTGTGATTTCCAAGTTAAAAAGGAGACAAAGCATTTTTACCCAAGATATGAGGGATGACCCAGAATTCTATAAAATAGATTTATGGAATACACATTAATTTTTTTAATGTTTATTATTTTTGACCGAGAGAGCATGAGATCATGACCCGAGCTGAAGTCGGACACTCAACCGACTGAGCCACCCAGGAGCCCCTGGAAGACATATTAAAATGGCAACATTTGAATTATCAAACTGAAACTAGCATACTTTAATATTTAACTTTATGAAAAGGAAAATATTTCAATACAACAAAACTAGGGCTGCTTATTCCAAGTCTGTGCTGGTAGCTGACCAGACCGAGAGCTTAAATAAAATTTACCTTCATTATGTCTTTTCATAGAGACACTTTTTTGCCACGTGCAAATCCATAACTTAAAACATAATTCTAGTGTTAGTAATTATTAAATTACTGATAGCAGTAATACTAATGCCACAGAATAACTAAACTTCAAAACAACTAACAATATGAAGTGGTTTTTGAATGGAACTCCTAGAACTCTCTCATCGCTGATGGAATGCAAAATGATAGAGCCCTTTGGAAAACTATCTGGCAGTGTCTTGCCTACCGCACCTTACCATGTGCACCTTACATACATCATACAACCCAGAATTCCCTCTTAAGTTTTTACAGCAGAAAAATTTTAAAAAGTGCCCGCAAAAATACTATTATAATGTCCATTGCAACATTATTCAAAATAGCCAACAATGGGGAATAAAAATATCTAGTATCCATAGACTGTTAAATGTATAAACAGAATATGATATAGCTACACTATTGGAGTACTATCCCCCAGTAAAAATGAACAAACTGATAAACACAACACAAACGAACATCAACATTATACTAAGTAAAAAAATGTCAAACACAAAAGACTACAGAAAAGGCAAACTGTAGTGAGGAAAAGATGGCTTGAAAGCAGTGCTGAAAATTTTCTATACCTTAATTGTAGTAGTTACACAAGTGTACATAGTTGTAAAAATTCATTAGCCCATACACCTAATAGGTGAATCATCTTTTGTGTAAATGATATCAGTAAATTTGGGGGAGGGTAACTTCACTAATCAAATATAAAACAATAGATTCTACTGTAGAAATATTTAAAATCGGGCACCTGGGTGGCTCAGTAAGGTAAGTCTCCGACTTTAGCTCAGGTCATGATCTCAAGGTTGGTGCATTTGAGCCCTGTGATGGGCTCTGTGCTGACAGCTCAGAGCCTGGAACCTGCTTCAGATTATGTCTCCCTCTCTCACTGCCCCTCCCCCACTAGTGCTTTGTCTGTCTCTCTCTCTCTCTCAAAAATATATTTAAAATCATAAAATTGTTAACTTAAAATATCATGTTAAACATTCCAAAAAACTTCAATGGTATTTTCAGGTATGTACAATAAGGAAAGCACATAAGTAAATGATAAAAGAATAATGAATATTAGGGCTAAAAGTTGATCTCTGTATACAGAGTCCTTTAAAAATTTTTGAAATAGATAATGGTGAGTCGTTTAGTAGCACTAAGTAAAAGTGTGGATTTATAACACACTTGTGTTTTATAAACACAAACTATTCTAAAATATAGAAAGGAAATATTTTGAAAATCAAATGCATAAAGCTAAGGCTTTTCTTACATAACCAGACTGTCTACTAATAAACTGTGTTAACACTGGAAAAACTAAGATCAATACTTTTTGAGTTTATATGATTACCTTAAAAAATCACTAATCCATTTAATCCTTAAATCTCACTACTAAAATCTTAGCACTATTAAAAAAAAATTTAATGTTTATTTTTTAGAGAGGGGAGGGGCAGACAGACACACACACACACACACACACACACACACAAACAGAATCTGAGGCAGGCTACAAGCTGTCAGCACAGAGCCCAACACAGGACTTAAACTCATAAACCATGAGATCATGACAGCTAAAGTCAGACACTTAACTGACTGAGCCACCCAGGTGCCCCTGTACCTCCTGTTTTGAAACTGTCCTCTTATCTCTACTTCACTATTCAGATTACCATCACTTCTTGCCTAGATAACTAGTTTGGCATTCTAAAAGATCTTTCTGCCTGTATTCCTCTCTTACCACTCCATTCTTCACAGTGTAGCCAGAGTAATTATGTAAATACTTAAAACGCAAGCACCTTGCTTCCTTCAGAAAGTCTCCCCTGAATTCCCCATTTTTGGGTAAGTTGCTTTCTGTGAATCTATGATCTTGTGTAGTTCCTTGATCATGGCACTAATCACACTTTGTTATGGAATACTTATTTTGTATCTCCTGCTAGACTGAGTTACATAGGGATAAAAACTCTGCCATTCTTAACTTTTGTATCCCTTGTGATTTGCAAAGCTTTGTACCAGTAGTACCTGTATGTTAAATATTGAATCAATGAATGAATAGATGAATAATTTCTAATAAAAGTAAGTGAATAAACAGATGAGTAAGCAGTGAAACCAAGAACCTACCCCACAAGAACCATCGTTTAGAATATATATCATGTTTAGGATTAAAATGAAGGCTTTCTTAGGCAAATCAGATGGAGAAATCTGAGCAGTAAAGGGCCTAGTTTGGTACCATAAATTAATTTGGGAGAGACATGCCCAGACATTGAGCAGCGGCAGGGGTCTGATTAATGGAACATAGCCCCAGTCATTCTGGATAACTTGGCCACCAGTGAGCCCATTTGGTCTTCAAGTGCCAAGCCATTATCTTTTATCTGGTTCACAAGTATCAGCCCTGGGGTGTCAACCAGTGGGCTCTCACTATGTTCCAGATGAAGTTGTGTTGCATTAGGAAGGGTTTAATCCTCTGTGAACTTGGTGCTACTTCCTTGCCTGGAATTTACTTTTTTATTTACTGGGATCATATTTCTCCCCAACTTTGGAACTGAGGCTTTTATATCTTGAGTGGGAATCCATCTACATTTTTCACCCCCCCACTCTGTTTCTCCTTATTTAGCAAAGCAATGTAAAGATATGCTGAAAATGTAAGTCTAGTGGACAAAACTTCTCGTAAATAACTATCCAAGCAAAAGCAGCTCCCTGCCCTCCATGACTTCTCTCCCCCAGTTCACCTCTCCCTGCTGCGTACCTGCTGAGTTCTGTGTAGATTGTTAATACTCAAATCCGTTTTCTAGGTGTGCAGGATAGTTTAGTGTTGATCTCACTGTATTTTCCAATAAGTATTCAGACTAGGCAGTTCTTAGTATATTATTTCTATAAGCAGAGCATCCAAAATAAAGGCATTGGACTCTGACAGTTTTTTCTACAGGGTACCTGTGTTTCAGAAAAGATGAAAAAAAGAGTCATTCTTTTCTTCCAAAAAAGTACAATACGATGCATGAAGAGAGAAAGATACTGAAAAGAGACATTTGTCAGATTATGAGGGTTTTCTACATTTCATACTAGTGAGTTTAGACTTCATTGACTAGACAGTATATAATCAGAAATTTTTATGCAGAAAATGAGAGGAGATTAAATTGAGTCTCAGGAGGACGTTAAGTACTGTAGATATAAAACTAAGGAAGAAGCCTACCATAAAGCAATTTCCAGAATTATTTAGTTCTGAGATAAAAAAAAAAAAAAAACTGTTCTAGTGAAAATGTTTCCCTTCTCAAAAGGAAATTTTTAAGAGGGTTTGTTTTACCTTATTTTGTGTTGTTGGCTAAAAGAAGCCATTTAAGATGATAGAGATTAGTGAACCCTGTTTCCCTCAGCGGTATTATCAATTGCTTAGTACTACAAAGGAAAAAGAAATTTAAGAGAATTGTCCACATAAGGGTGACTGTTACTTAGCTGTAAATTTTAAAATGCTTCTTTCTTTTTTTTGGTTTTAATTTTCTTTTAAAGTTTATTTTGAGAGACAGAGACAACATGAGCAGGGGAGGGGCAGAGAGCAAGGGAGACAGAGAATCCCAAGCAGGCTTGGCACTGCCAGCGGGGATCCCGCCCAACACGGGACTTGAACTCATGAAACCATAAGATCATGATCTGCGCTGAAACCAAGAGTTGGACCCTTACTGGCTGAGCCACCCAGGTGCCCTATACAATGCTTCTATTTTCTTTCTTTTTTTTTTTTTAATGTTTATCTTTTTTTTTTTTTTTTTTTTTTTTTTTTTTTGAGACGGAGAGAGACACAGCATGAGTGAGGGAGAGGCAGAGAGAGAGGGAGGGAGACGCAGAATCTGAAGCAGGCTCCAGGCTCTGAGCTGTCAGCACAGAGCCCCACGCAGGGCTCAAACTCCTCAACTGCGAGATCATGACCTGAGCTGAAGTTGGGCGCTTAACCGACTGAGCCACCCAGGTGCCCCGTTTGCTTCTATTTTCTAATTTTTCATCTTCCAGATTTCATCTCAGCTTAACAAATTTATTGACACAATATCAAATACACAGTGATACTTAGAATATTTTGGTCTTTCTCTACCTGGTGAAGGACACCTTTTGGGACTGAAGTCATTTTCTCAACAAACAGGCTTAGAGGAAAGACTAAAAAATAAAACCGTAGGACTTCTTGGGACTTCTGTAAACACTGGCAAATAACATTCATTTGTCCTCTTAGCTTTTAAGTCTTCCCTAGAGTTGGTCATTCTTTCTTTTCTTTTTTTTTTAAATTTTTTAACGTTTATTTGTTATTTTTGAGAGACAGAGCATGAGTGGGGGAGGGGCAGAGAGAGAGGGAGACACAGAATCCGAAGCAGGCTTCAGGCTCTGAGCTGCCAGTACAGAGCCAATACGGAGCTTGAACTCATGGGCTGTGAGATCATGACCTGAACCGAAGTCAGATGCTTGACTGACTGAGCCACGCAGGCACCCCCATTCTTTCAAATGATTTCTAGTCTTGAAAGGAATTTAAAATCTTAGTTTCAAAGTACTATATGCATGTGAACAGTACCAATAAATTATACTTGCTACCATACTTAGGGGAGAAGTTATAGAATTTTTAATCAACTGTCCAGGGCAGGTTTGGTGGTACGGATCATTACTGAAAGTATAAGGACAATTTTCCCTTAGAAGTAGCCTGATTGGAAGTGAGCAGATTATAGACTGTTTCTGTGGATCCTCCTGCCTCTAACCCTCAAAGGGTTAGAATGCTCTCAGAGGAAAGGTAGATATGTCTGGAAGGTAAGCTAACCCATGCAAGTATAGCTTTGCAAATTGTCAGAGGAGGAGGAGATGAAGAATAAGGGTGGTTGCTGTCCATGGCAATCCAGCCAGATATCTTCGAAGCTGAGCCTGTGTTATAAAACTTTTCAATGTTGGCAGGTAAAAACGAAGTATATTTAGAATTTGGGGTACAAATGCTACCCTCACTGGATAAGCACTGAGGCAGAAGTTGTTGGTGATAAGAGCCAGTTACTTGGTGTAGATAGAAGCCTCAGGGCACTTAATCTAATTCCAGAGAAACACTGTGGAATACAGACAGGATATAAATTTGTAATAAGTCTTTTGTCATCTGGTTAAATGGAAAGAATTCACAGATAGGCTCAAAGGACACAATAGATACTTTTTCATAGAACTTTCTGAAATATTACTGTTTTGTATTGTAATTTCCTGACAACTAGAAAATATATAAAATATCACCATTCTAAAATTTTGCTACAACTTTAAAATTATTACCTAGAATCTTCCCATGTACACTAATTTCTTTAATGAGAACTGAGTGAGAAATTCCTCATCAGTATTATTGAGAAACGTGCATCTGATGCGGTGTTTTTTTCTTCAGCACCTAGAAAAATTCTAGGCACTTAATTGGTGCTCAATAAATATTTAATGAAATGCCTAATTGTCTACATATGTCTCAATAGATTAGCTGCATATAAGTCAAACTTCTCAGAATCTTGATTTTTTTTCCAGACTTAAAAAAAAAAAAAATTCGGTGTAATTCCATCTTCTTGAAGTATTCCAATCTTTGGAAGCAACCACATACCATACAATAACTACTGTGATCTAAACCTAGCAGAATAAATGTGAACTTTGTGGTCAGGAAAAAGCATTCAAACCCCATGTGCAACTTGCTGATTTGATACCTTGAGCAAATTTTGTGAATTTTAGTGTCTTAATACTTAAAATGGATAGAATATCAGTCTCACATTATAAAAGAGATTAATATAACATTTGAAAAGTTATTGGTACATGTTATACCACCAATCACCCACACCACCCCCATACCTCAATATCTTTCCTGCCTCTCCATTGTTTCACCAGCACTACTTAACCATCACCCCCCACCCCAAGCCAAAATCTCCAACAGGTCCTTGCCCTTTTTCTTCCTTAGGAACATCAACTGCGGCAATATATAGGGACAATACCACAAGAAGTGTTTTCACCCTCTAAACATATTAATGTATTTTATTTTAGAGTTAGAGTATGCAGAGAAGAAGGACAGAGGGAGAGAGAAAATTTTAAGCAGGCTCCATGTGGAGCTTGATGCAGGGCTTGATCCCACAACCCTGGGATCATGATCTGAGCTGAAATGAAGAGTCAGACGCTCAACCTACTGAGCCACAATTAATATTTGATTAAAATATATATTTAAAGTAGATATGACCTACAGATATCTTATTTTTCTATGACAGTCTATTTTGAAAACGACAAAGATGAATAGGCTCCTATACCTTAATGCAGAGCTATTCACAAACAAATGTATTATATTGGCTTGGCTTATAAAATAGAATGCAAAATGTTTTCCCAACTTTTGTAATTGCAATAGAAAATTGAGCCATAATTTGTTCCATCTTTCTAAGCAGTCATAGAACTAATATTCAAGAAGCAAAAATATTAATTTCTATACTTCATCAGAAAATAGTTAATAAAACAAGATAAAAATGATCTTTTAACCAAAACAAATATAAGAATTACTGGACATTACAGTTCAAAGTAATCCAAGCAATGATGACTTGAAAATGGTTTTGCTTTTATTGCCCTAACAGGTTGTTCTGACAGCTTTGAACCCACAAGATAATTATACAATTCCTCATGTCTTTTTGGCTATATGAATATAGCTACAAATGCTTCCAGGATAAATGCAAAGGCTTTGCAGGACTGAATAAAGAAAATGCAATCTCTAAAGAAATGGCATTTTAGAGTATAACATCCTTCTTTCATCTGACAGGATGATAGGAAGAATGTTTTTATTTTTAATAATTCATGATTGTAAATGTATTAGCAGTTTCTTAGACTATCTTGATTAGAAACACAACTTTAAAATTATCACACATACTCTTTGCATCTCGTTTATACCTAACACCAATAAAAAGGACCCATTTTAATGCTGTTGGCCACTAAAAAGTCTGTGACCTAAGCAAAATTACAACTCACTCCAAGAACAGGATGGCTCTGCTCTAAGTCTTTTGGCAAAAGCTAGGATTTTAATGACCTTAAACAAGCAGGGCAAGCAGTCACATTGCCTGAGAACTCCAGAGCTTTTGCACAGTTTATTCTTGTTGAAGCAAGCTAAGGCAAAAGCTTTGGCAGCAATATGAACATGGGGCAAAGGGTTTCAAGTGGTTATTTTTTTGCATGTAACTCCTTATGGCTGGGTTAAAAAAAAAAAAAAAGGTGTTTATAGAGAGCTTTGCCTGGGGTATTGTCAGATCTCTTTCCCTGGATATAGTACAAAGGAAGGAGTCCTCAGCTGGCGTTTTTTCTAATTTGTACCTAAGTCCTAAGAACATGAAGAGCAAGTGTGTGACTGTTGACAGTAGAGTATAACTTCCAGAAAACTGATTGAACTTTTCCCTTGGAGTCCTTCAGAAATTAGAAGTGGGGACAGGGAGAGAATCACCACCTACCCCCAGGTCCCATTGTGAGAAGATTTATATATGTTCAAAAGAGAATAATCAATGTAAACATCATTGGTTTTCAAACCTTACTCTTAGCTTAAGCAAGAGTAAGATGGTACATAAATGATCAAATATAAATGAGATAATGACATTAATGAAGTCATCTGCAGCATCAGAAACCATGATGGGTCATGAGGCAAGGAAAACCCATGTAAGTGCTACCCTGGCTCCAATGGTACTCAGTGAAAGTGTTACTGGAAAGAAGGAATACCAGTATATAATACTTCCCAGTGCTATCCCCCCCTACAGTCTAGCACAATAGATATAAATGTCAGGATCACCTCTTAAATTTCACAGAGGTAAATCCTGGTGAAAATTTGTTTTAAGTGATAAAGCTAAAGGAATAACTATGCCCCAACACAACCTAGAATTCACCAAAAATATTGAGACTTCCAATAGAAATATAATTAAAATTTTTTCTCAGTGAAAAACAAAAATATGGAAGAAAACACATTTTAATGGCTATTTCTTACATATCAATGAGCTAAACAGTGAAGATAAAACCATTCACAGAAATAGAATTCCTGCCTTCTCAGAATCCTAGGACTATATCAAGATGGCTGTCATAAAATTCCGCACAAATACTAATAAAAACCATGTGTCCAGTTGTGCAACTCTGATTAATTTCAGCTAACATCTTCATTCAAGGTAAAGGTACTGTCCTCAGGGAACTTTCCAGATTATTAGAGATCTATGCCCAAGTGATAGGAAAGGTAGCCTATTACAAAGACCACATAAGGTATATAAAATTATATGTACATCAAAGTGAGAATAAATCTTCAACTGGAAGATGACTTTTATGAAGATTCTACTTTTGCAGGGTCTTAGAAAATAGATGGAATTCTTTGGAAGAACAGAATAGAAGCATGGGCTGGAAGGCAGGAGAAATATTTTAACCTGATCAAGGTCCCCCTTAACAGGTGGAATCCTCAAAAGAATCGACCCTTTTCAGATGTGTGTCAGGGCCTCTCAAAATTTTTGATGCATAGAAATGCTTTTCCCTTCTTGAAAATACTCCCTTTTGTCTTTCAATGCATCATTCAAACTTTCCTTTTAACCACTAGTGGCTCATTCTCTTACTTTTTAGGGTTATTTTTTCTTTTTCCTTTGTTCATGACCTAATGTTGATGTTCTTCACAACTCCATTCTTAGCTCTCAGTCCGTCTCTTCAGTTCTTACTCCACATACTCTCCCAAAGCAATCTTATCCATTTCCATGGCTTCCATTTCCATCTGTATGCTGATGACTCCTACATTTATAACTTAAAACCAGGTCTTCTTACTGAGCTCCAAACATATATCCTTTATTCTACATCTGTATTTGGATATTTCAAATTCCTTCAAGTACACGTCCAAATGGGAATCTATCTTTATCTGTCAAGGACTGTGCTTCTCTGGTGTTCCCCTATCTTAATAAATAGCATCTGGCCAAGCCTGAGATCTAGATGTCATTGTTCACTTCTTTGCTTCTTGTATCCCCATTACCCTCAGGAAATATTCAAATGTGAAATTATTTACTTCATTTCCACTGACTCCATTTTCATCTAAAACTCCATATTTCACAGGAGCAGTTTTAAGAGCTGGCCCCCCAACTCTAGTTTCATACTTTTTAAGTCCCCCTCTGTCCTGCAGCCAGTAAGATAATATTAAAACGTAAAGTTGTTCATGTCATTTCCTGCTTAAATCCCTTCAGTGGTTTTTCCATTGCACTTAGCATGCTTATGTTCATTAACACATCTTCTAAAGCCTTCTGTAATTGGCTCCTGCCTAGCTCTATTTCTCACCATAGCCCCCTCTCATACTCTAAGATCAAGCATGATTAATATCCAATGGTTATTTGAACACTACACTTTCTCACTGGTCTATGATGCTCCTCTTCATATATACTGTTCTCTCTATCCTTTTCCCATTCCCATGACATTTCCGGTTAATTTTCTTTACTTCAGGTGTCAGATGAAACATTACTTTATTAGGAACATCTACACTCAGTCACTGTAAATACAATCCTTGCAATTTAACATTTTTTTGGTGATGCTCTTCACAATTTATTGCATCTACTTGTAAATGTCAGTTATCCCCACATATAAGCTCTGTTAAGTCGTGTTAGAGGTCTACTTTGTTCAAAACTATATCCCCAGGGTCAAGTGCATATTCTGGCACAGAATAAGAATTCCATGCATTTATTACTCAATGAATAAAGGATAAATACTCTAGTTTTTCATAAGAGCATTGTGGGGGAAATACAGAGCTGCACTAGAAAGATAGGTTGGAACCAAATTGCGAAGGGCCATTAATGCCATATTAAAAACGTAGATCTTATCTGGAAATATGGAGACCCATTCACACAATACCCAAATTATAATGCAGGAAAATGTAGCAGATTTTAAACAGCCTGCCTAGAATAATCTAGAAAAGTTTATGCATATTTTAAAAACTGAGACTCCTGAAGCACTTCTTCAGTGTGCTATTTATATTTCCCCTCAGGCTCCAAGTTATAAAGTTAAAATATGGCTTAAGGACAAAAATTCCCTGTTAAAACTGACTTCTTGCTCTGAAGATAAAATTGATTTTTGAGCAAATAAAGTGACCATTTTTACCAAGACCATTTGTGTTATGTATGCTTGTGTGTGAGCATTGTGTGCCTTAATTTTTATTCCCCTTCTCCTAGCCTACAAAATATTTGTATATGTGTATTATACGAACTAAACTGGCTCCCTTTCTAGTCTTATCCAACCTTTTCAATGTGTCCTAACTCCCAGCCACGTGATTCTATGGAGTCCCATGAATTTGGACACCTATTCCTTCTGTCCAGAATATCTTCCATGTTTGCTACTATCCTTCACATCTTCCTAGACCCAGGTTAAGTCTCCTCTTCTATGAAAACTTCCTGAACTTCTACTCTGCAGAAAATGAATTCGTTTCTTCTTCCTGTTCTCAATAAAATATATGTATCACTGTTAAAAATTGTTTCATATTTGTTTTTCATGCACCCAATGTCCCCATTATATTGAGTTACTTTAATAAAGAGAATCCCAGAAAGACATTATCCAAAGTGTAGTCCCCAACCAGCACACTTGTAGGCTTGTTAAAGATGCAGACATTTAGGGGCGCCTGGGTGGCTCAGTCGGTTAAGCGTCCGACTTCAGCTCAGGTCACGATCTCGCGGTAGGTGAGTTCCAGCCCCGGGTCAGGCTCTGGCCTGATGGCTCCGAGCCTGGATCCTGCTTCTGATTCTGTGTCTCCCTCTCTCTCTGCCCCTGCCCCGTTCATGCTCTGTCTCTCTCTGTCTCAAAAATAAATAAAACGTTAAAAAAAAAAAAAAAACAGACATTTAGGCCCCAATCCACAGTATGAAATATTACCAGTTTATTTTTAATCACAGAAAAGTTTGAAAAGTATCTAGTATGGTTAACTCTTAAAAGATCGATACAGGCCTACTTTATGGATGGATTAGTCCTAGAAAATCTGGGAGGAGCATTCAATGCACTCATATCAGTGTACAGATATGGTTTGGGAATTTATCTCCAGGTACACAGTAGATAACCTGGACAATGTTTTAAATTTATGGAGCACAAATCATCATTAAATGCCATAAAATGATGAGACACTGATGCATACCTGGAATTCTTGACAGAGAATGTTAAAATATTCTGCAAATTGAAGACCTTTTTAAAAATCACTACAACTCGACATATTTTGGATTAGGACTATTTCACTCTGCTCAAATATTTACTTTCTTTCCTGCATATTTTCTTCGTCTCCTTCCTGCATAAATTTATATATGGAACTTAGTTAACTCAGACTGTCAGCTGGTAAAACTGTCTTCAGAGAAATATGTGAAAGTATATTAAATTCAAGGACAGGAACTTGAAGGATTGGTGGATTATGAGGCACCACACAGTCCAAAAAACATCAAGAACTGTAATTCTAGTGGGGCTTGGAACAAGGTAAGGACCACAGAAAGGTAGAAGAATAGAGGTCAACCTGTGAAACTTCCAGATTCTTCCCCTAGTAGAAATGAAATTACTTCAATTATTTTCAGTCACTGAGGCCAAGTCTTCGTAAATTCCAGAATGGTGTTTCACCCCTCATGAAAATCAAACGGCACTGAAATAGAGGCAACTGAGGACATCTCAAAGGACAAGACATGAACAAGCAAGGGGGCTGACACAGAGATAAGGAAAGAAATGATGAGTTTGTTTTCTTTCTGTGAAAGTTTTAATTCCCACATTTCCATTACTTAATGTGTCATTATTTTACTTTTCAGCAGTTGGCAAACTCAGAGCATTCCGACATTTATTTTAAAATTGGTAGTCAACACACAATACATCAGATTTTTATATTGCCTCAAAGGAAAATTCTCAAAAGAAATCTAAAGCTTTACCACAAATTTCCCTTGGGAAGTTGATCCTAAAGTTTTAGATGCCAGCATACACTCCTGACCAAAGTTATAACTCCAGAGGTTACAATGACACAGGTTGATAAATCTGGCTACATAATCCAGACACAAATTATGGTATAAACAATGATGGGTAACACTTGTCATTGCCTGTTGAATAAAGGTCAAATCCTCAACCTGGCATTGAAGGTCTTTATAATATGACCCCAGTTTAAATTTTCAATCCTCATTTCCACCACATCGCTACACTCTAAACAAAGTAGAACAAATTGTGTTGTGTACATATACTTCCTTTGTGATTTTGCTTAAGGCTCTTTTCACTTGGGATTTTCTTTCTTCCCATATTTCTGGATCGAAAACTTAGGTGCTTAAGACCCAGAGCAAATGAAACTTCCACTGAGCCTCCAAATATCCCTAAAAGCTGGAAATGCATTCTCAAATCTCATACTCTGTAAGCTTTACCTCCTACTTAGGTCTGTGTTGAAGGCAACTTGACTAAAAGTTTCTTGATAGTGGTAAAGTAACCATCTTTGTGTTCTTGTTTGTAACTGACACAGTGATTTGTACCGTATGGAACGATTATAAGTATTTAATCAAATGATAAGAACTTTCCAACCTTTTGGTGGTATTCTCCCTTATATCATTTCAATTTTTATCCCCTTTTTCCTCTAAAATTCCTTAAGTCATTACTGCAACTTGTTCCTCATAGATTTCTTAGGGGAAACTGGGCTAATGCATAGCCTAATTTCCTTTGAGTAACACTAGATTATATTCCTGGCCCAATGCCAATACCTGAAATTTAGTTGGTATTTAATAAAATTTGAATAAATCAATTATCCTGCCCCCTGCAAAAAAAAAAAAAGTCTAGCATTATTAGCATAAAGTTATGGAACCACTTTGGGACTTTGTTGGCTATTTCTACCTTCTGGCATACCCATTGTCTCTAGATACTACCAAGTGTTCTTTTTCTTTCCAGCTTTGAGATACAATTAACAGATAATACTGTGTGAGTTTGTGTACAGTGTGATGACTGGATGCATGTATATATTGATAAAATGATGACCAAAATAAGATTAGCTAACATGTCCATCACTTGATGTAACTATTTTCTCTGAAGTAAAATTACTGTTGGACACTTTCAACTACGTATATAGTATTTTAACTATGGTGACCATGCTATGTGTTAGATCCTTAGAACATTTTCATTTTGTAACTGAAAATTTGTAGCCTTTAACCAACACCTTTCCATTTTCCCCAGCCCCCAGTAACCACCATTCTATTCTGTTTCTATAAGTTCAGGTTTTTTAGGTTCCACATATGTGAGGTAATACAGTACTTGTCTTTTTCTGTCTTACTGAGCATACTACCCTCAAGATGCATCTGTGTTGTTGCAAATGGCAAGATTTCCTTTGGATGACCGGATAATATTTCATTGTGTGTGTGTGTGTGTGTGTGTAAAACTATGATATATATCACACTTTTTTCATTGATCTGTCAAAGGACACTTAAATTTCCATACCTTCCTTGGCTGTTCTAAATAATGGCCTAATGAACTTGAGAGAGTAGGTATCTTTTTAAGATAGTAAATTTTCTTAAGATAAATACTCAGAAGTGGAATTGCTTGATCATATGGCCGTTCTATTTTTAATTTTGTGAGGCAATTCTATACTGTTCTTCAGAGTGACTATACCCATTTACATGCCCACTAGTTGATGTATGAGAGCCTCCTTTTCCCCATATCCTCGCCAATACTTGCTAGTTCTTGCTTTTTGATAATTGCCATTCTAACAGGTGTGAGGTGATATTGTAGTTTTGATTTCAATTTCCCTAATGATTAGTAATGTTGAACACCTTTTCAGATACCTGTTGGCCATTTGCATATCCTCTTTGGAAAAAGATACCTATTCACCTCCTTTTTTGGGGGGATGCTGTTTGTTTTTTCTTTGCCTTTTTTTTTTTTACTATTGAGTTATATGAGCTCTTTATATATTTTGCATATTAACCCTTTATCATATACATGGATTTACAAATATTTTCTCATATTTGTAGGTTATCTTTTTTATTGTTTCCCTTACGGTACAAAAGCTTTTTAATATAGTCCGACTCATTTTTCCATTTGTTGCTTTTGATTTTGGTGTACTATCCATACAATGATTGCCAAGACATATATTAAAAGGCTTTTTTCGCCTCATATTCCCTTCTAGGAAACATGGTTTTAGCCTTATGTTTACATCTTAAATCCATTCTGAGTTTTTGTAAAAGAGGGGTCCAGTTTCATTCTTAATGTAGCTGTCTAGTTTTCCCAACACCATTTATTAAAGTACTGGTATCAAATATTTATCACTGTTGAAGACTATTGGCTCCCTTGTCAAATATAAGTTAATTGTATATGCATGGGTTTATTTCTGTGCTCTCAACTCTTTTCAGTAGTCAAAGTGTGTGTTTTTATGCTAGTAGCATAAAATTTTCACTACTATAGCTTTACAACATAGCTTAAAAATAAGGAAGTGATACCTCCAGCTTTCTTTTTCATTCTCAAGAGTGTCATGGCTGTTTGGCATCTTTTGCAGTTTCACAAAAATTTTAGCATTCTTCTTGTATTCCTGTGGAAAATGTCGTTGGAATTTTTTTAATGTTTATGTAATTTGAGAGAGAGCACGAGTGCACGAATGGGGGAGGGGCAGAGAGAGAATCCCAAGCAGGTTCCATGCTGCCAGCACAGAGCCTGAGGAGAGCTCAATCTTAGGAACAGTGAGACCATGACTAGAGCACAAATCGAGTCGGACTCTTAGCCAACTGAGCCACCCAAGCATCCCCTGTTGGAATTTTGATAGGGGTTGATAGGGATTGCATTGAATATATAATTGGCTCTGGGGAGTATGGACATTTTAACAATACTCTCCTGATTCATGGACATGGATATCTTCTTATTTGTGTCTTCAATTTCTTTCATGAATATCTTCTAGTTTTCAGTGTACAAATCTTTTCCCTCATCGGTTAAATTTGTGCCTAAGTATTGTAATGTTTTTGATGCTTCTGTATACGGGATTGTTTTTATTTCTTTTTTAGGTCATTGTTAGTGTATATAAATGCTACTGATTTTTTCATGTTATTTTGCATTCTACAATTTTACTGAATTTATGATAGTATTTTTGATAGTCTTTGGGGTTTTCTGCATATAAGATCATGTCTTCTGCAGATAGAGACAATTTTACTTCTTTCCAATTTTGTTGGTTATTTTTCTTGTTTTAAAGTCCTGACTAGGACTTCTCATATTATGTTGAATAATAGCGATGAGAGTGGGCACCCTGATTTTGGAGAAAAAGATTTTAGCTTTTCACCATTGCGTATGATGTGAACTGTGGGTTTGTCATGCATGGTCTTTATTATGCTGAGATATGTACCTTCTATATTTAATTTAAGGGCTTTTATCAAAAGGAGTGAATTTTGTCAAAGTGTTTTCTGTACCTATTAAGGTGATCATATGATTTTTGTTCATCTTTCTATTAATGTGGTGAATTACATTGACTTTCTTGTGCCAAACCATCCTTATATCTCAGGGATAAATCCCATTTCTCATGGTGTGTGATCATTTTTAAATGTTATTTAATTAGTATTTTGTTGAGAATTTTTGTATCTATATTCACCAGGGATATTGACCTATAGTCTTCTTGTAGTGTTCTCTGGCTTTGGTATCAGGGTAATGCTGGCCTTGTAAAATGAGTTTGGATGTATTTGCTATGCTTTTAAGCTTTGGAAGAATTTTAGAAGTACTGACATTAATCATCTTTAAATATTTGGTAGAATTAACCAATGAAATCATCTGGTCCTGGGATTTTCTATGTTGGAAAGTTTTTGATTACTGCTTCAATCTCTTTAGTTGTTAGGGATCTATTCTGATTTTTATTTTTTATTCATTCTTGATAGGTTGTATGTTTCTAGAATTCTGTCTATTCTGTATTATCCATTTTGTTGGCATACATTTCTTCATATTATCCTATTATCCTTTGTATTTCTGTAGTGTCAGTTTTAATACCTTCTCTCATGCGTAATTTTGTTTGCGTCCCCCCCCCTCCTTTTTCTTGGTTTCTAGCTGAAAGTTTGTCAGTATTGTTTATTCAAAAACGAACTGTGGGGACAGTTAAGTGGCTCAGTTGGTTAAGTGACTGACTCTTGATTTTAGCTCAGTTCATGATCTCATGGTTCATGAGATAGAGCCCTGTGTCAGGCTCAGCACTAACAGTGTGGGGCCTGCTTAGGAATCTCTGTCTCTCTCTCTCTGTCTGTCTCTCTGTCTCTCTCTCTGTCTGTCTCTCTGTCTCCCTCTCTGTCTCCCTCTCTCTCTCTCTGCCCCTCGCTTGCTCTCTCTCTCTCAAAATAAACTGTTCCATTGATTTTTTTCCCTGTTTTTCTAATCTGTTTTATATTTGCTGTAATCATTATTTTCTTTCTTCGACTAACTATGCACTTTAGTTTTCTAATTTCTTGAGTTATAAAGTTCTTTATTTGATCATTTATTTTCTCTTAACATGGACATTCATCACTGTAAATTTCACTCTGAAAACTGCTCTTGCTTAATCTCATAAGTTTTGGCCTGTTACGTTCATATTTGTTTGTCTGAATATTTGTGATTTCTTCTTAGACCCACTAGTTGTTCAAGAGTATATTATATACTTTCCACACATTTGTGAAGTTTTCCTTTTTCTTGTTGATTTCTAGCTTCATACCATTGTTGGGAAAGATACTTGATATGATTTCAATCCTCTTAAATTTAAGATTTTCTTTGTGACCCAAAGTATGTATCCTGAAGAACAGTCCATGAGTACTTGAGATTAATGTATCCATCTTATGTTGGAAGAAAATATTCTATATACGTCTTTTAGGTTCATTTGGTTTATAGCATTATTCAAATCCACTATTGTTGATTTTTTTTGTCTAGATGCTCTATTCAATGTGAAAGAGGGGTACTGAAATCTCCCACTATTGCTCAGTTCTGTTAATATTTGCTTTAAATATATAGGTGCTTCAATGCTTGGTGCAAATGTATTTACAACTGTTGTATACTCATAAATAATTGGTCTTTTTAAATCACTATATAGTGAACTTCTAAGTCTCTGGTCACCAATTTTAACTAAAAGCGTATTTTTTCTGATTTAAGTATAGTGACTCCAAGTCTCTTGATTAGCATTTGCATGGAATATCTTTTTCCATTACTTCATTTTCATTCTACATGAGCTAAAGTGAATCACTGGTAGATGGCATATTTCTGGATTTTTAAAAAAATTCTTTTAGCCACTCTGTCTTTTGATTGGAGAATTTAGTCCATTTAAATTTAAAGTCATAATTGAAGGTAACTAGTTACTACTGCCATTTTGTTAATTGCTTTCTGACTGGCTTTAAAATTTTCTTGTTGCTTCCTTTCCTTCAGTCTTCTTGTTGTGTATTTTTTTGTAGTGGTATGCTTTAATTTCTTTATCTTTTGTGTCTCTGCTATAGGTTTTTTCCCTTGTAACCACAAGCAAAACCATGAGACTACATAAAATATGTTTATTTTAACATAAAACATGTTTATCTTCAATTACATATAAAAACTAGACTTCTTCCCACATATTTTATGTTATTAATGTTCTACTTTACATCTTTTTAAAAATTAAAATGTAATTGACCTACAATATCCTATTAGTTTCGGGTGTGCATCATAGGGATTCAATATTTTTATATATTACAAATGAACCCCATGATAATTCTAGTTACCAACTGTCCCCAAAGTTGTTATGTCCCCAAAGTTGACTATATTTCCTGTGCTGTACATTGTATTCTCATGGTTTATTGATTTTAGAACTGGAAGGCTGTACTTCTTAATTCCCTTTACTTATGTTTCCCACTCCATCACCTCTCACCTCTGTAAACCAACAGTTTCCTGATTCTATGAATCTGCATCTGTTTTGTTTTTTTCAGATTCCACATGCAAGTGAAATCATGTGTTCATTTTTCTTTGACCTATTTTACTTAGCATAATTCTCTCTAGTTCCATGCATTTTGTTGTAAATAGCAAGATTTCTTTTTTGTAATGACCAAGTAACATTGCTGTGCATATGTGTGTGTATATACACCCCACATCTTCTTTATCCATTTATCTGTCCACAGATATTTAAGTTGTTTCCATATCTTCACTGTTGTAAATAATAATATAATGAGCATAGGAGTACATGTATTTCTCTGGATTGGTGTTTTCATTTTCTTCAAATAAATACCCAGAAGTGGAATTGCTAGATTGCATTGCAATTCTGTTTTTAATTAGAGACCTTCACCCTGTTTGCCATAGTGGCTTCACTAATTTACATTCCTACCAACAGTATGAGGGGTTCTCTTTTCTACAAATCCTCACCAACACTTGTTCTTTCTTTTTTTTTTCTTTTAATAGCCAATCTAACAGGTGTGAGGTGATATTTCATTATGATTTTCGTTTATATTTAAAAGGTTGATCATCTTTTTATGTGCCCGTTTGCTATCTGTAGGTCTTTAGAAAAAACCTATTCAGGTCCTCTGCCCATTTTTTAATTGGATTGCTTATTTTTTAGATATTCTGTAAGTGCTTTATAATTTTGGATATTAACCCCTTATAAGATAAATCATTTGCAAATATCTTCTCTCATTCTATAGGTTGTCTTTTTGTTTTGTTTTCCTTCATTATGCAAAAACATTTTAGTTTGATGGAATTCTGTTTATTTTAGCTGTTGCCCTTGCCCTAAGACTGGTCCATAAAAATAACTGCTAAAATTGACCAAAAAGCTTCTGCCTATGGTTTATTCTACATGTTTTATGGCTTCTGAATTTACATTCAAATTTTTAATTGATTTTAACTTTATTTTTGTGTATGGTGTAAGAGAGTGGTCCAATTTCATTCTTTTTCATGTAGCTGACTAGTTTTTCCATCTCAATTTGTTGAGACTTGTTTTATGTGAACAAATTTGCTGATAGACTTATAGAAGTCTCTGTGATGAATTATCTCTTGCTGCTTTCAAAATTTTTTCTATCTTAACATCTTGGTTATAATGCATCTTGGGGTATTTCAGGGGGTTATCTTGCTTGTGGTCCTTTGAACTTTCTGTACCTGAATGTCCATATCTCTCCCTAAAACTTGGGAAGTTTTCAGCTATCTATTTAAATAAGTTTTTCTGCCTCTTTCTGTCTTTACAAACTCCTATGACTTGGATGTTTATTCACTCTATGCTTTCTCATTTACTCAGAATTTATTCATTTTTTTCATTCTTTTTGTTCCTGTAGCTGCTTTCAAGTGTTATAAGTTCACTGATTGTCTGCATGATCGAGTTCTTTTTGATGCTCTCTATTGAATCTTAGAGTTCTGTCATAGTCCTCTTCAGCTTTTGGATTACTTTTTGGTTCTTTTTTATGGCTTTTACTTTATTAAACTTCTTAGTTTATTCATGTATTGTTTTTATGATTTTCATAGATTTCCATTTATTTGGGGTTGGCCACTAAATATTCTCTTTGATAATGTCATGTTTGCCTGATTCTTCATGAATCAAGTAACCATGCATTGGTCTATGCATTGGAAGGAGAAAATACCTCTTCTGGTATTTCCAGACTGTTTTTGACAGGTAAGGATCTCCCATCAGTTCCCCAGGCTAGTGGAATTAGCTCTGGAATTGCAGTCATGCAGAGTTTGAGTCAATTTTGAAGTTCACTGGGTCTGCAATGGGGTACGCAGTTGACAGGCTTGTCACCAGCGGTTTGGTCAGGTATGTATCCTGTCTGGCTTCTGGGAGGATGGGACTTCTCTCAGTGCCTAATTTAGTATGGTGGTGGTGGGACAGAGGTCTGCTTCAGGGTCCATACTTAAGTGCTCAGTCAGCAGGTCTGTTACCAAATGCATGTAGCTCTACCAGGTTCCTGGAAGAGCTCCTGCCTGGACTGGACACTGGGTGAATCCCTTGGGAAAGGACTGGAACTGGACCATGGCTGAAAGGGGGTGGATCCAAGCCCCCAGGCTGTTCTGGTTCCACAGCCAACATTAAAGTCTGCAAACCCAGCTTTGGAGGTACAAGTGGACATGTCTCTTACCAGGTACCTTGGTTTTGAACTGTACCAGAGTTTCAGAATCTCCTACCTATAGCCCCAAAACTCCTATAAAAGAACTTTTATCTGTGCGTGGATACCAAATTGTTACTCAGAAACAATATGTAAGGGGGATTTTTTATTTAACCATCTTTCCAATGCCACTCCTCTAAGTGGTCTTACAAAGTAGATAAATGTGGCAGATAAGATAATGTTGCTTCCTTAAAGATCATGCCATACACCCACAGAAGTGTAGGTTTAACTATAATAAACCACATAAGTCTTCAGTAGAATTTAACACTGAGATTAAGCACTAATTATTATAATTGCTACCACTAATTGAAAATTATAGGACTTGAAAAAGGTTTTGAAGATGAAAATATATTGAGATTATTTTCCAAGAGTGTCAGATTATTTTGACAGAATATAAGCAAGAAAACATGTTATAAACTGTCAAATACTACATATTAGCAACAAGTTTCTCTTGCCTATGCCCCAACTATGATTTTGTGTACAGGTAGTGGTATCTAAACTTCTGCTTTGTTTTCTATGCCTAAATGAATATCTTACTGATAGCCTAGAAATCTAAGTCTTCAAATTCTGGGAATTGTCGATTTTTGTCCATCCTCCTTTCCACTTGAAGCCAATGTTCCATACCCGAACACGAGTTCCAAATTCCTAATTCCTGAACTTTTCAATACCACTTCCTTCCTATCTTCTAGTAAACCTAAATTTACAGAGAAAGCATGTCTTCCAGAAGTATTACAATACATAATAAAGTGTCAAGTTTATCACACCTTATCAAAATTGTTTACATGTCTGCCTTCCCAATGGATTTTTAGATGATTAAATAAAGGAACTTGCTGCCAATTATTTGGTTCTCCATCTTTAAAGAGGCTTGGAACATTTAATGCGCTTTGATTGCAAATTAGTGAATGGCTGCATTAATCAGTTTTTTTTTTAATTTTTATTTTAGAAAGTATATTTGGGGGAGAGGGAGAATCCCAAGCAGGCTCCATCCTCAATGTGGAGCCCAATTCAGGGCTCAATCCCATGACCCTGGGATCATGACCTGAGCCAAAATGAAGAGTCAGATGCTCAACCAACTGAGCCACCAGGTTCCCCAATCAGCTTTTAAATGTATACAACATTCATAAGTTTACAGAACATCATGTGTCCATCATGTCCTTTATCCTTTAAACAACCAAAGGCTCACACCCCTCAATGTGATTGTTTTAATTATCTTGTGTATTTTCAACTGCATACCAATAGATGTATCAGGACCATTAATAGAAGCCTAGAATTAGGGTAGTATCATTAGTGGATTGAACTCCACCTGGCATTAATTGTGCAAACAGATACCTAAGAAGATGCAATGGAATTAGTATACTCTGGACCCTAGGGAACACCATGGCAATAAAGTATAATTCATACAAGTGACAGGGCAATGTAGAAACTAATCCTCCTGTCAGTTAGGAAGTCAAAGTGGCATTCTGAGGAGGAGCCTCAGAGTAAAATATGGATCTAAATCAAAACAATAACTGCAGCAACAACAAACAGCGAAAGTAACTTACACATTCCTGGGATCAAAGCGTTCAGTTCCTTATTTGTGCTTGACAAATAAAAATGCCTAAGTAATACCACCACGGATGTCACAATGAATAATAACATACACAAGAAGAACCTGATGTGAAATTAAGAGTATGGTGTGGGCAGTTTTTTGTTGTTGTTTTTAATTTTTTTTTAAAAAAACTTTTTTTAACATTTTTTTTTTGCGACAGAGACACAGCATGAATGGGGGAGGGGCAGAGAGAGAGGGAGACACAGAATCAGAAGCGGGCTCCAGGCTCTGAGCCATCAGCCCAGAGCCTGACGCAGGGCTCAAACTCACAGACCGCAAGATCGTGACCTGAGCTGAAGTCGGATGCTCAACCCCAGGCACCCGATGGTGTGGGCAGTTGTAAGAGCATAAAGCTTACGAAGAAAAAAAAAAAAATACCAAAGTTAAGTGCAAGGGTCAAATTAGGGGAAGAGTGGTAAAAGGTGAGAAGCAGGCATTAGACCCAGAACATTTAAGATTGATTGGCTTTATTGTAGAACAGAGTATTATTAAAATAGAGTGAGCAGGGGTCTGATTATTAAGAGATTGGTATGCCATAATAAGCTTGACTTCAGAGAAAAGAGCCATGAAGATTTCTTCCAGCTCCCATTGTAATTATCTTACCCAAGTGAATGAGGATGTGGAAGTACATGACAACCTAAACATTCAGAATTTCATACAGAATATTACTAAAAGAATAACACCAAAGTCCTACCAAATAGATACACATTCAGATGTGTAAGTTTTATTTTAAAACTTGTAGTAAGTTGGAATTTTGAGACCTGATGATTAAAATGTTTTAATTTCTAGAATCAATATGACTTTTTCTCCCTAAATAAGGTTTTTTTTTTTTTTAATCTATCCCTAAGTAAGGTAACAGCAGTCCCAGCTCCTCAGGACTTTAGGAATACACAAGCTAGGGAAGACTACACCACTGCTTCTGCTGTAACAGCCTTTGAGAGAGGCATAGTAGGCCCTCCCCTAAAAGGAGCTACGGATGACAGAATGGGAGTGTAAACTCCAATCCCAAACTTGGGCTGTATAGTGGGCACTATAGCTACCATTCTGCTGGTGACATCCTGAGATCAAATATGCTCCTCTTATCTCCCAGGAAGTCTTGAGAAGAACTTGGGCAGCCATGCCATGGTCCAGGAGAAGCCAGAGTCTTAATGAGAGAAGACTTGTCTAAACCAGAAGTATAGACTGCTATATAAACACATGTGGGAAAATGGCTTCATTGTGCTGCTGTAACACCTAACACGTAGGGTTCTCATCTTAAGTTTCTCTTGTCAAATGTGCTCAGTACACTCCTATATAGATTACAGAGGGGTTTTGAGAAGTCATTTCTATCTGCCCAGATTCTTTCCATCAATTCAAAGGGCATTCCTACCAACAGCTATTGAGATGTCTTTGACAAATACATGATTAACTAACTAGATTATAAGTTGAATCTTCTATGTAAGAGAAGGTATAAGAATTTTAGATATTTAAAGATCAAAAGATGAATATCTCCCTAATTTGTGTCAAAAGAATAAAAACAAATCTAGTAATTCTCAAAACTTTGAGGGAGGGGGGAAAAAAAACTAGAACTGATTGCTTAAACATATCAAACATTTTCCCATCCATTCGTCTACCAAAAGCCACTGTTGCTATAACTATTAATGTTCTCCCAGAATTTGTTGGAAAACAAAGAAGCAGATGCATATTTGATTTTCCTCCTCCTCCACAGATGACCAAAGAGAGAGAGAGCTGGCTCACCAGGCACCAAAGGCCCATGTTTATTTTGGGAGTGCCCTGACTGGAATGAACTATGTGAGCAGTGTACCTTATATGTTCATTGCACTGTCCTCAGATTACCTTAATATGAAAGCTGTTTCTTCACAACTAATTATAATCCAGAAAACTTTATTTCTGAAATCCTGGGTCTGTGGGAAAATGGAGAAGTAGATTTTGCCTTAGGTACATTTGACCCTTTTAAATATAGATGAAAGTTTTATAGATAGCCGGATGGTCAGTCTAAGGATCAAATGAGGGTAGTGAATATGAAACAGCTCATTCAGTGGCTGACATGTAGGAGCCATCAAATGGTAATTCCTTGACATTTCCCATTCTTTTTGTCAGTTGTTAGTGTAGCACAAAATACAGCAGATTGCTAAGAACATGCAGATGCTGTGATATGCCCTTTGGAGCTCATGCCAGGAACTTACATCCAACGTTTACTCCTTCCATTTCCAGATGGCTTGTTTCTGAAAGCTAAGTCGCATGTTTTCTCTAGTTATCTCTCCCTAGAGAATTCATTATCATAAAAAGATTTGTAAGCTGAAGTGCCTTTTTTTTTCTAAGAAATCTGTTTTGAACTTTTGTCCTTTGTCTAAAGATTTCTTCCTCTTGAGGGAAAGGCTTGCCCAAGTTTCCTTCTTAACCATTTCCTCTTGGATCTTTCCCCTTCCCTGTTCTTGGATGGAAAGATGGACCTCTGAGCTTGTCAAGACACCAACTATAGCCTGACTTTCCCTGCCCACACCATCAGCAGCAGCAACCAACTACCTGGAGAGAAAAGAGGAATTTGATTTTCAATTAGTTGATTGAATGTATCTGACTTTTATCCCTTAAAATGGATATGGAAAAGAGAGTTCTTGGGAGCTTATCTAAAGTGTTCATTTTGAGCTGGAAAAATAATTTAAACCAAAAAATTAATATAGTTAGCATTATCAGGTATGACCAGAACATTTCACCTGTTTATCATTCTGATCAGATCTGAACTTCCACTTCAGATTCATTGTCCTAATCTATCCCTCACTTCTCTATGCTGCTGAGTAACTCTTTTCTCTGTCTATAATGTGCTTTCCCTCCTTCCTTCAGCTAGAGGAATCTTAGTGCATTTATTCATTCAACAAACATTTATCCAGGGAAATGCCTGGCTGGATGTGTGGGTGTCACCAGAACATCAGAAGGTGATGATGAGTTGCAGATGAGAGTAGTGGATATTGCCTGGGGAGAAATGGTCATTGTGAGAATGAGGCCAAGGATATTTCCTGAGAAACATCCACTTTCAAGCTTCTTGAAAGAAGGATCAACATTTGATATGTCTATTACTCATCACCCAACCGATTGACCGATGCTGTTTTCATGCACCAGCCAGACCCCTCCATCAGACCAGTGCACCATCCCAGGCTTCTGTGACTGTTGGCTTGCTGAAAGCTCACAGCTGCTCCACTTCTCCACTTCTCCAAAGAATTGCCCTCTGCTGACAGGAGTCGATCTGTTCTCAAGAGAGGCCCACAGCCAGTGACTGACACCACAGTGGAGGACAAAATCCTGGCCCCCTTGCTCCTCCTGGACTACTTATCCCCCCACCCCATCCCGGACCACTTTCCTTGCCCTCAACTATAGTAGGAATTACCAACTATAGAAAATCTTACCGAAAACGATCTTCCCCAGTCAGGCTGAGGTCTCTGTGATGTACTTCTTGACCACCTCTCTTCTGTCATGACACTATGTTGCAATTGTCCAATCATGGGTCTGTTTCTCCACTAAATTTGGATGTTCTTTGATATCAGGAATGTCTGGTTCACCTTAGAATTCCCAAAATCAAGAATACTTCCTGGCTCATAACCTTCATTTAATAAAAGTTTGTTGAGTCAAGAAATGAAGAAATATGTGAGTTGCTGCTAAAGAGCAGCAGCTTAATAGTTTACCTTGGCCTAAAAGACAGCATCTCTGCTATCAGATAGGTTACTTGCCAACATCTTTAATAAAAAAAATTGTTGATGTGTAAATGCAAGAACATGCTAGGACAATAAATTAGTTTAATGAGAAAATGAATATAAAATCAAGACACTGGCTGCTTTAAGAGGAACCCCTTAAGCGTTAATTCAGTAAACTAATGAACTGGAGGAGATTCCCTGAAAACCCTTCAGATTTTTTTTCAAATCAAATACCCTCGGACTATCAGAAAATTATGTAGCCCCTTACTATATCGTCAAGCAAAGTACCGCGCTTTCCCCCCCACACACACAAATTCTGTGCTTCCTGGGCCACCACAGCATACTCAGTACTTAATTGAAATTATTTTCAGAGAAAACCCATCACCAAAGACCCCATAAGGCTTCTTTCTGCAATATCACTTTACATTGAATTGTGGAAAGGCCCTTCAATTCCATTGAATTCTATTTCTCTAAATACAACTGTTAATTACCTTTTTTATACCACTACTGAACTTCTAGAAAGTATATTCAAATCTCATAGAGTTGATAATCCTTCATCATTACCCAAGATTCCAAAACCACTTTTGTAAGCAGTTTGTGGCCTTAATTGTGGAGATCCAAAACAATGAAAACTCTCCCACCAAATGCCCCATTTTCTTGTTTGCTCATACCAAATACCTTTCACATTAAGATATCCACAAAAGTAGAAACCGTTGAAGACAGGTTTTTCCCTAAGCAGTGCTTCACTGACTCAAGCAGAACACAGCTGGGTTGACAAGAGACCTACTAACTTTTGATAAAATATTTTCAACTTTCATCTGAACACCTTCATATTTTAATTTTAAAGATTATCATATTTTCTTTATTTCTCCAAATGTTATCTTTTGTTTTTTGGGTTTTTTTGGTTTTTGGTTTTGTTTTTTGCTTTGGACCATCCAAACCCTTAAACAAATGCTTATTTTCAGCTTTCATACAAGGGCCTTTGTCAAGAGAGTTCCTGAGTTCTCTGGATGCCTTATTTCCTTTGGTTTATGCTTCCCTCCTCTTTTTCCAATGTCCCATGGCCAAATTTTTTGTAATGGATATTTGCTCTAATTTTTGACTTGTCCTTAATTCAGATATTATTCTCTCTTCCTCTTGACTGTCAACAATGATAATAAACTGAGCAAGGCAATCAGAAGGCATCAATCCCACTTTAACCAAGAGCCATATAAATCTCAGCACTAATGGAAAGGGGGAGGGAGCAATCCTTATCACAATACTGAAACATGAGTCAGCAATCAACCCAACCTTTTAGCAAAGTTACATGTCTATTTTAGCTTGATTTGAATTTAACGTCTTTTTAGATCCTTCACATCCCTGATTATGATTATGTAGACAGATCATTAAAAAAGTGGAGATTTAATAGTTTTGCTAAGTATTCTAATTTTTAAAATGCTTAGGTCATATTTTAATTAAAATCAGATGCCATGGTGGATTTCCAAAGTACTCCCGCATGTGTAAAACAGACACCTCCAATGTTAAATAGATAATTAACCAAATTATTCAGGTGATACAATTTTTTAAAAAATTGAATTATAATTAACATATGTTATTAGTTTTAGGTGTACAATGATTGAACAATTCTATATATCATTCAGTGCTCATCAGGATAGTGTACTCTTAATCCCCTTTATCATGCATCCCCCACCCATGTCCCCTCTGTTCTCTTTAAGAGTCTGTCTTTTTATTTCTTTTCCTTGTTCGTTTGCTTTTTTTCTTAAATTCTACATGAGTGAAATCCTATGGTATTTGTCCTTCTGTGACTTATTTCACTTAACATTATATTCTCTAGGTACATCCATGTTGCAAACACCAAGATCTCATTCTTTTTTATGGCTGAATAATATTCCATTGTGTATTTGTATATATGCCTCTTCTTTATCCATTCATCTATGAGTGGATACCTTGACCACTATAAATAATGCTGCAAAAAACAAAGTGATGCATATATCTTTTCAAATAATGTTTTGGTTTTCTTTGGGTAAACACCCAGTAGAAGAAACACTGGATGATGTGGTAATTCTACTTTGAGCTTTTTGAAGAACATCTGTACTGTTTTCCACAGTGGCTGCACCATTTACATTCCCACCAAGGGTAGACAAGTGCTCCTTTTTCTCCGCATCCTTGCAAACACTTGTGATCTCTTACCTTTTTGATTTTAGCCATTCTGACAGGTGTGAGTTAATATCTCCTTATGATTTAGTTTGAATTTTCCTGATGATTAGTGATGTTGAACATCTTTTCATGTGTTGGCCATCTGTATGCCTTCTTCAGAAAAATGTCTGGGTCTCTCCCCCTTTTTAAATGGATTATTTGCTTTTTGTGTGTGTTGAAGTGCATAAGTCTTTTTATGGATTTTGGCTGTTAACCCTTTATTGGATATATCATTTGCAAATATCTTCTCCCATTCGGTAGATTGTCTTTTGTTGGTTTCCTTCACTGTGCAAAACCTTTTTTTTATTTTGGTGTAGTCCCAATAGTTTAATTTTGCTCTTGTTTCTCTTGCCTGAGGAGACACATTTAGAAAAGTTTCTATGCCAATGTCAAATAAATTACTTCCTATGTTTTCTTAGAGTTTTATGATTTCTGGTCTCAAATTTAGGTCTTTAGTCAATTTGAAGTTAATTTTAGTGTATGGTGTAAGAAAGTGCTCCAGTTTCATTCTTTTGCATGCAGCTGTCCAATTTTCCCACCATCATTTGTTGAAGAGACTTTTTCCCCATGATATATTCTTACCTCCTTTGTTGTAGGTTAATCAACCACAAAAGTGAGGTTTTATTTCCAGGCTCTCTTATTCCATTGATCAATGTGTCCATTTTTGTGCCAGTATCAGTTTGTTTTGATTACTATAGCTTTGTACAATATCTTAAAATCTGAGATTGTGATACCTCCAGTTCTGTTCTTTTTCAAGATTGATTTATGTGGGGTCTTTTGGGGTTCCATATAAATTTTAGAATTATAGTTCTGTGAAAAATGTTGGTATTTTGATAAGGGATTGCATTAAATCTGTAAAATGCTTTGGATTGGATGGACATTTTAACAATATTCATTCTTCCAATTAATGAGCATGAATATATTTCATTTGTGTCATCTTCAGTTTCTTTCATCATTGTTTTACAGTTTTTGGAGTACAGGTCTTTCACCTCCTTGATTAAGTTTATTCCTAAGTACTTTATTTTTTGATGCAATTGTGAATGAGGTTGTTTTCTGCTACTTCATTATTGTGTAAAAATGTAACATATTTCTGCATATTTTCTATCTGCCACTTTACTGAGTCCACTTATCTGTTCTAGAAGTTTTTGGTAGTCTTGAGGGTTTTCTGTATATAGTATCATGTTATCCACAAATAATGAAAGTTTTACTTCTTAATTGCCAATCTGGATGTCTTCTATTTCTTCATCTTGTTTGCTTGCTGTGGCTAGGACTTCCAGTACTATGTTGAACAGAAGTGAGAATGGACATTCTTATTCCTGATCTTAAAGGAAAAACTTCCTTGCCCATTAAGTATGATGTTAGTTGTGGGTACTTTGTATATGGCCTTTAGTATGTTGAGGTACGTTCCCTCCTACTTTGTTGAGAGTTTTTATCATGAATGAGTATTAAACTTTGTCAAATGCTTTTTCTGCATCTATCAAGATTATCACATGGTTTTTATTCTTTCTCTTCTTAGGGTGATGCATCATTCTGATTGACTTGTAAATATTGAATCACTCTTACATCCCTGGAATAAATCCCACTTAGTTGTGGTGAATGATTTTTTTTTTTTTGATGTATGGTTGGATTTGGTTGGCTAGCTAATATTTCATTGAGGATTTCTATATGTTCATCAGAGATACTGGTCTGTACTTTTTTTTTTTTTAATGTGGTGTCTTTATCTGGTTTTGGTATCAGGATAATGCTGGCCTCATAGAATTAAGTTGGAAGTTTTACTTTATGTTTTAATTTTTTTGGAATAACTCTTCATTAAATGTTTGGTAAAATTCACCTGTGAAGCGATCTGGTCCTGGATTTCTTTTGTTGGGAGTTTTGTTGTTGTTATTATTATTATTACTGACTTAATTTCATTGCTAGTAATGAGTCTGCTCAAATTTTCTATTTCTCAAAAAAAATTTTTTTTCTATTTCTCCCTAATTCCAATTTTGGAAGATTATATGTTTCTAGGAATTTATCCATTTCTTCCAGGTTGTCCAATGTGTTGGCATATAATTTGTCATATTATTCTCTTATAATCATTTGTATTTCTGTGGTGTTATTTCTCTTCTTTCATTTATGATTTTTGAGTTCTCCTTTTTTCTTGATGAGTCTGGCTAAAAGTTTATCAGTTTTGTTGAATTGTTTGGAGCCAGTTCCTGGTTTCATTGATCGATGCTGTTAGTTTTTTTTAG
The DNA here is from genome assembly GCF_022079265.1 of Lynx rufus. Classification (NCBI taxonomy): domain Eukaryota; kingdom Metazoa; phylum Chordata; class Mammalia; order Carnivora; family Felidae; genus Lynx; species Lynx rufus. The sequence continues at coordinate 26,047,290 of NW_025814826.1, read as the reverse complement.
TCCCTAATTCATTCACTTCTCTCATTTATATTTCCTTGCCTCTACTGGTTTGGGGCTCTGATCTTTTTCTAGTGCCTGCAACTGTAGGATTAGGTTTTTTGAGATTTTTCTTGCTTGAGGTAGGCCAGTATTGCTATAATATTCCCTCTCAGAACAGCTTTTGCTGCATTCCAAACATTTTGGATAACTGTGTTTTCCTTTTCATTTGTCTCATGTATTTTTTAATTTCCTCTTTAATTTCTTGGCTGACTCATTCATTGCTTAGTAGCATGTTATTTAACCTCTATGTATTTGTGTTCTTTTCAGATTTTTTTTCTTGTGATTGATTTCTAGTTTCATACAGTTCTAGTCAGAAAAGATGCATGATATAATTTCATTTTTAAAAAATTTATTGAGACTCGTTTAGTGGACTAACATGTGATCTGTTCTGGAGAATGTTCCATGTGCACTTGAAAAGAAAGTATATTCTGTTGTTTTGGGATGGAATGTGAATATTTGTATGGTTGATCTGGTCCAATGTGTCCTTCAAAGTCATTGTTTCCCTGTTGATTTTCTGTCTGGATGATCTTATCCATCGCATACAAGGGTGTTAAAGTCCTTTAATATTATTGTATTACTGTAATTTTCTTAACGTCCGTTAATCGTTTTTTAAATGTATTTAGGTGCTTTCATGTTGGGTGCATATTGACAATTGTTACATCTTCTAATTGGATTGACCCTTTATCATTATATAGTGTCCTTCTTTGTCTCTTGTTAGTCTTTGTTTTAAAGTTCTGTTTTATCCACTATAAGTATTGCTCCTCCAGCTTTCTTTCTGCTTGCATGATACATTTCTTTTTCCATGCCTTCACTTTCAATCTGTATCTTATAGGTGGCATGTGGATGAATCTTGCTTTTTTTGTACATTCAGTCACTGTCTTTTTAAAAGTCTATATTTATTAATAGGTATGTACTGATGGAAATTTTTTGGTAGTTTTATGATTGTTTTTATAGTTCTTCATTTGTGGTTTGATGGCTTTCTTTAGTGATATGCTGGGATTCATTTCTCTTTATGGTTTTATATATCTATTAAAGGTTTTTAATTTGTGGTTAACATTAGGTTCCTATATAACATCTTATGTGCACAGAAGTCTATATTAAGTTGATAGCCATTTAAGTTTGAGTCCATTATAAAAGCACTAAATTTTTACTCTCCCCACACACATTTTGTATATATGATGTCATATAATTTTATTTTGTGAATCCTTTGATTGATTGAATTGATTTTACTGCTTTTGTGCTTTAAACTCCATATTAGTTTTACAAGTGATTGATCTACTATTTTTATTATGTTTGCATTTACTTGTGAAAAATTAGCCTTTCATAATTTTCCTACTGCTGATTATGGCCTTTTCTTTCCACTCAAAGAATTCCCTTCAACATTTCTTATAAAGCTGGTTTAGTGGTGATAAATTCCTTTAACTTTTGTTTGTCTTAAACTATTTTTCTCTCCTCCTCTCCTGAATGATAGCCTAACTGGGTAGGGTATTCTTGGTTGTAGGTTTTTTTCCTTTCAGCACTGGGAATATATCATGCCACTCTCTTCTGGAATGCAAACTTTTTGTAAAAAATCAGCTGATAGCCTTTTGGGTATCCCTTATATGTATTGATTTTCTTTTCCCCCAATGCTTTTAGAATTCTCTTTAGTTTTTGCCATTTTAATTATTTTAGGTCTTGGTATGGACCTTCTTGGGTTAATTTTGTTGGGGGCTTTCTGTGCTTCCTAGATCTGGATGTCTATTTCCCAACATTACGAAAATCTTTAGCTTTGAATAAATTCTCTGCCTCCTTTTCTCTCTTCTCCTTGTGAGATCCTTAGAATGTGAATGTTATTATGCTTGATGCTGCTGAGTTCTCTCAACCTATCTCATTTTTTTTTTCTTCCTGCAATTCAGCTTGGTTGTTTTCTATTACTCTGGTTGCTCCTATGTTTTTCTGCTTCTTCTAATTTATTAATGTAACAATCTACTGATTCCCTCTAATATATTTTTAATTTCAGTTGCTTGTGTTCTTCATCTCTGATTTGTGCTTTTTTTTTTATAGTCTATCTCTTTGTTGAAGGTCTCTGAGGCTCTCCACTGTTAAGTCCAGTGAATACCTTTATGACCATTACTTTGAACTTTTAATCAGGTATATTGCTTATTTCCATTTCATTTAGCTCTTTTTCTGTGGTTTTGTCATATTCTTTCATTTGAGGCCTATTCCTCTCTTATTTTGCCTCTCTGAATTTGTTTATATGTATTAGGAAAGTCAGTTATATTACCTCATCTTGAGAGTGGTGGCCTTATGAAGAAGAGGTCCTGTAATGCAATGCCCCACGTTTACCAGAACCAGATGCTTCAGGGGTGTCTCCCATGTGTGTTGTGTGTACCCTACTTTGGTAGCTGACTTTAGTCCAGTCTTTAGTCCAGTCAGCTGCAGTGGCTCACTTTATCTTTTATGGGCTGAGTTTTGTCCCTGTGTTGTTAAGAGGCCAGCCTAGGGCTGTCATGAGCTCGTATTTAGGCAGTGTCAGCAGTCAGATCTGCAGAGCACTCTTCCTAGTTGTCCCCTGAGAGATTTTCATCAGTGGGTAGGATCTCAGACCCAATGTCTGCCCCCCATCCATCTGCCAGGGCTGTAGTCACACTAAACTTCAGAGCTGTTTCCTTGTGCCACCCCCTAGGAGGTTTTTGTTAGTGAGCAAGTGGCAGTCAGAACAGATGCTTGTCTCTAGTCCATATGCTGGGGTTGTAGTCATACTGAATGACTAGGCACTCTGTCTGCATTACCAGCTATAAGGTTTCACTGCTGGGACTGTAGGTGCATTGGTGTGTGTGGTTATCTTCCCCTTTCCCCAGGGCAGGAGTCACTTTGGAATTGTGCCTATCCCTGGTGGGGCTGCTTTCAGGGTGTGTTGTGGAGGAAGCCTCTTTGGACAGATGCCTGCCAAGTGGAGTGGGATGGATGGAGCAGATCCATGGAAGAATGTAGTGAAGGGCATGCAGCATTAGCAAATTAGGAGTAGAATGCCCTGGTTCCTGCAAGTGTCTGGCTATATAGGCTGTGAGGGAGTGGAGGAGAAAATGACACTTGCCAGCTCTTTTGCTCAGAGAAGTCTTCTAAAGATTCCTGCCCCTCCAGAACATGTTCTGAGATTAGTAAATAAATTTCCTTCCCATATGCCCTAGGCATTTTTCAAACTGTTGATTCTGTGCTGTATCTCAGTGGGGTTGCTGTGCTGGCTCTAAATGGGCAAGAACTCAGGTTCCAATTGCCCTGGAGCTAAGCCTGGTGATTTTTAAAGTACTTGGAGTTAAGCCTTGCTGATAGTAAAAACTCATGAGGTTAAGCCCAGCTGGTTTTCAGAGACAAATGTAATGGGGACTTGTCTTTCCAGTGCAAGTCTCCAGTGGTTGGGTTGCCTAGTGTGGAGTCTGATTCTCTCACTTCTCTTGCTTGTGGTGCCCCTTCCATTTGTGGTTAGTCTTGCCAGGGGTTTGGTTCTCAACCAAATGCATCCGTGCCCCTTCTACCCTTTTCAGTATGGCCTCCTCTCTATGATTAGCTGGAAAGTCTGTTCTTCTAATCTTCAGGTCCTATTCTGAGTTGGTTGCACTGCTGTGGCTGTTACCTCAATGTGTCCATGGGACAGGGTGAGCTTAAGATCCTCCTACTAAACCATCTTTCCAGAAATCTGAGAACAAATTCACTTTTGCTTCTCCTTATTACCTATCTCATGTAAAAGTGGAATATGTTTTTTTTAATTTATTATATGAATTATCTAGGTAATAGCTTCAATTTCCCTTTTATAAAGATCTAGATCAAAAATAGAAGTGTTACCTGAGGTTTTCAAATAGGCATTCAATATCTATTCCACTGACTTTTTTTTTCCAGAATGCTTCCATAATATCCAAATTGTTGATATAATAATTCAATTTGGTAGAATTTTTATGAACCCTATTTTCAGTTTTCAACAACATTGATCAGCCATTGTTCAGGTGCTTATTAAATGCCAGTCCTACAGATAAAATGATGAACAATAGAAGGAATTTCCTTGTTCTCACACAGCTTGCATTAGAGAGTAGGAGATTTTAACAAATGATCACACCAATGAATGAATACTTATAAAGTATAAGATTTCATAAAGGAAAGGCATATGACTTATATGAATGCAAATCAAGGAGGCTGAATGGAGTGACTGGCAAAATGGGATCATGATGGCTCCAGAGCAAAGATCAAGAAGGAGATCAAAATCTTCAAAGGCTACAGAATTAAGTACAAGTTAAAACAAAGACCTTAAAGCCATATTAAAGATTTTTATTCTTTTTCCTAAAAAAAATGGTAAGATGTTAAAGTTTTTAAGCAGGCTGTGTTTAAACCCAGTAGGCATTTGTAAAAGATCAGTCTGCCTGCGGTGCAGAGAATGTGTTAGGGTGCAGGGCAGTATACAGAGTAGGATGTTAAGGTGTAAAATGATGGTGGCCTTGACCTTATGAGCAAGAACTGAAAATACCGAATGACAAAAAAATATTCAAGAAGATGCATCCAAATGGTGATAAGTCCTTTTCTATCACTGTTAGACAATTATAGCATTAGTAATATATAAAAGGTAAAGCACCTCATTACTTAAAGCCTTGGGGTTCAAATTTACATCCTAGACCTTTGTAATAGATCAGAGTCCAATTTTCCATTCTATGTCCTGAGAAAATTCTTTACACTCTCAAAGGAACTGGTAAGATTTTTGTCTGGGAACCTTCTTATTTCCATTCATAGTAATGATACTCCTGATAGAGAATGGCCCAGTCTCTGTACCTCAGCCCATTAGTGTGTGATGGATGAGTTATAAGTTGCTGCTAAGAAGTGACCTACTCAGTTCTTAGTGGCCAAGTCAGGTCCTAGAGTGTGGAAAATAGGGGCAAAACCTTATTGCTGCCAGCAGCCTTATCTGAATAGCCTAGAAAAGCACCCCAAGAGGAATCGGCTTCAGGGGTGGGGGTAGGGGTGGGGGTGGGGCCTAGTGATTCCTACTGGCAGAGAATGGAAACAAATCCTGCACTTGTTGCTCTGGACTGAGGTTCTGAGTGAACCAAGGAGGAGGTGTTACATCCAGGCACCCACTTCAGTAGCCAGCTGCCCGTGGTTGCCACTGTGGGCCTGGGGTCATGAAGCTGCTTAGAGAAGTTCCTCTTGCCAGTATCCAAGGTGTATGCCTATGGTCCAAGGAGTGCTAGTGTGCTTATTAGGGGAAGAAAGGGAGCCTCATTTGGCCTCCTATAATCATGGCTACAGGTATTCAGACCAAATATTTATCTTGGCATTTGGGCTAATTTACCAATTAAAAGCATCCAAGGCTGCTGTGGTGTGACTGTTCCTATACTGCATGCATGAGTATTATAGTTTCATCATTAATTTGAAATACTTGATGTGAAAAAGGATGGAAGATTAATTTGTATTATTATAAGAACCTTTAACATTACACTCATCGATGAAAGAAAGTTTCAGTAAAATATAAAACATGATTTCAGTTTGAAATCTTTAAGCAGTTGGGACACCTGAATGGCTCAGTAAGCTGAGCATCTGACTTCAGCTCAAGTCATGGTCTCATGGTTTGTGAGTTCAAGCCCCATATTGGGCTCTGCGCTGATAGCTTGGAACCTGTTTGGGATTCTCATCTCCCTCTCTGCCCCTCCCCTGATTGCACTCTCTCTCAAAATAAATAAATAAACTTTAAAAAATTATTTATAAAATCTTTAAATTGTTTCCCCCAAGTTATTAAAATTTATTAACTGCTTATATAATTCCTTAATGATATCTATCAGGATTTGGGGATTGGGGGGATAACCATCAAGATAGGAATTATGTGTAAGCCATTTAAAATATAAACAAAAGGAAGCTAAATTTTCTCCAATGTTGACCTTTTATCACAAGCTTATATCATGTATTCCTTTGAATTTCATATTTTAGTTTTCATAGTTACATGTCACTAAATACTGTACACTTTCAAATCTCTCCTAGTTTTTATGAAGTGCTCTATCATTTTTCTGATTTTGAACTTCGAAAAGGGAGTTCAGTTCCCATAATGGCAGATGGCAAGACCCCCCCCCAAAAAAAAAAAAAACTTATTTTTACTCCTGGACCCATATAGTTTGAGAATACATGTATTCATCCTTTTCTGTGTTCATCTGTGCCTGCACAATTTTCCTTGATCTCCCTCCATACCTCCTTGAAAGCTAAAGTTCCAAAAAGAGAATCCTATTTCCTTCTTCACATTTCTGGTTGAGTTATTTTAGAGACTAAATGAGAAAGTGTATGAAATACCACAGGCAACTGTGATTAGAAAGAACAAGGCTCAAAATATTTCAGTGTCAGGAATATATAATGCAAATGCAACCTAAATGCAAAGTGCCATGATGCCTCAAAGGAAGCACTAAGAGAAAATGCCTTATAAATATGAATCTAAAAATATAAATATCAAAAGGTCAATCAGATACATTTATAAGAATTTTTGGATAATTCTTGTATAGTGTTTATTCAATGCATGTCAATATGCAAAATCCAGAAAATTCCTCACTCTTGTAAAAGTTCAGGTAGAAAATAGTTGCAGATCTGGACTTTAAAAAATAAATGAAGGGGCACCTGGGTGGCTCAGTCAGTTAAGTGTCAGACTTTGGCTCAGGTCATGATCTTGTGGTTCATAAGTTCAAGCCCTGTGTCAGGCTCTGTGCTGACAGCTCAGAGCCTGGAGCCTGCTTCGGAGTCTATGTCTCCCTCTCTCTCTGCACCTCCCCTGCTCACACTCTGTCTCTCTCTCTCAAAAGTGAATAAACAGGAAAAAAATCAGTGAAAAGTCGGTGGTGTCCTTAATAACGTGAGAACCTGATTAGTAGCAAATGCTTCATTTCAATGACTGACTTAGGTTCCACAAAAATCCTCCAGTGTATTTACAGTGAGCCAATCTAGTCACACCACACAGGCTACCCAGAAAAAGATCAAGAACACGTATGAAGTGAAATCAATCCCCCTTGGAACTTTGGGCAAAGTGACATAAGCCCAGGAATTTGGCTGTGGCAACAGTGATGTTGAAGAGAATGATATGCTTTCAATTTGAAGATAATCAGTTGGCCATTGGGTGGTACCCTAGAAACTATACAACATGTTTGTCACTAATTGTTCCCAGAACAAAAGGGAAATCAGTTGGACCAAAATGTCCATGATTTCCATCTTTGCCAAAGTTCAAATATATATTAATTCTCTTCAAAGCTTTGCCAATTAGTCACAAGTTGGCTCTTTTTGGTAAGGCTGTAAATAATTTTTGGAAAGATACTACAGTTGGGATGCCAAACAATGGGGAGTATAACCATAGCAAGCAATGTTTGGCTCAGTGCTTTTGAGATGGGTAAAAGGAATTACCTTTCTAATTTCATGATTAAAAATTTTGCTAACTAATTCTGACAACTCAAGCAATCTTAGACAAGATTTCTTTCACTGGCCTAATTAAATGTTCATACAGATCAAGCAATTCACTTAACAGTTGAGATAAAGTCCTAATATAAAGATTCTATTCTGAGACCTGGGAGAAATGAGTCACAGACCCAGTTCATTTCTTTTCACATATTTGTAATCTTGCATAAATCCTTAAACTCCCCAACTCTTTGAGTACTTGATGTGTTGAGAGTAGGTTGACCACAGCCCTAGAGAGATAAGACCAGCTTTATGTTGATACCTAACTTCATGGAGGATGTAGTGCTTTAAAATCCTTAAAGATGAGGAAGATTCTGACAGGTGGAGATGTAGAAGAAAGCTATTCTTAAAGGAATAAATTCTAAAACCCGTGAATGGACTGTTAAAACCTGTAGTCTTAGTTCTCTTGTATCAGAAGATAAGGCTTTACAAGTGCAAAGTTAAGAAGTGAGGCTGGAAAAGTAGGATTAGCACTATACTTCAATAGGCTCTGAAATCACCAGAACCTCATTCTGTAGGCCAAGAGAGTCCATCAAATGTTTTGACATAGGAAAATATCAGCAATCAAACCATGTTTCTTTTTTTAAGTGATTAGACAGAAATTTGTAGGAGATAATAGGATAAACTAAAAGTAAGAATATAAGTTTAAGATGTGGTATTTAAAAAATGTTAATGTGACATCATGAAAGGCTGAATTAGAGCAGTCACAACACTAGAGAAACAACAGTGAATGTAAGAGATTTGAAGTGAGAGAATCAACAGAATGTAGCAACAAATTAGATAAGATGAAGACATAAAGAAGAAAGTGTGATAGGTGTTCAGCCTAAATGACTGAAAGTTGGTGTAACTATTAATACAATAAAAGAAAATCTGGCTTGGGGCTTCTGGTTTGAGAGATGAGAACTCTTTCTGAGACTCTAAGTTAAAGATACTGATTCCAAACAGAGATCCTTAATACATAGACATTCTCTTCTGTGGCTCAGGACATGATTTTGCTGTGTTAAGGTGGTGATAGCAGCTGTGAACTGGAAGGGATCATTAAAGGACCCAGCAAAGGAGAGGTTCAAGGACACAACCTTGAAACATATCTATTTGGATCAGGAAAAAATTGACATATAGAACAGGATAGAGAACCTGAAGTCAGAAGCCAAGTTAACTATAGTAGCACCTCTAAACTCAAGATAGGAGGCTATGGATTGGACAGTGAGAAAGCCAGACTGCATGGAACTAAGCTTAGGTGTGTATCAGAGAGTGAAAATCTCAAAACAGACTTGCCCTTCCAAAATTTTGGGAAGGGGGAAAAATAGGGATAGAGCCAAGCTTGTTAAGGATATGTCAAGTATGTGGAAAGTTTTGGAATTTTGGGTGAAGAAAGAAATAAGACTGGGAAGATTCCTTCTGACCCTTATTAATACTCATTTGCCAAATATTTACACAGTGCCCTCTATGTGCCAGGTATAAATCTAGACACTTGGAATATAGTAGTGAATAAAACAAAGTCCCTGTCTCCATGAAGCTTTTATTCTGAGGCGGAGAAAAACAGTAAGCAGACCAACATATCAGAACACATAGTAATGAATGCTATGAAAAAAATAAGGCCACAGAACAGAGACTGGTGGACAGGTATGATTTTGGATAGAGTGGTCAGGAAATACTTAGAAACAATTGAGAGAAGAAAGCCCTGAAAGAAGCTTCTAGATGTGCTTAAAGCTATTGGACTGTATAATGTCACCTGGGAAAGAGGAACAGAGAAGAGCCCCAAGTTCTTAAAAGTATGGCACTCCACTGCTTACAGCTAGAGATGAGTTTTAAGCAGCAAATGAGGTAAGAAACAGAAGTAGAAAAATCAAGAAAATTGTATCCCAGCGGTGCTTAATAAGACAGGATAATCAACTTTGTAAAATGAGGATTATGGAAAGTAAAATCCATAAAGGCAGGGTTTTTTTCCGCTTTTATTTACAAATATCCGAGTTGGCATATAGCATGTGTTCAGTAACATTTGTTAGACCATAACCATAATCACACCACTGGTGATTAGGTCGAGAGCAGTTTGGGTGGTATAGTATGGTCAAGTTGAAGACACATTTGCAGAGGAGAAAGCAGCAAAACCAAGTCTTTATCTGTGTTCTTATGTGTTTCCTTCTTAATTACCAGAAGGCTTGCCATATATCCACAGTGCCGAGAACATGGTACATGTTGAATTATATTTTTATATAAATGAAATACAAAAACTGCAAACAGGGACAGAAAATAGGACAATTTTGTGGCTACATGGGTATAAAGTACTCAGCACGGAGGTAGATTCTTGAGAAGATGGTGAGGTGTGATATAAGCATATAATCTAACAAACATAGTAGATATTTATAGATAGGAAATATGGAGGAATCAAAATATTAGAGAAGATGAGAATGAAGATGTCAACATGGAAAAGCTGAAATGAGCTAGTTATTAGAAAAATATAGATTATATTTTGAACTGCTGAGTTTAAAGAGGGGGTACAGTATGATGTAATTGAAAAGCATGGGACTAGGAGGAAAGAGGCCTGTAGACTATGCCTGACTCTGTTAGTAACTAGCTGTGTGACTTCAGGACAGATATTCTGCCAGATCTCAATTTTTCTCATCTGAAATATGGGTGAGGCACAGTGGACTCCAGTTCTTCTGGCTGCAATAATCTTTGATTCTATGAGAAGAACTTGTACACAAAGATGACCTTCTCTAAGGGCAAAGTTAGTGCTAGAGCCGCAAATGTGGGTATAATTAACAGGAAGGTAACAGTTGAAGTTCAGAGATTATTTGAGTTTTGGATGGTGGATAGAACTCCATGTGTCATTAACTGGCTCCACATGGAGATTTAACCACACCCTTGGCCTCCTTCCCACTGTTCTCTGACCTATTCACTTGGCCAGTGCTGGCAATGAAGAAGCCCACAGTTAGAGAGCAGCTGTTCTTAGGAGGGGTGGGGAAACCACAACTGACAGAAGAAAATAAGACAATAGGGAAGTGAACACTACACCTCAGGAGAAGCAAGAATCAAAATGGTTCTCCCTTGAATGCCTTAGGCTATGAGGAAATTTTACTGAAGAATAACTTCATAAGATTTAGCCTCATGGCAAAAATCGTATTCAATCCATTAAAAAAAGATAAAATGTCTTCTGTACATGTGTCATTGAGAAATCCACATAATTCTCTACAAAGGACATGTGGATTTGGATTTTACTTACATTTCTGTGACTGAGTGTTACTTGTTGAGCACATATACAGATTAGAAAATTTTTGAGGGTGTAGCAAATTTAGGCTTTGCCTAAAATTTTCCTTTCCTCTAGTTCACTATGTCCCATCAGTATGTATCTCAAGTAACAGGATAGTCAGATGACAGATAATTGTCACTATCCATTATATGTAATTGTCTTCTACTTGACTCATTAAAATTTTTTAATGATATGTATACATATTCTATTCTATATATATACATGGAATATGCATCTAATATGATAGGTAAGTAGATCTTTTATGTTCCACATTCAGAGAAGCATAACCACTAGAAATAAAGAGGAATAGGAAGTTTCTCTGGGAACGATGTTAAACCCTTGATTTCTGTAGAGAAAAAAAACCCATTAAGTATCTGCTGTGTGAAAGGCCTGGGAGAGATGTTATGGAAGCACGTATAACAGACTCAGTTCTAACAGCTCACCTCCATATGCACATGATTGGAACTAGTCATTTGCAATGATATTACTGTATAAGACAGGAACTTATCCTATTACAACTTCTATTATGCTACCATAATATTTTCTGACTACAAAAATATTGTAATCATATGATTAAAGTTTAGATGATAATGAAGACTAAAGAGAAAAATAGAAAAATAGAGATACAGGGTTAGAGAGAGCCCAGAGAGATAAAGGTATTCATGAAAAGCAAAGGTAATGGGATAAATGAGAACAGTGGGAGATTATAATTCACCTTAACTTTCTATTCAGCAAACATTTAAATATATTTTATCTAATATATTTATATAAATATCAATTGTATTCCCAGATACAATTATACAATATACAAATATGCAATATACATGTTCTACACTAAAGAAATTAAGATTTGGTAGTTATATTGAGCAGACCCTCAATAAATTTTGCTGAAATAAAAGGGAGAAACCATAGAGGAAGACCGGGAACCACTGTATAGCCGTTCTCAATCTTTTTGAACCTGGAAGGAAAGTCCTAGACCTATAGATTCATCTAAAAACACAAGGTAGACTTCTGAGTAAACTGGCAGAGTGAATCCAGGTCCCAGAGACCCTCTTTGCCCAATAGCTAATGAAAACATACAGAAACAAAGCTGTTAAAATTTACAAGCAGTTTCTTTAAAAAATTTTTTAACGTTTATTTATTTTTGAGACAGAGAGCATGAACAGGGGAGGGGCAGAGAGAGAGGGAGACACAGAATCTGAAACAGGCTCCAGGCTCTGAGCTGTCAGCACAGAGCCCGACGCGGGGCTCGAACTCAGTGAGATCATGACCTGAGCCAAAGTCTGACGCTTAACCAAGCAAGCCACCCAGGCGCCCCTACAAGCAGTTTCTAAATGAGAAAAAGGTCATAGCCTTTAAAGAGAAATGAAAGAATGTCAGTCCCTTACGCAACCCTTATCACTTTGAAGAAATATTAAGGAAAAAGAGTAGATACAATCATGAGAATTTTTACTAATACCTTCAATTTGAAAGGAAGAGGACAAATGGTTTGAGTAAGCAGCAGGAATGTGGGGAAGAAATACTGAAAAACATCATGAGAACAGAAAGGTCTATACATCCTTCTGGAATCTCAGCAGAGGGACAAAGAGTACTAATGCCTGAGTTTCATTTTTCAGGGTGCTGTACTAAGCCAATAGAATTTATCAAGGCCAATAGGAGTGCGTTATATCCTCCTAGATGGAGTGGTCTAGACTATATGATATTTAAAGGTATCTCACGAATAAGCAGATAAGGGGTTTTGACTGTGGCTTCACCCCACCCCCCGAGAGATGGTGGCATTCACAGTATAGTAACAGGTCTCAAATCTATTCCTTGCTATGCCCCTTGGTACACCTTGATTTCCTTGGGGACATATCTTTTGTCTGTACCCCTTGCTGTATTTGTGTTCAGTTAAATCTGAATATTATTCCTGGTGGTGACAGTGTCAAATAGTCACCCCTACTATATCATAACTAATAGTTTGGAGAATTTCAACTGTTAAAATATGCCAGGTTTTAAAAAGTGGTATATTTTTTTAAATGGAGAAGAAAGTGAAGAAAAGGAGGAATCAGAATAGGAATAAAGGAAAATAAAATAGAACACAATCTGAAAAATTAGCCAGGGAATAGAAGATAACTTGAGAAGTTCAAGCTATAAATAAACTTAATGAGAATATGAAGTCAATAAAACTAGATCTCAAAAATATTATTTTTAAAAGGATGAAATGACAAACATTTAAAAGCATCATTGTAGACCCAAAAAATCGATTAGTAAAGGAACAAGATAGCCAGTCAAAACTCAAATTCCTACCTTGGGTAACAAGTATAAGATATAATAATTGTGGATGCAGAGAAAAAAGACAAAAATAGCAAAGTAATTGGAAAATGATAGATCTAAAAGGCCAACAAAGATTATCTGAGAGTGTAATTACTACAGCATAGAACCTGGTAGCTGGATCAGAGAAAGGATTTAATAATAAAACACATAGTTCTTATAAATTATATGCCAGTTTGAAAGCCAAAGGACAGAAAGCAGTACAAATAATTCTAAACGCTGGGTAACTCAGTGGAACTGCATTTAAATCATCTGAACAACTATTTCAATCATCTGTTTTGCTCTGAGAAAGATATGAAAATACTGATATTTCTCAAATTAGAGAAAAAAGTCCCTGAAGATTCAGAGGAATAGCTATCAAAAACTATTGTCTCAATCAACTAAATTCACATAAATATCTAAAATTCAATGCATAACCAGTGCATACCTAATTCACTGCCTGTAAATTTCTGACTGGATCTGATGGACATACAAAAAAACTTCAAAACCAGACCAACAAATACTATTAATGGCTTAAAAATAAAATCTCTGCTGTCAAGTCTCATAAACCATTTCTTTTTATTTAAAAAAAATTTAATGTTTGTTTATTTTTGAGAGAGTGCGAGCACGGAGGGCCAGAGAGAGAGAGGGAAACACAGCTCTAAGCTTTTGGCACAGAGCTCAATGCAGGGCTCGAACTCACGAACTGCGAGTTTGTGACCTGAGCTGAAGTCGGACACTTAACCAACTGAGCCACCCAGGCACCTAAACCATCTCTTTTTTTATATATATGATTTTACATTTTAATTCCAGTATAGTTCACATTCAATATTATATTAGTTGCTGGTGTGCGATATAATTATTCAACAATTCTATGCATTACTCGGTGGTCATCATGATAAGTATACTCTTAATCCCCTTTACAAACATCAGTTTGTTCTGTAGAGTTAAGAATCTGTTTCTTTGACTTGTTTTCTTCCTTTGTTTTGTCTCTTAAATTCTCTTACCTCCTTCCCACCCAGTTTAGTGTCTCATACAGAGGAGAGAAACTAGTCATGTTTACTAGCCTAAACACATGTATTTTCTTTTTACAAATGGTAGATAGCTATTCTGAGTTTAAAACAATGAATATCAAAAACAATTGATGATTTTATTCCTATCATTCTTGAATGCTAAACTGAGGTTAATGGCTGTCTACAGTACTGTGTACTATTCATACAGTGCCAGTCATTATGGAGATGCTTAAGTATATTTTGAAAACCAGGAGAAACACGATGCATTTGTAGTTTCCACTCTCCAGTCCTTCAAATCTCAAACCAGAGATTTCAATCTAAACTTTTACAGCCCTCTGAATTAAGCCTTTAACCCATGAAACTGCCGATAGCCTCTTTTATCAACAATGATCTCCTTTTGCTTCCTTTTTCAAGGTTTCACTGTATGATTCAAACAGCTGTTTGTCCTTTATAAGACTTCTCTCCCACACAGCACAGCTGCATTCCCAGATCTTTCCAACCTTCTGCCCTAGCTCTGAATCTTTCTCTTGGCTCCACTTGCTCCAAAGTCTGCACCTGTGCTTTGGACCTTGGGATCTCACAGGAACTGGAAAGGAACATTTTATTTTTAATAGATACATCTTAGATTATTTTCCTGCTTTTCCCCCATCACAGGAAAAAAAATAATTGTAACATATTAAATGAATTTTATATCATAAAATGACTTTTAAGACTTAGGTAGAACTAGCAAGTAGGCTATTAAGACAAATGGTTCATTTTCCAAACACTATAAAGAATAGGACGGTTAGAAAAAATAATTTTCTTCTATGGCTAGTCAGAGCATAATTTATGCTTACATTAAATGTAAACCATGGTTGGTTTCAGATTTTACACACACACACACACACACACACACACACACACACACACACACAAGTACATACAAAGCTACCTAGTAGTGAGCATGGGCTATGTCCAAGCAGAAGGCAATCAGGGTAGAGCACTCATTCACCAACTACAGCCATTCTCTCAAGCCCAAGCTGAGGTATACTGACTCTCCATTAAAATCCTTGCGCTCTCACCTCGGAGCAAGCTTGGATAGAAATAATTGAGCCATAGGCACTAAAATGTAATCATATGACAAGTGCTATAATAGTTCAAAATATTTCCCCTACTACCATTTCAAAATAAAGTCCTGTCACCTATTTCCTAATTTTGGTCTTAATTTTTGATAACTGAATCAAAACAGCATTATGAGAATATAAATATGTAATTTTGAATTTTACTGATTTGAGAAACTCAAATCTGGCGAACATGTTCGTTCCAATTTTAGCAGGCATCCAAGTTACCTGGAAGGGTTTTTTTTCAAAGGTTTTTATTAAGGTATAATTGTCAAACAAACTGAAAGTTTAAAGTATACAATTATACACACACACATAAATATATACACACATATATAGGTGTATATGTAATACATTAAATCATAATCAAGATAATGAACACATTACTCATCCCCAAAAGTTTCCTACTGCCCTAGTATAATATAATGTCTCCTTTCTTCCCCTTTCTGCCCAGCCCTTTTTCCATTGCCACTGCCTTCCCAGGGAATCATGAATCTGATTTTCATCACTATGTATTGGTCTGCATTTTCTAAAGTTTTATATAATGGAATCATATAGCATAGTTTCTTTATTTGGTCTGGCTTCTTTCACTCAACATGATTATTTTTCAGATTGATCCATGTCCTTGCATGCATGAATAGTTCATTTCTTTTTATTTCTGAAGAGCATTCCCTTGTTTAGCAATTTAGCGACAGTTTAAATGTGTTTAGCAAATAACCAGTTAATAGACATTTGTTTGTTTACAGCTTTTGGCTCTGAAAAGTAAAGTTGCTATGAACATCTATGTATCCTTTTTCTGGCCACAGTCTTTTCATGAGTAAATTAAAAAAGAGCAGAACATCTATATCGTATGGTAGATTCATGCTTAATTAAAAAAAAAAAACTGGCAAGTTCTTTTTCGAAGTAGTTGTTCTATTTTACATTTCCACCAGCTGTGTATAAAAGTTCTAGTTACTCCACATCCTCTCAATACTTGGCATGGTCTTAATATTAGATGCTTGTAATAAGCATATAATAGTATCTCTATTTTGCATGTCCCTAGTGAATATTGATATTTAGTATTTTAATGTATTTATTTGCCATCAGATATCTTCTTTGAAGTATATGTTAAGATAATTTTCCCAATTTTTAATTGTTTTTCTTTTCTTTTTTTCTTTTTCTTTTCTTTGTGAGTTTTGAAAGTTGTTTTATATTGTCTTAGATACAAATTCTTTAGTCAGATGTGATTTGCAAAAACTTTCTCCTAGTCTGGCTTTGTCTTTTCAGTGTCCTAATACTGTCTTTCTAAAACTAATATTCTTCATTATATTTAAGTTGAGTTTCTCAATATTTTCTTAATGGATCATGTTTTTAGGGTCATATCTTCACCTAACTTCACCTAAGTCAGTGTTGAGAGAATGTTAACCCATTATGAGAATATGAATATATAATTTTGAATTTTACGAATTTGAAAAACCTAAGTCTGGTGAACTAGATTTTGATCCAAATTTTGACAGGCATGAGGATAAACTAAAAGGATTTTTTTTTGAGGCTTAAGGTGTAATTGACAATAAACTGTATGCTTAAAGTGTACAATTATATATGTGTGCGTGTATATGCACACATATATATACCAATGAAATTATTACCATAATCAAGGTAATAAACATACAACCAAGATAACAAACATATCACTCACCCCCAAAAGTTCCCCAGTACACTTTTATAAATTCTCCTTCCTATGTTTTCTCTTAGATGTTACATACTTAGATCTATTCTCCATTTTGAGTTAACTTTTGTATATGGTGGGAGGCAGACACTGAAGTATTTTTCTTTTTTGCATAGGGATAGCCCAACTATAGGCAACATTTGTTGAAAAGACCATCTGTTCATTGAATTGCCTTTGAGACTTTGTCAAAAAATCAATTAACTATAGATATGTGAATCTATTTCTAGATTGTTTTTTTTTTTATCCTGAAGCCAATATCACACTATTGTGATTACTGTAGCTTTATAAAAAATTATTGGTCATGTAGTAAAAGTTCTCCACCTTTTGCTCCTCTTTTTCAAACTTATTTTGACTGTTCTGGGTTTTTTGTATTTCCATATGAATTTTAAAGCATGTTCATTTTTGTTAAGGACCTGCTTGGATTTTGATAATGATCACATTGAATATATACATCAATTGGCAGAGACTTGATATCCAAACAATATTGTCTTCCAAGCTTCATTTTTTTTTTTAGCTTTCTTAAAATATTTTTAGGCAATAGTTTATAGTTTTCACTTATGGTCCTTACATCTCTTCTGAAAATTATTCTTAAATTATTTCATACTTGGGGATGTTACTATAGATAGTATTGAATTTTAATGTCAATTTACAACTGTGAGTATATAGGAATGCACTTGAATTTTGTATATTAATCTTATATCCTGCAACCTTGCTAAACTCACTTATTAGTATCTTTTGTAGAGCCCATAGACTTTTCTTTGTAGATTATTTTTCCTTCTGAATAAAGGTCTGCTATTTCGCTTGTGATATCAACACTTACTACTTTTTTCTTATTGTAGTGCACTAAAACTTCCAGTATGATGTTGAATACACAAATGGTAAGAGTGAGCATTCTTAGCTTTCTCCTTATCTTATGGGGAAAGAATTCAGTCTTTAACCATTAAGTGGCATGTGCCAGTAGAGTTTTTTTTATAGACGCCCAGAGTAGGTTGATGATGATTCTTGGTAGTCCTATTTTACTGAGAATTTTTTTTTATTATTATTGGTAATGAGTATTGGATATGTTGAATGCTTTACATCTAATGAGATCATATTGTTTCTTGAGTTAGTCTGATAAATTGGTGAATGAGATTGATAGTCAAATGTTGAAATAACCCTGCATTCTTGGGACAAATCATATGTGATCTTGATATATGATCATTGTTATATGTTAGATTTGATTAAAATTTTGTTAGGAATTTTTACATGCTCTTGAGGAATATTGGAGTGCAATTTTCTTTTGTGATATTTGGTTAGTCTAGTTTCAATGTCAGAGTAATTTTGGCATTGTAGAATTTATTGGGAAACATTCTATGTTTTAATTTTCTGGAAGAATATATACAGTATTGGTATTTCTTGATTAAATGTTTGACATAATTTCCTAGCAAAGCTATATGGATCTGCAATTTCCTGTGTGGGAAGAATTTGAACTACAAAGTCAATTACTTTACTTACTGTGGGATTATTTGAGTTATCTATTTCTTCTTAAGTAAGTTTTGGTCTTTCAAGATACTTATCCATTTCCTATAAGTTGCAAAATTTATTGACCTTTTGAAATGATATTCCTC
Organism: Lynx rufus; assembly: GCF_022079265.1. Taxonomy (NCBI): domain Eukaryota; kingdom Metazoa; phylum Chordata; class Mammalia; order Carnivora; family Felidae; genus Lynx; species Lynx rufus. The sequence continues at coordinate 26,028,838 of NW_025814826.1, read as the reverse complement.
TATTTTCCTTTTAATATTCGTGTATTATGTAATGGTATCACCTCTCTCAATCTTAATACTGGTAATTTGTATCTGCAGTCTGATGTTCCTGGTCAGGCTGGCTAAAAGTTTAATTTTATTGATCTCAAATAATCAGCCTTTGGTTTTATTAATTTTCTCTATTTTTTGTTCATTATTTTGTAGTCTTAATTATTTGTTTCATAACAAAAAATACTTCTAGTGTTATTTGCTCTTATTCTAGTTTCTCAAAATGAAAGCTGAAGTAATTTCAGTCCCTTTCTAATATAGGTATGACGCCATAAGTTTCCCATTAAGTGTTGTTTTAACTGGACTTCAGAAATTCAATATCCCGTATTTTCATTTTCATTCTCTTAATACTTTGTGATTTCCATTGCCATTTTCTTTGACCCACAAATTATTGGGAACTACGTTTATAGTTTCAAAATATTCAAAGATTTTTCAGGGATTTTTCAGTTATTAGTTGTGGTCTGACTTAAGTCTGGACTTTTGACTCAGAACATGGTCTATCTGGGTAAATGCATAGTGTATCCTTGAAAAGAATGAATATTCTTTTTTTTTTTTCATGAGGTGCTCTATAAAAGTCAATAAGATTAACCTGATTGTTAGTGTTATTAACACTTTAATATTATTACATTTTTTTTTGTTGATCCTATGAAGTATTGAGAAATAGGAGTTGAATCCCTGAGTAAGGTTATAGATTTTCCTGTATCACTTTGCTATTCTATCAGTTTTGGTCTTGTATATCTGGAAGCTCTGTTAGTAGGTAAATAAATGTTTAGGATTGTTATGTTCTCCTGGATAATTCATTCTTTGTCACAGTGAAATAGTCATATTATCCCAGTACTTTTATGCTCTGAAAGAGTTTGTGTAATATTAATAGAGCCACTCTAGCTTTCTTTTTCATTACTGTTTGCCAGGTTGCCCCATTGTTCTCACTTTTAACTTATTTGGGTCAGGATATTTAAAGTGGGTTTCTTACAGAGTATATATAATTGGATCTTGCTTTTTATCCAATCTTTCAATTTTTTGTCTTTTAACTAGGGAGTTTTAAATCTTTACATTTAATAGGATTACCTATATGGTTGGGTTAAAATCTACCATGTCACTATTCATTTTCTAATTGTCCTGTTTTTTGTTCAGTTTGTCCTATTTTTCTGCCTTCTTTAGGATTGAGGGTTTTTTATTTTTTATCTCTTTTTGTTCTTTCCAGCTACAGTCTTTGTTTTTGTAATTTTAATGGTCACTTTAAGATTTATAGTATAAATTTTTTTAACTTAAACCTTCTACTTCAAGTGATATTATACTTGTTCACATATCACAAACAGCCTCATAATTACATTCTTTTCCTTTTCCCTCCTGGCCTCTGTACTTTTGTTGTCACACATTTTACTTCTGCGTATCTTAAAAACTTCATATTTCATTGGTACAATTTAGTTGATTATCTTTCACTAAAGGGATATAAATAAGAAAATGACATTTTATATTTATCCCTGTTGTTACCATTTCTAGCGATCTGTATCTCTATGTGTGCATCCAGCTTGTGATTCATTCAAATCTGAGTTTTTGACTATCAAAATATTTTTTTTCGTTGTTGGAACTCTTTTATTACAAATTAATTATTTATAAGGCACTAAAATGTCCTTACAGTCATATTGCAGCTATTTTCCTTATTGCTCCCCCAAACAGACATTATTTTCAAAGTGACTTATTTCCAAGTCTTTTGTCAACTAGACCTACTTTAGATTTCCTTATAAAATTCATGAGGGAACTCATAAATCATAAATTACAGGGTGATTCTTAAAAAGAAAACTCTCAATCCTATTTGTAGTTATCTCCTAAATATCGCAAGACCATAATGAATGAGAACTTCTCAATGATTCATTGTGAAATGCCCTAAGGAATCAAATCAGAGAGCAGTGATGTTATATGTTCCCCTGCTTAGCTCCAGGTTGACTCCCATCGTCCTCTGGAGTCTGTACTTTGTCCATATTTGTGAAGTTCTTTTGTCATTTTGCAAGGTTTCTCCATGGACAGATTTTGCGGTCTGTGTTATATCATAGCTAATTAATACTAAAATTCTGTCTGACTGTTTTTTACCCCATTATGTAAAAATGGTATATAAGTCATGGTATCCTAAAATACAGACTTTGCAGCTTTGGAGAGAAAGGAGGTAAGAACCCTAAAGAATCCCAAAGAAGAGCTGTCCATTAGAGCAAACAAATCAGGATGCAATAAGTCTGTGTGACTGATGATTAGGAGAAGCAGAATGTATTAAGACATAGTGACAAAAAAATAATTAATCATTTCAAATGTGAACACTGATTAAAAGTTACTAGAGCAGAAGTTCCAAAATATATAGTTTTTGATTTGTGATTAATCTGCTTTTCACATGTCCGTGAAGTATGCTTCCTGGTGAGAAGATGCAGGGATTTATTCATTTAAATGTGATTAATAATGCTCCTGAATAGTACAAGAGAAGCCAGTCAGAATCTTATAAGAGTAAATAGAGCCAGTTAAAGCCAGTTCACATCAAATATTTATTGTTTTGCTTTCCTGGGTATTTTGCTTTATCTCAAGGGATCCAAAAAAATGGTAATACTCAATTCCTATCCTAAAATATACTATAACTTAGTAAAAAAAAACACATAGTAGGCATTAAATATTTGTCAAAACATGAATCAATTTTAGTGCAATACAAAATTTGATCAATGTATCAGGAGATTCATGGGGAAAAAGAAATACAAAGTATTCCAATTGAAAGCATTAAAGAAACTTCCTGAAGAACTGGATCTTGAGATGTAGGATGATTTCAACATGTACAGATGAAACAGTAGGACAGTCTCTTTAGGAGAAAGGGAAATGTCTACCATTCACAGCCTACATGTTGTGTTGTGGTCACACTCTCTTATAAACAATAGCAAGAACAAAGACACAGAAATGAGAACAGGAAGAACAGTTCCCAGGAATGGGAAATCCCAGCTGGAATGTTTTGAGACATAACAAAGTGGATAAAACTTAAATGATTACAACCAAACAGTAGTGGACTAGGAATTTAAGATGAAAATATTTAGACTGTATTATAAAGAATCTTATATAAATACACATAAATTAAGAATACATTGAGAAAAGAGAACAAATTGGCTAAGTTAGAGGAATAATAGAGATGTTCAGGCAGGGCCTGGAATAGCACTTGTTTCCTTCAAACAGGAAAAAAAAAAAACCTAATTCATGGAATATTGGCTTAGGTACTCACAAGATTCCTGCCTCCCTGGTAGAAACCAGTTGGGCCTAGACTAAATACTGTGCTGGCTCTTGCTAACAAATCTTAAAAGGAAGACCCAAAAGGACCAAGCTTTTTCTATGTAGCTTAACTACATCCTAAAACAAAGCTCAAAATATATATGACTACAAAAATATCCAGCACCAACAGGATGAAATTAAAGAATGAATAAAATTAAGAATTGTGATCATGCAAAGAAAGAAAATTATGACCCCTAAGGAGTAGAAAAATCAAAACCAAACCAGAATGGACATAGATATCAGAATTATTAGACAAGGACAATAAAATAATTGTTTTCAGTTTTACTTTATTTTCCAAAAAGCCAGTTTGTCATTTCATACAGATTTAATAGGAAGGTATTTGCCACAGCCAATGTAAGCAAAACCAGATTTCAAATCATAGAAAAATCATGTATTTAAGGAGTTTTGAATGAAGTTACTCTTCATATAGAATTTTCCTTCATTCTGACTTTTAAAAATGTATTTAATCTTTTCCTGGAATTAGTGGAAGTTCTTAATAGCAGTTCTCATTCTTCCTTTTGTTTGTAATGTCTTCCTTGTCCTAGTACTTTTGTTCAAAATGTCTTTTTAGGATATCCCAAGTCTTCCCAAGTAGGATGAAGTTTAGAAAAGTTTTCTCTATCAATACCTACTCCATATGGTAGACAACTTGTCATTACTTAACTGTCTGACAAAATGTTATCGTGGAAGTTGTAGTAGTCTCATGTTCAGGGGGCAGGGCTTATATCCCAGATGTCAAACTAAAATTCCATTCTTAGAGCAATTAACCCAAGACTGTAGTTTCCAAACTGGGCTGCACACTAGAATCACCTGGAGAAATTTTTACAACATGCAAATAATCAGGCTCTACACCAGATCAATCAAATCAGAATCTTTGGGAGTGGGGCCTGACCATTAATTTTTTTTTTTAAGTCCCAAAGTGATATGTGGTCCAGGTTAAGCCTTGAGCCCTAACTCCTCTAGTCCTCAATTTGCAATACCAAGAATAATAATATATTTTTCACTTATCTCTTAAGCATTAAGATAGAAAAAAATATATCATGCCTCAAAACCTATAAAAGCATTTCTCATATTCAGTTCTTAAAAAATAAATTCTGGGAAAAAGTCAGTTCTGTTTTTGATAAAGGAACTTTCGTCTTATTTTCTAAAAACATTGAAGAATGCCTAGGAATAGGTGAGCCAGTGATTTTTTTTTGTTTATTTATTTTGACAAAGAGCATGAGCAGGGGAAGGAAGGCAAGAGAGAGAATTGCAAGCAGTCTCAGTGCTGTGAGCACAGAATCTGAATGGCTGATTCAGGGCTTGATCTCATGAATCATGAGATCATGATCTTATCCAAAATCAAGAGTTGGGCCCTTAACCAACTAAACAACCCAGGTGCCCCTAATTGAAGTATAATTGATACACACTGTTACAGTACTTTCAAATGTACTACACAGACTTTAATTCTATGTTATGCTCATGACAACTGCAGCTACCTTCTGTCACCATCCAATGCCATTATGATTATGATACCATTGACTCTATTCCCTTTGCTGTACCTTTCATCCCTGTGACTTACTCATTCTATAACTGGAAGACCATAATTCCCACTTTCCTTAACCCATTTTGCCATTCTCTTACTTCCTCCTCTCTGGAAACCACTCTGGATCTGTTTCTGCTGTGTGTGTGTGTGTGTGTGTGTGTGTGTGTGTGTGTGTGTGTGTGTTCCTTTGCTGTGCAGAAGTTTTAATTTTGATGAAGTCCGTATACTTTATTTTTGCTTTTGTTTCCTTTGCCTCATGAGACCTATGTAGTAAGAAGTTGCTACGGCCAATGTCAAAAAGATTACTGCCTGTGTTCTCTACAATTTTTGTGGCTGTTCCTACCTCACATTTAGGTCTTTCATCCATTTTAAATTTATTTTTTGTGTATGCCATAAGAAAGTGTTCCATAGCAAGTAATGGTATTTTGTTGAGAATAGGAAATAAAACTTATAAAGAAACAAATACTTTCATCCAAAAGGAATGTTAGTTCAGCCAATAATTAAAACATTTTTAACCTGTATAGGTCGCTGTTGAGCCCCGTGATGCTGCCTTGTCAATAAAGAGTTCAATTCCAAGGTAATGATCCCAGTGCAGTTAAAAAGACTTAAAGTTAGAGCATCTCAAAAGAGATTTATAATGTTTTAAATCTTTTTTTTTAATATCTAGTTTTGAAAGCTAGAGAGAAGGGTCAGAGAGAGAGGAGACAGAGGATTTGAAGCAGGCTCTGTGAAGACAGTAGAGAGGCCCATACAGGGCTCAAACTCCAGAACAGTGAGATCATGACCTGAACCAAACTCAGATGCTTAACTGACTGAGCCATCCAGGTGCCCCTTAAATATCTTTCTAAGAAATATCAGGTACACTTGTGGCATTTCCAAGAACCCCTTTGTGTAGCTTGTTAAAGGGACATTTCAACAATTTAGTATGTATTTGGGCACCCTAATTTTTTGGTTTGCATTCATCTGGTAAAATAATTGTATCTACAGTTTTGATGTATTTATTATATTTGCTCTTCCTTTTTTGAGTTTCACTGTCCTTGAAATTAGGTGGCCTTTTAATTTTGTCCAGTTTTTTGATATAACTGACATATACATTTAAGGTATACAACATAACTATTTAGTTTATTTATGTATTACAAAATGATTACCACAAAAAGTTTAGTTGATATCATCACTCACCTTGTCACAAATTTACTTTTTCCTGTGAAGAGGACTTTTCAAAATCTAGTTTTCCATGTTGTGTAGTACATCCCCATAACTTATTTATCTTAGTAACTTTTTTATCACCCAATTCCCCCACTCCCCATACTTTGCCTCTGGCAAACAACAAACTTGATCTCTATTTCTATGAAATTTTTCCCCACATATAAGTGAGATCATGCAGTATTTCTTTCTCTGTTTAGCTTATTTCACTTAATATCATGCCATCAAACTCCATCCAAATGGAAGAATGCTCTTTTTAAATGGCTGGATAGTATTATATGTATTTTCTTTATCCTTTCATCCATCAACTTAAGTTGTTTCTTAGTTTAGCTATTATGAATAATGCTGCAATGAACATGGAATACATATATCTCTTTGGGACGGTGATTTCATTTCCTTCAGATATACGTGCAGAAGTGAAATTGCTGGATCACATTGTAGTTCTATCTCTACATTTTTGAGGAACGTCCATACTATTTCCCATGGTGCCTGCATAAGTTTATATTCCCACCAACACTACATAAGGGTTTCCTGTTCTCCACATCCTTACCAGCGTTTGTAACTGCTTGTCTATTTGTTTGGGGGAATGGGGCAGAGAGAGTGGGAGAGAGAGAACCTAAGCAGATTCCGTGAGAAGGGGGCTCAATCCCACTACCCTGGAATCATGACCTGAGCTGAAATAAAGAGTTGGATCCTGAACCAATAGCCACCCAGGCTTTTTGATAATTTTTGATGATTTTTATTGTAACAGGTGTGAGGTGATATATCATTGTGGTTTTGATTTGCATTTCCCTAGAGATGTTGAGCACCTCTTAATGTACCTGTTGACTATTGGTATGTCTTTGGGAAAAATGTCCATTCAGGTCTTTTGCCTATTTTTGAATTATATCATTTTTTGCTAATGAGTTGCATGGGTTCCTTATATATTTTAACACCTATCAGAAGTGTGGTTTGAAAATATTTTCTCCCATCACAAAAAAATGCCTTTTCATTTTGTTGATCATTTCTTTTGCTGTGCAGGAGCTTGATATAGTACCACTAACATAGTGTTGATTTTTTTGCTTGTGCTTCAAGGATCAGGGCCAAGACCCATGCCAAGAAGTGCTTCCCCTATATTTTCTTATAAGAGTGTGGTGTTTCAAGTCTTACATTTAAGTCTTTAATCCATTTTGAGTTAATTTTTATGAGTGATGTAACATAGAGGTACAGTTTCATTCTTTTACATGTGAATATCCAGTTATCCCAGCACACCATTTATTGAAGAGATTTTTTCCATTGAGTATTCTTGGTTTTCTTTTCAAATCATGTCATGTGTGATTAGAAAACATTTTACTTCTTTTTTTTCCAATTTGGATGTGTTTTATATCTCTTGACTGACTACTCTGGCTAGGATTTCCAATATTTTGAACAGGAATGGTGAGAGTGGACAAACTTGTCTTTGTATCTTAGAGGTAAGTCTTCCAACCTTTCACTATTGAGTCTGATGTTAGGTATGGAGTTGTCCTACATGGCCCTTGTTATACTGAGATGTGTTTCTTCTATACCTAATTTGTTGAGTCTTTGTCGTGAATGGATGTTGAATTTTGTCAAATACCTTTTCTGCATCCATTGAGATTATCATGATTTTCATCTTTCATTCTATTAATATGGTTTATGACATTTACTGTATGTTGAACCATCCTTGCATTCCAGAATGAAACCACTTGATCTTGGTATATAATCCTTCTAATGTGCTACTGAACTTGGTTTTCTAGTACTTTATGAATTTATGCACCTATATTTATCTGGGATATTGGCCTGTAGTTTTCTTTTCTTGTAGTGTCCTTGTTGGGCTTGGGTATTAGAGTAATGCTATCCTTGCAAAATGAGTTTGGAAGCGTACCCTCCTGCCTCTTCAGTTTTTTGGAAATTTGAGAAGTAAAGCCATTAATTCTTAAGTGTTTTCTAAAATTCACCAATGAAACTATCTAGTCCTTAGCTTTTTTTGTTTTTGGGAATTTTTTTGATTATTGATTCAGTATCCTTACTCATTAGTCTTCTCAGATTTTCTATTTCTTCCTAATCCAGTCTTAATAGGTAGTTAGTTTCTAAGAATTTATCCATTTCTTCTAGGTTGTCCAGTTTGTTGGCATATAGCTATTTATAGTAGTTTCATGATTCTTTGTATTTCTGTGGTATCAGTCTCCTTTTTCACTTATAATTTTATTGGTTTGGGTCCTGTCCCTTTTGTTTTGGTTAGTCCAGCTAAAGATTTGTCAATTTTCTCTTCAAAGAACCAACTATTTATTAATCTTTTTTTAAATTGTTTTCCAAGTCTTTATTTCAATTCTGTTCTGATCTTTATTTCCTTCCTTATGATAACTTTGGGCTTAGTTTTTTCTTTTTCCTAGTTTCTTCAGGTGTAAAATGAGATTGTTTGAGATCTTTCTATTAATGTATGTATTTAAAGCTATTTAAACTTCCCTCTTAGAACTGTTTCTCCTGTATGTTCAATATTTAGTTTGTTTTTCTTTGTCTCAAAATACTTTTTCCTTTTAGTTTATTTTTTGATGCATTGGTTTTTCAGGAGAGTGTTGTTTAATTTCCACATTTTGTGAATTCTCCAGCTTTTGTTCTATTGATTTCTAATTTTGTACCATTGTGGTCAGGAAATAGGCTTGGTATGATTTCAGTCTTCTTAAACTTGCTAGGAGTTGTTTTGTAGCCTAACATATGGTCTATCCTAGAAAATATTCCATGCATTTACTTATGAGAAGTATATGTATCCTGTTCTTGTATGAAATGTTCTGTGTATTTCTGTTAGGTCCGTTTAGTCTATGGTGCTGTTTAAAGCTCTTTTCTATATGATTCTGTCTGGATGATCTATCCATTGCTATGAGTGGAATATTAAAGTTCCCAACTATTAGTGTATTTCTGTTTATGTCTCCTTTTATTTTTGTTGGCACTTGCTTTATATATTAAGGTGCTCCAATCTTGGGTGTATGAATACTTATAATCATAGCTTCTAGATGGATTGGCCCTTTTATCATTATATAATGACCTTCTTTAATTTGCTCCTGGATTATTTTCTTAATTTTGTTTAACTATGTGTTCTTACAGTTTACCGAACACTTTTAAGAGGATTTTTCTGACTCTTTTGATAGTTCATACGTTGCCATTACTTTAGGATCAGTTATTGGAGCTTTATAAGTTTCCTTTGGTGATGTCATGTTTAACCAACCTTTTGTGGTCCACGATTTCTTATGTTGGTATCTGTATATTTGAGCAAGTGATACCCTCTTTCAGGTTCACTTTGGCAGAGGCATTCCTTCATCAGTCAACTCACCTTGGAGTTCTGGATGAGTCAGCTGGTAGTACCCTTGGGCAGATGAGACTTGCTATCAGGGTCTATTTTGAGGCAAAGCCACTGCCCAAGTTCTGAGGTGAGGAGGGTGAGCTGTTGCTGGCTAGAAATAGATAGGACCATTGGCTTGGTTCTCTGCCTGAGCATGGCTACAGAAAAAACTTTGTGGTTGCCTGGATTCTCTGGCCAGGCTTCTCATTCAGGTGGAACTAGGTATACTCAGTAGTAAGTGAGGCTATGGAATTAGCTTCACTGACCAGGAAGGATGGCAAAATTGGCTTGTTTGGGAACCCAAGCTGGGCATAACAGAACATGAGTCCCATGACCAGATGAGGTCACCTGCTTTGCTCTGAAGACAGGCAGAGCCACTGGCTAGGCTCTCTGCTCACAGGTCACTATAAGCAGTTGTAAGTGACCAAAGTCTCAGATGAAAACTGAGCACATGACAAAATGACCCAGAAAGTAGAAAACCATGTGAAGGAACCAAAAAAAGATGAACTTAGAAAACTAGCAGTAATAGAATGGAAGTTTAAGTAGGTAGGTACGTGGTCATGAGGAGGGGATGGAGAATCTAGAAGAATTTTCAAAACTCAAGGGACAAATTAAAATGAACATTTTTCTGGAAAAGGAGATAAGAAACACAGATGGTAGACAATATGGCCCTATTTCTTTGAGAAATGGACTCTGGTATAACATATAGAATCCCCTGAGACTTGTAAAAAATGATCAGAATGGGAAATTCAATAACCTACACAGGAAGGGATTTTGAGTAAAAATGTCTGCCACGTGTTAGATATATAATGCAATTGAACAAGATTCCATAGGTCATTTTTCACACACCAAGTAAAGACATTGTATTTGGACTGTTGTGTGGAAGCCACTATGAGCAACTGTACAAGGAGAAAATATTTATCACAATGGTTTAAATTTATTTTTGGTAACCTGAGTTATTGTAAAAATCATAATTCATTTTTTCCTCATATATAATTGTGGTAAATGAATGCCTTGACAAATGACCTTAATTTTTTTCTCAATACACCTCTTATATCAAGTGTAATAAATGATGCCTTTTATATACCCAGCATTCTTGAGGCCCTTCCCAGGACTCCTTATCACATCATGGATTCCATTCCAAATCTTGCTCTTTGCACTATTGATTGCTGTTTAGAATATATCCAGAGAAGGTAGCAATAAAAGTCAATACATTCTGTGAATCCCTTGGTTTTATTGGTATTAGACTTAATGTCATCAGTATATCTATTATGTATCTGCTACAAATTAGTCAAGCAGAAAACCTATATGTATAGTTTTCTAGTTCTTCTAATGAGCCATGTTATTTCATTCTTTTAAACCTATGTTTACGTTGGCTTCTGCCTGAAAGAGTATCTACGAACACCACCCTCCTCTATTTGCCTTGGTATGGTATCACCTATTCAGATCGCCTTTTATGGAAATCCTTTCCTGACTCCTCCAACTTAAATTGACTACTTAACACTTCTACTGTAGTGTTGTAGTTGTTGTTTACATGTCTGTTTCCCCACATACTGACCATATAAGATCACAAAGTCTTAGAAGGCAGACGTATGCTTTATCTTTGCTTATCCTAAGTCTATTAATCCTAGCACAGTGCTTCATAAATGTTATGTAAAAGTTATTGGTAAATAAGGTATAAAACTTTATAGTTTATCAAACACATCATCACATTTTGATCTTTCTATATCACAGATGCCTAGGGAAAATATCCTTCATCCTGTTGACAGCTAAAAAAATGAAGGCTCAAAGTATTGTGTTTTGTCCAGGTTCCCAGAACTAATATGGAACAGATTTCACAAGTCTTACTGCACTGCTCTACACAACATGTTGCTTCTCACTGTTCTAAACCACCTCTCTGTGGAGAGCTAAATATATTTTTTAAATGTATTTTAAAAATGCAAATGGTTTTGGCACAGATAGCTATATATTATCTGCTACATATATTTGGATCTGGAAATGCCTTTTTAACTCCACATTTGAAGTAAGCCTTGCCAGATCCAGCCAGTCACATGAGCCTGAATTAATCTTAACATAATATCGCACATTATAATATCTCACAAGTGGGATAGATGTGTACTCCAAACCAAAATACCTCATGTAGTTTGTTTTGACTTTTGAATTGTTTATGATTTTCAACAGATGATTTGATGTTTTCTTGTTTCCACCCTAAGTTGAATGCCACATGCCATATAAGAAGAAGGTGTTCCTAATATGGAGGCCAGATATCACAGACACAGAAAACAGAAAAGGGTTTCATGTTCCTGAATCAGAGCTTAAACCTTGACCAAAGACCTTGTTTTAAGTAATAGGAATTGGTGTTAGGTTAAGAAGTGATGTTACAGAAAAGAACTCCACAAACAAATGCCATTTCATTATAGATGTGGAAATAAAACTGTGCTTTAGTCAAATCTTTACTGATTGTTCTAGGTACACAAATGAGAGGACCATTAGCAACACCTCTTTGTAACTCTTCTCTCCTTGGAACCTGAAGTGAGTTTGCCCCAGGATTCTGAACTAGAATTAAAAAACAAATCTTGGGTTTGCTGATGCAAGTTGTGTACTTAATGTAGCTCTGTAATGAATGAAAGTTCCCACCTAGTATCCCCAAATCATCAAAAACATTGAGTCATCTGCAATTCAAGGTGAAAAATTTTTTAATTTTAAAATATTTCATTATTTTAATTGAAATATAACTGACATAAAATTTTATATTAGTTTCAGGCATACAAACGTATTGACTTGCTAATTCTCTGCGTTACTCAAGCCTCACCACAATAAGTGTAGTTACTGAGGTGCTTGGGTGACTCAGTCAGTTAGGCATCTGACTTTGTCTCAGGTCATGATCTCACAGTTCCTGGGTTTGAGGCCCACGTCAATCTCTACAGCTCAGTGCCTGGAACCTGCTTCAGATTCTGTGACTCCCTCTCTCTCTGCCAATCCCCCACTTGTGGTCACTTTCTCTCTCTCAAAAATAAACATTAAAAATGTACCTACTAACTGTCATCATAAAATGTTATTACAATATTATTGACAATATTCCCTCTACCGTATTTTCATTAAAAAATTTTTGTAACTATGACTTATTTTATAACTGGAAGTTTACACCTCTTAATCCCCTTTATCTGTTTTGCCCATCCTTTACCAACCTTAGCAACCACCAGTTTTCTATATTTAAGAATCTGGTTTCTGTTGTTCATTTGTTTATTTATTTTCCACATGTAAATGAAATCATATGGTATTTGTATTTCTGACTTAATTTCACTTAAATATTCTCTAGGTCTAATTACATCATCACAAATGGCAAGATCTCATTCTTTTCTATGACTTACTAATACTCCATTACACACACACACACACACACACACACACACACACACACACACCACATCTTTATCCATCCATCTATCAGTGGACACTTGGGTTGCTTCCATCTTGGCTATTAATAAATAACGTTTCAATAAACATAATGTTCATGTATCTTTTCAAACTAGTGTTTTTGTTTTCTTTGGATAGATACCCAGTAGTGAAATTATTGAATAATATGGAATTTCTATTTTTACTGCTTCGAGGAACCTCCATACTGTTTTTCCAGAATGGCTGCATCCATTTACATTTTCACCATCAGTGCAGAGCATTCCTTTTTCTCCATGTCCTCTCCAACATTTGATATTTCTTGTCTTTTTATTAATAGTCCTTCTCACTAATGTGAAGTGATCTCTCATTGTGGTTTTGACTTGCATTTCCCTGATGATGAGTGATGTTGAGCATTTTTACATGTGTCTGTTGGCCATCTTTGTTGTCTTTGGACAAATGTCTATTCGGGTCCTCTTTATTTAAATGGATTGTGTTTTGGTGTTGAGTTTTGTGAGTTCATTATATATTTAAATATTAATACTTTATTGTATTTATCATTTGAAAATATCTTCTCTGATTCACTAGGTTGACAATTATTTTTTTTGTTGATGGACTCCGTTGCTATGCAAAAGCTTTTTATCTTGGTGTAGTCCTAGTAGTTCATTTTTGATTTTGCTTCCTTTGTCTCAGGAGACCTCACCATAAATATGTTGCTAAAACAAGTGTCTAAGAGATTGTCTATATCTAGTCTCATATTTAGTTCTTTAGTCCGTTTTTAGTTTATTTTTGTGCATAGTGTAAGAAAGTAGTCCAGTTTTTTTTTTTTGCATGTAGCTGTTTAGTTCCCAACACCATTTATTGAGTATACTTTCATTTCCTCACTGTATATTCTTGCCTCCCTTGTCATAGATTAATTGACCATATAGGTGTGGGCTTATTTCTGGGTTCACTCTTATGTTCTGTTGATCTATATGTCTATTTTCTTGTCAGTATTATATTGTTTTTAATACTACAACTTTGTAGTGTATCTTGAAACCTGGGATTATGATACCCCCAACTTTGTTCTTTCACAATTTTGCTTTGGCTATGTGAATGAAGTCTTTTGTGGTTCCACACAAATCTAAAATTTGAAAATCCTAGACTCTTTGAAAAATGCCATTGATATTTTAAAAAATTGTTTTTGAGAGCAAGTGAGCAGAGAGGGGCATAGAGAGAGGGAGAATTAGAATCCCAAGCAGGCTCCACACTGCCAGTGCAGAACCCAGTGCAGGGCTCAATTCCTGATCCCAAACCATGAGATCATGACCAGAGCCAAAATCAAGAATCAGATGATTAACTAACAGAGCCACCCATTGGCATTTTGATAGAGATTGCATTGAATTTGTAGATTGCTTTGAGTAATATGGACATTTTACCAATAATAATTATTTCAGTCCATGAGTATGGTGTATCATCTTTCCATTTGTTGGTATCATTTCAATTTCTTTCATTGGTGTCTTAATTTTGAGAGTATAGATCTTTCGCCTCCTTGGTCAAATTATTCCGAGGTAGTCTATCTTTTCTAGTGTGACTGTTAGTGGGAGTACTTAATTTCCCTTTATATACTACTTTATTATTAGTGTACAGAAATGTGACAGATTTTTTGTATATTTATTTGTATCCTGCAACTTTACTGAACTTTTCAGTTCTAATAGTTGGGTTTTTTTGGTGGAGTCTTTAGGGTTTTCTATATCTGTCATCTGGAAATAGTGGCATTCAACTTCCTTACCAATGTGGATGCCTTTTATTTCATTTTTCTTGTCTTACTGCTGCAGCTAGAACTTCCAATACTATGTTGAATAAAAGTGGTAGGAGTGGACATCCTTGTCTTATTCATGATTTAGAGAAAAAAACTCAGTGTTTCACCTTTGAGGATGATGTTAGCTATAACTCCATTTTGTTGAAAGTTTCTGTCATGAATGAATGTTGTACTTTGTCAAATGATTTTTCTGTATCTATTGAGATGATCCTATAATTTTTACCCTTCCCCTGGTTAATGTGATATATAACCTTAATTGATTTGCAAATATTAAACCACCTTTGCATCCCTGGAATTGATTTATTGGGAATGATTTTTTAATGTATTGTTGGATTTGGTTTAATATTTGTGAAAAATTTTGCATCTATGTGCATCAGGGGTATTGGCCTATTTTCTTTTTTTGTAATGTGCTAATCTGGTTTCAGTATCACAGTAATGCTGTCCTCATAGAATGAATTTGGAAGTTTTCCTTCCTCTTGTATTCTCTAGAATATTTTGAGAAGAATAGGTATTAACTCTTCTTTAAATATTTGGTATAATTCACCTGTGAAACCATCTGGTCCTGAACTTCTGTTGTTTTTTTGTTTTTTTTAACTCATTCAATCATTACCAGTATTTAGTCTGTTCAAATTTTCTATTCATTCCTGACTCAAGTTTAGAAGATTATATGTCTGTAGGAATTAATCCATTTCTTTTAGATTGTTCAATTTAATATATAACTTTTCATAATATCTTATAATTTGTTGCATTTCTGTGGTGTTGATTACTTCTCCCTTTCTGATTTTGAGTCCTCTTTTTCTTGATCAGTCTAGCTAAAGGTTTATCAATCGTGATTTTTCAAAGCACCAGCTCTTGATTTCATTGATCTTTCCTATTGTTTTTTAAGTCTCCCTTTCATATTTCCACTCTAATATTATTTTATTCCTTCTGCTGGGTTTTGGCTCACTTGTTCTTTTTCTAGTTCCCCTAGGTATAAGATTAGATTGAGATGTTTCTTCTTGAAGTAGGCTTGTATTACTATAAACTTAGAACTGCTTTAGCTACATCCCAAAGATTTTGAATCATTAGGTTTTAATTTTTATTTGTGTATTTTATTTCCTCGTTGATTTCTTTGGCACACTGGAGAATGTCTCACGTGTACTTGATAAGAATGTATATTCTATTTGGGGATGGAATATTCAATATATATCTGTTAAGTCCATCTGGTCTAATGTCTCTTTCAAAGCCACTTTGATTGCTGATTTTCTGTCTGAATGATCTCTCTATTGATGTAAGTGGGTTGTTAAAGTCAACTACTATGATTTTATTACTGTCAATTTCTCCTTTATATCTGGTAGTATTTGCTTTATGTTTAGGTGCTTCTATATTGGGTGCAAAGATATTTACAGCTGTTATACCCTCTTGTTGGATCTTCTTTACCATTATGTATTTCCCTTCTTTGTCACTTGCTGCAGTCTTTGTTTTAAAGTCTATTTTGTCTGATATAAGTGTTGCTATGCTTTCTTTTTCTTTTTTCTGGCTTCCATTTGCATGATATGTTTTTTCATCCCTTTTTGTATGTATGTGTCTTCAGGTCTGAAGTGAGTTTCCTGTAGGCAGCATAAAATATGTGTCTTCTTGTTAAATCTACTCACTCTCTCCTTATTTCTTTTGATTATAGTATGTAGTCCATTTACATTTAAGGTAATTTTAGATAGGTATGAATTGCTATTTTGTTGTTTTCTAGTTGTTTTTATAGTTTTTCTATTCCTTTCTTGTTTCTTCCCTTGTAGTTTGATGGCTTTCTTTAGTGTTGCGCTAGATTCTTTTTTCTTCATTTGTGTGTGTGTGTGTGTGTATCTAATGTTTTTCATTTGTGGTTACCACTGGATTCATATATAACTTATGTGTGTAGCACTCTATATTAAGTTGATGGCTACTTAGGTTCAAATACATCTAAAAGCACTACATTTTCACTCTCCCCTCCACATTTTATGTATATAATAACATGTTTACATCTTTTTGTGTATCCCTTGGCTAACTAGACATAAGTGATTAGACTACTTTTGTATTTTAACCTGTATACTGGCTTTATAAGTGATTTACTAATTTTACCACATGTTTGCTTTTACCTGGGAAATTTTTCCCTTTCAAAATTTTAATTCTAGTTATGGCTTTTTCTTTCCACCTAAAGAATTCTCTTTAACATTCCTTATTAGACTGGTTTAGCAGTAATGTACTCATTTAAATTTTGTTTGGAAAACTATCTCTCCTACTATTCTGAATGATAACCTTGATGGGTAGAGTATTTTTGGTTACAGGTTTTTTTCCTTTTGGTACTTTGAATATTTAATATTACTCTTTTCTGGCCTCAAAGTTTCTGTTGAAATGTTAGCAGATAGCCTTATGGGGGGGGGGGTTCCCTTGTATATAACTATTTTGTTTTTCTGCTTTTAAGACTCTCTCTTTACCATTACTTTTTGCCATTTTAATTATCATGTGTTTGGATGTGAAGCCCTTTGGTTTATCTTATTAGGGGCTCTCTGTGCTTTCTGCATATGTTTCCTCCCCAGATTAAGTCTTCAGCTATTCTTCAAATAAGTTTTTTGCCCCCTTCTCTCTCTCTCTCTTCTCCTGCTTACATCCCTATAATGAAAATGTTATCATACTTGATAATGTTGCAGAATTCCCATAAACTATTCTCATTTTTATACTTTTTTTTTCTTTTGCTGTTTAGCTTAGTCACCTTTCCATTACCCTGCTTTCCAGAACACTGGTCTGCTGTGCATTATCTAATCTTCTGTCAATTTCCTCTAGTGTATTTTTTGTTACTGAAATTTTCAGTTCTGACTGGTTCTTTTTTATATTTTCCATCTTTTTGTTGAAGTTTCACGGAGTTCATGCATTCTTTTTCAAATCCAATCAGTACCTTTACTGATGTATTAGGTAGGTCAGCTCTATCTCAGTCTTGAAAATCATGGCCTCATACACAAAAAGCCTTTGAGTGCCCTATAGTACAGTACCCCTGGTCACAAGAACCAGAACTTCAGGTGTTCTCTCCTGTTGTTACTGAGCTGCAGTTGCCTTCAGCGTAGTTAGTTGCAGTGACCTACTTCATCTACTGTGAGCACCTGGGGCAGAGTTTGCTCCCTGCACTGTTGAGAGGCTTGTCTGCAGCAGCCACAAGTGGATTAGGTACAGGGGCAGCAGTCAGCCTGGCTGTCTGTGATTAGGCTCTCTGCAGGCACATTGAAGGGCAAGGCCAGCTCCCTGCACAGCCAGCTACAAGGTTTGGCTATAGGACCTGTGGGGCTGCTATTGATTTTTAACTCCCGCATCACCTGGGCAGAAGTCACTTGGAATGGCACTAGTCTGGCTCAGGCTTCTTGCTGGGTATGGCACAGCAAAAGCTGCTTTGGAGGGATGCCTACTGAGGGCAGGTTTGATGGAGAGTATCCCAGGGGAACACGGGCAGTGCTGTGAATGCTAGCAAGGTATATGGAGAGTGTTAACGCTGGCTCCAGCAAACATCTGGCTCTCTAGGCTGGCAGAAGGAAAAGAAATGGCTTCTGCCATCACTTTTGTTCTCTGCCTGCAGCACCTGTCTGAAGATTAGTCAATAATCTCCTTCGCATATACTGCAGGTGCTTTTCAAACTGCTGCTTCTGCGCTATGTGTTGGGTAAGTTATTTAGTATCCTGGCCCCTTAGGTGGGGGACTCTGTTTCCTATTACCCTCCAGCTCTCCAGAGTTAAAACCACTGATTTTTAAAAGCCCCCAAGCTTAAGCCCAACTGTTTTTAAAAACCAGACATTATGGGAACTCCTCTTCTCATTGTGGGTCCCCAGTGCCAGGGGTGCCTGGTGTGGGGTCTGATTCTCTTGTTTCTCCAGGCTTGTAATGTGCCTCCTCTTTGGGGCTAGTCATTCCAGAGGTCTGGTTCTCGATTACATCTCTACCCCTTGTACCCTTTTCTGTGTGGCCTTCTCTCTATTAGCTGTGGTAGATCTATCCTGCCAGTCTTTGGGTCATTTTCAGAGTTAGTTGCATAGATTTGGCTGTCACCTTGGTGTGTCCATGGAACAAGGGGAGCTCAGGATCTTCCTACTCTGCTATATTTCCAAAGCTCCTATTTCTCAAAGTTAAAAAATATTTTTAAGCATGAAGTAAAAGGTTTAGTATAAATAAGTTAATTCTTTGTCCTTCTAAGTTTCCTCTCTGCCTAAACCTGGGATGTGCAACTGATAGTAAGGGAGAGAGAAAAAGTCAAATAGCCCAAAGTGTTGACCGATGTGCCTTTGTTTAAGAAAAGCCAATGTTAAAAATGTCTGTAGATAGGAAATCATTCAAAATAAATGAATTATAGAGCTTCATTCACTTCAGAAATGATTTTTCTCAAGAACTTATCTTCAAACAACAATTCTTCCAATAGATTTAAACACAAAGTTCCATTGACCTAGTTTTCTTTTATACAGAAATATAGTCATTGATTGAATAACATGAAGTCCATGAAGTATATGTACAAAGAAGCAATATTAATAGCAACAATATTCAGAAGGTATTCTGAACTGCTTGGAAATGGATTGCTAATACACCCACCTAGTTCCTGTGGCTTATTTGTCGTCAAGTGTGAAAGTGCTTCACACACAAACTTACCAAAAGATCTTTTAGTTGAAAGGAATCAAATAATAAAAGTCTGAAAACAAAATTAGAAAACATGGGCACTTTTATTAAATAAGTGGCACCTCCCAAGCCCAAGGTCTTCATGAGAGAAACCAAAACCCATGCTAGGAGTCTTGGCCCTTAAAATAAAACAAAAACAAAGTTTACTAATGGACTGAAATACAGACTCTTCTGTTTCAGTTCAATGATTATCTGCTACTCTCCTCCCTGCCTCCTTCCAGTCTCAGAAACTGTATTTCCAAACCAGGCTCAGACCAAGTATTTTCTCCCCCCCCCTTCTATCTGCTTCTTTCCCTGCACCTCAAATTGATTACTGTTGAGTCTCTGTGGCCAGTTTCCAAATTCCTCCCAGCCCTGATCTGTTTCCCAAGCTCAACATTTCCAATTATATATAGGACACTGAACATCACATGGAAAATTCCAAATGTCAAAAACAGAACATTGTATCCTTTTGTGATCCCTGGTTTGATCCCTGGATCTTGTTAATTATATTATTCCTAGTTCTCAAGGCTGAAAATATTGGAAATACTGTATTCTTTCATCTCGACCATCTAAATGCTACCAAATGCTGTTAAATTGATCCATTCTGCACCTATAGTTGCTTTTGTTGCACCCATTCCTCCTTTCCATTTCCACAGCTCTGCCTCTGGTGTAGGTCTTAACACCCTTTCCCCTGGACAGTTGTAAGTCTTCTGTGTGGTCTGATGCCTCCTGTAATGCTTTCTATGTGTGGCTTTTATATTAACCTTCCCACAACACAGTTCAATTCATAGATCTGTCCTCATACTTTCCTGTTTCTGGCACTTACTAAGTGAAACCCTAAGTCCTTAACTGGATTAGTCAGAGTCCCAACAAAAAAACAGGTGATACTCAAACTGGACCACTGAAGAAAGTTTAGAAAGTTTTTACTAAGTCTAGGCAGTGAGGAAGGAAAACAATCCAGTGTAACATAGGACTTTAAGGCTGGTGGAAATGGAAAGCCTTATTACCCCTAATCCTGAAAAGGCAAGAGGAAGAAGAAATTGCCAGAACCTAGAGTAGTAACATATGCAGAGGGCTACCTTACAGGTGCTGTAGCCTATTGCAGAGAGACTCAATCTCCAGGAAAGAAAGTGGGAGAATAAGCCCCAGACCTCACTCCCATCCACCATGATCACTTCCAGTGTTTCCTGTTGGCTGACTTCAAATAGAATACAGTGACGAATGGAGAACAATCCAAAAAAGGCAGCTACTGCAGGTATAGAGTAGGAGAAGGTGGAAAGTGCATCTAGAGGGAGGATAACCAGCCTATTACCTTAATATTAAATGGCTTTCTGATCTAGGTTTATATGATGACTCCAATTTACCACAAATCCCCTTTATAATACTTCCTTTAATCAAGCCAAACTGTTGTCTTCTCCAAACAGATTTTTCTTTCTTTGTGACTTTTCTCATGTCCAAACTAAAAAAAATAAATAAATTTCAGTCTTCTCCCATCCCCAAACACTTAACTTAGATGCCATTAAGTGTGAATTTCATCACTACTTAATAGTTCTGACTCCAAACTTGCTTATCATTCTGGTAGATTGTACTGATGATGTCAATTCTTCACTGTCCCCATTTCTCTGTGGTAGACTCATGCTCTCATACTGAGCTAGGCACGTGAGTAGTTTGAGGCAATAGAATAAGGCGGAAGTGGTGGTATACCAGTGCCTAGGCCTCCAGAAATCTCGTGCATCTGCTGAAACCATGAGAAGGACTTACCTGGGTTTCCTGCTTGTTCCAGAAGGAAAATGAGTGAACCATAGAACAAAGCCCACATTTAGATATTTGATTGGACCAGATGAACCACAGGTGCATGAGGGAGCTCAGCCAAAATCAGCTGGACCCTGAGGATGCATGGAAAATAATTGGTCATTTTTATACGCCGCAAGTTTTTGAGATTGTTTGCTAACCATATAACAATGATATGTTATAAACATCTTTCCTACTGTCTCAGAGAGCTCACTTCTCCTTCCCAGTGTTACCCATCCAGCCCTGTCCTCAATACTATATATAACTACTCTTTCCACAATATTACTCTAGAAAAAAAAAAAAACACTTTTTTCCCTTCTCTAATGTCTCCTTCTCCACAGGTTATTTTTCCTCTACCTACCAGCATACCAATCTAGCCCACACAAAACTTGACCTTCTCACTGTGACAGGCAGAATTCTAAAATGAACCCTCATGGCCCACACTTCACATATGAGTATGGGAGAGACCTGTGAATATAACAATATCGGTCCTGTGATTCATTTGTGTTATATGGTACAACTGACTTTAAGAATGGGAGATTATTTTTGATGAACCTTACCTCATTCAATGAGCTCCTAGAAGGAAGCTCTTTCTTGGGGGAAAGAAATGTAAAGTGAGTATGTCACCACACCCCAGCAGACTCTAAGCCAAGGGTGGGTGATAGTCTAGTGTGGCTGAAGAAAAGAGCTAGAGACAGTGATTGAGATATAGGTTTATTGATGAACTCATGTACAGGGAGTCCAGGAGCGACACACTGGACAAAGCATCTGCTACTGTGATTGATGTGTGCCAAACATGTAGCTTGCTTTTATTATTTTTTTAAAGTCTTTTTTTTTTTTTGAGAGAGAGAGAGCACAAGTGGGAAAAGGGTCAGAGAGAGGGGCACAGAGGATCCAAAGCAGGCTCTGTGCTGACAGCAGAGAGCCTGATGTGGAGATGAAACTCACAAACCGTGAGACCATGACACGAGCCAAAGTCAGACATTTAACCAACTGAGCCACCAGGCGCCCTACAACTTGCTTTTATAGTGTAGCCACTTAATCTAGCAACTATCTGTAGCCTCTCTCTCCTTGCATGGCCAGTGTTCCAAGAAGATCTAAGGTCTGCCATCTGGACACTCTTCCTTACAAGAGAGGTGTTCTGGGTTGGTCACCCCAGAGCCCCTGAACTTAAATGCTGAACAACATGTTCTTCACTTTCTGCTTCATCATGGGAATATAGAGGGAAGACGAGATCTCTACATTCTCAAGATAGTAATTAACAGGGACAGGGTGTGCTTGCACAAACAAGCTATTCAGCCATACCATACAAGTGAGAGAGAGATCTAATACATGAATTCTCTAATGCTGGGCTTTGAAAACGGAGATGACCATGACAAGCATGGGTGACCTCTAGGAGTGGAGAGTGGCCCTGTCAGCAAGGAAAGAAGGACGTCAGTCCTACAACCACAAGTAATTGAATCCTGACAACAACCTGAATGAGCTTGGAAGCAGATTCTTCCTCAGAGCATGCAGAAAGAAAAGCAGACCGGTGAACACCCTCGTTGCACAACTGTGAGAAACAGAGCAAAGAACTCGGATAAGTTTTGCCTGGCCTCCTGACCTACTGTGAGATAATAAGCAACTATTGTTTCAAGCCTCAAAATTTGCAGAAATTTATTATGCAGCCATAGAAAACTAATACACCTCTCAGCTTTACTTCTTACACAAGCTTCTTTTAAGTCATAATAAGAAAAAAATTAATACATTTATACACAGCACAGCCAGGTACAAGTCTAAGTGTTTTACATACAAAACAGTTAATCCTCACAACTTTTACTGTGGTCATTTTCCAGCTAGGAAACTGGAAGTACAAAGAGGTTCATAACTTGCCCAAGGGCACAGCTATTAAATGTCAGAGCAGGTATTCAAACCTAGGCAATCTGTTTTTGAATTTATACTCTCAACCATTGTATGCCACTCCTCTACTCCAGTTAACCATTTACACCTCTACCTCTCCATGTGTGGTCAGCCCTCAAAACTCTACTGAAACTTCTCTGATAGAAACATAGGGTCTTGCTAATTCTCAAGTCTAAACAACACTCCTCAGTCATTATCTTGTTTAACCTCCCTACAGCATTTGGCATTGTTTACCACTTTTTCCCCCCTAAAACCCTCTTTCTGGTTGTCTTCCTGCCCATGGAAATACTTTCTTTGACAGCTCTTCCCAGCGCACTCTGTAAGTGCTGCTATTTCTCTTGATGTTACTCAGCTTTTTCACTGTATGGAAATTTCCTGACTGGCTTTCACGTTTCTCCTGACTTTAGCTGCCACCTATGTGCCTGTGCCATCCAACTAGCCTAGCCTGCCATCCCTCTCTCCAGAATTCAGGTTACATGTTTCCAGCCAGCAGGAAGACAAACATAATTCGATGTCCTATCCTAAACACAACCCATCCCAGACACTCAAGATAAAAGTGCCTGTCATCTGCCTCAAATGCCATTCTCCTCTGTCACTGTTCCTAGCCTCCCTTGTCTTGAATCCATGAATTTATTTCATGTTCCCTTCTTTTTTCTCAGAACCTGTTCTGCTCTTACCCCCCAAATGATGGCCCACTTTGAAACTTACACAAAGTAGTTTTCCCAGGATGTATTTCCATCTCTTAGATCCTTAGTTTTTACTAAGTGTCTATAAAATAATCAGATAAATGGACTTTTTTAAAAATAACTGTTGTTCTCCAGATTAGCTGAAC
Source organism: Lynx rufus (assembly GCF_022079265.1). Taxonomy (NCBI): domain Eukaryota; kingdom Metazoa; phylum Chordata; class Mammalia; order Carnivora; family Felidae; genus Lynx; species Lynx rufus. The sequence continues at coordinate 26,005,095 of NW_025814826.1, read as the reverse complement.
TTTAAGCAAAAAAATCTTGACTTCCTATAAAAATTCTGAAGAAAAATGATGCTAAGCAGATATATATTCACATAGGGTAGACAAAGAATTTTAATGTATGTTCCTCAAATCAAACGTCAGTGATTTATCTACACCTTGCCCTATCCAACAGTCCAGCAAGACTGAGCACTCCAGAGCTTGGAATTCTGCTTCAGATATGTCCAGTTTCCAATAGTCTGCTCTCCATCTGTAAAATGTCCTCATGAGAACAGGGATCTAAACTGAAAATTACTCAGCCATAAAAAAACAAAATGAAATCTGGCCATTTGCAATGACGCTAATGGAGCTAGAGTATTATACTAAATGAACAAGTCAGTCAAAGACAAATACCATATGATTTCACTCATATGTGGAATTTAAGAAACAAAACCGATGAACATAGGGGAGAAAAAGAAAGAGGCAAACTAGGAAACAGATTCTTAACAATAGAGAACAAACTAATAGTTACTGGAGAAGAGGTGGGGGGGGATGGGCTAAATGGGTGATGGGAGTTAAGGAGTGCATTTGTTGTGATGAGCACCAGTGATGTGTGGAAGTGTTGAATCGCTCTCTTGTACACCTGAAACTAATATTACACTGTATGTTAACTAGCTGGAATTTCAATAAAAACTTGAAAAAGATAGAAATAACCACAAGAAAACTAATAGTAATGACACTGAACTTAATTCCTGCCACTGCCATGAATAATGCTGAGGTAAACCCAAAGTTCATCTCTGTTCCCATCTGATGATAGTTTGAAATAACTTTTTTCTGCTTATATTTCCAGAAGTACCCCCTGTCTTCTGTTCTCTTAGTCTGGTTTTAAGCCTAAAAGCGTATATATCTACTTTTTTTTAAAAAAAGTTAAGTTACTTGAGATATGGTTCATGATTCTCTCAGCACTTAGATATGCCACTTTATAGTGCGGTGAGGTAATTGCCTCTTTTCCTGGCTTTCCACCAGTGTGCCCCCCCCCATGCTTACCTGTTTTGCCAACAGAATAGAATGGACATTCTCCAAGTAACAGGGGCCTCTTGATGGCTTCGTTCCCTTGAGCTCTGGCTACACATCTGAAGTGAGTTCTGCACCTCAAGAAACTTAACATTGGTGAAAAATAGTATTTAAAGTACAAGGACTGCTTTACTCATGGAAGTAAACTGGTGTGAGCACATCAATTCTTTCAAAGCCTCAGGTGACCACTTGGTATGTGACAATACTTTGCCTGGTAAACTAAATGTTGACCAATTGCCTTCAAAAGTAATAGACTCTAAATGATCACTTGGCTCTAAGAAGTTTACAATTCTATAGGAAATAGGCCTGAGTAACTTCAGGCTGAGGGTCTTGATCAATAATCTTCCCTCAGCATAAAATTATAAAATTTAAGTCCTTTCTCCATATATCCACACAAACATCTCTTTTTAAGTATAGTGAAAAGGTGCGTGGGGGGTTCGGGAGTGGGGAGGTAGGTGATAATTAACCTAAAAGTATAAAAAGCCAAAATATAGTGGTGGAGGCTGTTTTAAGATTAAGAAAATAATATGTTTTCTTCATTGTAATTAAAATGAAGTACTAGATTCTGGTCCTGTATCTATTATTTGTTAGCCCTGTTATCCTATTTATAAAATAAGCCTCCTCTATTAAATTAGACAATAATAGCTCACAGACTTAGGAGAAGAAAATGAGGGTATGGAAGTGAGAACACTTGAGTCTTCTGTGAAGCAATCTACAAATGAAAGATGTTGTTACTGGGTAATCCAAAGGCGATATAACCTGCGTACCTGTCAAAAGCCACAGACTACAAACCAATAACAACACTGAAATGGTCAACTTTGTTTCTGCACATCAACAGAAAAGGTTCCTAAAATCAGATTTCCTTTCCACTTCTCTAAAGTATAGCTGAATTTAATGGCAATACTTTCCTAATCCATGCTTTATTTTCAAGTTGCTGCCTAACTGAAACCAGTTGTAACAATACTCTTGAGTGTGCAGATAAGAAATTCTGGGTTCTGAGTTGATGTTGGCTGCAAACCCCCTTTAAGCCCCAGTTCTTGCCCCTCATCTGCCTGCCACATAAGCACTCCCCTTGATGGAAAGCACCAGAGTCAGGAGCTCCTTCTTGATTCACAGCATCCATCAGTCTGAAACCACCTGCCCTGTTGGAACTACTCTGATTCAAACTCAGTACTCCTCTTCAATTTCACTTTTAACTTGACCTTCAACTCTCCTGGGAACCCATCTTCAATTGTGCTTCAGATTCTTTTCCTGTTTTTTACTTCAGACAACCGGTCCAGCTCAACTCTGACCTCAGGATCCCTCCATAGTGCATGCCATTTGGCAGCTTCCCTCCTTCCAGATTCACAGCAGACTTTACAGTGAGGCTGAGCAAGTCGGCCACACCATATGAGCTGTGTTGTTAAGTGATGTTCATGGGTGTCACGAGAAGAGCCATCTTATCCAGCCTCATATACCTTGGCTTGTGCTTTTCTATGCTTTCCCCAGGCCTTTGTATGCACTTGTTGGGTACACTTTATCACAGCCAAAGTACACAGGTGGTCACAGTGTTTCCCTCTGTTGACGTGGGCTTTCTACACGCTTAACCCCAAGGCCAGTGTGTATCTGCCAAGGCACTGTAAAGCCTCCAAGCTAAGGGTGAGGTCATAGCTCTCTTGTGTTTCCCTTATGAGATAAACCACATCAAGCCTTTCCTAACCCGCCCTTTTGGCCCACACTTGTAAGTTACAGCCACGCATCTCTTTGCCAGAGGTGCTGGTGTCAGATGCTGGCTCTGAGAGAGTAGATCCTGTAAACTTGCCTCATCAGTAGGCTTTGAGGAATTACCCCAGGGAGCCAGATATGTACTTGCTGCTAGCTTGTTTTTCACAATTATTGTCCTCCTGAGAATGTCCAGGATTTCAGCCTCAGAGATAAGACAACTCTGTCTCTCAATGATATGCACTCTGTGTGGATCATTCTAGAGAAAGCAGAGGGTAGTACAGATTCCCTGCCCCTACTTACTAGTCACCTGAGACAATGCTTGCAGGTGATGGCAAATGTCTGAAGATGTAAAGGCCTCATCCTCAAGAAAATGACATCTGTTTTACTGACGAATAACATCTTTATTGTGATTTGTATTATAAACTTATTTTTTTAACAATACACTCTATTATAAACTTTCTTCCTTCCTAACAGCCCAACCTTAACACATTGTTAAGTGTTGCTGTTGTCAGAAATATATTGTTAAGCTCCCTATGCTTTCTTTCTTCCTTCCTAACAGCCCAACCTTAACACATTGTTGTTGCTGTTGTCAGGTTAGGGAACCTCCCTATACTTTGAATGAGTGAGTCAAGATGATCTCTCCCAAATTCACCTGTGTTCCGATGTACCAAATTCATAACATAGGGCTACTTACAGACACTTGTATGCAAAATGTAAACCTTGATGGCTTTTGTAGTTCCAAGCTGACAGGCCACATTCTCCCACAGATTAAATGCTGCTTTAAAGGGTACTGCATGTCCAGACTTCTGTTATTTTTGGAAAGTAACTTAAAGAAGTCCTGGATATATTCCCTGCTTAATATACTGGCTTAGGGCAGAGCCTGTTAGCTTAGACAGAGCCCTAGATAAATATTTAGGTTAGTTAATGTAGTATGAGAAAGCCTGAAATCCAATTACTAAAAAAGGATGACAATGGCTCCTTAATAAGCCAGGCTTAGCTGAGTTCCCTGGTAAATGTAGAGATTCTAAACTCTTTGCATAATAACTAATGTTTATTAAATGTTTATTATGTGATAGTCACTGTTCTACATGCTTAAGCCTCACACAAACCTCTGAAGGTAGGATAACAAGTCTATTGGGTAGGTACTGTCATAGCCCCCCATTTTACAGATGAGCAAACTGAGGTACAGGATTAGGTCACATACCTAGCAAATGTGGAATCAGGATTTAAATTAAGAGAGGCTGAGTCCAGAGTCAGCTCACTTAACCAAGCCATACCTCACACCTCTGTTCATTACATCAACTCTCATATTACTCCTTCTGTTAGCAGTCATGATTCAAGATGGCATAGGATATTCTTCCCCAAGGTCAAAGATAACCCACTGTATTCAGAAAGAGATCTTAATAGTAGGGAATCCAGATTGTATCTAGAGCCCAGTAAGTGAATACCATAGGTCCTGAAATGGAGAGGAAGAACCAATAGCTATGGTTTTATTTTTAGCAAAAAATTTCAGGTTCTGTCCGTGTTTATCACAGCACCCACTCATAATTGCTGATTTCTTAACATGGTAAACATATATAACTTTTACTTTACCCCAGGGAATATAAAAAATAATCCTATAGCAAAATATTTTGAATCCCTCAGGTTCAAGATATCTCTGTATTATTCATCAGCAGTAATTTTGACACTGGGGGTGCAGTTAGGGCAGTATATGCCTCACATACATACTCATATCATCATTCCCCCAATCCTTCCCCAAGATAGTGAAGGGATATTGCTTTCCATTAGGGCTTCTTAGAGATCCTCTTGGAATTGGCCTTCCTAAACAAAAGATATATCCCAGGAGTAGTGAAGAAGACCCCAAGCATTCTTCACTTTCTCACCTCTTTCTCTGAGATCCATCACATGATTTTTTGAGACACAGATGGACTGGGTGCTTCTTTTGGATGGAAGTGCAAAATTTGATCCTTGTGAAATCCCAGAAGTCCTAGAAAAAGTATTATCCAAAAATTGAAAATATTAAAGGAAAAGACAGAGTAAACACAGTTCTGTTGAGGAAATGCTATGCTATGTTTCCACACAGAAAGGATGTCATGCATGTCTATATGTTGGGACTCTTAAAACCCAAAGTTTAAGAAAATTCAGGACACAAAGTATGGGTATAAGGTGATACCTTGTGTTGAAAGTCACCTGTTCTGATGAGATTAGGAAATAAAAGTCCAAAGACACAAACGGAGAAATATATTTGGGGACTATCTTTTTATGACTCAGATAGGATCCTAATAATATACTTCACAAAGTAGGTTACTACTATCTCATTTCTATGTTTCCGTAACTCCCTACACTTCGTGTATCCTACACTTTATTGGTTATTTCTTAAATTTCCCATGAAACTCTTAAGCAGGGAGTCTTGTTCATCACTGAGCACTCAGCCCTACCTAGCCCAGTACCCAGCATCTAGTGAGTGCTCAGTAAACATGTTATTGTGGACTGAATGTTGGAGTCCCCCACCCTGCCCCAGCTACATTCATATGTTAAACCCCTAACATCCAATGTGAAGTCTTTGAGAGGTAATACAGGTTTAGAGGAGCTCATAAAGGTGAGTTCCTCTTAGAATTGGTGTCATTATAAGAGAAAGAAACCCCAGAGCACATTCCCCCCCCTCCACCCCAAGCCCTGCCACCTCTCTGTCTCTCCATCATGTGAAGATACAGCAGAAGACAGCTATTTGTAAGCTAGGAGGAGGGTTCGCCCCAATTATCACATGAACTGGCACCTTGGATTTCCCAGGCTTCAGAATTGCAAGAAGTAGGTGTCTGCTGTTTAAGCCTCCCAGGCTATGATATTTTATTACAGCAGCTTAAGATGACTAATAAATATGTATTCACTCACTGACCATGAATGAACAATAGCTTCTGAAGAGCTAGATATAAAATGCAAGTGAAAATAACTATATTTCCTAATGATGGCAAATCCTTCAGTTCCTTACTTCTTCCTTATCTTACCCTGAAAATAAAATTCTCTGCATCCTTTAAAATACTGAAATGTAGGACATAAAGGAAACAAAATATTTGATTTTCAAAGCAATCATACATATGAACAAGGAAATGAAGGTGGGTGTACAGGACAAGATGCAATAAAATGGTGACATTTACTGATACCAATATTGAGTCAAAGCCAAAAACACTTCTTTTTTATTCTTGAAATGGATCCGTTTTGTTGACTATACATTTTAAATAACACTTGAAAAATTACTTGATCTGCTAGTACACTTAAATTGTGTCACAAACCAGTCTGATAATTGTTGCATTTAAAAATCTATTAATAAGAATAACACATCAGATGGACAGAGGGGAGTAAGCAAATGGCTTTGCTGTTTATTGCAGATGAAAAGCATCTGCTTTGTTGACTTTGTTTAATTAGTATATTGCAACTTTCCATGGAGTTGTCATTTCCAATGTACCTGAAGTGATGAAAAACTATCTCAGCGACTTGGGATCTTATGCTCTGCCCTTAAATTATTCCTTTAACTGCTTTTTTCCCTCTCCTTAAATTAACTGAAAACAGCTTGGAAAGAACTCCAGAGTAACTTTCTGGTTCATCAGCCCCAGGATAGCCTTGCACCTACTGGCAGAAAAGTCATAGGAAGTTTGTATTCATTGTTCTGCAGTTTGGATCAATTAGAAGTGAATGCCCTAGGCAATTCGATGGAGATTTTTCAGATTTATGTTTATTATGATCAAAAGAGAATAATTTCCCTTTGGAGTTGAAAGGATGCAAACAGTGAGACTTCTGAAGTGCAAAGAGCAAGAATTCCTCTTTCAGGGTTTTGTACTTTCTCCTCTCCTGAAGTAGGAAAAATGGATGGATGGATGGATGGATAACAACTAACCTGAAGCCAGAAACTTCTGGGGGCCACTGGTAATGAAGGAGCTCTATCTCTTTCTTAAATCAATCGAAGACAACAGCCTTAAGGAACTATGCAGAATGAAGGGGCCTGGAACAGTCAGTTGAGTTAGTGGCGCAAAAGGGAGAAACCATGTTGTATATAGTCTCCCTTCCATCATAATTTATGCCTTTTTCACTTTTGGCTATGAATTATTTGCTCTCTGAACCCTGAGAAAGGATTATCACCCGATAAGGACTTTTTACTCTATCCACTGGGTTAGGCATTAAAACTAACAAATATTGGGTGATGAGTTCATTATCTCTATTATATAACCATGAAAAACCATAGACAAGCAGGAAAGAGTATGTCTGTGAACAGGCTTAAACACATATGCAGCTTTTCAATAAGTCCGTGTGATGTGATTTTGAAATATCTTCAGGCATCAAGGTAATGAAGGGGAGCTATAAACAATGCAGAGACACTGGACCATTATCTAACCTCATAAAAAGTGAAGCAAACAAACACATTTCTATATACCCCAACAAGGTAGAATATGAACATATGAAAACATGTTTATATTCATGTGCATTTATATGCATGTGGTAGAATGATGTCTCTGACACTTTGCAAATCCAGAGAAGGGGAGATTTACACTCATGTTGCCTATTACCTAATATCTAAGTCCTCAAACAAGCACAATAACTTAAAAAGTGAATGTAAGTGGAAGAAACAATTCTCTCTTCCTTTCTCTTTTTATCTCCATTTAGTTTCAGTAAGTCAACAACTACTTAAGAATTCACTGTACCAAACAGTATGGAGAGTTAAAATGGAAAATGAAGGTTCAGTTTTCCCTAAAGTAGTTCACAAAATAATGGAATTAAAAAGACAGATATAAGTGATCTTTTTGTCTCAATCAGCTCAACAACCACAAGAACACCTGTTTAGGTGAAGAAAACCGCAATGGAGTGATCCATCTGCAAAAAAAAAAATAATAACTTCTGCACAAAACTTGTGCAAGGTGGGGAGGAAAAGGAAAAAGATTAAATTGACTTTGAGTCTGGGTTAAATAAGAAATAATGTAACTATATAAAATTCACTCAAATAGTAATATAGACTGTAAATGCAATATTATCAGCTTCTTGATTATTACTTATTAAACCACTCCTATACTCTTAGACTTCAGTAACTGTTGGCCCATACTACCTTTAACTGGAGGATTTAGATCACCTTAACTCCCATACAGGTTTCAAGGTCTATTCGTAGGTGCTGTAACAGAATCAGTCTATTTACTCCTACCTGATAACTTCATTATGTGGAAAGATCCCCACTGACATCCTCTAGAACTTGAAAGCCTCCTCTATTCTCAGTTTTCATGATGAAGTTAAAGCTCAGAGAGCTGAAGTAACTTACCTAAGGAAGACTTGCTGTGGTCTAAATGTTTATGTGCCCCCAAAATTAATATGTGAAAATGCTAATTCCCAAAGTGATGGTGTTAGGAGGTGGGGTCTGTGGAAAGTAATTAGGTCATGAGGGTGGACCCCCCACTAATGGGATTACTGCTCATTTATGTAGTGGGAAAGAGACCCTAGTGAGCTCCCTAGTTCCTTTTGCCATGTGATTTAACAAGAAGTCTGCACTCCAGAAAAGGATCCTCACCATGCTGGCAGCATAATCTCAGACTTCCAGTCTCCAAAACTGTGAAAAATAAGTATTTGCTGTTTATAAGCATCAATATGTAGTATTTGGCTATAGCATCCTGAAGGGACTAAGACAAGACTTGAAGTTGATAACAGATGCAGCAAGGCTTTGAAGCCAGGTGATCTGACTGCATAGGCCCTGATCTTATTGGCCATCAACCCGATCTCTGTGTTTTCTGTTGTGAACATTCTAGACTTTCTCCCATCTTGAGTACGTTGCACTAGCTCATTCCTCTTCCTAAACCTCTCTTCCCCTAGTTCGCTGGGAGACAATTCATGTGCCACCCTCAAATTTCTGCTTAAAGCCACCTCAATAATTCCAATCTTCACAACTCTACTTAAAATTACATCTCTTCACCCTGTACTCTTTATTTTATTCCAGAATGCTGATCACCTCTAATACATAATTTACTTGTTCTGTTTCTGTATCTTTCTACACTACAGCAGAGGTTTAGACTTCTTTGTCCACTGGTGGATTCTAAGCCACTAGAGCAGTGACTGGCAATCACGGTTCACAGCCAAGATACTCGACCTGGTCAATGGAGCAATTCACCTTGATCAAATTCACCTGTTATGGGTAAAGAAATGTAATTGAATATGCAAGGACCATGCATGTTGAATAACTTAATGTTTAAATAACTACCATAAAAGGGAACTCCTATGTCACATATTCCTTAGACTGCTATGATTGTTAGATGTGTTGTTAAAAAACTACTCTCTGCCCCTTCAATGTCTACAATTGCTCACTAGTCCTATTCTCCATAGCATGTGAAGCAAGCTTTCAAAGGAAGAATTTGGGAATAAAGGAACAGGATAAAGGCCCAGAGACAAAAAATTATGAGGAAAAGAAGGATTGGATCAAAGAACAATACCTTTCTTAAATACTTTATTTCATCATAAACATTTATAATTCTGTTTATAATTTTGTACACTCTATCTTGAAATATATATACGTATATGTAAACATATACATACCCACCATGTTAAAAGTCCCAGTGGTCCTACTACCATCACCACCAGGATCCCCCTCTGAGATAAACACTTGAATTGAACAGAAATCTCTCCAAATATTTTTTATGTTCATGTAGTAATATAAAAATATTTGAAGTTGATTCATACAATACATACTATATTCAACTTCTTTTTTTCATTAAAACTTAGATATTTACTATGCCTATAAATTTTTTTCAGTTTTGAGATAGAATTGTTGTACAACAATGTATAAGGCTGAGGTGTACGTGTACAGCATGACTTGACCTAAGTGTTTGTGAAATGATTGCCAAGATAAGTGTAGCTAACATACATCACTTCATAGTTACAAAAAAGCTTTTTCCCCTTGTGATTAGAACTTTTAGGATTTACTCTTAATTTTGAAATACACCATATAGTTGTGTTAACTATAGTTGTGACATCATAATATGATCACCAACAGTTATTTTTAATTAAAAGTTTGTAACTTTTGGCCACCTTCCCCCCCAACTTCCCTCCAGCCTCTGACAGCCAAAAATCTTTTTCTTTAAGCTTGCTTTTTGTTGTTTTTCAGATCCCACATGTCAAATTGTACAGTAATTTTTTTTTTCTGTCTGTCTGACTTCATTTTGCATAATTCCGTCAAGGTCCATCCATGTTGTCACAAATGGCAGGATATCATTCTTTTTTATGGCTTAAGTATTGTATGTGAATATATGTGTTAATCTTTATCCATCTATCTGTTTCCATGACTTGGCTACTATAAATTACGCTACAATAAATATAACATACTGACTTCATTTCCTTCAGATATATACCCAGAAGTGTAATTGCTGAATCACATGGTCATTCTATCTTAATTTTTGAGGAACCTCTATGATGTTTTCCATAGTGAGCACACTAACTTACATTTCCACCATCACTGCACAAGGGTTCCCTTTCACATTTTGCCAACACTTGTTATTTGTTGTCTTTTTGAATGTAACCATTCTAACAAGTGTAAAGTGATAGCCTATTATGGTTTTCACTCACATTTCCCCAATGTTTAGTGATGTTGAGCAGCTTTTCATATACTTTTTGACCATTTCAGTACCTTCTTTGGGAAATGCCTATTCAGGTTTTTTGCCCATTTTAATTGGATTATTTGGGGTGGGGGGTGCTATTGAGTTGTAGGTGTTCTTTATAGATTTGGGATATTAACCCCTTATTAGATGTATGGTTTGCAATATCCTGTCATTCAGTAGGTTACCTTTTTGTTTTGTCAGCTGTTTTGCTCTGCAGAAACTTTTTAGTTTGTTGTAGTCCCACTTTATTTTTTTATGATGTTGCTCATGCTTTGATGTCATATCCAAAAAAATCACCACAAAGACCCATGTCAAGAAGCTTGTCCCTTATATTTTCTTGAAGGATTTGTGGTTTCAGGCCTTACATATAAGTCTTGAATCCATTTTGAGTTAATTTTTATGGGTGATGTTATGATAGGGAATCTAATTTTAATCTTTTGCATGTGAATATCCAGTTTTCCTAGCACTATTAAGGAGACTGTCTTTTCTCCATTGAATATTCTTGACTCCCTTATCAAATATTAGCTGTCCACATATGTATGGGTTTATTTCTGAGCTCTCAATTTTATTATATTGGTTTGAATTTTCTTTTCCAGCACGTTTTGATAACTATAGCTTTGTAATATAGTTTGAAATCATGAAGAGTGGTGTTTTATTCATTCTCAGGATTTCTTTGACTAATGAGGGTCTTTTATAGTTCCATACAAATTTTAGAATTGTTTTTTTCCCTAATTCTGTGGAACATGCCCTCAGAATATTAATAGGAATTGGATTGAATTTATAGATGAATTTGGATAGTATGAACATTTTAATATTGATTGTCCAATCCAAAAACATTAGATTTCTTTCCACTTATTTCTGTCTTTAATTTCTTTTACCAATATCTTGTAATTTTTAGTGTCATGATCTTTCACCTCCTTGGCTAAATTTGTTCCTAAGTATTTCATTATTTTTGCTGCTATTATAAAATGGGTTTGATTTCTTTTTTAGATAATTCATGGTTAATGTATAGAAATGCTACAGATTTTTTGTATGTTTGTTTTGTATCTTAGAACTTTTCTGAATTTGCTAATCTAGCAGATTTATACTGAAGTCTTTAGGGTTTCTATATATAAAATCACATCATATGCAAATAGAGACAATTTTACTTCCTTTCCAATTGGTTGCCTTTTATTTCTTTTTTTTTTTTTTTTTTTTTTTTTGCCTGATTGGTCTGACTAGGACTTCCAGTACAATGTTGAATAGGTATGGTGAGAGTGAGTACCCTTGTGTTTCTGGTCTTAGAGGAAATGCTTTTAACCTTTTACCATTGGATATAATGTTAGCTGTGAACTTGTAATATATGGTCTTTGTCATGCTGAGGTGTGTTCTTTCTATACCTAATGTGTTGAAAGATTTATTATGAATAGATATTGAATAGAAAATGCTTTTTTTCTGCATCTATTGTTATCACGTAATTTTTATCTTTCGTTCTATTAATGTAACAAATGTATTATATTTATTGTTTTGTGTATGTTAAGCCATCCTTACAACCCAGGGAAGAATCTCACTTGTCCATGGTATAGGATTCTTTTAATGTGCTGCTGAATTTTATTTGCTAACATTTTTTGAGGGTTTTTGTATTTATACTCATCAGAGATATTAACCTATACTTTTTGTTTCTTACAGTATCCTTATCTGGCTTTGGTATCAGGGTAATGCTATCCTTGTAAAATGAGTCTGGGCTTGTTCCTTCCTCTTTGAATTTTGAAAGAGTATGAGGAAGATTGGCATTAGTTATTCTTTAAATAACTCACCAGTGAGGCCATTTGATCCTAGGTTTTTCTTTGTTGGGAAATTTTTAATTAATGATTCAATCTCCTTACTAGTAATTGTTTAGATTTTCTATTTCTTCCCAATTCAGTGTCGTGAGGTTGAATTTATCCACTGCTTCTAGGTTGTTGTTTTATAGTGGTTCATAGTAGCTTCTTATGATTCTTTGTAGATCTGTGGTATCAGTTGTTAATGCTTCCTCTTTCATGTGTCATTTCACTGATTTGGGTCCTCTTTTTTCTCAGTCTAACTGAAGTTTTGTCAATTTATATTTCCAAAGAAATAACTTAGTTTGCTAACTATTGTTTTTCTGTTCTGTTTCATTTATTTCTGCTTTATTCTTACTATTTTTTTCCTCCTGCTAACTTTGAGCTTAGTTTGTTCTTTTTCTAGTTACTAAAGGTGTAAAATTAGGTTGTTTATTCTTATTATTTGTATTTTCTTGATACATATGTTTAGAGCTATAACCTTCTCTTTTAAAACAGCTTTTGCTGTACCCCATATGTTTTGGTATGTTTGTTTCTATTTTTGTCTCAAGATACTTTTTAATTTTCCCTTTAACTTCTTTAATCTGTTTGTCATTCAACTGAGTATTGTTTAATTTTCATATATTTGTAAAATTCCAAATTTCTTCCTGTTGTTGATTTCTAGTTTCATACCATTGTGTTCAATATATACTTGGTATGATTTGAATCTTCTTAATTAGCTAAGATTTGTTTTGTGGCCTAAGATATGGTCTATCCTAGAAAATGTTCTCTGTATACTTGAGAAAAATGTATATTCTGCTGTAGTTAAATACAATGTTCTGTATGTATCTGTTAGGTCCATTTGGTCTGTGGTCAGAAAGAAATCCACTGTTTCCTTATTGATTCTCTTATCTGAGTGATCTATCCATTATTGAGAGTAGATTAATAAAGTTCCCAACTATTACTCTATTCATACCTATTTCTCCTTTTAGTTCTGTTAGTTTTTGCATTATATATTTAGGTGCTTTGAGGTTTGGGGCATACATATTTATTTAAATTGTCTTCGTAGAATAACCTCTTTGTCATTATATAATGACCTTTTTTTGTCTCTTGTGACCATTTTTAACTTAAAGACCATTGCATTTGGTATAAGTATAACTACCTCTGCTCTCTTTTGGTTACCATTTGTTTGAAATATCTTTTTCCATCCCTTCACCGTCAGTCTATATGTTTCCTTAACACCGTAGTGTCTTATAGGCAACATATCATTGGGTCTTTTTTTATCCATTTGCTATTCTGTATTTTTGTTTGGAGAATTTTGTTTAAAATAATTATTAGGAGATGAGAGGTTACTATTGCCATTTAATTGTTTTCTGACTATTTTTTAGATGCTTCCTCTCATGCTGTCTTTGTGATATGATGACATTTTGTGGTGGTATACTTTGATTCCTTTATCATGAACTTTTGTGTAACTTCTACAGGCTTTTTCTTTGTAGTTACCATGAGGCTTACTTAAAATACCTTATATTTATACCACTCTGTTTTCGGAGAATAAAAAATTAACTTCAGTAACATTACTAAACTTTAATTTTTACTCTCCCCCAACACACACATTAGTTTATTAATATTAGAATTGACATATTTTTATATGTGTATTCATTAACATATTATAGCTATGGTTATTTTGATAATTTTTTTAAACTTTTAAACTAGACTTGTAAGTGAATTACACATCGCTATTATCATATTAGAGAATCTGACTTTGGCTATTCTTACATTTACCAGGCAATTTTACACTACCTTTATATATTTTTATGATATTAATTAAAATCCTTTTACTTCTGGTTGCAGAACTCTTGTTTGCATTTCCGGTAAGAGAGAGGTAGGAATTTTGAACTCCCTTAGCCTTTTTTTTTTTTTTTTTTTTTTTTTTTTTTTTTTTAATTTGAGAAAGTCTTTCTCTCTCCTTCACTTTTCCAGGACAGATTTTCTGTATATAATATAATATTCTAGGTCGACAGCAGTTTTTTCCCCAATATTTTTAATATATCATACCATTTTCTCCTGTCTTGAAAATTTTCTGTTTAGAAATTCACTTAAAGTCTTTTGAGGGTTCCCTTGTATATGTCCTGTTACTTTTCCCTTGCGTCCAAAATACTTTGACTTTTTTTTCTTCCAGTATTTTATTTAAATTCAAGTTAGTTAACATATAGTGTAGTTTTGGTTTCAGGAATAGAATTTAGTGATTCATCAGTTACATATAATACCCAGTACTCATCACAAATGTCCTCCTTAATGCCCATCACCCATTTATCCCATTCCCCAACCTACCTCCCCTTTCACAACACTCAGTTTGTTCTCTGTAATTAAGAGTCTCTTATGGTTTTCCTCTCTGTTTTTATCTTATTTTTCCTTCCCTTCCACTATGTTCATCTGTTTTGTTTCTTAAATTCTACATATGAATGAAATCAAGCGATATTTTTCTTTCTCTGACTTATTTCACTTAGCATAATACACTTCAGTTCCATCCACCTTGTTGTATGTATGTATCTATCTGTATGACATATCTTTACCCATTCATCAGTCAATGGACATTTGGTTTCTTTCCCTAATTTGGCTTTTGTTGATAATTCTGCTATACACATTCATGTGTGCCCCTTCAAATCTGTATTTTTGTATCCTTTGGAAAAAATACCAAGTAGGGCAATTCATGGATCATAGGGTAGTTCTATTTTTTTTTAAGTTATTTATTTTGAGAGGGAGAGAGAGAGAGAATCCCAAGTAGACTCCACACTGTCAGCACAGAGCCCCGATGCAGGGCATGAACTAACGAACTGTGAGATTATGACCTGAGCCAAAATCAAGAGTCAGATGCCTAACCCACTGGGCCACTAGGTGCCCTGGGTAGTTCTATTTTTAACTTGTCCTTGACATTTAACAATTTAATTATAATATGTCTCAGTGTAGCCCTTTTCAGATTCAACCTATTTGGTATTATTTGGGCCTCAAGGATCTGGATGTCCATTTCTCTTCCCAGGTTTGGGAGTGTTTGGGCCATTATTGCTTTAAACAGACTTCCTGTCCTTTGCTCTTTCGCTTCACCTCTGGTAATTCCATAATGTGTATATATATTTTATGGTATCCTATAAGTCCTCAAAGATTTCTTCATTGGTTTTCATTCTCATTTCTTTTTGCTCCTCTGCCTGGAGAATTTCAATCAGGTGTTCTAGGTCACTGGTTCTTCTGCATGGTCAAGTCTGCTATTGAAAACATTGAATTTTTCAGTCATTATATTCTTCAGCTCTAGGATCTCTGTTTGGTTTGTTTGTTTTATGGTTTCTATTTATTGAACTCCTTGTTTTGTCCATGCATTGCTTTCCTGATTTCACTTAGCTGTCTAGGTGTTCTTGGGGTTCACTAAACTTCTTTAATGTGATTATTCTGAGTTCTTTGTAAGTTCATAGATCTGTTTCTTTAGTGTCACATTGGAGCTTTATTAGTTTCTTTTGGTTGTATCATGTTTACCTGTCTTTTTTGTGAGTCTTGATTCCTTACATTGTATCTGCAAATTGTAGTAAACAGAATTCTCTTTCAGACTTTACAGGTTTGTTTTTGCAGACAGTCCTTCACCAGGAAGCTCAGCTTAAAGTTTTGGACATGTCAGCTGATAGCATACTTGGGCAGGTGGAGCTTATTATCAGGGTCTTTTTGGGCAATACCTCTGCCCTAGCTCCAGGGGGTGAGTGGTGCAGCACTGCTTGGAAACAGTTGAGTAGTACTGCTGGCTTTGTTCCCTGTCTAATGGAGGCAGTAGGACGGGCTCCACAGTTCAGTTTTTTTGATCAGGCTTCCTTGATGGTCAGGACTAAGGATTATACTCAGCAGTAAGCAGGGCTGTATATTAGCTTCCTTGCCCAGATGAGGCAGCAGGATGGACCCCAAGGATAGGGGGCCCCATGGACCCCATGATTATGGACCTGAATTAAGCAGAATGTACATTGACTTTCCTGGCCCAATGAAGCCACTGGTTTTGCTCTGCAGACATGGAGAGCTGCTGGCTTTGCTCTCTGATTAAGCACCACTATAAGTGAGGCTATAAGATGGGCTATGCAACTTTCTGTGGTTCTGGTTGCTTCTAGGTGGGATGAATTGAGGGCTGTATTCAATAGGGGGAAGGCCTATGTATTAGTTTCCTGGCCTGGGAGGGCCCACTGTACAGGCTCCAAAGCCAGCAAAGCTTTTGTTTGGGGATCAAATTGGGAAGAACTCTGCACCAAGTTTTTGGCCTTAAAGAGTCACTGTCATGGTTCTGCAGGTAGGGACGGCCATCAGCCAAGGTCTCCACTCAGATGGGCTATGCAAATTCCCAGGAACTCTGGTTTGGTTTCTTGGTCAGGCCAGCTAGGGGCTGCATTTTGCTTTGGGAGGGCCTATAAATTAGCTTCCCTGCCCCGTTGAGGCTGAAGAACAGTCCCAAGGCTGGCAAGGTTCTTTGGGGACTGTATCAGGTAGAACTGCACACTGTGCTCCCTGGGCAAACAGAGCCACCATCTTGGTTGTTGTTTAGTTTTGTTTTGTTTTGTTTTGTTTAAGATACAGGACCACTGGCTGGGCTATCCAGTCAAGTGTCAGTGTAATCAGGCCTGCAGAGTGGGTAACACTGATTCCCAGGAGCTCTGGTTAGTTCCTGATTATGTCATTTTTAAAGGGTCTGATGATTATATTACATTTAACAAAGTTAACTTGTCTTAAATTCTTTAGGGAGAAATATTCTTTCCTATTTATCTCCCCAGTTCCTTACAGATTGCCTACCACATAGTAAGAGCTCAATGAGAGAAAATATTTCTAACATTTGTTGACCTGTAAACATGGTTCAGGTGCTAGAACATGTGTGTCATCTAAAGCTTGAAACGACTATGCAGGTATAACCATATCTACTTTCAAATGAGCAAACTGCGACTTCAAAAAGTTTAAACAACTTGTCCAAGATTGCAGAGCTAAATGGTGGTGAGCCACTATTAGGACGAGTTTTAGGTCTGACTCTAAAGGCCATGTTTTCAGGCCCCATACCATACTGTGTTGAGCTATCATAAATACAAATTGAATAAAATCTCACTTGTAAAAATCTGTGTTTAAACCAAGTATCATGCCCTGTGTGAACTCTCTATGAAAGTGAAAAGTTAAGGGAAGAAAAAAAAAAAAAGACTAAAGCCAAATACAGAGCTGAAAGAACACTGAAGAGGGTAGATAGTGATCAGAGCAAAGGGCAGATGGAGGGAATGATGGGAAAGGAGACTGGAAAGGCAGAGTCTCCTCAAGTCATGGGGACCTTGGGGGTGAGTGTTAGACTAAGGAATACATCAATGGGTAATTACTATGGACTGTGATTTTAACATGAATCGATCAGAATAGTGCTTCAGGAGGATGCAGTGAGGGATAAAGTAGAAGTATCAGGTACAAATAATAGTTTTTCCATAATCCAGAAGAAAAGAAAGGAAGAACTGAGCAAAGTAAAGGTGTTGATAATAAAGAATAAGGATTCAGTGTGGGGGATGTACAGAAATAAAATTGAGGAATGCATCTGCTGGTTGGATATGAAAAACAGAAAGGAGTCTAAAATGATGGTGTTAGAAAGTGTCAGAGATGTGGGCCTATGAACAGGTCTGATCAAGAAGAAAGGAATCAAAAGGAAAACAATGAGTTTAATTTTGGAAATTTTTATTTAAAATATATAATCTTATAAAGATCAAGTCTCAAGCATAGTGCAGACTTGTTATTCTGCTCTTTCCTCTTTTCCTTAGAATTATCTTGCTTCTTTAATGTTTTCCAGACTGGAGTAGCTTTTCAGAAAAAGAAGGCCCTGATACTGGTTTGCTCCTATCGGAACCCATGCTAAGACAAGTTGTTGAGCCAACAGTGGGTGCCAACACAGTGATGCAAGATCTTTGCATACACTTTTTCTAGCAAATGCCAACTCTTTTCGTGCTATTTCCAATATCCAACCTGCTTGCCAGTATATTTCTAACATACTGCTGTCTGGTTTATCTGTGAGTTGGAGACAGAGCTATATTTTAACATTAGGAACAAGGCATGACCTCAAATCCCAAAGTTAAGCACTTGGTCTTCTCATTGAAAGGTACAGAATAAAGTGCAGTCTGAGAGTATACTGTGTGTCAGCATCAACCAAATACCCAATTACATTAATGCTTATCCTCTCAAGTGTCAGAGATGACCTTTTATGTTTAGTTATAAATTTGGAAATAGCGAGAGAAGTAAAATTCATAATACAAGCTAAAGTCAACGTGCCAGTGTGTAATCTCTTTCCAGGGAAGCACAGTTAACAGTTTGGTGGGTGGTTTTTTTTGTTGTTGTTGTTGTTGTTTTTGTTTTGTTTTGTTTTATGGACTTTATCACTCATCTTGGAAAAAGAAAGGATAAATGTGATACTATTATATTATTCCAAATATCTATTAAGTATCTAATTTTTTCCAATACAGGATTTCAAAGTTTCTATCCTTTGGGGAATTGGTTTCATGAAAAGATGAATTAAGAGTCCATACATCTAGATTTTATTTCAAGATCTGTCAAGTAACTGTGTGAATGTGTGTAAATAACTTAACCTCTTTACAACTAGCTGTCCCATCCATATAATGAGGGAGTGAGCGAGTTTAGCTACCAATTCCCCACCAGTTCAAATGGTTTGATATTTATTCTCTTTGGGATTCCTTGACACCTTGCTAAAGGTAAAAATGGTGTGTAGTTATCTCAAGTTAATAACCTGTTATGTAAATTAGCTGGATTTTGGAATAGGAAAAAAAAATAGGAGCACCCAGGTGACTCAGTTGGTTAAGCGTCCAACTTAGGCTCAGGTCATGATCTCACAGCTCATGAGTTTGAAGCCCCACATTGGGCTCTGTGTTGACAGCTTGGAGCCTGGGGCCTGCTTCAGATTCTGTGTCTCCCTTTCTCTCTGCCCCTCCCCTGCTCATGCTCGCTCGCTCTCTCTCTCTCTCTCTCTCTCTCAAAAGCAAATGTTAAAAAAAATTAAACAACCCAGAATGTTTGGGGTTGGCGCAGATCAAAATGAAGTTGAATACAGTTAGTTTAAACCATGTGGTCAGGAAACTGAGTAAATAGTCTCCAATATGTAGCAGAAGCTTATTTGTCTACCTAGTTTTGCCTAAGTGGATAAAATTATATACAGAGTACATCTTTTCCTAAAAGAATTAGACTCCTAATTGATATGGTCTGACATAATACCTACATTAAAGTGGTGCTTTTGCTTTTACTAAACTACTGGTTTATTTTTTTTTATTGAAGTATAATTAACATATAGTGTTTGAGGTGTATAATACAATACATGATTCAATAATTATATACATTTCTCAGTGCTCATTGAGATAAGTATAATCTTAATTCCCTTTATGTATTTCACCCATCCCCTATCTGCTAAAACAGCTCTTTCACGCACATTATGAAAGAAATCGTCTACCAAGATTTTTCCAACTGTCATTACTCTGATAACACCAAAAGTTCTCAAAAGAGAGCTTTTCTGCATATTATCTCATTATTCCAGACAATTGCCTTATGATGTAGATTACCTTATCATCCTTATTTGTCAGCTGAGGAAATGGAGATTCAGGGAAATTAGATCACAAAGAACAAACATTCAGAGAATCCAGGGTTTCAGCCTCTTCAGAATGTATATTTTTAAATTTGTCTTCTTTTGTTTTATTTTTCTTTCCCTTCTTTCCTTTCTTTATTCTTTGTGATTGCCTCATTTTAAATGTATATTGAGCACCTAGGAGTCAAGCATTGGATTAGTGATGGGTAGGTTAAACAAATTATACGAATATGACTTCATTAAATTATTGTTAAATAGTTAGCATCAAAAAACCCCTCCCTATTCCATTCTTGATTCAGGGGTGATAACTTTTCATCCCTCTTTCCTACCTACCCCATCATACATAAACTCAATAATAGATATTTTTTTACATAAAAGTAATTATTAGCATCTTTCTGTGAAAACCTATTTGGTTTCTTTGACCTACTATTCCAGCCCAGAAGATAGAGACTATAAGATACAAAAGATCTTACAACCAATAGTCTGGATACCTCCTAACATCCTGATTCCATATCTGTATTCTATCTAGAATTATGAACTGGTTACTAGAAGATAATTGCACAGCTATCTTCTAACCAGCACTCTTATCTACAGTGACCTTGTTCTATTAAATTCACAAATAGTTGTCAGGAACATGGGACCAATAAAACAGGGGAAGTGCAGATATTTATTTAATCTGTTACTTAAAGCCCAAAGTATCTCCTTACCTCTGAAAATATGTTGTTTGTTTATACTTCATTATTAATCACATAATTAGTTTGTGCTATTTGGTGGGGGGTGGGGGGCAAATGATAGCGTTCAAAAGTATGGTAACATTTTTAAAAGTTGGTAATTAAACAACTTTAAAGATTTTGTCAACATTCTGGCCTCTTAGTGTATATTGGAGGTTAGTGTTACAGATAGAATTATGCTTCATGTTTATAGTGTATAGACTCTGGAGAAAATCTAGCCTGTTATAGGAAAAAAAAAAAAACTAGAACAGGTTATTCTCTTAATATGCCCAAATGGGCCAAAAATGACCTAATTTCTCCATAAGAGAGTCCAATAGTAGTAACTTCCAATTTTTTTTCAAAATAAGAAAAGTACTCTTTCTCACTTTTTCCTGAATTTTTAAAATATAAGTGGTCTATAGACAAATTCCACATTTTTTGACTATAAAATCTAATCTCAAGAGCTGGGAGTTTTAAATAACTGACAATACTTTTTTTCAGTATATCTAATTTTTTCCTCCAACAGTGCAAATTCATGTACTAAAAGAATCACATCAATGTAATTTACTAGTCTGAGGCTTGAGTTATGCCAATAACAACAAAAATCAATTTAATTCCGAATAGAACTGTTGTCACCATAAGGGAAATTGTGCGCATGAGTGATAAACTATGACTCAGTCAGTGCTACCTACTTCTAGAGATTTAACAATAAAAAAAGTACTTATTAGCTTGTGTAACTTTGGATCTGATTATTTCTGAAACAAGAATTCACCATACTATTTAATTAAAAGATTATCCTTAGGATATGCAATGATATATCCCTTCTGTCCTCCTAAAGGTTCATTTTGATGATCAAGTTGTATCTGAAAAACATTTATATCCATCTTCTTTATGCTTTTTACTATTTATCTCAAAAAGTTGAGACTTCTAGAAATCAGCTAAGTATTTTAAATGGAAATAAAAGTTAAAGCAGTAAAGAAAACAAGATGACTTACATTCCCACTTCTCTATAATGAATAATATATTTGATATTTAAAAAAAAAAACTGTATGATCCCATATGTTGATATTTTATTAGCAGTCCAAAGCCTGTTCTGCCAAATATAAAAGCATTGGATTGGAATGGGATCATTTAATCAGGCTGGTTCTTATAAAACCCTTTTAATAGCCTTTGAGCAAAAGAGTCCATCTGATTATTGACATATAAGCCACCAACAAATAGGAAAATGAACATATTTCAGTGTATAGGTCCATCACTATGAAGTAAACCATTTCAGTCAACTTTAAACTGGTCTTTCTCCCTCATCAATCATTACATTAGTCAAAGCCAATGGCCTTTTCCAGCTTTAGCTATGACAGTTGGCACAGGTGGCTCTAATTGGCACATTTTTGGCAACTTTTAAATTACAAAACAGACATTAAGAATGTATTCACTTTATTTTTAGAATTCACTTGTAAACAACTTAGTGATAGTACTTCAGTTAATCTATAGTTTTTTAGCACTCTTCAAAGCCTTCCTATATTTTGGTTATGTGATCATTATAAAATTATTACTCCATGTTATTATTGAGGTGCTAAAAATGAGAATGTCCCCCAAATTATAAATTGAGATATTAGAGCAGAGGTGTTCTCAAGGTAATAATGTGGAAGACATTCACCCTTTGAATTACAACATATATGTAGCTAGCTATTTGGGAATTTTTCAGAAAAAAAATCAGAACATTGTAGGAATCCTTATTTTCTTTTGTCTTTTACCTACACTTCTCATGAGAGTTGGCAAGATGAGAGTCCACATCTGTGTTCTCTGTGCATTCTTTGACAGTTTGTGTCCTCTAAGCCACCACAATTCTTAAGTGAAAGTATATAACAGAGCCTTCTAGTTCAATGGAAAGAAGACCCTCCCTATGTCCAAAAACTCCTCTAAGCAGGTGTTAGGCCAGGACTAGTCATCTTGAGAGAAGGGGCTATATCTTCTCTGTTTATAAACCAGGGCCTGCCTAGCATGGTACTTGTCACTCCATAAATACTCAGAAAATAATTATTTAATGGAATTAATGGATGGATAAATAGTACTGCACCTTAATTTCAGGAGACAGAAGATTCGGGGAAAGGAAAATAGCCTACCATCGTTCTCGTACTGGAATAAAGCAATGCTCAAAACTCATATGTGAAGTTCATGCCTGTGGGGGACAATCTTCTGCTTTTAGAGAATGTGTTTCAGTGAAGAGGAAACAACATTACTGTTACTTCAAGGCAGAAAACAGACTTTGTACTGTTTTTGCCATTTCTCTATGACTTTGTATGAATCATATCAGTTCTCTGAAACTTAATTTCATCACCTATCAAATGGGAAGACCAATAGCACCCTGAGTATTTCATGACTCATCCCATCAAGTGAGATGCTCTCTATGTGGAAGGTGACAATATTGTCATGACACATATAGTAACATGCATGCTCACCCTTTCTTCAGAAAGACAGCTGTGGGTCCTAAAATATTCTTAAATTATCAGTTCAAATATTTGTATTTAATATACTAAACTAATTGTAGAAATTAAAAATATTGCTCAGAAATTTTTTATCATAAAATTTAGAGCAAAGCATGGTTTCCGGGAATTGTAAATATCAATTCTCGGAAAATACCATTTGACCTGTATTTGTGAGGAAAAAATTTTAATGCAAGTCTTATTTAAGCAGAAATCCAGCAAAATCCAGGGACTATGAGACACTAACATGATGCAAACTAAATAAAAGAACATTTGACTATCCTGGTATTTTAGCTAAAGAACACTTTACCCCTAGAAGGCCTGCCCAGAATAATGCACTATCCTCATTGGGAATGCTTCTGGTAGATGGCCTAACACTGTCAATCCACCTTGTTCAAGGTTATGCCCCCTTCCCAGGGAAGCCCACATCCAATGGCTGAACACTTTACCCCACCTTAGACAACTCTGAAGGATCATGCCAGTTTCAGAGCTCCCCTTAGTGTTAGCAAAGGCCTCCATTGAGACCATCTCACAGCTCACCTCCTTAGCCCAGTCCTGCTTCCTTCTCTTTTAAGGTATGGATCCCAAGAGCATACTCTAAGAAACCTCCTACATGTTAATCTCCATCTTAGATTCTGCTTCTTCTAGAGCCCAACCTGCAACAATTCTCAAATTAAGCTTAGGAACTTTTTCAAATAGAAACTACTGCATACACCTTAGGTTGCACAATAGCAGCACCAACACAGTGTCTTACCATGTTTTCATATTTACATTATTGTCCCACCATGTCCTTCACCTGGAATGATGGTTATTGCTTGGCAAAATCTAAATCTCTTTTAAAAGCAAATTATATGTAGCCTATAAAATAAATTCCTCCTCTGTACCCCATAGCAATTTGGTTATACCAGTTGTTTAACAAGAGTTGCATTGCACGGTTGATTACTTAGATCAGTCTTTTCCGTGAAACTGCATATTTCCTAAAGGCAAGGAATATGCCTTATGTTTATAAATACAAGGTCTACTTTTATCATGGGCAGTACTCAATAATTATTTGACTTGAAAAATCTTATTACTACTGTAAATTCAAAGGATATATTCAAATTTTATTGTCATCTCAGCATTTGGTTGTAATAATTTTTCTCCGAGACCAATGTTTGGCTTGTTATCTGAGATTTTTATGATTATGAAATTTTTGATGAATAGACATGACATCTAGTCATATAACAAAGGCCACTAAATTTCATATTAAAGAAAGATACTTCCAAGTAAGGAGAAAACTCCCATGAAGCCATTTTCCATTAAGTACCTCTACAGTACCCTGGAGGCACAGAAGGAAGACCATATTCTCCAATACATTTAAAAGAGGGGAAATTATTATGAGTAATTTGCCAAAGCTATAGTTTCTATCTGGAAGGAAGGATGGAGTTTGGAGAAGTATGTGGTATTCAGAATAAGAAGGTCTGTGTCCATATTCTCAATGACTTTGGAATTTTTTTTAGAATTCTCTTTGATAAGACATGGCCCAAATCACTATGCCTCCCACCTACATCAACTAAATGTGATGATAAAATACTAGTATCATGTTTTTCATTGGAATTTTATAAAAATCATAAGTTGCATGCAAAGTCATTTGGAAAACATAAACAATGAGTGTTTACTCAATAATTGCAAAAATACAACTCCATTCTAGGTGAAACAATGCCTACGAGTGAACATTTTTCTCACCACTACAAAAATTGCTCTCAAAATGCTAACACAAATATAGAAGGAAATTGTTTTTGCTAGCCTCTTTAGGGAGGTTCTTAAAAGTATGTTGATCCTATACCTGAATGACATTTTATGTGGTCAGATATTTGAAATGTGTGACCAACTATTTACTGGCTTTCAAGCAGATAGTTACAGGCTTGCAAAGTATACCAATATTTATTGAATACTTGGTGTGTGCCAACCCCAGGAGTACAGCAGTGAACAAAATTTACTCCCTGTTTTCTTGAAGATTTACAGAATAATGGAAGCACAAGTAAATTGAATCCTTAAATCTGTTTTCTGTTTTAATTATAATGGGAATGAATGAGTGATTAAAGTATTGGTACTCCATAAATTGATAATTAAGATGCACAAAAAATGAGAG
This sequence comes from Lynx rufus, assembly GCF_022079265.1. Classification (NCBI taxonomy): domain Eukaryota; kingdom Metazoa; phylum Chordata; class Mammalia; order Carnivora; family Felidae; genus Lynx; species Lynx rufus. Next base: position 25,980,017 of record NW_025814826.1, on the reverse strand, counting down.
CTGGCAAGTGGATTATAAAAGATGTTCAAAGAAAAATTTGGAAAAGATTAAGGTCAGTCAGAGGTAGTCATTGCTGATTTTGAGTGTGGCATTCTGACATAACGCTTTACATCACACATCCTTTTCCATCTTTTTTGCCTGCTTTATGAATGATTTCCACTCAACATGCTTATTTGGAAAGACTCAGGAAAGAATAAGAATAAGAATTCACTGTATTTCCTTGGTTTTAGTCCTAGGTTTGCCTCTAACTAGATGTGTGACTTTGGGCAAATCATGTAACTTCTCTGATCTTTAATTTGCTCTCTGACAAATAGGAGTTTCGGCTAAATAAATTATTATGCCCCTCCTGGTTCTAAAATTCAGTCATCTCTCATTTAAATAGGAAGTTGGTATGAAAGAATTAAAAGAAATATTATAACCAAAAATACTATTTCTCATAAGGTATGTTTATCCTCAATTTTTATTATACTTAACAAAAATATTATATTTATGAATTCCTAGCATGTCACTTATAGCAACACATTGTACACAATTTCCCAGATAATATGAAAATGTGATTTACCCCTTTTCTGGAACTCTGAGGAAAAATTAATTTGATGTTTTAAAATAGATATGTTCAAAATAAGTTAAAGTAGACGGTTACAAGTAGAGCTTGAGGAGGCCCGGGCAGTCTTGACCTTTGAGATTACCCAGTTACTTCTAGTTATGGAGATTGCATTTTCCATATGACGTGGGACACCAGGCACCCACTGCTGTTCATATCCCCACTGCTATCCATACCCCACTTACCCCACTTTTTTTTTTTTTTTTAGAATTCCTTTTCAATGGACTCTCTTCCTTCTAAGACACACAGTGCTTGCATCTCTTATGGTGAACACATGATACTTGGTTCCTGGATAAGCTCTTGAATATATACATACTGAGAGGCTGGAGACAAGCAAGAACCGCCCCCCCCCCCAAACCTGTCTTCTCCACTACTGTTAGCACTGATTCCTTGCAGCTTTCCACCATGATTTACTAGACTACATGCTTTGGGGGAAACCCACTGCCTACTCACAGGTCCATGTAACACTCTTTCTTGTTGCCACTTTGGCTTTCTCTTTGCCTAAGAGAGTGAAGCCGCTTAGGACCCCTCTGTGAATTGGATTTTTCTGGTTGAAAGTTTATCTAAAGTAATAAGTGGTTTGTTGTAAAGAAGCAGTAAGTCTACAACTAGAACACCTTTGGAGACTAAGGCTGACTTGGGGACACTGGCATAGTAGAACACAAATGGGCAGACCATTCCACTAGCTAAGGGGGCTACAATCAGGCTTCTGAATGTGGTGTATCACCTCAACTTCAAAATTACTTTATAAAAAATTCAAAGGCCATAAACTCACATTTTACCTGAATTTCTTTTGCTCAAAATAGTGTGTTGTGATCTTTGTATTGGCTGAACCCTTCCCATTATGAAAAACAAAACAAAATCCTATTTAGCCATGAAAAAGAATGTGATCTTACCACTTGTGACAACATGGATGGACTTAGAGGGTTATTATGCTGAGTCAGAGACAAATACCATATGATTTCACTTATACGTGGAATCAAAAAATAAAACAAAACAAAAAACCCAATTCATAAATACAGAGAACAGATGCACCTGGGTGGATCAGTCAGTTAAGTGTCTGACTTCAGCTTAAGTCATGATCTCCTGGTTTGTGGGCTCAAGCCCCTCGTCAAACTCTGTGCTGACAGCTCAGAGCCTGAAGCCTGTTTCAGATTCTGTGTGTCCTTCTCTCTCTGCCCCTCCCCGACTTGTGAGTGTACACTCTCTCTCTCAAAAATAAACTTGATAAACACATATAGAGAACAAACTACTGGTTTTTAGGAGGGAGGTGGAGGGATGCATGAAACAGGAGATTAAGAGATACAAACTTCCAGTTGCAAAATAAGTCATGGAAATGAAAAATGTGCAGCATAGGGAATATAGTCAATAATACTGTAATAACTGGTAACCACATTTATTATGGTGAACATCTAGTAACGTATAGAATTGTCGAGTCTGTTGCACACCTGAAACTAATATAATGTATGTGAACTAAAATTAAAGAAAAATAAAATTCCATAAAATTGGTAAAATGCACTTAAAAGTGCATTTGACTGCTCATGCAAGTCTCTTAATAAGTCTGTTTCCCTATCTGTCTAGAAGGGCTAGCAATATCCACTCCAAAAACTTCACAAAGGAAGTTGTGAGAAATACAGGTATAATATAGTAGGGGAAAAAATGTTAACTTGTTTGCTATTGGTAAGGCTTCCAGTCAACAGTAGGCTATTAATAGCTAAGTTTTGAGGGAGTTAAAAGTTAAACTTTTGACCGCTTGGGGACAGCACCCCTACCCCTCTCATTGTTCAAGGGTCAACTAATATAAAAATTCTTTGTGAGCAATAAATCATAAAAATATAGGCTTGTCACATCCATTACTTAAATTATGCTTCAGAAATTAAGGTAGTTCAAAAGGGAAGCTATGATTTTCACTTTTTTTTTTTAATTTTTTTTTTCAACGTTTATTTATTTTTGGGACAGAGAGAGACAGAGCATGAACGGGCGAGGGGCAGAGAGAGAGAGGGAGACACAGAATCGGAAACAGGCTCCAGGCTCCAAGCCATCAGCACAGAGCCCGACGCGGGGCTCGAACTCACGGACCGCGAGATCGTGACCTGGCTGAAGTCGGACGCTTAACCGACTCCGCCACCCAGGCGCCCCCATGATTTTCACTTTTTAAAAAATTCCGTTCCCCAAAAACCATTGACTATTAAATTGATCCCAAGGGAATTGGAGGGCAAGAAGGAGAGGAATTGTTTATTTTGATGTCTCCAAGAAGAATGACAACTAAAAGCAGTATGCATCCTGCTTCATTAGCCCTGTGTGTGAATTGGAGGGTAGAGAAGCTTCCTTGCTAGATGCTAACATTTGCTGATTGTTGCATAGTGTACCAGTTGTGGGTGGACAGTATTCGACACTCCTCAAGAGCTCTTGGTTCTGATTCAGATGCTTCCAAGAGCTACTAAAGCACCCTACACACTGAGAGTGCAGTCAGAGCTGGAAACCACTGCTCAGAGTGGCCATTGCACATGCTTCTACTGCACGTACTCTAATAGCAGACAGGAGCAGTAGGAAGCAAGGGGGCTCAAAGGTGTCTCCTGTAAGTAAATCCATAAAGAGCCTGTATCCATATATGCAATTCATTGGATGCTGAGAAGCAACTTTTTGCCCAAAGTAACAGTTTATAATCATGACATTGTGGATAAAACATAAAACATTAAAAGAACATGAGGAAAAGACTGCTTCCACAGGCTTTTCTGAATCCCAGTTGGGCTTCTTCTGGCCTTTCCACATTCCAAGTGTTATCCACTCTCTTCAGCATTTTGGCTTGAGAACAGCTGATGAAAAAAAAAGAATTGATTGAATTCAGAACAGTCTTTCAGATGGCTGGAATAATCAACAACCTCCATAATTTTAGTCTTAATAACTAAATGCGATGGAGCGCTTAGCAGCTCAAATGACTGCTCAGTTACTCCAGAAGGCAACTTGCAGCCATCTACAAGGTTGCTTTGTGCATCCAAAGGTCAGCTAGCTTATAGAAGAGAAGAAGAAAAGGCAATTGTAAGGGGATTAAATGATCACTCCTGATCTGTATTTAAATAAGTTCCTGCTGTTACTTGTTAAACAAGAAAAGGTTTGGAAGCTTCCATTTGTTAATGTTGTTCAAACATCTGCTATAGACATTCTACCAATTGGGCTTGGAGCCAGAGAACCAAACTGTGAATGCTGCTAAAAGTCAGAGGGGCCCAGTGAATTGCCTAGAGGAAATGTCCTGCCACAAACATCTGTAGTTTTTTGGGTTTATTTTTCTCAGTTGAAAGGTCAGTATTTCTAGGGTTGCTGGGTCCCTCTACAGTGGTCTAAAGTTTTAGGCTGTACCCTGGAATCACGTGGGAGCTTTAAAAAATAGTTATGTACATTTCATCCCCAGCCCCAGAATCTCATTTAATTGTGCATGACATTGTGATTTTTAACCACCCCCACGTGATTCTAATCTTCAGTAAGGCTTGAGAATGTTCTAAAAGGTTAGGACTCGGTAGGTGAAAGATGTAAACACAGAGCCTCGCAATATAATTAGAGCAAATTTGGGCTCGTTTGTTCTGGTAAGTTTAGGCTGTTCTCTGAGCAATGGAAAATTTCTCACCAATCCCCTGCCCTCTTGCCTCTAGCCTCCCATCACTTTTCAAACATCTCATTCCTTTTTATTATATTCCGTACCTTTCTGTAAATGCACAAGTTCTTTTTAATGTCTTTTTGGGGGGAATTCATCATATTTGATCTGATTTCTTTCACATTTTAGTTTGACTTCATCGATATTCCTGTGTTCATTCTTTGAAAAGGATTTCTTGGATGGTCCTTATTCTGCTAGATTTATGTCATTTGCAAACGCTCTGCAAAATAATAGTTTGGGGAGCAGGAGGGCAAGGGGATAGAGCACTCTTATTCTTGTCATGAATAAGACAAGATACCTCCTAGGGTCACTGAAAGTCTCTTGGTAAACTTCAAATGTGAAAAGCCATTAATAGCTCTGCCTGATCTGACTGCATTGTGAAAGGAGGTGAGCCTTCTGGTCTCCCGGTTTTATTCTATCTGTCCCTGAGCAAACAGTGTGTACCACATGAGGTATTATTTAGACCTTGATGTGTTACTTGGCAATAAAGGAGGAAACACATACAATTTGGTAGATAATCTATCACAGACATACATACAAAGTCAATTAGGAAATTAAAAAGCTAATTCTAGTGCCAGTTATAAATATACCCAATGCCCTGTTTGAGTACACACTCAGGATCCACTTTAAGAAGGACAGAGGTGAGCTCCCTCTCCTGGTTTTTTATTGGCCTTTTTTATAAGGATCTGAGGTGCAAGAGTGGATTTCAGACCTGTAATAGCTTGTGAGACCCAGCTAGCTTAGGATCAGAGCCCCAGCAAGGAAATAACAGAGAGAGATTAAGCGTTAGATGCAGGAAGGGGCCCTTTTTCTGTTGTTTTTACATTCACTTGCACTTGAACAAAAGTTGTTTATTGTTTTAATAAAACTACACTCACAAATGTTGCCATGGCACGGATTCTGTCAGCATTTCCATTGTAACCTTTGCTTTCAGGGGGTTTTAACTCAGCCATAAAACTTCCTCTGGGTTAAAATCTGGCACCAAAAATAACTTGGAATCTCTAAGGCTCAGCCATGAAGGAAATAGTTGTGTGTGAGTGTGTGTTTATGTACCTTTAAAAAGAAATTCCTTAGACAGTTCTTAAAGAGACACCATAAAATATTTTCCCCGATTTAAGTGTTAAGTTTTTAACTCAAAATTTCATCTCTACCCTGTTAAAAGTGAATTCATTTAAAGCACTTTACTAATCAATGTAATATGGAGATACCTTTCCCTTTACCTATTTGTCTCTCTTCCAGCATCCCTATAAGATAGATTGCTAGTTTCTGTGTAGTTAAATAAGTCCGGTTTCACTATTCTTTGGTCACAGCTTATCAATCTTTTGAGTAACACAAACTGTTTATACAATAGTTTCCACAACACAAACCATAAAATGCTTTGGCTTTGGAAATCTACCATCTGTTCATCTTTTCTCTTAAACATTTATAAGAGGCATGAATTAAGTCAATAAAGAAAATGTCCTCAAGGGATTCAGGAGATGGGACAAGGTGGAACTTGGAAATAATTGGAAACTTCTAGTCTTATCTCTCCCCTTCTCCTAACTTTATATGAAAACCTTAGTAAGTTTCATAATACCTCTGGAAATAACATTTTTATCAAAAGGGTACATTTGGGTTGCATGGTCTCTTGATCCCTATACCTCTCTAAAATTTAAGAGTGTAAAGACATTTGGGGGAAATCCAAGACAGGCGGGGAAGGCAGGACCATACCTTGTGTGTGTGTGGGGGGGGGGTTGGTTCTAGTAGTTAGGGGAAGGATTCTATCTTAGCGTAGTGAATCAGTGTCTTAAGCCTATGACTTTGAACCTGTTTAGGAGGTGAAGGCAAAGTTTCAAGACCAAAGATGAATTTATGGCAACCAAGAATCCAACAATGTTGTGGGGAGGGTGTAGCGGAGCTGGTCCTAGTAGTATAGTCCTAGGTAGACTATTCCTGAGATGATCTTGATCATGCCTCCTTTTATTTTGCTCACCTTCTTAAACATGGTTTGCCAGCATCTCCATCAGTGCAGTATCTGATATCCTTTTAATAAATTCCTTTTGTGTTTAATTTTATCAGAGTTAGGATGGTAATTGTTTGTAATGAAGCACCCTAACCAGAATGAATAGAACCTGTACCAGCACAAATTATTTTCCTTAGGAAGTATGTAGAATCTTTGTTTTTAGAGTGTGATCCTTAGACCAGCAGCGTTGACATCACCTAGGAATTGGTCAGAAATGCAGAATCTCGGCTCCTTCCCCGGACCTACTGAATCAAAATCTGCATTTTAATGAGATTCCCAGAGGGCTCATAGGTACATTAATGTTTGAGAAGCATTAACCTAGTGTAGTCCTCTGTTTGAAGCATAAAACTAAGTTTAGCATACACACTGAACTATAGATTATCACTCAGATATTACCGCCTCAAAATTTTTTCAGCTTAGTATCATACTTAAAGCCTTAAGAAAATGGAACATTATAATATGCTTGTGGGTCCCAGATGTTCTTTATCTTTGTGTCTTTCTGGTATCTAGACACTAAAGAGGAGTTCAATAGTTTTTAGTACGTTGCTTTAGAATTCACAAATTTTCATATACAGTCATTTCTTAAATATTTACTTATTTCTGTTATATCACTCCCAGATTACTTCCTTTTTCTGGTACTTACTATTTTTCAAAAGGGCTAAATTGTCTCAGACATCCCTGGTGGCATGCAGAATTGAAGATGCCAGGATTCTCAAGGAGCAAGTCAGAGTGGAGCCAGAGAAATGTTGATTTCCATGCTATACTTGTCATCACCTGTGTAAACGGAGAAATGCGTATGTCATCTCCTTAAGATTCTTAATGCTATGCAAGTAGGCAATATCACCCCACTTTAAAGGTGAGGAAACCGAGAATCAGGGAGATTTGTATGTCTTCCCCACAACAACCAGGTAATTCCCAGACTCTGGTCTTCACATTCCACATACATCTCATTCTGTTATACTGCAGCCCTCCAAAACAAGGCATGGGGCTGGAGCTCAGTGAAAAGCAACAGATGCTAATCGAACATGGAGGGCTCCTAAAATTAGAAATTCTCAAGCCATCTTTCTTGTGCAATGTCTTCATAGAAGGAACAAAAGAGGGCACCTAGGTGGCAGAGTTAGTTAAGCATCTCAGGTCAGGATCTCATGGTGCTTGAGCTCCCCTTTGGGCTTCTCTCTCTTTCTTTCTCTCTCCCCCCCTCCCTCCCTCTCTTTCTCTCTCTGCCCCTCATGGGATTCTCTGCCCCTTGCTCACTTGCACCCTCTTTCTCAAAAGATAAAATTAATTAAAATAAAATAGAAATTCTGATATTAAAAAAGAACAGGAGACTTGGAGTCAAGAGACATGGGTCTTAATATTACCACAAACACTATTTGTGGAACGAGTAGTAATTTAGACTAAATTACTAAATCTACAAAAGGAAGAAAACTATCACTGATAAGGGAATTTTGTAAAAAGTACTTTGAAAAACAGCAAACAATTATAAAAATTTAGCTGCAGCACCACTATCAATTCTCAGGGCTGATAAATATGGCCTAATGGCCATTTTTATCTCAAAATTACAAATGATAAAGTCCTCTTAAAATTCACCATGCAGGGACATGGAGGAGAGGGAAAGACGACTAAGCTGGTCCATCACTAGAAGTGATTAAATGATCCATCTTTTTTGTTTAAATATTCCAAATCTCGCCATTTTTCTGTCCTATCAGTTAATAAGAGACATCTATTAAAATCAGCTACTGTGTGAATTTGTCTACTCTTTTTAGTTCTGTCACGTTTTGCTATGTATATTTTGAAGCTATGTTGTTAGGTGCATACAAATTTAGTGTCACTATATCTTCTAGTGGAGTAAACATTTTATCATTATGAAAAGCTTTTTCTCTCTGGAAACATTTTTGGCTTAAAGTCTACTCATCTGGTGTTAATTTAGCTCTATCACCTTTTTTTCAGTTAATTTTATCATAGTTAATGTATTTCTATGCTTTTGCTTTTAAATTTTTCTGTCGTCTTAAGTTTAATGGTATTCATCTATGCTTACATATAGTTTTTAAATCCAGACTGACAATATTTATCTTTGTTCACTGGTATATTTTGTTTCATATATGCCATCCTATATTTGCTATATGTTCCTCCTCTTCCAGCTTTATCTCTTGCCTTAGATTTTATTTTATATATAATTATAAAAAAAATTCTAGTGGAAAAATATTTATTGAAGTATAATTAACATAGTGTTAACTTAGTTTCATGTGTACAACATAAGGATCCAACAATTATATGCATCACTCAGTGTTCATCCTAATAAGTGTACTCTTAATCTCCATTATCTATTTCACCAATCCCCCACCCATCTCCCCTCTGGTAACCACCAGTTTATTCTATTTTAGACTCTGATTTTCTGTCTCTTTCTTTTGTTTCTTTAATTCTACACATGAGTGAAATCATATGGTATTTGTATTTCTCTAATTTCCTTAGCATTCATATACCCTCTACATCCATCCATGCTGTAGTAAATGGCAAGATCTCATTCCTTTTTAAGGCTGAGTGATATTCAATTGTGTGTGTGTGTGTGTGTGTATACACATATATATATACCACTTCCTCTTTATCCACTTATATAACCCTGAACACCTGGGTTGCTTGTTTCTTGACTTACTGTAAATAATGCCGCAATAAACATAGGGGTACATATATCTTTTCAAATTCGTGTTTTTGTTTTCTTTGGGTAAACACTCATTAATGGAATGACTGGCTCATGTGGTAATTCTATTTTTAATATTTTGAGGAATCTCCATATTGTATTTCAAGGTAGCTACACCAATTTATATTCCCACCAACAATGCGTAAGGGTCCTTTTTCTCCACAGCCTTTCTAACACTTAATATTTCTTGTCTTTTTGATAATAGCCATTGTAACAGGTGTAAAGTGATATCTTATTGTGGTTTTGATTTGCATTTCCCTGATGATTAATGATGCTGAGCATCTTTTCATGTGTCTGTTGGCCGTTTGTATGTTTTTAGAAAAACGTATATTCATAGGGTGCCTGCGTGGCTCTGCTGAGCTTCCAACTTCAGCTCAGGACATGACTTCATGGTTTCTGAGTTCAAGCCCCACATGGGGCTCTGTGCTGACAGCTCAGAGCCTGGAGCCTGCTTTGGATTGTCTCCCTCTCTCTGCCCCTCCCCCACTTGTGCGTGCATGTTCTCTTTCTCTCAAAAATAAACATTAAAAAATGTATATTCAAGTATATTATATATAATTTTGTCATATTTTATTTTTAATATACTTTCTATTAGCTTAGTAGTTATTTTACTTTTGTGTGTGTGTTTACTCTAAAATTGCCTTGTCAAATAATAGCCACTAGGCATGCATAGGTATTTAGATTTTCATTAAAGAAAGTTGTGTTGACAGCACTGCAGAGGTTACAATATCCATCCTTCGCTAAGGTAAATTAGTTGTTTTATCATTTTACATTAAACTTTACATTATCCTATTTACTCACCTCCATTTACTATTCATTTTAATTCAATATATATTTGAAGTACCACAAGACGCTATTATATAACCAGCTTTTATTAATATTTACCTGTGCATCTGCCTTTTCTGTTAACTCTGTTTTCACTATTTTCGCATTACTCTATCTTTTCATCCATCTTCCTTCTGCTGGAAGAATACTCTTAAGTGTTCCCTTTAGTGTGAGTGTACTGCTAAAGAAATTCTATTAGTTTTGATTATGTAGAAATGCTTTTATTTCACCTGTTTGAATAATATTTTAGCTGTGAATGGAATTCTAGGTTGGCAGTAACTTTATTTCAGTACATTGAAGATATTCTGTTGTATCTTTTTCTTTTTTCTGTTGGAAGTCTGCTCTTGGGGCTTATTGTTTCTCTGGAGTCTATCTTTTCCTACGTCTGCCTTTAAGGTTTTACATTTTCTGATATTTTAGTATGCTGTGCCTAATGTAATTTATTTTTTTATTGTAGATGCAGAGTCCAAATTCTTCTTAAGTTTTGTGGGGTTTTTGTGTTTTATTAGTTTTGAAAAATCTTCATTCACTACCTCTTCAAATATTGTATTAGCCCCACTTTTTCTCTCATTTAATTCTGCAACTTTCATGTTTGTAAGAATTTTCTAAATATCCCCTTAGTATTTTTTTTCTTTTTGGTATTTTTCCACCCTTTTTTCTATTGTGCTTCAGTCTAAATATTTTCTTCTGGTCTCTCTTTCTATACTCTAATTCCCCTTTCAACTATCTCTAATATGCTATGATATCCATTTTATGAGATCTTCAGTTATTTAATATTTTTCATTCTGGAGTTTTTATTAGCTTTTTAAAATGCTTTTCAATCCTTTGCTAAAATTTCCAAATTTTGGTTTATTGTCTTGAATATATTAAATGTAAATTCCAGGTCTGTTAACTATCATTCATGTGTCCTGAGTCTGACTTTATTAGCAGTTATTTTTCTTGGTTTTGAATTTTATCTCCTCAGATAATCATTTAATCACTTCAGTTGTTTCTGAAGCTAAATAAATTATCCTTATTTTAATATGGATTAGAATTTTATTCACAACCAAATTAATTCCTTTTAGAACTTAATCTTTTGTATTTTAAAGCATACCTTGAGGTAATTTCTCCATCTACTTTGCAAAAGTCTATAAAAGTAAGCAATTCATCTAGCATACGTATCCTCTCTGATTTATGTTCTCAGTATCAATAACTAGGAAAAAAAAACAAATGCCTTGTGAATGTTACTTTATCTGTTCAGATAGGCTTTACATTAACGCTATTTGCTACAACCTTACATATATTTTCAAGACATTTGTCACATTTTGAAAATTTTAGGCTCTATCCTATAATTTTTTTCTTAACAAATAAAAATATCTACCCTCTGAGTAGCCCTAGCATTATGGTAAATTAAAAAAAAAAAAAAAAGATCTGCAGTTAGCATTAAGGTAGATTTTCACTGTGGGATGAAAAATTTTAATTGTTCTTAATGACTTCCTTTTATATGAATTATTATTAGTTTTAAAGATTTCACTTTTTTATTATTTGAAAAACAGAAAATATATACCAAGAACCTTTTTTGAGGAAAAAGAGAAAGTTCTCCAAATCAATTCTTCTGGCACACAAAACATTGCATGGTACCTAATCTGATTTTATACAATTACCTACATTTTCTCTTTGAACAACTTACCTTTGCTCTTTGGAAATCCCTGGAAAAATCAAAGAATACAATATAAGGAGGGACCATCACTGAACATCAAGGTCAATACCATGACATAACAATCTACATTTGATGGCAAAGTTCCTTATAGACTAGTCCTCTTCTGGCTCATTTTTTTACTTGATCTCTATCACCAAACTTCCTCTCATTTTTCCTTTCCAATTTTGTCTTAAATCTGCAAATTCCCTAGTGCAAAGATTTGATTTTCTGAATTTAGGGTTTCACACTCTCACTCAACTATGCATATACAGTACACAGTTCCCATTGTGAAGGGAAAATGAAAAGAGCCATTTCCTTGGACTTTATGCCTTTAGGAGCTCTTTATAGCCCTTTTATAAAGTAAAAGACAGCTTGACCTAATATTATGTGTATTTTCTCCTCCTGCACTAAAATTCTTTCCTCTTCATTTCTCCTGCCACCACTTTGAGTGACTTTCCACTCCATTGTCTTTTCTTTGTATCGCATACTGCCACTTTTAAAAATTCACTTTTATCCTTAACTAATGTGATAAGTCTTTCTTCCCTTGTACACATTGTCCCTCAGCTATATAATAATAAACTATTCTTATGCTCACTTTGACAGCACATGTACTAAAATTGAAATGATACAGAGAAGATTAGCATGGCCCAGCACAAGGGTGACATGCAAATTCATGAAGTATTTCACATTTGGGGGGGAAAAGAGAAAAATAAAGTATTCTGATTATTTTTGCTTCCTGAACCTTCTTTTCCTATACCTTTCTAATTGTAAATCTGGGCAATTGGAGAAAATTTTGCCTCCCTTACAAAGTTTCTCAACATACTTCAATTCTACCTATGTACATGTCTCATTATATGCTTTTTAGAGCCAGCATATTAACATATTTGAGGTGCTCACCAATTATTTGTTGAATGAATATTTCTACTGCCCAAGTGAAGTATTTTATACAATAGCAAAATATGTAGACCAGTCCCTCTAACTCTCACATTTACCTTTACACTTAGAATTTGCCAATATATTAATCAACTAAATTGTAACATTGAATTGCTTAAGCTATCTCTAGCAGCCATTGGATTTCTGCATGAGGCACAGTTTCCTGACAAAAGTATTCTAGCAAAGTAACCCATCTGTTCTCAATTATTTTCCACATTTGTTTCATATTCAGCATTCATTGCCCCATTCTTAAAGTTTACATCATTTAATTTATTCTTGATATGTGTCTTATCTCTTATGAGGCCATCTTCTGTGAATTTCATTTGGCTCACAAGTGGTCCTTCATATGGTATGCAATCTTTTTTTTTCACCTGTAACTATTCTGTGAGGTCCATTCTTCTTTGAAACTTCCTTTACTTCTTCTGATACTAGGGAAAAAATTAGATAAATAACCAGGTATTGAAATGCTTCTTCTCAACCTGCGATTTTATCTGCAATGCCAAGGCAATCCATATGCTTTAAGATCAAATGAGAGAATATATGTAATATAACATTTGATCATAATATGCTATAACCACTTATTATCTGTTGGGAAGAAACCAAACTCAGGACTTTCTTTAGGAGTAGTAAATTTCCTCTCATGTGTTAGCATAAAGAATCCTTCCCACAATTACCTGCTATCTAGTTAAGACCAAAAGCTTAATATAATCTACATTTGTTGAGTATTTGCCAAGTATCCAGCACTTAATCCCTGTAATTCATGTGTGTGTGTGTATAGTATATATACTATAGTGTGTGTATGTGCATATAGTACCTAACTGACCTACATTCTTAACTACTATGCTATGACACTTTAAGGAAATAAGATATTTACTGATTACATTTTAGAAGAGTGAAAAAGAGATTGAACAGCTATAGGACACTGGGCTTCTGAGAAGTAGCAACAAACTTAGACTTGGAAGGGTTCGTATTCCCATATATACAATACTCATATTTCTGTTTTGATTCTCCAAAAATTTTCAGTATCCATCATTGTAAGTACTTTGTTTCATGAGTTGGTCTTTTGCTTTGTGCTTATAAGCAATATATTTGAAGAACAGAAGGAAAACATCTCATTAGAAAGGTATAGTTCATTGAATAACAAACTTTTTGACAGTGTTCTCATTAGATATAAAAAACACAACAAACATGTAGTAATATGTATTCACAAATTGGCTAGAGTATAAAACTGTATAAGGAAAAAAAGGAAAAAAACTATGAAATCTTATCTTTAAATTGCTAAAGGAAAGAAAATGACTTTTCTTGTTCTTTTTATGATACTTTATTCTACAATGTCTCTGTGAAATAGGATGCAATGTCCGAATATCAAAGTAGAAATTTAAACAATAGCCTTGCCTCTCATAACCACTTACCAGATAGATACTTCATCGTACTCCTAACTTTACACATTGTGAATCCTCTGGGCTCTGGAAACAATAATAGTATAGTCCTTTTGGCCGAACATATGTCATTCCTAGTGCAATAAATTTTCATCCAACCAAAAAAGCAGCAATGAATTTTTTTGTGGCAAATTTTAATATTATCTTCTAACTGTATTAACCCTGAAACCTTCAACCTATGTGAAATTCTAATCCACAATTAATTTAGAAAGCAAAGATTTAGCTTACATCTTTTTCCAGAGTCATTAACATTGCAAGCGTAATTTCCAAAAGTAAGAACCATCTCCAGTGTTATGGAAACAGTAGTTCATCTTTCCAGGAAAACATACTCTGTCCTTTGGTATTCTAATAATTTAAACTTCCTAGTCATATTGAACAAGGGAGCGTATCTATTTTCTAGTGGCATTCTTTAGTTTATCTTGAGGAAAGAAGTAATTTGAAGCAACTGAACCAGCTGAAGAAGTTTTTAAAGGAAATTGCGTTTCATTTATTGTATCCTTGCTATGTATTGAAATGAGGCAGCCCATACCTGAAAGCACTGGCTGGACAGTATTCCCTGAACTGCCATAATGACACCTTTCATTTAAAAAAAATTTTTTTAACATTTATTTATTTTTGAGACAGAGAGAGACAGAGCATGAACAGGGGAGGGGCAGAGAGAGAGGGAGACACAGAATCTGAAACAGGCTCCGGGCTCTGAGCTGTCAGCACAGAGCCCGACGCGGGGCTCGAACTCACGGACCGTGAGATCATGACCTGAGCCGAAGTCGGACGCTTAACCGACCAAGCCACCCAGGCTCCCCGACACCTTTCATTTTAATTACTATAATCATGACCTGTACTATATCTTCTCTCTCCTCTAACCAAATCATATGGTATTTGTCTTTCTCTGGCTTATTTCACTTAGCATAGTACCTAGTTCATAGTTTCATCCATCTTGTAATAAATGGCAAGACTTTATTCTTTTCATGGCTCAGTAATATTTTACTACATATATGTATACCACATCTTTATCCATTCATCTATTGGTCACTTAAGCTGCTTCCGTATCTTAACTATTATAAATAATACTGCAATAAATAGATATGCATGTATCTTTTTTAATGAATATTTATATTTTCTTTGACGAATACCCACAAGTGGAATTATAAGCCAGCCAAAGACAAATATCACGATTTAATTTATACATGGAATTTGAAAAACAAATGAACAAACAACAACAACAGGGAGACAGACTCAAAAAGAACAAACTGGTGTTGCCAGAGGGGAATGGGCAGCTAGGATGGGTGAAGGTTAGTAAGAGGTACAAATTTCCAGGTACAAAATAAGTCACAGGGATGAAAAGCATGGCACAGGGAATATAGTCAATAATATTGTAATATACTTTATGGTGACCGTTGCATAATGTCTACAATTATTGTTGAATCACTATGCTGTATATCTGAAACTAATTTCGTATTATATGTCAACTATACTTCAGTTAAAGTTTTAAGAAAGGAATAACCAAAACCTTATTGATTTGTTTTTGTCACTGTTCTTTATTTTTCTTAATGGCTTCTTGTTTTTCAGTTTCTTGGCAGCCTTTTAAAAACAACTGCTAAAAAATCTCCTTAGCAAACTATGCAATGTTATTTTATGCTTTTCCAATTGAGATAATAATCCTGAAGAGTTAAACTTTACGCAAAAATTAGCCTTTTCCATCCAAGAGGACCTATTATGGTGTGGCTGAAGCACATTTTAGAATAGGTTTCTTTTACATGTGCTTATTTACCTTGTTGAGTTCAAGAACTGAAATTCCTACACATTCACATAACTAGACAAATCAAAGCCTCTGCTCTGAGCCCCGCTGCAGTCCCTTTCATTCATCAAATCGGCACAGTTCATACACTTCAACTATGCCATCACCTATTGCTAGATCTCTTTTATTTACCTCTTGATTACCCAAAGTCAATTTACAAACAAGTCTCATCACCTGTACCAGTAAAGCAGGAGGTTGATAAGCTTGAAAGAGCAAAAAATTGCATCTATGTTCAGTAGTTTCTAACTGAAATTTAATATTTGCTTTATGAATGACTCAACATAGTAACAATGTCCATGACTTCATCACCAATATGAATTACAGATATTTTCATATATTACTATTATTTTAGCAATACTATTTGCATACTATTTGCAATAGTATTTATCACTACTTTGCAATTACGGTGGTTATCAGACCCACTACTAATTCTTCTTAAGTAGTGTATGACTGAAGCTACACAGATATTGTTTCACAAATTTGTTTTTTTTTTTACTGTTTTTATAATTACATTTTACTACCATGTTTTCTTTGTGCTTGTTTGCATTGTATGCTATGCATTTTAAACCATGATTCTAAAGGCGTTTTGTGGGTTTACCCACACTGCCAATGGGGGAAATAAAACTATCCTGAATAATGGTCTTTCTCACTAATGCCACCACAACCAGCCCAAGTTAGACACGTTATCATCTTCAGCCTGGACGGTTGCAATAGCTAGGCTCTCTGCTTCCACTCTTGTTCCCCCAAAATGTTTTCCAAGAAACAGCCGGAGTCACATTTAAGTGTTTTTTACTATTTTATTAAAAATTTTTTTTACTTCTATTTTTAAGAAAGGTAGTTGATCTGTTAGTTTCAGGTGCACAACATGGTGATGCAGTTATATACATCATGAAATGCTAACTGCAGTAAGTGTAGTTACCATGTGTCACCGTACAAAGTTATTGTCCCTCTACTGTACTTTTCATCCCTGTGACTGACTTACCTTATAACTGGAAGTTTGTACCTCTTAAACCCTTTCACCTGTTTTGTCCATCCCTTTACCCCCATTCCCTCTGTCAACCACCAGTTTGTTCTCTGCGTTTATGAGTCTGTTTCTGTGGCGTTTTTTTGTTTGTTGTTTTGTTTTTTAAATTGACCGTGTAAATAAGATAATATCATATTGTTTTTCTCTGACTTATTTCACTCAGCATAATATTCTCTAGAACCATGCATGTTGTCACAAATAGCAAGGTTTTATTATTCTTATGACCAAGTGATAGTCCATTGTATATATATACCACATTTTTGTTACCCATTCATCTATTAGGGTTTTTTTCCATACAAATTTTAGGATTGCTTATTCTAGTTCTGAAAAATGCTGTTGTTATTTTGATAGATATTGTATCAAATGTATAGATCGCTTTAGGTAGTATAGACATTTTAACAGTATTTGTTCTTCCAATCCATGAGCATGAAACATCTTTCCATTTTCAAATGTCGTCTTCAATTTCTTTCATCACTGTTTTATGATTTTCAGAGTAGAGATCTTTCATCTCTTTGGGTAGGTGGAATTGTTTTCTTAATTTTTTTCTGCTCTTTCATTATTGGTCTATAGAGATACAATAGACCTGTAAATTGATTTTTCATCCTGTGACTTTACTAATTTTGTTTATCAGTTCTAGCAGTTTTCTGGTGGAGACTTCTGGGTTTTCTATATATAGTATCATGTCATCTGCAAATAATGAAAGTTTTACTTCTTTCTTACCTATTTGGATGCCTTTTCTTTTGTTGTCTGACTGCTGTGGGTAGGACTGTTAGTACTATGTTGAATGTAAGTGGTGACAGTGGACATCCTTGTCTTGTTCCTCACCTTAGCTCTCAGGTATTCCCTACTGAGGATGATGGTAGCTGTGGGGTTATCATCTCCAGCCTGGACAGTTGCAGTAGCTGGGCCCAGGGCCTGGTGCTTCCAGGAGTGTCTCCAATGTGTGCTGCACGTGCTCTGCTGTTGTGTTCTAGGTGCTTTATCCTTTAGGCCAGTAATCTGCCGAGGCTCTCTTTGACCTTGTGGGTAGTGTTTGGTCCCTGGTCTGAATGTGGCATGTTTTAACTAGGTGTGCCCTGATCTGCTTGTGAATAGGACCTCCTTTCTGCCACCACCAAAACCAGAGCCTTGCAAAACTCCTGGGTTGAGAGATACAGTGTTGGCATGGGTTTTGGCTGGTCTTCTGAGGGAGGGAGTCCACCATGCTGGGACCAAGGCAAGTGTGACTGGGAAGGGCATTTCCAACAGAGCACAGAGGGACAGGGCTTGGTGTAAGCAAGTCAGGTAGAGAGTTTTGGTGCTGTGCTGGTTCCCCCAGGTGGCCCTGTTCATATGTTGACGGCCAGGACAGGGAAATTGTACCTCCAGTTCCTTTGTTCCCAGTGGCATCTCTCCATGAACATTGCCTCCCTGGGACATGCTTGAGATGAGCAACTAATCTGCCTACTGCGTGCCCCAGGCACCGTTGAATTTGCTGTTTCCACACTGTATGTCTGTGGGCTGTTTGCCCTGCCTTTTCTCCAAGAGCAGCCCCAATGTCCTCTGAGCTTTCCCCAAGCCAATCATGCTGACCTTTAAAACTCCAGGCTTTAAGCCCTACTGGTTGCAAGAACTCATGAAATTTTGGGCTGTCTCTCTTTCCAAGCCAATTGCTATGGGAATTTGTTTTCTCCAGGCACTTCCCTGTATGCTAGTCTGCCTCTTGGCCTTCTTTGTGACTGTAGCTTCATCCCCACTGCAGCAGCCACAACCCATTTCTCTCCTAAGCCACACCTTCACACTTCCTCCCTTCCTCACCATGGCCTCTTCTCTACCTTTAGTTGTAGAGTTTTTCTTCCAATCTTCCAATCAATTTCTGGGGTATTTAGGATGATTTGACATTTATCTGGTTGTAATCATTGGACAGGGGGAGCCTAGGGTCCTCCTACTTTGCCACCACTTCCCCTCACCTCCCTGCTTCTGCCTTTTAACCTTCATATTAGCTTTATAAGTGACTAATCTACCTTTAGAGTATATTTGCTTTTAACAGTGGAATGTTTTCCTTTTTTTTTTCTATTTATACACTTTTCTTATATACTTAAAGAAGCCCTTTAACATTTTCTATAAGGCCAGTTTAGTGGTAATGAACTCCTTTAATTTTTGTTGGTCTGGGAAACTTTTTATCTCTCCTTTATTTCTTTTTCTTTTTTTTTTTTTTTAGTTTATTTATCTTGAGAAATAGAGAGCAAGAGAGAGAGCGGGGGTGGGGCAGAGAGAGTGGGAAAGAGTGCAGGCTCCATACTGTCAATGCAGAGCCTGACATGGGGCTCAAACATGAATAGTGAGATCAGGATCTGAACCAAAATTAAGAGTTGGACACTCAACTGACTGAGCCACCCAGGAGCCCCTCTTTTCTTCATTTCTAAGTGATAGCTTTCCTGTGTAAAGTATTCATGGTTGTAGGTTTTTCTTTGAACACTTTGAAAATATCACTCTTTTCTGGCCTGTAAAGTTTCTGCTGAAAAATCAATCATCTGATAGACCTATGGGGTTTCCCTTCTACATAACTTTGCTTTTCTCTTGCTGTTTTTAAGATTCTCCCTTTTTATCTTTAAACTTTTATTCTTTGTCTTGTTATAGACCTACTATGTTCTTTTTGTTTGGGGCTCTCTGTACTTTCTGGATCTACACTTTGTTTTCTTCCCTAGGTTAGGGGGTTTTCGGCTATTATTTCTTTAGTAAGTTTTGTGTTCCTTTATCTGTCTCTTTTATCCTTCTGGGACCCCTATAAGACAAATATTAGTGCACTTGGTGTTGTCCTAAAGATCTCTTTACCTTTTTTTCTTCTTGTTTTGGCTGCTCAGCTTGGTCGCTTTCCACTATCCTGTGTTGAAGATCACTGACTGGTTCTTCTGCATCCTGTAATCTGCTATTGATTCCTCTACTGAATTTTTTCATTTCACTTATTATATTCTTCTTCTCTGACTGGTTCTCTTTTATATTTTCTGTCTCTTTGTTAAAATTCTCACTGTGTTCATCCATTTTTCTCTCAAATCCAATGAGCATCTTTATAACAATTTTATGTAAATTGCTTATCTCCATTATATTTTTCTGAACTTTAGTCTTATTCTTTCATTTGGATCATATTCTTCTGTTTTCTCATTTTTCTGACTCTGTTTGTTACGTAGAAGGTGTCCTCTGGGGCCCAGTAGTGGGCCCAGTAGTGCAATATTCCTAGTCACCATTCCAGATGCTCTAAGGGTATCCTCTGTGTGGACTGCATGCACCATCCTTTTGTGGCTGGACCATGATTGCTGTGGGCATGCTGGTGGGTTGGGCTGGCTTTCAATGCACTATCAGCAATAATTAGCTGAAACTACTGTGGGTGCAGTGATGGGCAAGCCTGGCCCCTGGTGTGGCTGGCTGAGTGTCCCAGCTGCATGTACTGCCAGCATGCCTATTGGTGGGGCTAACTTCTTTCCTCCCTGAAGTAAGAGTCATTCTGGGGGGTAGACATTGGGTCCTGGTTGGGGCTGCCTGCAAGATGTAGCAGGGAAGAAGCCACTTTGGAGGGGTGTCTGGTGTGGTGGACATGATGAGTGTAGTAGGTCCACAGCGGAATGCCAGAGCAAGGCAAACAGTGCTAGTAAGGTAGACAAAGAGGGTCAGAACTGGCTCCAACAAGCATCTGGCCAGTTAGGCTGAAGGAGGGCAAAATAAACGGCACCCACTGGCACTTCCATTCCTAGAGGAGCTCCTACAGATTCCTGACCCTTCATCACATGTCCCAAAAGTATATGTATAACCAAGATGCTTTTCAAATTGCTGCTTCTGTGCTAGGTCTTGCAAAGTGATATAGTGTGCTGACCCTTTAATAGCAGAGACTATTTTCTCTAGCCCTCTGGATCTTTCAGAGATCAGCCTCACTAATCTCAAAGCTGGGTGTTACAGGGGCTCCTCTTCCTGGTGCAGGTCCCCAGGGCTAAGGATACCCAGGGTGAGGCTTGATGCACTCACTCTTCCACACTTCTGATATTCCTTTGCTTGTAAGTCCTCACATTGGAGATTTCCTGACCACATCTCTGTCCCTCTTACTCTTCTCAATGTGGCCTTTGGTTTGTATCTTTAGCTGTGGAATGTCTGTTCTTCCAGTCTCCAGGTCGTTTTCAGTGTGAGTTGCATTACATGCAGTAGTTGCCTCAGTGTGTCCCTAGGAGGTAAGTTCAGGATTCTCTCCTACTCTGCCATCTTTCCCCATTCCTGGTCAATACAGAGTCACATTTTAAAAACATAAATTGAATGTCATCACTCCCCTATTTAAAACTACAAATGGCTTCCCAATGCACTAAAAAAAAAAAAAAAAAAAAAAAAAAAAAAAAAAAAACTTTAAATGATCTGCAGGTCCTATAGTAACCTGACCCCTGCCTACCTCTTCCCCACTTAATGTCAGCCTCTTCTCCATTCGTCTGAGATATCTTCGTTGATGAACCTATCACCAGTACTCATGTCGCCTACTCACATAGGAGCTGTCTCACTGCAGTTTTCTTTTCTGCAGAATTCTTGTCTCTGTTTGAAATTGAATTCATTTGTTTATTGAACTAATTTATTGTTTGGCTTTACAAAAAGAATATAAATCAGATTCTTCATGAAGGTATAGATCTTGTCTGTCTTCCTTTTCTTGAGCTATACCTAAACATGCTGTGAACTCCATGCATGTGTATGTGTTAAATATAAGAACAAAAAGAAGCTATCCTGGCTGTAAGCCTTTAGAAGTGGTATAGAATGCTAGAACAATAAATTCACAGGGCAAGTTGTGTATAAGATAATATACTAGAAGATAGGTATCTGAAATATAACCTGTGTGTATTTGCTTGCTTTCCTTCTGATTATGCCTACTTTTACTCTAAAAGTAAGTGGCCCTCCTTTTATTAGGTCTCTTTTTAGGACCTAAGTGTTGGTGCACCAAAAATAAACCAGTAGAGGGCAAGCTAGGACAGGCTGCAGTTCTGAAAATAAAACAGATGTTTGTGGTTAGCAGTAGAGAAAGATGTATGTGAGACACCAATCAGCTCTGCATAGGCTTGGCTTAAATTCATAGTAAATAGAATTGCTAAAATACATCTATAATATTATGTGCCTATATAGTGTTTGCTTAGTTTTCTTTTAACTGATTTAAACTGTTTCAATAGTTTTTTCTCCCAAGATGTTTTCATAATATGAGTGAATATATAAATTTTCTTCACACATCAATTTTGCAAAGTCACATAAGTGTCTTATACTAATTAAATAGACCTCAGTTGTCCACATTATTGCAGGTGAAGGGTTGAGCCAATATTTAAATCTCATGTGTATATTCTTTAGAATGTGTGAAGCATCCGACTTCGGTCAGGTCATGATCTCACAGTTTGTGTGTTCCAGCCCCAGGCAGGGCTCTGTGATGACAGCTCAGAGCCTGGAGCCTGCTTCAGATTCTGTGTCTCCCTCTCTGTCTCTCTCCCTCTCTCTCTCTGCTCTTCCCCTGCTCAAACTCTGTCTCTCTCTCTCAAAAATAAGTAAACATTAAAAATCTTTTAAAAAGTTAAACTCAATATCAAAATGTCATTAAATTCCTTAAGCACACACAGACACTGGCTGGGGAAGTCAATTAACAAAGTACTACATTTTTACTTATAACTTAAAATTTACTTCTCAAAAATCCATAGAAAGTTGGTATTTTGCCTATTTTATAGATGATTAAACTGAGGTTTGAGGAAGTTAAATAACTTGCTTAAACTAATCCTAGTCCTTAGGGAAGCTGAGATGCAAATCCAATCTACCTATTCTTCCCACAGTACAGAGTAATACTCAAGTTCGCTAGATTTCAGGTGCACAGAACTGGTTAACTGTAGTAACAGGAAAATTGGAATTATAGGGATAGGACATAGTTTATGGCTGAACTAAGCCAGAGATCAAACATAAAATGGCACAAATATTCTCCCTTTTTCCATGCTTTTTTACACACATGTCTAATCACAATACTGTTCCCTCACCAAATCCAGATAGAGCCTCAAAATCTTCCATAATGTAGCATGCAAAATAAGTCGTTACCAATCACTTGAAAATGGCAGAGGTAACCAAAATATTTGCCATCTCTCTTCTAAGTAGCAGTATATTGAATAAAATTGAACTGCAACTGATTAAAGATAACCTATTTTCTGAAATAAAAATTGGACATACATTAAACACACAATGTAACTCATTGCCGTTTTACCCATGTTGACTGTTTCCCAACACCTTTAAATGTTTTACCTCCTTTAACATGCAAGAAAGCCCCAAATTTGTACTTAAATCATTAGGTGCATACAAAGTAATTGCATTTTCCTTTAAAAAACTTTTTTAACGTTTATTATTATTGAGAGACAGAGAGAGAGCATGAGCATGGGAGGGGCAGAGAGAGGGAGAGACACAGAATCCAAAACAGGCTTCAGGCTCTGAGCTGTCAGCACAGAGCCCGGCGTGGGGCTCGAACTCACAAACGGCGAGACCATGACCTGAGCCAAAGTCGGAAGCCCAACCAACTGAGCCACCCAGGCGTCCCACATTTTCCTTTTAAATGTATATTGCCATTTATTTCCAATCTAAATAGTTAAGTTATCTAGCATTCTCAATATAAATGTATTCTCCAAAAATCTAAGATCTATAACTTTAAGAGCCAATATTTAATTGTTTGAAAGTCACCATTATTATACTTTACCAACTTATTTAACACAACGTACTGAACAAATGTAATTTGTGTTCTTTGATATGAATCAATGTCAGTATTACAAATTTTGTAGTTTATATATGCTATGCACAATGTTATTTAATCTTCTTTGCCATTTATCCATTATCAATCAGGTCTTTTGTTTCTGCCTGTCTCCTCCAGATGAATGTCTTATCATGACTGGCTTATTAAGAACTATTATATAAACCTCTGTATTACTGATTCAAAATGGCTAATTTACAGTTGCTGAATTCAAAGGAAAAGAAAGACATGTATTTGAAGGTCTGTACTGATCTGAATTACCCTCCAAAGAAGCCCAGAAATGGAAAGAAATTTTGAGGTGTTATCAGGGCATGTAGAGTTGGCTCCTTGATCCACTAGCAACCACCAAAGTGACCTTGAACAAGCCATTATAGCTTCTGGACTTTTCTGTTCTCCTATCAATAGAGTCAGACTAAATGTATGCCAAAGTCCCTTCTAATTCTAACATGATGCGGCCTATAGAAAATAAACCCATGTACATATTTCTTATTTTCCATCCAGACTCTTACCAAGACTCTTAAGTTTGATAAAATCTGGCTCCATTTACCTAAAACTCTAAAATTCCTCCCTTTCCAGGGCGCCTGGGTGGCTCAGTCGGTTAAGCGGCCGACTTCGGCTCAGGTCATGATCTCGTGGTCCGTGGGTTCGAGCCCCGCGTTGAGCTCTGTGCTGACAGCTCAGAGCCTGGAGCCTGTTTCAGATTCTGTGTCTCCCTCTCTCTGACCCTCCCCCATTCATGCTCTGTCTCTGTCTCAAAAATAAATGTTAAAAAAATTTTTTTAAATAAAAATAATAAAATTCCTCCCTTTCCATCTGTCGAGATGTACCTCAAATAATGTATTCATCCAGACCTAAAAATCTGTTTTGCTCAAAGATTCCAATAATGTTGTATGCACAGAGGAATACTATTTTTTTGACTGCCTCTATGCTGCCCCTACTTAACCAGGTTTGTTTGGAATAGAACAAAAGCAGAGAAAATTACAGGCTGCAAGATACTTCAATTAAATCTACCTGGGTCTTTGTCTATCCCAGTGACCAGCAATTGATCCCATTGATTCCATATACATATGTTTTTAATTCTTAAAAAATAATTTAGAATTCACTTTGTGCACAGGAATATATACACATAGATGTAGCATCACCTAATTAAGATTCTTTTGAAAATTTGATCTGAGGCCAATTGGAGTTTACTTCATATTAAAGAAAAGGCCTGCTAAGAACATTTATGATATAGTCAAACATAATTTCAAGGAAAATGTTTAACCTTATTAAAATAAACCTCAATTATTTTAGCTTAATTTATTTGCTACTGGAATGTTAATAGAGAAGAATTTTATCTATTTTTTAAAATGGCACTTTCCATGAGATTACTTGAATATTTATTACTTTAAATGACTGGAGGTTTTTTTTGTAATGGATAATTCTAATTTTTTTGTAATAACTTAAAACTTTAATTTCCAGCTAGTTCAATTTAATAAAATATAGAAAATTTAGAAATTACATATGCAGGTTCTATTGAACTGATGGTTTAGATAAGGTTTTCTGCTGGAAAAAATAATACCCACGTAGTTTTATTTTTCAAATCTTCAGAATATAAAATGTGTGTAAGTACATAATGGTCCTTAATATTCATTGAATGAATTCCCTGAAATCAGGTACAAGCTTTTAATAATAATTTTAAATTACAAATCCATAGATTTGATACAATTGTATCAGTATACCATATTTTAGTAAAGTAAAACCTTTTTAATGTTTATTTATTTTGAGAGAGTGTGAGTGTATGCAAGTGGGGGAGGGGCAGAGAGCTGGGGAGAGAGAATCCCAAGCAGGCTCCATGCTGTCAGTCCAGAGCCCAAAGCAGGGCTCAATCCCATGAACCATTGGATTATGACCTGAGCTGAAATCAAGAGCCGACACTTAACCAACTGAGCCACCCACGGGCCCCACTAAAGTAAAACTTTTTATTGAAATAGATGAAAAGTGAAATAATGGAATAATAGAATTTGCAAATGGCACTCAGTTATTGTAGAAGTTTTTACTTGTGTGTGACTTTGATCAAATTAACATTTCTATGATTTTCTTCTGTAATAAATTGATAATAAAAATATTTCCTACACCATAACATTATTATAAAAAGTTTTAAATTAAGAAACCTAGTAGATACAGTGAAAGCAAGGAAAAAAGTGTTCTGTATCAGGCAGTAAATTTTTGCTTATGGAATTCAAAATTAGTGTATTACAGTATTAGCATATTGTAATTAGTATTTTATAACATCTGTATTGTATCTTGCTCAGCACTATAAGCAAGCTAATTTTAGTGGAGAACAATTAATAATGTATACTTCACATTAAACAGCTCCAGCTAAAACATTTAAACATATATAGTTGATACAAATAAAACTATTGCAAAAAAGTATATTTGTTTCTATTTGCTATTTTAGGAAACATAACAAGGTATGTAAAGCCAATTTGATGACATCAGATATAAGGAAATTCTGATTAAACCGACCAACATTTCTTCTATTTATTCATTTAACTTTAGAAAAATGTTCTGTGTTTTGTGTATGATTGTTCCCCCGTTATTAAGCTATAAACATCTTTCTACTGGTTTAAGTTCCATGGCAATGTTTGCTGATTATAGCCCTGTACCAAGCAGAGGGACTGGCACATTCCATGTATATGAGAATGATCTGTCAAATGAATGGCAGAGAATACATTCCTAGGTGTGTCATTCATAAAAGTCCCATAGGGTTTTCCTTTTGTGCATATGCATTAAATGTATTTTTAGTTGACTTTGATGTTAATCAGAAAAAGAGATTTAGGCAGTAACTACACATATAATGAAATTTAGGTAATTTGATAGAAAAAAAGTGACTAATTCCAGGAGAAACATTTTTTTTTTAATTTTTTTTTCAATGTTTGTTTATTTTTGGGACAGAGAGAGACAGAGCATGAACGGGGGAGGGGCAGAGAGAGAGGGAGACACAGAATCGGAAACAGGCTCCAGGCTCTGAGCCATCAGCCCAGAGCCCGACGCGGGGCTCGAACTCCCGGACCGCGAGATCGTGACCTGGCTGAAGTCGGACGCTTAACCGACTGCGCCACCCAGGCGCCCCCAAGAGAAACATTTTAATGGTCTTTAATTCAACATTGTACATTTCTGAAGACACCCTATGTGTCCACATGGAACCTAGGCTTTTCCTGAGGAATTCTTCCATCTGTGGTTTCTTTACCTGCTTTGGTTGCCTTGAATTTGTCTCCCCATTTAGAGTGCAATCTCTTTTCAGGTTATTTTGCCTGGCCTTAATCCACCAGTATTTGGAAACGTTTCCAGGATTTATAATTTGGTTTGCATTACTACAGTCCAGGTAGAGCTGTCCCGACTAAACACCATAACCCAGGAAATAAGTATCATACCTCCCTTTCATTTCTGCTCTGCGGTTAAAAGCATTATGAATCTGGACACTTCTCTTAATCTCCCTGGGCTTCAAGTTCCTTATCTGAAGGTAGTAATAACTATTACCTTACCTATCTCAAATCAGCGTGAGAACAACAAATGAGACATAAGGAAATATTTTATAAACTATCAATTATCATACCAATATAAAATATTGACCATTTTTATAGCCTTGAATGTTTCAAATTGTGTATAGGACAAAATGAGACAGAAAAGTTGGAAAGAACTGCTTACCACATACCTATTAAAACTGCTATGGAAGGCATACCATTTAATATTCACAAAAACATTATGGAGTAGTCATTCTCTTTAGTTAATTAACTTTATTAACCTTCCAAAAGGTTAAGTATCTCCTGTAAGACCACATAGCTAATTATCAGTGTCACACTGAGAATTGGAAGATTAATGTGTATCTATTTGGCAAAAATAAGAAAAGGGAACTAGAGAAACCATCAGTCAAGATTTGAGGGAACAGAATTCCGAGAAGTAGATAGGGTAGTGCCAAGCACAGAGAGAAAAAAAAAACAGGGTGATTCTTCAGGGCCTGCAGAAAAAGAATGAAGAAGGGAGACTAGCTGAGGATCTGAAGGGGACTGCACCCAGACCGGGGTACATTCTAGTTTTCTGCCAATTAAAACCTCAATTATACCTGTCTTTAAACACCTCAGTCTTTAATATTAGGATTTTTGCCTCTGTACTATGAAAAATTGTGCAACCTTCTTCTGAGTTTTGTCAGTCTCGGAAATCACCGTAGGTATCAAAGCCAAAATGTGTAAGCTTTTTCCCAATATTTACTGTAAATGTTCTGGATAATTGCACTAATCCATTAATTCTACCATACACAGGCAGCTGCTAGTGTATGGGAACACTTTGTATGTATCAGAAAAGCATAAAATATAGTATAATCCTGTAGGGATAGTATAGTTTTGGAAAGCAAGTCTCTTCCCATGGTAAAACTGGGATTTCAACTTAAAGTGACACAGAAGCATTTTAAAGACTGGTTATATACAGTAAGTGATTTTCCCAATGTGAAAACTGGATACAAAATGCATTTTACAGAGAGGAAATTTTTGACAGAAATTCAGTTTAATCAGAAGTCATAAAATTAGTGAATGAAGGGCTTACCTTTATTTAGAGAGAATTTGGCACAAAAAAAAATGTATTTTGAACTCAGTCTTAACAAGTAGTAAAAGAAAAGTTTTATTATTTCCAAAAGAAAAGATGTATTATTTCCAAACAAAACTTTAAGTCTTAACACAAAACACCTTTATTGTTTTTGATCCAGCTAGTAAATTTCACAGTAGGCATATTTAGACCATTAGCATGAGTCAATAATATGTCATCTGAAAACCCCCCAAAGGCCAGGGAAGCAATAGAGACTTTAAGGAAACCAGGAATCCGTAGACAAATTTTAAATTCTGTGAGGTACCATTGAACCTGCAAGAGCAGTAGATTGACTAAATAATTATGTAGTACATAGTTGTATGGTCCAGGGCTAGGTTCTTGTCCAACCTTTCTTTTTATAAAGCAAATGAAAATAGAAAATAGATTCCCAATGAATGGGCGGATTTATAGACTGTGCCTGTTCCACTTGTAGTTATTTTTGGCAAATCTCCTTGTTTTCCTATAAGGTATACTATTAAGTTAATCTCAAACTTTACCCAAAACCAAGAAAAGGAAAGGAATTTGGACTAGGGTTATGCATTCATTTAAAATCTTTTCTTAATTCTTCTTGTACATATAGCAATGTGTATGTTGGCATCCTGGAGGGTGCTGCCCCATGCCCACATAGTATACCTCCAAGCTGGTGTTCTAGCTGTGCTTTGAGCAAACCATTCCAAACCTTTAAAATGCTGACAATTTCTAGGTTGTGTCATATGTGATATAATGAGTGAATCTCATGGTCATGAGCCCACTTTTGCACCTGCTCTTTTGTAAAGTCGGCTCTCTGGTCCAATGCCATGTTATGTGGGATCCCATACTGGTGGATCAAGAACTCTGTAAGTCGTCAGTTAATGGTACAGGAAAGATAAATCCACACCTGAATGTGTCTCTTCCTATGGGAACAAATTACTAGCCTTTCCAAGATGAAAGGCTCCATTGTGGTCAATTTGTCATCAATGGTTAGTTGGTCTCCACAGGAATGCTGCCATATTGGGAGTTGAGGATGCTCTTTGTTTCTGGCAAATTGGACATTCAGCAATGGCAGCAGCTAGATCAGCCTTGATAACTGGAGATACATGGTGGTCGACCTGTGTGTAGCCTCCATGTCTGCACATCTCAGCTACTTCACTCATGAGCTCACCATACCAGCAAACATTAATCAGCTTAGTATTTTTCTACTTGGTTGTTTACTGCTTTATCCAAGAAGGATGTTCTCTGATGGGTGTATCAAATACAAAGATCTCCACACTTTATGCTCATTCCCATATGTTAATCTACATATCTTTACCCCAGATCTCCTTGGCCCTCCTTCCCTTTTTTACCCCTTTCAGATCCCTAATTAGAGATCTATGTATCTTCTAATCTCCAACCATTTCTTTTTATTCACAAAGCGGTTCACCAGGAGGATTTTTCCTTACCACTCTCTTTCAAGACTACCCCTTAAGGTCTTAGTGCAGCTGCCATCTATTTTCAGCTTATACCCACGTACCAAGCCGGCCCATCTGTAAAGTTAAGCTCAGGCATTTTACTCCTGTGCCAGCTCATCATACAGGACTTCCCATACAGTCATAGGCACAAGCTGAAGGGGTTCTGGTATAACCATGATGGATGACATCTGGGCTAACTGCTCACACAGTTTGCTTATCACCCAGCAGAGTTTGTGTTTCCTTCTTCATGGTAGAAGGAGAAAAATGCACTAATTTGTCTTTCATTTCAGAGGGGATATCCTGGCATGACCCCTCACCAGAGATCTCTAAATGGTTTTCAAATATGGATGGTCCTTAAAATTTTGCAATGTTTATCTCCTACTTTCGGTATCCAAGTGTCTCATCAAGGTTTCCAATGTGACTGCCTGCTCATCTCACTAATAAACATAAAGTCATCAATGTAATGAATAGATATGATCTGGAGGATGCCAAGATGCTCCAAATATGTTTGGAACGTATCATGACAGAGGGCATAAGATACCCCTAAGGCAAAAGTGTAAATGTATATTGTTGTTCATTCTATATAACTACAAACTTTTCTGATGGTACTTTAGCAAATAGCATGTGTTTCCCCAAATCAAGTTTCCATACTTCTTCTATCTGATGTCATATTAATCTATTCTCGCAAGGACATCAGATATATCTGATATGAAGACCATGATCAGGAATCTAATTCAGTTAATCTTGCTGTAGTCTGCATTTAACCTGTAGGATCCATTTATTTTCTTCAGGGGCCAAAGAAGTAAATAAATGTGATGGGAATCTACCCTGAATCCTTTAGATGAGGAGACAACAGACATTTTCCGTGAAGATTGTATCTATTTTGGGCTGCAGACCACATTTTTAGTCTCTGTGGCATATTTTAACAATCTTTTAAAAATGTGGAAACCCTTATTGGCTTGCAGGCTATACAAAAACTGGTCATGCATCAGATTTTGCCTGGGATCTGTAGTTTTCCAATCCCTTCTTCAGATCCTTGTGATATTATTAATCTATCTCTACCATCTCTTCACCCAATATAGTTACTGATTTGCCACCTTGGCTCTGGTGTGGGAAGTAGTTTTAGAGGGTTTCTCCTTGTCTTCCCCACTCTGATAGATCATACCCCTAAGAGTAAGACCCAATATGGGGGTTAAGCCAATTGCCAAGCATATCAGTCCTAATTATACATTTGAGGACTGGAGAAATGGTCACTGGGTGGGTCTTTAGACCCAGTGGACCTTAGAGTTCCATTTATTATCTGATCCCTATAATTTATTAGTCTTGTATGTTATTTGATTTTTTAAGCTATGGTTGTGAGTTTGATTAAAAATTTTAAAATTAAGGAAAAATTCAGTTGGGTTTTTCAGTCAATATTTGGAAAACTAGATGTTAATAAGCAAAACTACTTTGTTACTTGAATTACATGGAATTGCTGGGTAGGATGTATACAACATATTTTGTAAAAATCTAGAGGTGCCAGAAATGAAGATACAGCTCAATGTCAGAGTTATTTAAAAAAAAAAAACTTAGGGGCGCCTGGGTGGCGCAGTCGGTTGAGCGTCCGACTTCAGCCAGGTCACGATCTCGCGGTCCGGGAGTTTGAGCCCCGCGTCAGGCTCTGGGCTGATGGCTCGGAGCCTGGAGCCTGTTTCCGATTCTGTGTCTCCCTCTCTCTCTGCCCCTCCCCCGTTCATTCTCTGTCTCTCTCTGTCCCAAAAATAAATAAAACGTTGAAAAAAAAAATTGAAAAAAAAAAAAAAACTTAAATAACTGGAGCCCAAACAGGTATACGGCCTAGATGTAAATATTAAAGTGCTGCTGGATGGGATTTTAATGATCCTCTGGAGATTGGAGATGGGGCCTACAGGCTGTATACTTTGGAGTAAAACACTCTTGGTTAAAAAGCCTGAGAGAAGTGTTCTCTTCATGAAACAAAAATAGAACCACTGTGCCCTCCAAATTCTGCCTTGCTAAGCCATACAGCTTGTCATCTGCCAGTGCTATAGATGGAAAAAAGAGTTACTTGCAAGAAGCTAGAAACCCAAGATGGCTCCATGCTTGGATGATACATTCAGATTTACACCAACAGAGGGGGTAAGAACCCCTAAATTTGAATTTTTAAGAAAGTTGGTTCAGAGACAGTTAAGAACCCAGGCAAATACAAAGCCAGTCTGTTGAGATTCTTCCATAGCCTAAGGCATGCAGGATTCCCAGAGAAGAGAATTTCCACACATGTTAAGCTCGCAATGAAAACAGAAACCATGAGAACAAACCAACCCAGGAAAAAGAATTATCAAACATAACAAACAAGAGGATCATCATCATTTCCAAATCTGGAAATAATAGAATATTTTAAAATTTGTGAAATAAGGATGTTTACAATGTTTTACAAAATGGAAAAAGAAGACATGAAACAAAAAACAAGACAGTATAAAAACTGTGATGGGATTAAAGAATTTCCATGTATAATTGTGGAAAGTTAACAGACAATATCTATAATATATATACACATGTATTATGTGTATTGGAAAGTCTAAAACCGAACAGGTGAAAATGGTTGCCTGTGAAAAGCAAACCAGGGAAAATGTAGGTAAGAGGCAAGAAATGATGTGATGTTTTGTTTTGTTTTACAAGCTCTTTTATACTACATATTTTTTTTATTTTAATGTTTGCTTATTTTTGAGAGAGAGACAGTATGAGCAGGGGAGCAGTAGAGAGAGAGAGGGAACCACAGAATCCAAGGCAGGCTCCAGACTCTGAGCTGTCAGCACAGAGCCCGACATGGGGCCCGAATACATGAACCGCGATATCATGACCTGAGCCAAAGTTGGAACTTAACCAACTGAACCACCCACGCACCCCTACCTAACTTTTATCTTAATAAAAAAATAATTAGAAATTGTGTGAAGTAGAAGAAAGAAAATGTAAGGATCAGGGTCAGAAATTTAGAGGTATTTGTGGATTCAAAGTAATCCTGTGAGTAATGGAATACATGGAATGTATGTCTTAAAAAATAATAAAACTTCTGGTGAAAAGCAAATGTCTCTTGCCCCATCACTTGTACAAATTTGTAGCAGACCCCAATAATCCAGAACTGTATTTTGTGCCATTTTCTCCCTATGGGCATTGTTCAGAAACAAAAAGAGTACAGACATCATTCCTGAAGTCTCTCTTGGAAAATGTTATATTTAAAAAGGTCTGAAGCTGTCATTACATTGGACATCTTACACTTAGGTCTTATAGAGTTTTTATTTTGAAATACATCTGGGAAAGAGCTTCCAACCTTTTCAGTTCTTCGAGTCTCTCAGTCTTATTACAAGCCTATATCGGGGCTCACAGCAAAAAGCCATGAAATAGAAAAATGTCAATAATAAAAAAAAAAAGGAAGACATCAATCCAATGAACATTGTAGAAGAAAGATCAAAATGACTTTGTAAGTGAAAACAGGAAAAAAGATAAAATTCATGAAGATAGAGTTTGACTTGAGAAAAGTGAAGGAAGTTCTCTTATCAGATGATCTTAAATGGGGGACAGAGATGTACAGAGTAATATAAGTAGAGACAAGAATTGGCAAATCTTAAATTTGGAACAGCTGTGAGGGACAACATACCATGGATATTTTTAGCACAGAGATTAAATTAATTAGCTTTTTTTTTTAACCAGAATGCTTAACTAACCCATTTGTATCACCCCATCTCTGTAAAACTGTAATGTAAATTTCAAATTTTATATTTTTAATGACTGTGAACTGATTGCACCACTGGAGCTCCAGAAATTTATATTTTCTAAAGAAAGCTTCTCATCATAGGAATTCCTCTCTAGTTAATATAAACATTCTAAAGTTCACATGGAACATTCAACAAGATCACATTCTGGGCCATAAAACACACCTTAACAAATTTTAAAGAATAAAAATCATGCAAATTATGTTCTCAGAACACTCAGTTATTCTGTCAATAACAGAAAGATAGCTTCAAAATTCAAAATTATTTGCAGATTAAGCAACACATTTCTAAGTAACACAGGTCCAGAAGGTATTTTGAGCTATATGAAAATTACAACTTAGCCAAATTTGTAGGATGCGGTGAAAACGGTGCTTACAGGGAATTCATAGTATTCAGTGAATGATATAGATCAATCATCTAAACTTTCATCTTAAGATATTAAAAACAAAAAACAAATTCAATGTAAGCAAAATAAAGGAAATAAGAGAAATTATCAATGAAATTGAAAACAGAAAATCAAGAGAAAATTACTGAAATCAAAAGGCTAGTTTTTTGAAAACAAAATTAAGTTTCTATGCAGGCTAACTAAGAAAAAATACATAAACTAATATCAGAAAATAAATTGAGGACATTACAGATCTCATGGATATTAAAAAGATACAGAGTACTATGAACAACTGATGACAAATTTGATAATTTAGATAGAATGGACCAATTCCTTGAAACACATGATCTACCAAGACTCACACAAAATAGACCATGTGAATAGGCCTATATCCATTTTAGAAATTGAATCAGTAATTAATAATCTTCCAAAATAGAAAGGACTGGACCCAGATTGGCTCACTGGTAAATTCTCCCAAACATTTAAGGAAGAAATCACACCATTTCTTTATTTTTTTTATATGAAATTTATTGACAAATTGGTTTCCATACAACACCCAGTGCTCATCCCAAAAGGTGCCCTCCTCAATACCCATCACCCACCCGCCCCTCCCTCCCACCCCCCATCAACCCTCAGTTTGTTCTCAGTTTTTAACAGTCTCTTATGCTTTGGCTCTCTCCCACTCTAACGTCTTTTTTTTTTTTCCTTCCCCTCCCCCATGGGTTCCTGTTAAGTTTCTCAGGATCCACATAAGAGTGAAACCATATGGTATCTGTCTTTCTCTGTATGGCTTATTTCACTTAGCATCACACTCTCCAGTTCCATCCACGTTGCTACAAAAGGCCATATTTCATTTTTTCTCATTGCCCCGTAGTATTCCATTGTGTATATATACCACAATTTCTTTATCCATTCATCAGTTGATGGACATTTAGGCTCTTTCCATAATTTGGCTATTGTTGAGAGTGCTGCTATGAACATTGGGGTACAAGTGCCCCTATGCATCAGTACTCCTGATGCAAATTGGTGCAGCCGCTCTGGAAAGCAGTGTGGAGGTTCCTCAGAAAATTAAAAATAGACCTCCCCTATGACCCAGCAATAGCACTGCTAGGAATTTATCCAAGGGATACAGGAGTACTGATTCACACCATTTCTTTAAAATACCTTTCAAATAATAGAAGCAAAGGAACTACTCATTTTATAAGGCTCTAATACCAAAATCTCACAAAGACATCACAAGAAGAAGAAAAAAAAAAACTGCAGACCAATAGCTCTGATGAACATAGATGCAAAAGTCCTCAACAAAATATTAGTAAATCAAATTCAATCTATAAAAAAAATGTATACTTCTTTGTCCACAAATGACATGAGCATCTATGTAGAAAATCCAAAAGAATTTTAAAAAACTTCTTACAAATAATAATTATAGCAAGGTTGCAAGAATACGAGGTTAACACACAAAAGTCACTTTCCTGTATATAAACACCGAGCAAGTGAAATTTGACATTAAAAATGCCATCTACTTCTCCTCCCCCATGGGTCTCTGTTAAGTTTCTCAGGAGAGAGAGCCAAAGCATAAGAGACTCTTAAAAACTGAGAACAAACTGAGGGTTGATGGGAGGTGGGAGGGAGGGGAGGGGAGGCGATGGGCATTGAAGAGGGCATCTTTTGGGATGAGTACTCGGTGTTGTATGGAAACTAATTTGACAGTTTCATGTATTAAATATTTTAAAAATGCCATCTCATTTACATTACCAAAAAAGATATTTAGATATAAATCTATAACTATGTACAAGATCTATATGAGAAACACTGTAAAACTGATGAAATGAAGGAACTAAATAATGGAGATATATTCCATTTTTATGGATAGAAAGACTCGATGTTGTCAAGATGTCAGTTCTTCCCAAATCGTCTTTGGATTCAATGCAATCCAAATCAAAATTCCAGTAAGGTATTTTGTAGATATTGACAAAATTATTCTAAAGTTTATATGGAGAAGCAAAAGACCCAGAATAGCCAACACAATATTGGAGGAAAAGAACAAAGTTGGAGGACTAACACAACCTGACTTCAAGACGTCAAACAAAGCTACAGTAATCAAGATGAAAGACTAGATGTATTGATTAAACAGAATATAAAGCCTAGAAATAGAACTGTATGAATAATATTCCAGTGATCTTTGATAAAGGAGTAAAAGCAATACAATGAAGTAAAGATAGATTTTCAAAAATGGCGCTGGGAACAACTGAACATCCAGTTTGGGGGGGGAAAATAAATGTAGACATAAGTGTTACATCTCTCAAAAATGAACTCAAAATGGATCACAAAACTAAACATAAAATTATCAAACTCCTAGAAGATAATTAAAAAATCTGGATGACCTTGGGTTTGGCAATGACTTTTTAGATAAAGTACCAAAGGCACAAGTCATAAAAGAATTGATAAGCTGAACTTCAGTGAAATTAAAATTTTCTGCTCTGAAAAACACAAGGTCAAAAGAACTATATTATAGACAAGCCATAGAGTGGGAGAAAATACTTGTAAGACACATCTGATAAAAGACTACTATACGACGTATATAAAGAACCCTTAAAACTCAATAAGAAAACAACTTGATTTTTAAAATGGACAACTCTAACAGACACCTCACCAAAAAAGATATACAGATGGCAAATAAGCATATGCAAAGATGCTTCACATCATATTTCATCAAGAAAATACAAAGTAAAACAGCAGTGAGATACCACTGTGCACCTATTAGAATGGGCAAAGTCTGGAACCCTGAAAACACCAAATGCTAGTGAGGACACGGAGCAGAAGGAGCTTTCATTCACTCCTGATGGGAATGCAAAATGATACTTTGGACGACAGTCTGGTGATTTCTTACAAACTAAACATACTCTTACTATACAAAGATATGTCCGCCAAAACAAAAAACAAAAATAAAAAAATAAAAAAATAAACCAACCTACACACAGATGTTTATAGTAGCCTTACTCATAAATGCTCAAACTTGGAAACAACCAAGATGTCCTTCACTTAATGAATGGATAAATAAACTGTAGTATATCCAGACAATGGAATATTGTTCAATGGTTAAAACGTGCGCACACACACACACACCCACACACACACAACTATTAAGCCATGGAAAGACTTGGAGGAAAGTTAAGTGCATGTTACTAAGAGAAAGAAGCCAATCTGAAAAGTTGTATATTGTTTCAACTACATGACATTCTGGAAAAGACAAAACTATGGAAACGGTGAAAGGATCAGTAGTTGCTGGAGATATTAAGGAGAGAAAGGATGAAGAGGTGAAGCACAGATTTTTAGATCCAATGTGATCCAATAAAACTATTCTGTATGATACTATAATGGTAGATACATGTCATTATACATTTACAAAAAAAAATTTTATTATAAAATATACACTAAGAACAAACTCTAATGGAAACTAGACTTTGGGTGATAATGATGTGTCCATGTGGTTTCATCAGTGATAACACATGTACCACTGGTGGGTGATATTGATAATGGAAGAGGCCATGCCTATGTTGGAATGGGAAGTATATAGGATCTCTCTGTAACTTCTCAGTTTCACATGTGAAACTAAAACACCTCTAAAACAATAAACTTTACTAAAAAAAACTGTCAGCGTCTTGTCCCCCCAAACAGAATACTTCAGTGTGTAAAAACAGATTTATATCCCTGATTCATTTCTTTTCATTGGACACCAAAAGGCTATGCATTCGTTCATGATTTGATCGTATTTCTGATTTTCACTATATCCTTCAAAAGTAAATTGAGAGAGAAATACTATTGACCACTAACCAAAATAGACCTTGAAATACAAGTTGTCTTTTTTTTTTCTGAAGAATGATTGACCTGCAACATTATATTGTTTCACCTATACAAAATAATGATTCAATTATTTGTATATATCATGAAATCACCACAATAAGTCTAGTTAATGTCTATCATCAAGCATAGTTGAGGTATTTTTTCCCTTGTGATGAGAACTCCGTCAGCAACTTTCAAATATGCAACATAGTATTTTTAGCTTTAGTCACCATGCTGTATATTACATTCACATGACATTTTAAAACTGGAAGTTTGTACCTTTTGATTCTTTCAACCTTTTCATTTTTCTACCTCCTCCACCTCTGTAAACCACCAATCTGTTCTCTATAGCCTTGAGTTTGTTTTTTCATTTTGTCTTGGTTTGTTATTTTGAGAGTACATATACAAGTGACATCATACAGTATTTGTCTTTCTCTGTCAGACTTAGTTTAGCATAATGCCCTTGAGGTCCATCCATGTTGCTACAAATGGCAAGATTTCATTCTTTTTTATGGCTGAATAATATTCCATTATCTATATCTATCTAGGTAGATTATCTATAGTCATATATATATATATATATGATTATATATTCATCCATCAATGGACATAGGTTGTTTCCATATCTTGGCTATTGTAAATAATGCTGTAATGACCATAGGGGTGCATATATCTTTTCAAGTTAATGTTTTTATTTTCTTTGGATAAATACCCAGAAGTAGACTTGCTAAATCATATGATAGTTTTATTTTTAACTATTTGAGGACCTCTATACTGGCTTCCATATCGATTGCCCCAATTTACATTCCTACCAGGAGTGCATAAGATTTCCTTGATTTTTCATATCCTCACCAACATTTCTATTTCTTGTCTTTTTGATAATAGCCTTTCTAACAGGTGTGGTGTGGTATCTCATTGTGGTTTTGATTGACATTTCCCTGATGATTAGTGTTTATTTTTGCTTTTTTTGCCTTTGCTTTTGGTGTCAAATTCAAGAAATTACACCAAGACCAGTGTCAGGGAGCTTAGTGCCTATGGTTTCTTTGAGGGATTGTATGGTTTCAGGTTTAATGTTCAAGTCTTTAATCTATTTTGAGGTAATTTTTATCTATGGAATAAGGTACTGCTCCAGTTTATTCTTTTGCATTTGGCTGTCCAGTTTTCCCAGTACCATTTTGTTCAAAAAACTGTCATTTCCTCACTATATGTTCTTGTCTTCTTTGTCATAGATTAATTAACCCTATACACATGGGTATATTTCTGGGCTCTATTCTGTTCTATTGATCTGTTTGTTTTAATGACATTAGCATGCTGTTTTGATTACTAAAACTTTGTAATATGGTTTGAAGTCAAGGAATGTGGTACCTCCAGCTTTGTTATTCCTTCTAAAAATTGTTTGTGTATTTGGGGTCTTTCAGGGTAACATAAAATTTTAGAATTGTTTCTTCTATTTCTGTGGAAAAAATGCCACTGGTATTTTGATAGGGATTACATTGAATTTGTAGATTTCTTTGGGTAATATGGACATTTTAACAATATTCTTCCAATCAATGAATATAGAATATCTTTCAATTTACTTGTGTCTTCTATTTCTGTCATCAGTGTCTTATTTTCAGTACGCAGGTCTTACACATCCTTGGTTAAATTTATTACTAACTATTTTGTTTTGATGTCATTACAAATGAGCTTGTTTTCTTAATTTCTTTTTCTGCTAGTTCATTATTAGAATATAAAAAGCAACACATTTCTGTATCCTGAAACTTTACTGAATTTATTGATTAGTTCTAACAGTTTTTGGTGGAGTCTTTAGGGTTT
Organism: Lynx rufus; assembly: GCF_022079265.1. Taxonomy (NCBI): domain Eukaryota; kingdom Metazoa; phylum Chordata; class Mammalia; order Carnivora; family Felidae; genus Lynx; species Lynx rufus. The sequence goes on along the minus strand of NW_025814826.1, from coordinate 25,940,747 downwards.
TCTACATACAATATCATGTTACATGCAAATAGTGACCGTTTTAATTCTTCCTTTCCAATTTGGATGCCTTGTATTTCTCTTTCGTGCCTAATTGCTCTAGCTAGGATTCCCAATAAAAGTTCTAAGCTTTTCACCATTGAGTATGATGTTTGCTGTGGCCTTGTCACATATGATCCTTATTATTTTAAGGTGTATTCCCTCTATGCCCACTTTGTTGAGATTTTATATTATAAATTTATATTAAATTTTGCAAGTGCTTTTTCTGAATCTATTGAAATGATCATATAATTTTTGTCCTTCATTTTGTTAATGTGATTTATCACCTTAATTGGTTTCTGGATGTTGAACCAACATTGCATATCTGGAAAAATTCCACAAAATCAAAGCATCTGATCATTTTAATGTATTTTTAACTTAGTTTGCTAATATTTTGTTGATGATTTCTGCATCTATGTTCACCAGGGATAGCCTATAATTTTATTTTTGGACTCCTTATCTGGTTTTGGTATCACTGTGATGCTGGCCTTGTGCAATGAGTTTGTAAGTGTTTGATCTTCTATTTTTGGATGATTTTGAGAAGGATTCGTATTCTTTGAATGTTTTCACTAGTAAAACCATTTGTTCATAAACTTTTGTTGAAAGGTTTTTGATTACTTATTCAACCTTCTTACTAGTAATTTGTCTATTCAGATTTTCTATTTCTTCATGATTCAGTCTTAGAAGGTTATAGATTCTAGAAATACATCATTTTTTCCTAAATTGTCCAATTTATTGATATATAATTGTTCCTAGTATTATCTTTTGTATTTCTGTGGTATCACTCACTTATAATGCCTTATCTTTTGAGTCCTCTTTCTTTTTTTTTTCCCTGGTGAGTCAAACTAAAGGTTTATCAATTTGATCTTTTCAAAGAATCAGCTCTTGAGTTCATTGATTTTTTTTTTGTATTGTATTTTTTGCCTTTCATTTATTTCTGCTTCGATTTTTGTTATTTCCTTCCTGGTACTAAATTTGGGCTTTAACCTTGTTTTTCTTTTTGATTGAGGAATAAAATTAGGTTGTTTAATTGAGATTTGTTTCATTTCCTGAGGTTGACATTTATTGCTATGATCTTCTGTTTTTTCTGCATTGCACATGTTTTGGTATGTTGTATTTTCATTTGTCTTCAGGTATTTATTTCTCCTTTGATATCTTCACTGATATATTGTTCAATAGCATATTGTTTAATCTTCACATACTTGTGAATTTTTCACTTCTTGAGGGATTGAGCAAGGAACTGAGTGATTGATTTCTACTTTAATATTGTCAAAAAAGATGCTTGGTATGATTTCATCCTTGTAAAATTTGTTAAGAATTGCTTTGTTACCTAACATTTGATCTGTCTATGCTGGAGAATGTTCCATAAGCATTTGAAAAGAATGTATCTTATGTTACTTTTGGAGAGAATGTTCTGTGTATATCTGGTAAGCCCATCTGGTCTAATGTATTATTTAAGGCCAATGTTTTCTTACTGATTTTCTATCTGGATGATCCATTCATTGATGCAAATGACCTACTAAAATTCTCTATTCTTATTATATTGCTATTTCTCCCTTTAGATCCATTAATATTTACTTTATATATTTAGGTTCTCCTATATTGTGTGCATAAATATTTACAAATGTTATATCCTTTTGTTATATTGACCCCTTTTTCATTATGAAAGCCCTTCTTTTGCTCTTACTACAGTCTGTTTTAAAGTCTATTTTTTCTGCTATAAGTATTATTACCCCAGCTTTCTTTTGGTTTCTTTAGTATGAAATATCTTTTTCCATCACTTCACTTTCAGTCTCTGTGTGTACTTACATCAGGAGCCTCATAGGCAGTCTACGGACGGACGGCTCTTTTTGTTTGTCTGGGGTTTTGTTTGTCTTGTTGTTTTCTTTATTTAACTTCTCTGTCATTTGATTGGAGAATTTAGTCCATTTAAGTTTAAGGCAATTACTGATACATATGTTCTTACTGCCATTGTTTTCTGTTGTTTTGTAGTTCCTCTGTTCCTTGCTTTTCTTTCTCTCTTCCCCTGTGGCTTGGGAATTTTTTTTAGCAGTATGCTTAGATTGTTTTTCTCTTTTGTGTATTTACTATAGGTTTTTGCTTTGCAGTTGCCATAATGTGTACATATAGCAATTTATATTTATAACCGTCCATTTTAAGTTGATGACAACTTAGGTTTGAATGCCCTCTAAAGCTCTTTTTTTCTCTTCCTTGTTTTATTTTTTGATGTCACATTTAATATCTTTTTATCTTGTGTATCCCTTAACTAATTTTTGTAGTGATATTTATACTAATTTTGTATTTTAACTTCATACTAGCTTCATGTCTTGAATCCACTTATAAATTTTTAATCCACTACCCTTACTATATATTTACCTTTCCAGTGAGATTTACTCTTTCAAGTTTTCTTGTTACTAATTAGCATCTTTTCTTCTCAACTTAAAAAGTCTCTAACAATTCTTGTAAAGCCAGTTTAGTGGTGATGAGCTCCTTTAACTCTTGTCTAAAAAAAAAAAGCCTATTTCAATTCTGAATAACTTTGCCAAGAAGAGCATTCTTGTGGAAGTTTCTTTCTTTCAGTACTTTGTGTATATCATAACCATGCCCTTCCTATGTGCAAAGTTTCTGCTGAAAAATCTGCTGATACCCCTATGGGATTTCCTTGTATGTAAAAAGTTGTTTTCTCTTGATGCTTTTAAGATTATCTACTTGCCTTTAATTTCTGACATTTTAATTATATGTCTGTCTCTTTGAGATCATGCTGTTTGAAACTTTGGCTTTCTGGATCTGGATGTTTGTTTCCTTTCCCAAGTTTGGGAAGATTTCAGTATTATTTCCTTAAATAAATTTTCTGGCCCACTTTTTTCTCCTTCTGGGATTCCTGTATTGTGAATATTAGTATGCTTGAAGTTATCCCATTAACTCTTTAGGCTGTCTTTTTTTTTTTTTTTTTTTCTGCTCTGATTGTGTAAGTTCCTCTGGCCTGTTTGAGTTCACTGATCCTTTGCTCTGCTTCATCTTCATCTAGACTACTGTTGAACCCCTGTAGCATTTTTTTTTTAGTTCAGTTATTGTATTTTTCAGTCCTGAGAGCTCTGTTTGGTATTGTCTTAAATTCTCTCTTTGTTGAAGTTAACATTGTGTTTATCCATTTTTCTCCTGAGCTCAGTGAACATGTTTTGACCATAACTCTGTACTCTTTATCAGGTAAATTACTGATCTCTATTTGATTAACCTATTTTTCCTCAGGTTTCATCTTACTGTTTCGTTTTAGAAATGTTTCTGTTTCTTTTACTTTCTGTTGTTTTCTATGCATTAGAAGAAGGATCCACCACTCCCAATCTTGAAGGATTAGCCTGGTGTAGCAGATGAAACATTCTTCAACCCTGCCCTAGCTCTTGGTTTTCTCTCAAATCTTTTGTGAATGTCCATGCAGCCTATATTATTTTAAAGCCCCTAGTAATTGAGGGTGTGCCAAGACTAGTGTTCCAAATAGGAGGATCTCAGTCAACATCTGTAGTTAGGTAGATTGGAAGCCAGACACTCATGCAGCAGCTTTCAAAGAATGCAAATATATGCTGCAAGCATATGCCCCACTGGCCACCAGAGTCAGGTGATCTGGAGGTGTCTCAAGTGGCAGTTGCAAAAATTGGGGTTGCAGACTAGTTTATAAGCTCTTTTCTTGGAGATACTGGTGAACTGTAATGAGGAAAAGAGAGGGCACAAGTATGACATCTTATGCCTTATGTTCCCTCAGACTACCTCTGTAGCTGCCGTGTGTTGTGCCAAACCTGAAACCTACACCTTGGGCCAAAACTACAGGATTAGCAAGCAAGCTTCCTTCACAGAAAGGCTGGAAGGCTGTTTCAGTCTATTTTATGTACAGTGTCCTGAGACTGGCAGCCCACCAACAACTGTCTCTCTAATTTTTATAGTCCTGTGGGACCCAAATATGCAAGTCCCTTGACCACAAGAGCCAAGTAATGAAGGGTTATACTCTGGGCAGTGACCATAAAAACCAGGGCAGAAAATGTAAAGACTAGGGCACAAGATATGTATAAGAGCTCTTCTTCAAGAGATGCTGAGAGTCTAGACAGCAGCAGAGGGAGAGTGTGAAGATAGCAGCTGCCCACTAAAGCTCAAGAAAAGTTTAAAGCCAGCCCTTAGATGTGTGTTAAATGAGAAGCCTGCCACTCAGGCTGCAGTTAAGTTGATAAGCTAATAGACCTCTTTGATACAAAGATTGAGCTTCTAGGTCTGTTGCCTATTGCTGAGCCCTGGAGGTGTGGTAGCTGTTAAGAACTCTTTCTCCATTGATGATTACAATCCTGTGGCAACCCATGAGCATAAGTCCCATTGACCTCCAGAGCCAAATGATGTAGAGGTGCCCCCTGGAAGCAGCTGCAAATATCAGGTCAACAGAAAAGGGTATAAACCCCTTTCCTTAAAATACCAGTGAGCTGAGCTGAGGTAGTGGGAAAGCATAATCATTGTGTTCACCAGCCTCCCTTTCCTAAAAATATCTCTGTAGGCCCATATAAATGTACCAAACCAGATGCCTGTTCCTCAGGCCAAACAAAGCTCCTGGTCAAGCAAAAAGGCCTCTCTATCAGAAAGATTGGGGTGTGTTTTTTCCTGCTATCTGTGAAGTTCCTGGAGGTAATAATTTGCCAAAAACCATCTCTTTAATTGTTACAGTCCCATGGGACCCAGGAACATAAGCCCCCTGGCCTTCAGAGTCAGGTAAGCAAGAGGTGTCCCCTGGGTTTCAGCTGCAAAAACTGGGTCACCAGATGTAAAAAGCAGGGCACCAGACATGTGTGGAAGCTCCCCTTTAGGAGATACTGGCACCCTGAGTGTTACAGAGGGAGCACATAAAGATGGTCCCCCCTGGCTAGAGAAAGGTAACGGGGAGGGCAAAGGTGGCACCCACCAAAAAAAAAGAACAATTTAAAGAAAGATGCTTCTGCTGGCTTTAACAAAGAAGAGAGAGAAGAGAATATGGCACCCACCAGCCTGTGCCCCCAAACAGTAACCTAGGAGGGCCCTGACCCTTAAACCTAATGCTTTAGAATTAGCAAATTAGTCTTTTTCACATCAAGTCTGGGTGCTTTTCAAAGGGATGCTTCTGCACTGGGCCCTGAAGGGTCTGCATGCACACCCTTTAGGAGCCCAGTGTCTTTACACCACAGCACCGCGGGTCTTATTGGCATGAGCCCTGTTAGTTTTCAAAAACAGTTGTTTGGAGGGCTTATCTCTCAGGTGCCACTCATAAAAGTTGGGGTGCCTGATGAACTATTTGCTTCTCGGGCAAAGGCTCCAGGTTTTGGTTTTCTCCCTGAGTAAGTCACTGTACTAAGAGGTAGGGTTTGCTGTGACTTTGTGTCTCAGCCTTTCCTATCTGCTTTACTGTGGTTTCCCTCTCATTTACCTGATGTGAAGGGTCACTCTGCAAGTTTTTATGTTCTTTTCAGAGGAAATTGTACCATAGCATAGCAGGTGATTTGGTGTGTCCATGGAAAGAGGTGAATTCAGGATCTTTCTGTGTTATCATCTTGAACTGGGACCAGAATTTGCTCATCTTGTTAATCCTTTCCCTGATATAATGGGTTTCTCATGACTGCTTATCCCAATATATCCTTTCCAGGGTCTAACATGGATCACAAAACAATAATTAACTTTGAAAATCTCAACCATAGGGGCGCCTGGGTGGCGCAGTCGGTTAAGCGTCCGACTTCAGCCAGGTCACGATCTCACGGTCCCTGAGTTCGAGCCCCGCGTCGGGCTCTGGGCTGATGGCTCAGAGCCTGGAGCCTGTTTCCGATTCTGTGTCTCCCTCTCTCTCGGCCCCTCCCCCGTTCATGCTCTGTCTCTCTCTGTCCCAAAAATAAATAAACGTTGAAAAAAAAAATTTAAAAAAAAAAAAAAGAAAATCTCAACCATAAGAGAAGTTTTTAGTGATGAAGAGGACAGAAGTCATGAGACCATTCTTCCTCATATATGCAAGAAGGGATCCTTATTTTGCATGCCAGCAGTATCATGTACCTGGATCTGCTGGTGCACAGTTAGCTTTCTAGACTGCATACCATTGATATTCTACAATCTTTAACTGTGTCATTTGATAAAGAGATTCTACATATTGCTTTCCTGCTTTCTCTCCAAGCATAGAAGTTGGCATTAATTTTGTGGCATTTTAAAATGTTTTTAGTTATTTTGAGAGAAAGAGCCTGAGTGCGGTAGGGACAGGGAGAGAGAGGAAATTCCAAGCAGGCTCTGCACTATCTGCGTAGAGCCCGATGCAGGGCTGGAACTCACAAACCGAGAGATCATGACCTGAGCCAAAACGTAGAGTCAGCTGCTTAACCCACTGAGCCACCCAGGTGCTCCAATTTTGTGGAATTTTAAAATTATCTCAGAAATGGTATCGTTTGTATCTGATTTTTGCCATGATAAATGTAACTGTAGCTACCCAAAGTTTTGGGCTCATCACTATCCTTAGCAACAAAAAAATTTATATATTTCATACTGCAAGTCATTTGCTTGTTTTGGACCAGAGAACCCATTCTACTTTGGTTCATAATTATGCAAATTTCCCAAGGCTTTATCCCTCTATTTCAGAAAAGGTTTATAACACCACTCAAGAACAAGAAACAAATGGACTACTGCTTCAATAATATCCAATTTCTAGCTATGTATTATGCATCCTATTTACATTTTTAGTTTTTTCTTGTGCAAAATAATAACACTTGAAGATTTGTTTGCTCCAGTCCATAAATATCCATACTCATAATTAATATTGAAGTCTGTTTTCCACTTACATTTAGAAATTGTTAATTATAGGATTTACTTTATCCTGTTTTTATCATTACTTTTACACATTAATAAACAGCTTTTGAGCCACCAATTCACTTTTGTGGATAAAGGATATTATAAAAACAATGCTAATAATATATATGCAAATATAATGAGTAAAAGTGATTCCATTACATGAAAAGAGTAGGCAAAATAATGCATTCTTTACAGCAGATGAGCATTTTCAAAATATTACAGTATTTAGGGGGAAATTTCAATTCTTACATCTCAAATATGGGCAGTATACATGACTAAAATTACATAATCTCCCTTTATTCTAAAACTACCAAATTTCCTGCAAAGTATGATTAAAAAAAAAAAAATCACAACCAGGGACTCCAGCAGTATCCAGTACCACACTTTGAGCAACACAGTATTAAGAGAACAGAAGAATGGAATGTTTTTTTTTTAAATTGTCTATAGAAAAGAATCTCTAATGTAGAATGTATAAAAGTGTTCAGTAGTAACACTAATATCACCAAATGCTACCTAATGTTGCCAAAGGATTTTTGTAATTTAAAAATACATATTCACCTAAGAAACACAAATTCAGACTTCATTCTCTGCCAGACAGTAGGATTGGAGGTGAATGAGTAGCACCATGGCCTAATAAGACAGCAAGCACAGAAATGAATGGTTTGATTACATATACTTCAGTGGAAATTATGGTTTGGAAGTTGGATCTTATTTTGAAACCAAACTAAATAGATCATTTAGTGCTAATGTTTATAGGACTCCAACTCTTCAGAACTTTTAAAGGACACTTGGAGATCAGCTAGTAAAAACTTACTGCTACTGTTATATATCTGTGTATCTCTGCTTTTCTTGAATATCTCACAATAATGAAAATACCTCTTGAATCAGCCTAGGGCAGTTTTGGACAAGTCTAGTATTCAGGAAATAAAATTATATATCCGTGTCACTGAGTATAAATGTAAAGTATTTTTTTATAGAAAGATAAACATCAGTCTCCACTTCTAATGTCTTGTTGACCACACATCGGTCCTCCAAGTGCAATACAGGCTACATCTGTTCTAGCATCTATATATCAGTATTTGAGATGTTTAAAAGCCATTATTATGTCTGCCTTGAGTCTTTCCATCTCCAAGCTGTTAATAGTTTCCAAGTCGTCTTCATCTAGTCCCTGCTCTCCAAATACACTCTAGTCTGTCAGTATCCCACTTAAGCTATGATATCACAAGTGAACACCAGGTCTAGGTATGGCCTTAACTATACTTTGTAAAGTGGTAACATCATTTGTCTTTTTCTGGGCAAAAATCATTTCCATTAATGTGTTTAGGATAGCATTGCTCTGGAGCAGCAGCAGCATATTTGTGACTCTAATTCAGTTTTCAGCTAACTATAACCTTTTTCACATATGTGGCTACTAAACCACATCTCCATCCTAGACTTGGGCATTAATGTTTTGGGCTTACATGTGTTTCCTGCTGTATGGGTGTGGAAAGGTACAGATTTCCCCTTTAAATATAATGGTATTTTTTTTTTTACCCCATCATTCCATTCTTGCAATATCTGTCAGGAATCTGATTCTGGCACTGACTGTAATGCATCCCCAATTGTATGTCTTCTGAAAACTTATACTATAAAATTCACTAATAAAAGAAAACATGAAAAAATATGCCACAATCATGTTGTAAAAAAAATACATAGTTGATATGACAGTACTAAAGTAAATGTCTATTAACTTTCTCCCACTTAATGTAAGTTTATCAACACTTTTACAGGGTATCTATTAAATAGACACTAAGGTGCTCACTATGCCATCATCCAGTTGTTTCTTGTTCTAAAAGGGGTCATGAGAAATGCTGGCAGAGTCACAAAATCCAGCTACTCTGAGTCTGCCACATTCCCTGATCCAGTGAACTGATAACATTGGTGAAAACATGGGTTTCTAGAGTGTAGGATACACTTCTTCACTAAGCCAAAGAAGGAGCTCAAGTAAGATTTGAAAGTATCTTAAAATCATAATATAGATGGAAAATTTGTTTCATTAAAATAAAACAAAAAGAAGATGAGGTATTTAGGAATCAATTCTAACTGAGCCTGTGGCTTGGCTACAAAGCCATGCTTGGAGGGGACTTGATAGCTGGCTTCTCCTTTACTTAAAAGATACAACTGGCCTGAATTTGAAGTTTTTATGAAGCAAGGTAGTGGTTTATCAGTTCTGAAATCGTACTTTGTGTCATGCAGGGAGGCATAGGAGTGGCAAAGTACAAAGAATATATCCCATCTTTTGAATGCTACCTATCCATGTCACCCAGTCTAACGTTTAGTTGACTCCTACAGCCCCTACCTTTTAACATACAAACTCTAAGCCTTGGCATAGGTTTCAAAGATTTTAGATAATGTTCAACCGTGGAGAGTGATCTTCATTAGAGAGGAAAGACAGCAAGAAAGGGCTGGCCCATCCCTTTCCCCAGTCTCCCTAGCCTTCAGCACAAAAAATGCACAACAGAACATGAGAGCTTTAAGGAGCCATCAGAAATTATAAGCTCAAATGACAAATAGGTGACATGAATGAGGGAAATAGGCATGTTAGGAAACTAGAGAATGAGAGCTCCATCTAAACAGGACAGCAGCTATACAGTTCCAGCTGCTAGTGCCACATAGGATCACAGACTCAGAATACTGAGTCTTCTGATTATTTTCAAGAGAAGCCAGAAATCTGAATTTTTGTGTACATGGTACCACTGAGGACCTAAATAGATGTAGCACCAGAGAAAGAAAGCAGGCATCTGGGTCCTGAGGATTTGCTCTAAGATTTAGGCTGTATGGAGAAGTGAGAGGAAACCAGTTTCCCAAGCTGTTTACCCAGCCATTTACCACAGCTCTCAAGGGTAGGAGAAAGCAGAAACTGTTGACTAGTAGTACCACAAAGTGTGTGATTGATTGAAGTATTGTCATATTCTGTACCTTGGAAAAAATGTAATTAAAATGCTGAAAAGAGACCTGAACCACTGGAAAGATAGTTTCATTTCTGTCCTCTCAAGTCAGTAATGGAGAAGGTCTTTAAGATGCAAGACTTTCTTGTCTCCCTTATTAGTAAAGACAGCAAGTGAAGGAGTGGAAAGGGCACACTTTGTACATCAGAGGCTAGAATGTGGCTACTTCATCACTGGAGACCTCCAACAGACCACCACTCAGCCCTTCTCCCCCAAGAAGTTAAGTTTGGTAATGAGCTTCAGGATTCCATATCCTAATCCTTTGCATTAAAAACATCTGTTTTAGGTGATAACAATGATTTTATAATTTAAAATAATTTTTAAAAATCCTCTTCAACCAACAATTTGTTAAGTCCTAAGGTAGGCTCTAGGGATGAAATTGTCTTAATTTGGGTCCCCCCCAAAGCAGATGCTAAATAGAGTTTGTATTCAAGCAGTTCATTTGGTTGAAGAGTAGGGGAAGTTAGAGGAGAAGGCAGACAACAAAAGCAAGCTAGCTATTACTGTGGGTGACTGGATCTTGGTCCCATGGGAAGACTTGGAAATCTGCACCATAAGGTTACATTGCCTGAAGGGTGAGGGAACTGAAATATTTATACATAAACTAATTGTTTTCGGTGGAGTGGTGCTGAGGAATAGGCAGTGGTGCTAATTTTGCATGAGCAAAGCAGCTTTCCTCAGCTTAAAAAAAATTCTTAAGCAAAGAGATTCAGGTCAGCTGGTGTGCCTTAAAGTCCTCTAAAGTATGCAACACCAACACTGTTCTACTCATAAGTCAAAAAGTCCTACCACAGCTTGCAGTTTCATAGAAATGAATAGAATATAAACACAGCACAATATGAATAGTGATATCTGTGCATATGTATTTGTAAGTTAAACTTTCTGAGAGATCATTTGAGTATTAATATTCCATATTTATTTAAAAGTGATCATGCTTAAATTATATTTAGTATTGTTCATTTATCAAGCAATTTAGTTGGTCCTAGCCTTCTCCTCTGAAGTATTTAATTCATAGAGTACTTTCCTTTCTTCCTATTATCTTTTTATTCCTCACCCATTTCTAATTATATCACTTTGCAGTATTTTATATGTCACATTAAGCCACCATAAATCCTATACTGACTCAGATTGTGCAAGAGAGCAAATGAGAGAGGGGAGGAGTAAAAGAAAGGGAAAAAGAATAGGAAGAATAAAGCATGTCTTTTTATTTGGTACAGTGGCCCTTCGAGAAGCAAAATCGGTTTGGCAAAATCTGCCTTTTCTTTCCACTTATATTATGTGTGATTTCCTGAATTGGTAAGGACAGATTAGACCTTCTTTCAGGGAAATGTTTGTTTTCCCTTAGAGAGTTCATCGTAAATAAGAGTAGATAGCCTTGCTAGAGAAGCTGATGAAAACAGTTTAAGTAGAAAGGATTTAAGAAACTTTATAAAGCTGATCACTTGAACAAGTATCCTAGGTCATTTATCTAAAATGCTTTAGTTAGAATTATTATACAAGAAGAAAAATGCTTTGAGGAGTGTTGGAAAATGGTCTCGTGAACCCAGATGACATGATGATTGAAATAACAACACAGACTTGGATGAAGAGCTATATTCTCTTCCCAGAACCATCTTGATATACTAGGAGATCAGGAAGGAGTTCTAAATGGATATGAGGTTTCCATATGCAGAAAATCTGCATGACTGATTCAAAGTATGTGACTATTTGTCAACAATGTTGTAACTTTTCACAACCGTTTATGGAGCTGTTAGCTAAGGCAGATGATAGTGATTAAAACAGAGGCAGAACTTAAGAATAAAGAGAGCATACTAGTTCAGTTCAAAGACTTAGGTTCAAATCCCAGGACTAGTACTAGCTAGGTAGCTTTAGGGAAGTCATTTAACTTTTCTAAGCCTTATTTCCCAGTCCTTAAAATGGGCTAATAATAATACCTAAGACTAGTAGGTATTAATAATACAGATTGGCTATAATAAATGAGATAAAGGGTACAAAAGTAATACAAATAATGGTTGTTAACATATTCCTCCACTTTCAAATTAACCAATAAGATGTTTTGTTTAGGGACCTAACATGGTTGTTATCAGACAATATGGGAAGATCTTGGATCATGATTTACCCTTTTATACTGTCCCTATCTCAATTCTATCCCTGTTGAAACTATACAATTTTAATAAATGGATTCAGAAATAGTGGTCTTTCTCACCACTTTAATATCTTGTTTTTCTAATATTCTGAAATTAGTAGACCATTGACATCTGAAATGCTTCTGATGTGGGAAGAGGCATTTCTTTCCTGTCAGCTGTGCATAACAAACAATTTTGTGTTTATCATACACATGATGTGTGAGACCTCAAGTGTACCTCAACCTGAAGCATCATTCTGTTATCAGACAAGATGTCTGACACGGCGTTGCCTTATAAAGACCCAACGCCTCTGTGAATACATGTGTTTATATATGCCAGACAATACGTCACTGATTTTATATAGGTCTCTATTCAAAAGCAATCTATCTGACTAACATTTCTCAAGTTACATAAACACCACCATTTCTCCAGAGCCAAATTGCTTTACTTTAAATTCATCCTATATTTTGTAAGTCCCAGTAACCAAGTTTTTTATGCTTGAGCTCATTGGCTTCCTACTCAAGTTTTTAAAATACATCAATAACCCTCTACGTTTGGCCTGTAATCCTAGTACAGTTTGACTCAATTATGAAGATTTATTGACTACTTTGAAAACACTAATGCAGAACCAGAAAAACAAAATTTCCACACAATGCTGATTATATAAAATAAGATAGCAAGAGGGAGAGGAAAGCTCCAAATCCATTTATTCGTCATTGGATAATAAAATTTTAATAACGGATTTGTTGAAATGAACCCAACTGTCATGTGCCAGATCAGCTTTGTTGTTAATACACTGTCAAGGCATCCAGCTTTGCCGAGTCCTCTGTTATCTTTGGCACCAGGTGAGGTGTTCTTACATTGGTATAGTGGATGTAAGAAGCTGGAAATAGAAAGCAAGCAAATCAGTTGGATAATTGCATCAAAATAAATCATGGTCTTCAAACATCTAATTAGATAGTTTGTAAGAACACATTAACAAAAAAGAAAAGTCTTAATGCATATGGAAAGAAAATACTTGTGAACGTCAATAGCACCTAGCTCACTTTATCCAGAGAAGCACAATTACAAACCACAGCCATAGTTACTTTATTAGAGTCCAAGAAATGTCCTTCCTATACCCAAATATGATTAGAGAGTTATGCTAAAAAATGATGAATATAGGAGCTGTCCCAAACTCCAGTGGGAGAATAAAATTCATAGTGGTTATTTCTTAAGAGCTTGACAGACACCAATGGTGATATATGTATCTTTCACAAATGCCTTAAAAAGCTAAAAGCATATATTCTTTACCAATAACGTCTTAGAAAACAAAACCTCTTCTGATTATGAACTGTTCAAAATGCTTCTGGATAAAGGCAGAGGAATGAATGAATAAATGAGTTAATTAATTTTTAAATAGATTCTAATGCTTTTTTTCCTATTTCACCAATTGAACCACTAGAATGTACGAGAAAGGAAGTACAAATTGAAACATTGCAGCAAAGGCAATACATTTCAGAGTATTATTCTTGCTGTACCAAAATTAAGAAGAGAATGGTCTAAGTGTGGAATGGCCTATTTACAAATTTACTGAGTTTGGATGTAGTGTTTGACACCCAAATCTCCATTTTTATCCAAGACCCCAATGTTTGGATCAAGATGTAACTTCTTAGAAACATCCTAAGCAAGCATGTCTTTCAAGAATGTCTTCCAGTTTATAGCCACATCCTTTGGTTGAAAATGGGATGCCTTTCCTCTCAGTTCACATCAAAGCTTGATCCAGACTTGATTCTTAGATCCTAAGATTAAGTTAAAGATCTAACAAGAGATCCTTTGGCCTAAATGACCTGCTTTACCTCTCTAGCACTTGAATTCGCTAGAAAATTGTTCATAACCACAGTACTTACTAGTCCTACTAGAAAAAGGACCAATGGAAAACATGGACCTCATATTTGGCTTCAGCCATTCAGGTCTAGTCTGCCAAACCTATCATTTTCAATGAGTATTGAATATTCAGATTTTTCTCTTTTCTCATTTATATTAAGCCAGGCAGCTGTCTAGGTCTAGTTATTTTTAGGTAAAACAGGACTTGCCCACATTTGCCATCATAGCTGGAGAAGTTCTAATTTTTTTTTTAAAGAGGTAGTATATCCTGGCTCCATGCAATATTGGAAACCAAGATGGAAGAAAAAAGAACTAAGAATTCATGTTTTAGAAAAATAAGAAAATATCTTCATTTCTCTGTCTCTCCTGAATCCTGAGTTTACATTCATCTTCTTTAAGGTATATTTTTGCTTCAGTGGTTTCCTTTATTTCCAACACCACATATAAAACTGCTACTTCTAGGACAATAGACATATTTTCTTGGAGGAGCTTATATTCTTACATAATATCAGCCATAGGTAATATTGAGGGCTTACCACTTGCTGAGCAGTGTACGACATTCTCCTTTTTTTTCAAGTCTTATTGAGATATAATTGACATATAATATTGTGTAAGTTTAAGTTATACAACGTGATAGTTTGATATATGTATATATATTATGAAATGATTAGTACCATAAGGTTAGTCAATACATCCATCACCTCTGATAGTTATCATTTGTGTGGGGGAAGGGGTGGTAAGAACTTTTAAGATCTATCCTCTTACCAACTTTCAAGTATATAATATAGTATTGTTAACTATAGTCACCATTACATGCCCCAGAATTCACTCATCTTGTAACCGGTAATTTGTACCATTTAACCATCTTTACTCATTTCTCTCATCTCTTCTAATCCTCTTTCTTTTTAAAAATTTTTTTTACATTTATTTACTTTTGAGAGACAGACAGCACAAGTGGGGAGGCGGGCAGAGAGAGAAGGAGACAGAATCCGAAGCAGGCTCCAGGCTCCGAGCTGTCAGCACAGAGCCCAATGCGGGGCTCCAACTCACAAACTGTGAGATCATGACCTGAGCCAAAGTTGGACGCTCAACCAACTGAGCCACTCAGGCGCCCCTCCCCTAATCCTCTTTCTTGACAACCACCAACCTACTCTCTGTTTCTAGGAGTTCAATTTTTTCAGATTCCACACATAAATGAGATGATGCAGTCTTTTTCTGTCTTATTTCCCTTAGTATAACAATTTCAAGGCTCACCCATATTGTTGCAAATGATAATACTTCCTTTTTGAAGGCTGAATAATATTTGTGAGTGTGTGTGTGACATTTTGTTTATCCAGTAGACACTGATTCATTGTTTATCCAGTGGTCACCTGTCAATGGATATTTAGGTTGTGTCTACATCTCAGCTATTGTAAATAATGCTGCAATTAATATGGGGGGGGTGGAGACATTTTTTCAATAAGTGATTTCATTTCCTTCAAACATATACCCAAAAGTGGGATTGCTAGATTATATGGTAATACTATTTTTATTTTTTTTGTGTGTGTTTATTTTTGAGAGGGAGAGAGACAGAATGTGAGCAGGGGAGGGGCAGAGAGAGAGGGAGACACAGAATCCCAAGCAGGCTCAGGCTCTGAGCTGTCAGCACAGAGCCCGATGAGGGGCTCAAAGTCATGAACTGCAGGATCATGACCTGAGCTGAAATTGTATGTTTAACCAACTGAGCCACCCAGGCATTCCATATTATTTTTAATTTTTTGAGGAAACTCCATACTGTTTCCATGGTGGTGGTATCAGTGTATGTCCCCACCAACGCTGCACAAAGATTCCCTTTTTCCACATCCTGTTTGATAAAAGCCATTTATAAGACATATGAGGTGATTTCTCCTTGTGGACTTTATTTGTATTTTTCTGATGATTACTGATGTTGAACATCTTTTTATGTACCTGTTGGACATTGTAAGCCTTTTTTGTAAAAATGTGTATTTAGATCCTTTGCCCCATTTTAATGGATTTTTTTTTTACTGTAGAATTGTATGATTTACTTATATATTTTAGGTATTAATTCCTTGAGATATATAGTGTGGAAATATGCTGTCCCATTTTGTAGGGTTTTTTTGCTTTGATGATGTTTCCTATGCAATACAGAAGCTTTTTAGTTTGATGTAGTCCCATTTGTTTTTCACTTTTTATCCTTGTGCTTTTGGAGTCAAATCTATAAAATCATTGCCAAGACCAATGTTAAGGAGCTTTTTCCATTTTCTTCCAAGGAGCTGATGTTTGCAGGAATTACACTTATGTCTTTAATACATTTCCAGTTAATTTTTGTGAGAGGTGAAAGATAGGGCTACAGTTACATCCTTTTCCATACAAATACCTAGTTTTCCCAACACCATTAATTGAAAACATTTATCTTTTCCCCATTCAGTATTCCCTTATGAAATATTAGTTGAACATATATGCATGGGTATATTTCCAGGCTCTTGATTCTGTTCCATTGGTCTATAAGTCTATTTTTGTGGCCATACCAAACTGTTCTGATTACTCTAGCTTTGTAATATAGTTTGAAAAGAAGCATGATGTCTCCAGCTTTTTTGTTTTTTCTCAGTTCGCTTTAGCTACCTTTCATGGTTCCATATGAAATATAGGATTGTTTTCTCTACTTGTGTAGAAAAGGTCATTGGAATTTTGATGCAGATTGCATTGAATCTATAGTTGGCTTTGAGTACTATGAACATTTTCATAATGTTAATTCTTCTACATAAACAGAATATGTTTTCATTTATTCGTGTGTCTTTCAATTTCTTTCATCAATGTCATATTGTTTTCAGTGTAGAGATATTTCACATCCTTTGTAAGATACATTCCTCAGTATTTTTGTTAGTTTTTGATGCTATTTAAATCAAATTTGTTTTTCAGATAATTCACTTTTAGTATATAAAACTTAGCTCATTTTTGTATGTCAATTTTGTATCCTGTAACTTTTTTTCTATTGATGAAATTTTATTTTTTTCCTCCCAAATTTTTATTTAAATTCTAGTTAATGTGTAGTGTGATATTGGTTTCAGGAGTAAAATTTAGTGATTCATCACTTGAATATAACACCCAGTGCTGATCATAACAAGTGCCCTCCTTAATAGCTATCACCCATTTAGCCCATTGCCTACCCACCCACCCCCCTTCATCAACCTTCAGTTTGTTCTCTGTCATCAGGAGTCTCTTCTGGGGGTTGTCTGGGTGGCTCATCAGTTAAGCATCTGAATCTTGATTTTGGCTCATGTCATGATCTCATGAGTTCAAACGCTGTATTGGGCTCTGAGCTGGCAGTGCAGGACCTTGCATGGAATTCTCTCTCCTCTGTCTCTGCCTCTCCCCACTTGCTCTCACTCTCTATCAAAAATAAAACGTGTAGGGGCGCCTGGGTGGCGCAGTCGGTTAAGCATCCGACTTCAGCCAGGTCACGATCTCGCGGTCCGTGAGTTCGAGCCCCGCGTCGGGCTCTGGGCTGATGGCTCAGAGCCTGGAGCCTGTTTCCGATTCTGTGTCTCCCTCTCTCTCTGCCCCTCCCCCGTTCATGCTCTGTCTCTCTCCCAAAAATAAATAAACGTTGAAAAAAAAATAAAAAAATAAATAAATAAAACGTGTATATAAATAGCTTATATAAAATTATATATAATATAATATATGTATATTATTATATATATAAAAGAGTCTCTTATGGTTTGCTTTCCTCTTTTTTTTACCTTTCCCATCTGTTCATCTGTATTGTTTCCTAAATTCTACATATGAGTGAAATCATATGGTATTTGTCTTTTTATGACTTACTTCACTTAGCATAATACATTCTAGCTCCATCCATGTCATTGAAAATGGCAAGATTTTATGCTTCTTAATGGCTGAATAATATTCTATTATCTATATATACCACATCTTTTTTTTATCCATTCATTAGTTGATGGACACTTAGACTCTTTCTGTAGTTTGTTGTTGATAATGCTGCTATAAGCTTCAGGGTGCATGTACCCCTTGAAATCTGTATTTTTGTATTGTTTGGGTAAGTACCTAGTACTGCAATTGCTAGGTCATAGGGTAGTTGTATTTTTAACTTTTTGAAGAACCTTCATATTGTTTTCCCCAGTGGTTGCACCAGTTGGAATTCCCACTAACAGCATAAGAGGGTTTCCCTTTCTCTTCATCCTTGCCAACATCTGTTGCTTCCTGTGTTACTAATTTTAGCCATTCTGAGGTGGTATCTAGCCACTCAGATGTGAGGTGGTATCTAATTGTAGTTTTTATTTGTATCTCCCTGATGATGAGTGATATTGAGCATCTTTTCATTTGTCTGTTAGCCATCTGAATGTCTTTGGAAAATGTCCATTCATGTCTTCTGCCCATTTCTTAATTGAATTATTTTTTAAGTGTTGAGTTCAACAAGTTCTTTGTAGATTTTGGATACTAATCCTTTATCAGATATGACATTTTCAAATTTCCTCCCCTTCTGTAGCTGCCTTTTAGTTTTGTTGATTGTTTCCTTGCTGTGCAGAAGCTTTTTATCTTAAGTGCCGATAATCCATTTTTGCTTTTGTTTCCATTGCCTCTGGCAACATGTTTAGTAAGAAGTTGCTCCAGCCAAGGTCAAAGAGATTGCTGCCTGCATTCTTCTCTAGGATTTTGATGGTTTCCTGTCTCACACTTAGGTCCTCCATCCATTTTGATGTATATCATGTAAGAAAGTGGTCCAGTTTCCTTTTGCATGTTGCTGTCTAGTTTTGCCAACACCATTTGTTGACAAGACTTTTTTCCATTGGATGTTCTTCCTGCTTTGTTGACCATACAGTTGTGGGTCCATTTCTGGGTTTTTTATTCTTGGTTGATGTATGCATATGTTTTTGTGCCAGTACCATACTGTCTTGATCACTACATCTTTGGAATATAGCTTCAAGTCCAGAATCATGATACCTCTCACTTTGCTTTTCTTTTTCAGAATTGGTTTGCCTATTTGAGGTCTTTTGTGGTTACATACAAATTTTACGATTTTTGGTTCTAGCTTTGTGAAAAATACTGGTGGTATTTTGATAGGGATTGCATTAAACGTGTAGATTTCTTTGGGTAGTATAGATAGTTTAACAATGTTTGTTCTTCCAATTCATGAGCATGGAATTTTTTCCCTCTTCTTTGTGTCCTCTTCAATTTCTTTCATAAGTGTTCTATAGTTCTCAGATTACAGATATTTTACCTCTTTGGTTAGGTTTATTCCTAGATATTTTATTGTTTTTAATACAACTTTATTGATTTCATTTATTCTAACAGATTTTTTTATTTTTGTTTTTGATGGAGGCTTCAGGGCTTTCTATATGTAAGATCATGTCATCTGCAGGCAGAGACAATTTTCTTTTCCATTTGGATACCTTTTATTTCTTTATCTTGCCTGATTTCTCTGGTTGGGACTTCAAGTAATATGTTGAATAGCATGGTGAGTATGGGCACCCTTTTCTTGTTCCTCATTTGAATGGAAAAGCTTTCAATCTTTTACCATTAAGTATTATGATAGTTGTGGGTTTGTCATATATGGTCTTTATCATATTGAGTTACATTCCTTCTATTTCCAGTTTGTTGTGAGTTTTTATCACAAAAGGATGTTGAAATGTATTAATGTTTTTCTGCATCTATTGAGATGACCACATAATTTTAATCTTTTATTAATGTGATGTGTTTATTGATTTACATATGTTAAAATATCCTTTCATCCCAGGGATGAATTCCACTTGAGTATGGTGTATGATCATTTAGTGTGGTGTTGAATTCAATTTGCTAGTACTGAGAATTTTTGTACATACATTCATCAAGCATATTGGCTTGTAGTTCTCATGTAGTGTCCTTATCTGGCTTTGATATCAGGATCATATTGACTTCATAAAATGAATTGGGTAATGTTTCCTTCCCTTCAGTGTTTTGGAAGAGTTTGAAAAGGATTGGTGTAAATTCCTGTTTAAATCTTTGGTAGAATTCACTAATGAAACTATCTGGTCCTAGGCTTTTCTTTGTTGGGAGATTTTTAATTATTGATTCAATCTCCTAACTTATTGATCTGTCCAGATTTTCTATTTCTTCATTATTCAGGCTTGGTAGGTTGCATGTTTCTAAGAATTAACCCATCTCTTCTAGACTGTCCAATTTGTTGGTATGTAGTTGTTGATAGTACTTTTATGACTCTTAGTATTTCTGTGGAATCTATTGTAATGTTTCTGTTTCATTTAGAATTTTGAGTCCCCTTTTTTCTTGATTAGTCTAACTAAAGTTTTGCCAATTTTATTTATTCTCTATTGTTTTCTTATATTCCATTTATTTCTACTCTAATTTATATTGTTTCCTACCTTCTGCCAGCTTTGGGCTTGATTTCTTTCTTTTTCCAGTTCCTCGAGTTGTGATGTAAGATTGCTAGAGATCTTAACTTTTTTTTCCTGGTGTATGCACTTATAACTATAAACTCCCCTCTTAGAATTGCTTTTGCCCCAACCCCTAAGTTTTGGTATGTTGTGCTTCCATTTTTGTTTATCTCAATAAATATTTCAATTTACTTTTTGATTTCCTTTTTGATCCATTGGTTATTCAAAAGTGTTTTGTAATTTCTATGTATTTGTGAATTTCCAGCTTTCCTCCTTTTATTGATTTCTAGTTTCATTCTATTGTGGTTGAAAAAATACTTGATGTAATTTCTATCTTCTTGAGTTTATTAAGATTTTTTTATGGCCTAAAATATGATCTACCCTAGAACATATTCTGTGTGCTTGGAGGAGATGTGTATGCTTCTGTTGCTGGATAGAATGTTCGGTATATGTCTGTTATACCCATTTGGTCTATATTGTTCAATTCACTGATTCTCTCTCTGGTTGATCTATCATTGTTGGTGATTATGCTTTAAAATCTTCAACTATTATTATATTGCTGTTTATTAGTGTTAGTTTCTTAGTATCTATTAGTATTTGCTTTATGTATTTAGGTGCTCTGATGTTGGATGTATAAGTACTTAAAATATTACATCTTCTTGGATTGACCCCTTTACCATTATCTAATGCCCTTCTTTGTCATTGGCCATTTTTAGCTTAAAGTCTATTTTGTCTGATACAAGCATAGCTATCCCTGCTGTCTTTTTATTACCATTTGCTTGAAATATCTTCTCCATCCCGTCACTGTCAGTGTATATGAATCCTTAATGCTAGTCTATTGTAGGTGGTACATCCTTGGATCTTGTTTTTTAACCTTCCACTATTTCTCTGTCTTTTAAGTGGAGAATTCAATCCATTTGCTGATAGGGAAAGACTTACTATTGCCATTTTGTTAATTGCTTTTTACTTTTTGCAGATCCTTTGTTGCTTTCTTCCTTTCTTGCTGTCTTTTATTTTTGGACGAATTTTTGTGGCAGTATTTTTTGACTCCTTTATTCATAGTCTTATGTGTACCTACTACAGCTTTTTTTCAATGTGGTTACAGTGAGGCTTACATAAAATATTTTATAGTTATAGCATCCTATTTTAAGCTGAAATAATTTCAATAGCATACAACATACAGAAACTTTGTAATTTACTTCCTTATATTTTAGGTTATTCGTATTACAATTTCTATTTTTAATACTGTGTATCTAATAACAAATTACTGTACTATGGTTATCTTTAGCACATTTGTTTTTTAACTTTTAAAGTTGCGATTTATGTATGACCATTATAATTTTAGGGAATCTGGTTTTGACTACCTATTTACTTTTACTAGCAAGTTTTACACATTCATATGTTTTTATAATATTAATTTGCATTATTTTACTTCAGTTTGAAGAACACCCTTTCACATTTTTTGGAAGGTGGTTATAGTGGAGACAAAGTCTCTCAGCTTTTGTTTGGGAAAGTCCTTCTCTCTCCTTCATTTCTGAAATACAGCCTTTCTTGATGTAGTCCTTGGATGACAGGTTTTTTCCTTTTAATATTTTGAATATGTCATTCCACTTTCTCCTGGTCTGTGGAGTTTCTTTTGGTAGTCTTATGGAGACTCCTGTGTATATAATGAGTCACTTTTATTGCTTAAAAACTTTCTTTTTATCTTTGACTTTTAATAATTTTAATGTATCTCTTTGTGCTCCTTTTTGGGTTCAACCTATTTAGCATCTTTTGGGCTGATGAATCTGGATGTCTGTTTGTCTCCCCAGGTTTCAGCCATTACTGCTTTAAATATATGTCCTGTCCCTCCATTATTGTTTTAATTAGACTTTGTGTTCCTTTCTCTTGTCTGGTTTCCCATAATGTATAAATGGTTTTCATTTATGGAATCCCTAAGTACTATAATCTTTTTTCACTCCTTTTCATTTTTTTTCTTTTTGCACCTCTGGATAATTTCAGTGATGCACAAGTTCAATGATTTTTCTTTTGCTTCATTAAATCTTCTATTTAAGTTCTTTATTGAGTGAGAACAGTATAGTCATTGTATTTAGCTCTAAGATTTCTGTAACTTTCTTTTGGTTTTTAGTTTTTTGAGTTTTTTTGTTTTTTTTTGTTTTAGAGAGGGGTAAGGGGCTGAGGGAAAGGAAGAGAGCAAATCCCAAGCAGGCTTCACATCTGACATAGGGCCCAATCCCACTACTGTTAGATCATGAACTGAGCTGAAATCCAGAGTCAGACACCCAACCGACTGAACCTTCTGTTGAGCTTTTTTTTGTTGATGGCTTTTATTTCTTTGTTCGATTTTTTATTTTGTTTATGCATTATTTTCCTAATTTCATTTAGTTGTCTGTGTATTTTTGTAGCTTACTAAATTTCTTTAAGATGATTATTTTGAATTCAGGTAGTTCATAGATCTCCATTTCTTTAGGGTCACTTATCAGAGTTTTAATAGTTTCCTTTGGTTGAATATGTACA
The DNA here is from genome assembly GCF_022079265.1 of Lynx rufus. NCBI lineage: Eukaryota > Metazoa > Chordata > Mammalia > Carnivora > Felidae > Lynx > Lynx rufus. The sequence continues at coordinate 25,918,001 of NW_025814826.1, read as the reverse complement.
TAATTTTTCATGATCCCACATTCTTGCATTGATATCTGTGTCCTTGAGTGAGCATACTCCTCTTCCTGACTTTACAGGTTTGCTATGGAAGGGAAAAGACCTTCACCAATCAGCTAAGCTTGGGGTACTGGATGAGTCAGCTGGCAGTATCGACAGGTAGGTTCGGTTTCATATTGGGGCCTCTGGTTAAGTGAGGCCACTGCCTGCTCTAAGGTGGGAAGTGGTGCTGCTGGCTGGGCTCCATGTTTAAGTGGAGCCATTAGGCAAGCTGTCTGATCAGACAGGGCTGCTGGTTCTGTTTTACTAGCTAGGCTCTACATTCACACATGGTCGGGCAAAGTTGCAGGCTGTGTTCTCTGGCAAGGCAGTGCTACTGATTGGCTTCTGCAATTGGGCAGAGCTGTGAGCTGGACTCCACAATTGCGCCTGGCTGGGCGAGGCCTCAGGCTATGCTACTCAACTGCCGGTGCTGTTGGCTGGACTTTGCATTCAGGAAGGGTCACAAGCAGGGCTCCATGGTCAGACAGGGCCACAGACTGTGACCCAAAGTTGGGCAGTGCCACAGGATGTCCTGTGATGAGGTAGTACTGGCCAAGCTCTGTTGAAGAGCAAAGTTACTTGCCAGGTTCTCTGTGCAGATGGATTTTCCAGCAGCTGAGTGATGCTGGAGACTATGCTACACAGTTGGGTAGGGTCACAATCCAGACTTTCTGGTCAGGTGGAACTGCAAGCTATGATCTATAACTGGGAGGGATAACTAGCTGGGCTTCCTGCCTGGTTTCAGCAATCAAGCAGGGCTATCTAGGTTGATCTCCATTGCTGGGAAGGGCTATAACCTGGTCTCCACAGTTGGGCAGTACCATAGGCTGGGCTCTGAGGCTGGCCAGGGTCACTGTTTAAGATCCATGATTATGCACGGCTAGAATCTCAACAGTTAGGGCTGCTGACTTGGCTTGCTGCCCAAGCAGGGCTGTAGAATGGGTTCCACAGCTACCCAGGTTTTCTGGCCCGTCTTCCTGGTCAGGTAGAACTGGAGACTACAGAGTTGGGCAGGGGCTCAAATTTATTTCCATTCCCAACATGTAGAATGGGCTCCACAGTTGGTATAGCCAGTTGCCTGGGGTTCTAAATCAGGCAGAGCTGCCAACCAAGCTCCCTGGCCAGATGGGCCCACCAGCTCAACTCTGTAGTTGGGCAGAGCTGCTGGGTGGGATCTCTGCTTGGGTGCCACTGCAATCAGGAGTGTGGTCCACCAAGATAAGAGTGCTGGGTGCTTATAAGTCCAACCCTCCTCCATCTCTGATTCCTAGTGATTGACCTTTGCAGATCCCCTGTATGATCTCTGTGAAGCAGAACCTGAATGAGCCTACAAGGAAGTGTCCCACAGTGCTGGGGAAGTTGGATGTCTACTTTGGGCTCTCTTTTCTCACTGGAGAAAGCATAGGCCCAAAAGGGCGCTCTCAGTGCTGTGCTGTGACAGCCTGAGGGAAGGGCAATATGGCCAAAGTAAAAGCACTCCTCTTACCCGTCCAACAAAGTCCTTCTCAGTCTTTGTGTTCCTGGGGAGTGTTTCAGCCTTACCCCCAAGTTCTGGGATTTTCACAATGGTGTCTTGTCTATGGTTAGTTGCTAGTTTGTATTCTTGTAAGGGGAACTAAAGTCAGAAATGACCTATGTAACCGTCTTGATGACATCACCTCCCTACAATATTCATTTCAAATAATATCTCATTTAAAAATCACAAGAATTCTATAAGATATGTTCCATTATTATCCCCATTTTATAGAACAGAAATGGAAACTTGGAGAAAAATAAGTTATGAATGGTCACAAAGCTAGTTAGTGAAATAGAATAATTTAGCCAGGTGCATCTGATTCCAAAGCCCATCAAAGTTTTTAATATGACTTTTCGTGATGTTAGAATCATTAGGGAGTACAATAAAGGAAAAATTCTGTACCTAAATTTTAATGTTAATTGCCTGTTGATTTAGGTATTATTAGACACTAATATTACTAGAAAGAATAAAAGAGCAGAAAGAGCAAAATACATCAATGTCCAAACATGGAACAGCATGTGTCTTAGCTTAGGAAGAGAGACATCTTGTGGTTATCATCCTTCAGGTAATAATTTTATACATAGTCAAATCCATGACAAAAATCACAATAGCCTACACTAGGTAGTGAAACCATTTATACTCCCTGACTATGCTTAGCCCTAAAAAGCACATTGCATTCCTTTCTCAGGTTTTTTTTTAGGATCTCTTAACCTTTTGGGGTGAAAATTGAATCATCAGAAGCAGAAATTCAGCATCATCTGACTCTTCACTAATTTATTCTTGGAGTGCATTATGCAAAGCACTAAAGATAAAATACAATTAAAATGCGATCCTAAGTATGCAAAATTTGGAAGGAGAGAGAGAGGAGTAAAAGGAACATTTGCCTTGTGTGTGATAAGTGTGCAAAATACACCAGGGACAAGAAAATAGACTGTGGTGCATTGTAAAATGTGGCAGTAAGCCACATAAAATACATCAATGTGTTTTTATTTCTGTTCTTTCACTAAAAAGAAAGGAATAACTCTATAGGTTATGTCATATTACACAAAACAATTTCCTCCAGGAAATTATTTCTGTCCAATTAGTTCTGTGACAAGATTAAGATTAGTCTGCACCAGGTGTGTCCCATGGGATGACAGAAGCCTACCTGAACATTGCTAACATGGATTTTCCCCTTCAGTGCAATTCTTCAATTGAGGCTATATAAAAGGAAAACTTCTGCCTGAGTTTAGTATCTCAACTTTTCTTCCTCACACAGGACCAGTAGTCATCTCCCACTCACCACTCTTGACCAGTTTTCCAAAATCATCACTATTGCCATACTTTCTCACTCCTGTGCACTGGATGCCACAATTTGTATTCCCCAAGTGGAGTCTATCCTTCCCCATCAAGTAGCATACCTCATCCCACAGACCTTTCTCCCCACTACATTTAAGTTGACTTCCTTAGTGGGACACAAAGTTATCATGCATATTCCCACTCCTATGACTCTTTCCTCTTGGAAATGTCACTTGGAATGTCATGCCTCCCTCTTTGTCTATCCAGCCTTCAGATTCTTCCCATTGAAAACCTTTCCTAAGAACTTCAACTTTCTCACTGTCCTTCCTGAATGTAACATTTTGGACTCTATCAGAAAATTAAATGTTTGATTGCATCAAATCTTGTATTTCTCTTCAATAATTTCCTACATACCTGTCCAAATTACATCTCTATAATAGCAAGAACTGTGCCTTCCACAATGGGAACTCACCTAGTTTATCATCCAAACTGAAAGCAAAGAAAGGATATTAATAATTAGTCTTGGATTTCAAACATAAACAAGGGGGTTCCTGGTGAATCAAAACTAATCACCACCCTGTTATTTGTATCTGTCACAATCCCTAGTGTGGAACTCAGGTGGTCAATAATTACTTATTGATTGAAATTGCTGCATTGCCTTCCAAAGGACAAAGAGAATTTTATTTACAGATCTTTAGAATTTTTTTTTGGTTGCATAGTTGTATCACAAACATTGTTTTCAGTTTTGTGTCACTAACACATAAAAAGTAAAAGAGAGATTAGTACCTTAAGCTATGGAAGCCAAAAGGAAAAAATTACAAAGAACATTGCATATTAGAGTTCAAGTTTATTTAGTAGATAGTACAGTACCATTGATGACTTTTAAGTAGTGTGATAATTTGGTCAGCTTACTATGAATGTGTGTGTTTACACTGGCAAAAGATAAACTTGGAAAGCCTAAGAATGTATTCAAAGAGATGTGATCAACTGCTACAGTAGTCTAGGAAATGAGAACTTGAACTTGGTCAGTGGCAATGGGAAATGTTACTGATTTCATAGATTTTGGAATTATTTCATGGGTGTTGAAAAATAATTAAAATTTCTAGGTTTCTGGATTTTCAGGAAAATCAATAGACATATTCAGAATAATAAGGTTTGCCTCACAGAAATAATGAGCAGAATGCATAAGAATTAGATATCTATTATCATTCCTTCATGTGTTGTCCTCTTAGCAAGCTCATTTTTGCCTGTACACAGTATTTGTGGGCAGGACTAGAGATTCCTATCCCTGGAGACAAGTACAGAAATAACATCTGCCCCCCAAAAAACTTGGAGCAAGAATTGGGTATTTCTTAACACTATCCACTGATAGACACTGTTCTGTGATGGAGAAAACATATTCCCATTTCATGATTCAGAGTCATTTAATGGTTAACTTTGTAGATTTAAGTTAAGCAGAAATTTCCCTTTTTTATAAGACCATTGCAGGATAAGTTCTGTGATGTTTAGTTGACATTCTTCCCTAATGTACTTAAAAATATATATACAATAGAATGTTTTTACCTTTATAGTTTCTATTATAGTGTCTGGCTTTCAATAGGTGGGTGGATGGATGGATGGATGAACATTCTGTCTTTTAAAAAGCAATTTATGTAGTAGCATGATAGATGGTTCTCCATACCCTCACTTTCAATCTGAAGGTGTCCTCAGGTCTAAAATGGATCACTTGTAGATAGCAAATAGGTGGGTCTTATTTTTTAATCCATTTGGATACCCTATGTCTTTTTATTGGAGTATTTAGTCCATTTACATTCAGTGTTATTATTTAAAGATATGGCTTTAGATTCATTGTGTTATCTGTAGGTTTCATACTTGTAGTGATGTCTCTGACCCTTTGTGGTCTTTGCAACATTCCACTCAGTGTCCCCCTTACGATCTCTTGTAGGGCTGGTTTAGTGGTGATGAACTCCTTCAGTTTTGTTTGTCTGGGAAAACATTTATCTCTCCTATTCTGAATGACAGACTTGCTGGATAAAGGATTCTTGGCTGCATATTCTTTTTCAGCACATTGAAAATTTCCTGTCACTCCTTTCTGGCCTGCCAAGTTTCAGTAGATAGGTCTGCTACTACCATTATGTGTCTACCCTTGTAGGTTAAGGCCCATTTGTCCCTAGCTGTTTTCAGAATTCTCTCTTTGTCTTTCTATTTTGCCAGTGTCACTACGATATGTTGTGCAGAAGATTGATTCAAATTACATCTGAAGGGAGTTCTCTGTGCCTCCTGGATTTCAAAGTTTGTTTCTTTCCCCAGATTGGGGAAGTTGTCAGCTATGATTTGTTCAAGTACACCTTCTGCCCCTTCTCTCCCTCTTCTTCTGGAACTTCTATCATAAGGATATTATTACATTTCATTGAATCATTTAGTTCTCTAATTCTTCCCTCATGGTCCAGAATTTTTTTTATCTCTCTTCTTCTCAGCTTCACCTTTTCCCATAATTTTATCTTCTATTTCACTTATTCTCCCCTCTGCCTCTTCAATCCTCATTGTAACCACCTCGTTTATTTTGTACCTCATTTACAGTATTTTTTTTAATTCATCATGACTATTTTTTAGTTCCTTGGTCTCTGCAGCAAGATTCTCTGTTGTCTTCTATGCTTTTTTCAAGCCCAATGATTAATCTTATGACTATTATTCTAAATTCTTGTTCAGTTATATTGTTTATATCTGTTTTGATCAATTATTTAGCTGCCATTTGTTCCTGGAATTTCCTCTGAGGGGAATTCTTCTGTTTTGTCATTTTGGCTAGTTTTCTGTCCCTTATGTGTTTTGAAAGCTTGTTATGTGTCCTGCACCTGCAAGCACTACTTTATTAAAGAGGGGTCATACACCGTCCAGGGCCTGGCCCTTTAGGAGGTGTTTTTGGAGTATGTTACTTGCTCTCTGTTGGTGTGACTCTAGTTGCTTTCTTTCCCTGCTCGTAGTGATGTTTTGGACCCTCCAAAACGTGTGCTTTGATTTGTTCATTGAAGTAGCCCTGGAAAAGAAAACAAAGAAACAAAAAAACAAAAACACCAGCTACAGCAAATCAATGGGGTGGGGACATCATTGATGGAAGGGGCCTTATCCCATACAAAGAGAGAAATGACAGGGGCAGGGAAAAAGAAAAGAAAATTAAGCAGGCAGAGAAACTCTATGGCTTAATCCAGAGAGAGAGGAAAATAAAGAAGGAGATACAGAACAGGTAAAAAGAGAATAGGTTAAATATATCTGCTTAAACCAACAACCAGAATAACCAGACTAGAGGAGGGAAGAAATAAGGAGAAAAGGAAGAAAATATATATATAAGAAGAATTGTCCAAGAATTAAATCAGAAAATGCAAAAATGCTGGGGGTCTTGGAGCCCTTGGCAGCACTGGGGTGGAGGAGGGGCTGTGTAGTTGGTCAGAGTCAATCCTGCTCCAGTAGATACTCAGCTACCAGGCATGGAGGGCTGTGGTTTGGTGCAGGCGGGTCCCACCTCCCCTGTGGGCCTAATATCCATTTGCTGAAGTCCACCCTTGGTGGTGGTGATTGAGAGAAAAATGGCGACACCCCAGTCTCTCCTCCATGGACCGGGTATCCCAAACCACTCTGTTCAGGCCATCCTCACTGTGCCATGGACCAAACGAGGTGGTTTTTTCCCACTCTGCCAACTCCCACACCTCCCAGGCGCTCAGCTGGGATTTAACCCCCCAGGTCTTAAAGGGTTCTGCTCCATGCGCCCCGGTTCCAGGGAAGAGCCACTCCACACCACTGATATATGGCCTCTAGCTGGCAGGTGCAGGCAGTCTTTGCCCTTTGAATGGCTATATACCTTTTTCCCCACAGCACTCCAGGGAGGGGATTGCTTTCTCCCACTGAAGACTGTGGCTCTGAACAAATTACCAAGCCCAGGGCTCTCTCCCCTCCTCAAAAAGCAATTTATGTTTTTGTCTAAGCTAACTGATGCCAGTCAGCCTCCCAGTAAGACTTAGTATCCACAATTCAACCTGAATTTAGTTGGAATGTTCAGTTTATGGTATAATTTTAGGTCACCTGACTTCACGTTAGGATATTCCAGTTTTGTAAGCTATTTCTATATAAATTTTCCACATCAAATGGTAATTAAAAATTTTTTTAATGTTTATTTTTGAGAGAGAGACAGCATGAGCAGGGGAGGGGCAGAGAGAGAGAGAGAGGAGACACAGAATCTGAAGCACACTCCACATTCCAAGCTGTCAGCACAGAGCCCAACACAGGGCTTGAATCCATGGACCAGGAGATCATGACCCGAGTCAATGTCAGATGCTTAACCAACTGAGCCACCCAGGCACCCCTCAAATAGTAATTTTAATCAGTAATTTAAAAATACAGGGGTGCCTGGGTGGCTCAGTCGGTTGAGCGTCTGACTTCAGCTCAGCTCGTGATCTCACGGTCTGTGAGTTTGAGCCCCGCATCAGGCTCTGTGCTGACAGCTCAGAGCCTGGAGCCTGCTTCAGATTCTGTGTCTCCTTCTCTCTCTGCCCCTCCCCTGTTCATGCTCTGTCTCTCTCTGTCATAAATAAATAAACATTAAAATTTTTTTTAATAAATAATAAAAATACACATTGATCCATATTGAATGCCTTATTTTTAACAATTGCATATTGACCTTAATGTTCTCTTCCCTCCAGTGAATAACATAGATATGACTGAGCATTTATAAATAGAGCTATGTATTCCTCATATTAATTCTTAAGTTACTTCATCCTGTTGAATTCTATAGCCACTGTGAAGGAAAGCAGTCCTACTATCCCATAATGTGTCCCCAGAACAAACCACCCCTCTGCAGCAGGAGCACTCACTGCATTTCAAGAAGAGCCTGACTCTGAGTCAACAAAAGTGAAAAATTAGCTTGCCAACTTCTCCTAAGTGGAAGCCATTCTTCCAATATGACTAGAGTTAAGCATTACCCTTGTAGGCTGATAAAGTATGTAATATATAATGTCATTTCAGAAGTTCTAGGAAGAGCCTTCTGCCCAAAAATAATCTCCATCCCCTGCTTAGTAATGCTTCTAAGGATATGAAGTTTCTTACAACATACCTTGTCATTGTTTTAAATGTATATAACTCTTACTATAAAACATAACTTCAAAAATGCACGCTAACACATAGATGGTTTATACAATACTCTTTCTAAAGAGTAGGCATTAGTAAGGAGGAAAAAGCAATACCATCCTATCTAAAGGGTACCCATGCTTTAAAACTCAGCTGTAAGTCTAGATTCTATGCAAAGCCTTCTTCTGAAAAGCTATGGTTCAAATGTGTATTCCCATCATATACTTCCTGCTATTATTGTGTGTTTATCTTATCTCCCTGTAAGAATAAAACTCTGAGTATTTGATGGGATATTATAATTCTTTGTATTCCCCATGGTCCTGGTTTTGTGTCTAGTTAATACCCAATACTAATTACTAATATTTATAGAGCTTTATCCAACAGAGTGCTAGTTCCACAGTCTCATTTATTTATTGTTATCAGTAACAATCTCATGAAGTAGGACTATTTTTACTTTTATTTTAAGACTAAGATGTCAAGGCTTAGGGCAGGTAAGTAAGTTGTTCAGGCCACACAGCCAGCAAATGTCACAACCAGAACTGAAGCCCAGATGCTCTGACTCCAGAACCCTTACTTGTAAGCACTGCACTGTACTGTCTCTCGGAGTGTTTGTTAAACCAGAGGAAAGAACACAACAGCATTGAGTATTTGCAGTCATGGAAAGTGCAAGGAGGACAGTGACTGTGATGAAAATCAGATCATTTCAAACCAAAGTTCTGTTAGGAGGTGGCCCTGCCCAGTGGCACAGAACCCAACACTTCATTCTGTCCCATGAAGGCATCTCTTATTTACAACGAGGAAAGGGAGGCCATCGAGGCCAACGAGGAAAGGGAGGCATGTGTTGCAGAGAAAAAACCTTGAGACAGTGCTTCCAGATAAACCACTTCAAAAGAAGGAAAGAAAAATTAGCCCACATGGTTTTTTTTGCATGTATACATATTAATTAAAGGAATACTCATTCATCGAAATGATTTTTTCATTTTTCAGCCATGCCACATAACTCCTTTTCTCACATAAGTGATGTATGCCCTGCCCATCCTCACACACATGGAATCTGGAATACAATGTTTAATTAAAAGAAATCCCTAGTGACTCCTCAGGAACAGAGGAGGAAACAGGGAAGAAATGCCTCTGGAAAGCCTATTGGATTGCTGCTTATAGATAATTTGCTAATATACTCATGAAGGCCAAATATCAAAAAGGTATTCTTTACCAGGTGGGCCAGGCCACTTTTTCCTAAAGGAATCTTGGTCTTTATAAGTTGGATGCTGATACTGAGAACAACATAAAAATATAAATAACACAAATAGTACTAATATTAAATAACTTGATCTACTCCCAGTAAGCCTCAGTGTAGTTTGAGAAACTCTTGGGAAATGTAATAAAAAATCCTCCCCCTTTCATCCCTTTCCCTCCTTTCTGCCCCTCTCACCTCATAATACTGAAAATAAAGTCTCCATTACACAAAATTCCTTTTCTAGACTCCCTGATAAAGAGCAGCCTCCCATATTTAAATCCCCATTGTTTTATTCCTTTTTCTAGTCTGTGTGAAACAAATGATGGCAAGTTATGTAATCAGTTTCCATCACCAAACATAACAAACAAAACGTTGGGTATTTTCCCAGCAGTTTTCAAGCTTTCTTTTTCCTCTTCTCCTATTGTGCACTCATGTTTTGTATTATCGATAGGAAAATTATTTAAAAGAAGAAAAGCTTATTTAATAGTACACTGAGGAGCCAATTCCTAGTTTTTGCTTCCAGAATAATGAGCAAATCTGAACCGTGGCCTAAATTCAGCCACACAAAAACAAAGCCACAGGGGTGAACAACTTATCAGGAAGGGAAGTGTTATTGCCCAAAATGAATGCTTGTGTGGAGAGCAGCAAAACACACAAAAAACAATTAAAGATAAGACATAAAGTTATTAAACTGATGCAGGTAAATAATCATAATTTTAGGGGAGCCTGGGTGGCTCAGTCGGTTGAATGTCCGACTTCGGCTCAGGTCATGATCTCGCAGTCTGTGAGTTTGATCCTCGCGTGGGGCTCTGTGCTGACAGCTCGGAGCCTGGAGCCTGCTTTGGTTTCTGTGTCTCCCTTTCTTTCTGCCCCTCTCCCACTCATGATCTGTCTCTCTCTCTTTCTCTCTCTCTCTCTGTGAAAAATGAATAAACATTAAAAAAATTGTTTAAAAAATAATCATAATTTTAGTTAAAAGAGGAAAAACATATTAAGGCTTGATCTTCACCAGAAAAGACCGACATAGTGGAAGAGTAGATTTTAGGACTAGAATATCAAAAATGGTCTATGCTTGTGATAACATTTTAGAAGTGCCAACACTACCGCTATTCCTAGTGCCATCCTAGAGGAGGAGTAGGACTCACTTGGCTTAGTCCCACCTGGAGTAAGAGGAATGTCCTGAGAACAGGAACCATTTCCTCTACTTCTGCTTTGTTTCCACTAGCACACCAGTATACTGGATGTCCCAAGAGAAGAGCAGCTAGGCAGTGGCAGACCTAGAATTCAAACCAGGCATTCTAACCCCAGAAGTCAGGAGTTTGGTAAGCAATCAGTGTCTTGGTTTCTTCAACTGTTAAATGAAAATGATAATGATAATTCATTGGCATCCCAAATGGATTATTAAAAAGATTAAAGATTAAACATGAAAAAGCACTTACAATGCTGTCAAACACATTATAAGCACTCAGTGAATATCAACTGCTAGTCTCTTCCCAAGACAAAGTCAGACAAAACAAGTGCTTAATCATAATCAAGGTAACCAGCCTTAGATTCCCAGGGAGCTATGCTGAATCCAAGACGAATTCCATTACTTGAATGGCTTAAAACAAATGTAGGGCAATAGTTCTGTCCTGCAAACTTCCACCACAGTATCCAATTCTATTGCAGTGTGAAGAAGGACCACAGGCACCAGCAAAAGACACGTGTAATCCCCTAATGCAGGTTCATTGTTTACACTTCTAAGACTCAGCCTCTAAAAATGTGATTCAATTAAGTGATTTCTAATTTGACCAATGCATAATGTACTCTGAGGCTTCAGAATAGGAGAGAGTGGGGGAAGTATGAGCTTCTGTGGAGCAACACACTCCTTATGACCAACAACGATTTTATCATTGACACATCATCAAAGCAAGAAATCAATAGATTAAAGAGCCTTTAGTTCCTCAGTCTCCCTTATTTTCCACATCCAACTGATCATTTTTCTCTGCCCATACTGCCACTCTTCTAGTTTAGACCTTTAGCATCCATTTCCTGTGCTTGTGCCTAGTCGTCTTAGAAATAATCTCCAGTCTCCATTCCAAGTAGAGTGGACAGTTAATGTGTTTGGTTGCAAACATTGCCATAGTACTTTGCAACTCCTCCCATCAAGAGACGGAGTCTATTTCTCTGCTTTACCATAGCCATGTGAATCTAGAACAGTCTAACTAATTGCTCTGACCAATAGAAAGCTGCAAAGGTGACACTGCATGAGTACCAAACCTAGGCCTCAAGAGGTTAGCCTGCCCATAATGAAGGATATACAACCTAGTTGTCCTGGCTGCTTCAGCTGCCACTCAATCTGTGAGCTGGCTGCAGACATATGGGAGAACCTCACAGGATCATCTGAACTGGCCCAGGCCTGAAGAATCAACTAACTGGCCCACAGAATGGAAAACTAAATAAATAATGGTTATTTTAGGCCACTAGATTTGAGGTCGGTTGCTGTGCAGCAAAAGAGAACAGATAAAGATTGCATTTAATACTTTAAAATTTTCAGATAAGAATATCAACACAGAAGCAACATCCATAAAGGAGAAATTATAAAGGAGACAAAGATAAATAGAAACACTTAAAAATAGGAAACTTGAATTTCCCCTTCTGGGTTCATGAAAGCTGAATGGGGAAAAAAGTAAAGATATAAAATATCCAAACAGCATAATTATGAGGTAGATTTGATTAATATTTATTGACTTCTCCATCTTAAAAATAGGGAATACATCTTTTTTCACATGGAATGAAAATAGAACTTACATACAAAATAATAGAAGGGTTTTCTACCTGGAAATGCAAAAACTCTTAAATACAATTTTTAGAAAGCAATAGTAATGAAAGCACTACAAATCAAGTCTATAAACTGCAGCTAAAACACTGTTTAGAGGCAATATTTGGCATTAAAAATTTATGTCAATGAAAGATAAAAATCTGACTCAAAAATTTAGAAAAAGAAAATGAAAATAAACCAACAGAAAGCAGAGAAAAGAAATTAATAAAAATAAACAGATTTACTGTTGGAAAAATGGCTTAAAAAAGATTAACTGATCTTTTAAATATCAATGAAATAAACCACTCGCAAAGTTAATCAGGAAAAAAGAACTGAAAATAGTTTTAAATGAAATTACAAAGAGGAAAAACATAAAGCCATTAAAAACAGGAAATTAAAAGAAACGTAAAAAACTTTGCTCAACATTAGGCAAATGAAATTTAAAACTTGGACGAAACGAATAATTTTCTAGGAAAACATAACTTACCACAAGTGAGAAAGAAAAAAAAAAAAAACACCTAAACAGAGTAACATCTATAGAAGAAATAACAATAAGAGCTAATTCCTAAATGTTCCAAAGCTCAAATGACTCATAGAAGAGTCCTAAAAAATTGTTAAAGACTAAATATAATGACATGTAAACTGTTCCAGAGCATTCAAAAGGAAGAAAATTCCAGTTTTTTTAATGAAGCAAATATAGCATTGATACCAAAATCTGCAAGACACTGAAAAACAATACCAAAAAAACACACACTGCAGATTAATATATTAATGAATATAATATTGTGAATATAATAAAATTCCTTGTGAATATAGTAAAACTAATACATTAGCAAGCAGTACATTGAAAGAATGATCCATTAAGACCAGGTGACATCTGGTGCACCTGGATGGGTCAGTGGGTTGAGCGGCCAACTCTTGATTGAACTCTGCTCAGGTCATGATCCAAGGGTTGTGGGACTGAACCCCGCAAGGGGCAGTGAGGGCAGAGCCTACTTGGGATTCTCTCTCTCCCTCTGTCCCTCCCCCACTTGTACACACATGTTCATTTGCTCTCTAAAAATAAAAAATTTAAAAAATTTAAAAACCAGGTGAGATCTATTCAAAGATACAAGAATACCTCAGAATTAGGGAATCTATTAAATATGATTCACCTAATGTAATTCATCAAATTAATATATCTGAGAAAAAACATATAAACATTTCCTTAAATGCTAAAAAGACAAAATTCAAAGTCATTCTTGATTTTTAATAATAGCATAAGTATAGATGAGAAAACAGTCATTGCCTAAAATCAGCATATGCTTCACTGAGGAACTGCCTCTAGAGACAAGAACAAGACAAAAATTATCAGTATCTCTATTATTTTTAACATCATACTCAAATGAGTAGTCAAAGCAATTAATAATATAGGCAATAAACAAAATTTAGAAATATGAAATTTGGAAAGGAGTTGATAAACTTTCACTTTTTAAAATTGATGATTGTATACCTTGAAATACATGGGACCAACCAAAAAGTATTGCAGACAATGAAAATTAACAAAGTCTCAGGATAAAAGATTAGTATCCAGGAATCACTGGTTTTCATATATTCAAAAGCCACCAGTTTCTTCTTGAAGCTAGAACAGGCAATCCTAAAATTTGTATTGAACCACAAAAGACCCCGAATGGCCAAAATAATTTTGAAGAAGAAGACCAAAGCGGGAGGCATCACAATCCCAGACTTTAGCCTCTACTACAAAACTGTAATCATCAAGACAGCATGGTATTGGCACAAAAACAGACACATAGACAATGGAATAGAATAGAAACCCCAGAATTAGACTCACAAAAGTATGGCCAACTAATCTTTGACAAAGCAGGAAAGATTATCCAATGGAAAAAAGACAGTCTCTTTAACAAATGGTGCTGGGAGAACTGGACAGCAACATGCAGAAGGATGACTAGACCACTTTCTTAAACCATTCACAAAAATAAACTCAAAATGGGTAAAGGACCTGAATGTGAGACAGGAAACCATCAAAACCCTAGAGGAGAAAGCAGGAAAAAACCTCTCTGACCTCAGCCGCAGCAATTTCTTACTTGACACATCCCCAAAGGCAAAGGAATTAAAAGCAAAAATGAACTATTGGGACCTCATCAAGATAAAAAGCTTCTGCACTGCCAAGGAAACAATCAACAAAACTAAAAGGCAACCAATGGAATGGGAAAAGATATTTGCAAATGACATATCAGACAAAGGGCTAGTATCCAAAATCTATAAAGAACTCACCAAACTCCACACCCAAAAAACAAATAATCCAGTGAAGAAATGGGCAGAAAACATGAATAGACACTTCTCTAAAGATATCCAGATGGCCAACAGGCACATAACAAGATGCTCAACGTCACTCCTTATCAGGGAAATACAAATCAAAACCACACTCAGATATCACCTCACACCAGAGTGGCTAAAATGAACAAATCAGGAGACTATAGATGCTGGCGAGGATGTGGAGAAACGGGAACTCTGTTGCACTGTTGGTGCGAATGCAAACTGGTGCAGCCACTCTGGAAAACAGTGTGGAGGTTCCTCAAAAAATTAAAAATAGACCTACCCTATGACCCAGCAATAGCACTGCTAGGAATTTATCCAAGGGATACAGGAGTGCTGATGCATAGGGGCACTTGTACCCAATGTTTATAGCAGCACTTTCAACAATAGCCAAATTATTGAAAGAGCCTAAATGTCGATCAACTGATGAATGGATAAAGAAATTGTGGTTTATATACCCAATGGAATATTACCCAATGAGAAAGAATGAAACATGGCCTTTTGTAGCAACGTGGATGGAACTGGAGAGTGTTATGCTAATAAGTCATACAGAGAAAGACAGATACCATATGTTTTCACTCTTATGTGGATCCTGAGAAACTTAACAGAAGACCATGGGGGAGGGGAAGGAAAAAAAGGTTAGAGAGGGAGGGAGCCAAAACATGAGACTCTTAAAAACTGAGAACAAACTGAGGGTTGATGGTGGGTGGGGGGGGGGATGGTGGGTGATGGGTATTGAGGAGGGCACCTGTTAGGGTGAGCCCTGGGTGTTGTATGGAAACCAATTTGACAATCAATTTCATATTTAAAAAAATAAAAAATAAAAAAAAATAATTTTACTGTGCAGAAGCTTTTTATCTTCATAAGGTCCCAGTAATTCACTTTTGCTTTTAATTCCCTTGCCTTTGGGGATGTGTCGAGTAAGAGATTGCTACGGCTGAGGTCAGAGAGGTCTTTTCCTGCTTTCTCCTCTAAGGTTCTGATGGTTTCCTGTCTCACATTTAGGTCCTTTATCCATTTTGAGTTTATTTTTGTAAATGGTGTGAGAAAGTGGTCTAGTTTCAACCTTCTGCATGTTGCTGTCCAGTTCTCCCAGCACCATTTGTTAAAGAGGCTGTCTTTTTTCCATTGGATGTTCTTTCCTGCTTTGTCAAAGATGAGTTGGCCATATGTTTGTGGGTCTAGTTCTGGGGTTTCTATTCTATTCCATTGGTCTGTGTGTCTGTTTTTGTGGGAATGCAAATTGGTGCAGCCGCTCTGGAAAGCAGTGTGGAGGTTCCTCAGAAAATTAAAAATAGACCTACCCTATGACCCAGCAATAGCACTGCTGGGAATCTACCCAAGGGATACAGGAGTACTGATGCATAGGGGCACTTGTACCCCAATGTTCATAGCAGCACTCTCAACAATAGCCAAAGTATGGAAAGAGCCTAAATGTCCATCAACTGATGAATGGATAAAGAAATTGTGGTTTATATACACAATGGAATACTACGTGGCAATGAGAAAAAATGAAATATGGCCTTTTGTAGCAACGTGGATGGAACTGGAGAGTGTGATGCTAAGTGAAATAAGCCATACAGAGAAAGACAGATACCATATGGTTTCACTCTTATGTGGATCCTGAGAAACTTAACAGGAACCCATGGGGGAGGGGAAGGAAAAAAAAAAAAAAAGGACGTTAGCGTGGGAGAGAGCCAAAGCATAAGAGACTGTTAAAAACTGAGAACAAACTGAGGGTTGATGGGGGGTGGGAGGGAGGGGCGGGTGGGTGATGGGTATTGAGGAGGGCACCTTTTGGGATGAGCACTGGGTGTTGTATGGAAACCAATTTGTCAATAAACTTCATATAAAAAAAATAAATAAATGATGGAAAAAAAAATAATTTTAAAAAAGCAAATACTAATTAATCATTCTAATGCTCTCGTGTTACAGTTCCCTGACCTCCCCTCCTCCAAATATCTTGTTTAACACACTGACTCAGTCACCCCATGTACATGCCTTTACCTTGTAATTTACTACTATTACAACTTTGCTCTAACCTCAATTTCAACAACCTATTCTTTGACTAGCAGTACCTCTAGTACCCTTATCCTGATAATCCTTTGAATGCACCAAGTTTTAGAAACTATTTAATTCTATTAATTTTTCATTGGCCCTCACCTTCCTAATATCTTCACTGACCTCCTTAATCACCTTAAAATCTAGGATCGGTCATTATAGTTACTACCTTACATAAACCCTTAATTCCCTTACCCTCTCTTTCTTCAACATACTTTAAAAAAATACAACATTGGCTAAATATAGCTGTCTACTTATTGCTCCAGGGAAATGAGCCTGGCTCACAAAACCATATAACCACACAAAATATCTCATTCTGGTCCCCGATCACGAACCTCCAGTCGACCATTAATGTCCCCCAACAATGTGACTTAACTTATTCCATTTGTTTTCCTACTTTCTTTAACATTCCATAACTTCTCCTCTCTCCTCAAAATTCCGATACTTCCCACTCTGTTACTCTCAGCTGATGACTTTGCTTATGTTTCTTTGAAAATCATAACAATTTCTTTTTAAAAAAGGACTTAAAACCACATTTTCATTTATCGCCTCGTCTACTACCTTCTCCCCTATTACTATGGATATCAACTAGCGCCAGCTCCTAACTAGACCTCTGGATTAGACTCCGTGATCTCTCCTCTCCTGTAGATGATTGTTTCAGTGCTCTTTCCTTCCAGCAGCAAGATCAATTTTCCCCTCTACCTAGAAAAATGTATTTGTAATTTATATGTTAGCTTGCTTTTCTGTCTCCTGAAACTCTTCTCTGTATAATTTATTCCCTTAGAAATCTCATCTAGTCTCCTGCCTGTAAATATATGATGATAATACAACATCAACCCCAAATGTTTATTTCTAGATCAGAACCCTTCACTGAGTCCCAAACCCTAATTTCTATTCACCACCTCTCCTTGTATATCCAATGGGCATCTCAAATTCCACATGTAGAAAATTGAGTCCCTTATAGCCTACCCTTGTTTAGATTGCTGGCCTATTCTTGCAGCTACTTAAACCAATAAACTTGGTTTAAGTCCTCTTTTTCTTCCACAGCTGGAATCCTATTTATAAGCAAATCTTACAAGCACAGTCAAATATAGCTCTCCTTCCCGTCATTGACACTATTACCACACCATTAGCTCTCAGTTATTGCAGTAGACTATTAACTGGTCATGCTGCTACCTTTGCTCCTTCACTATTTTCTTCACAGTAGCCACAGTGATTCTGTTAAAATCTAAGCCAGATCAGGTCACTCAAACCGTCCAGAGTTATGGTTCCCAAATGGTGTGCCAAGGTGCCCTAGGGCACCATAGAGAACTCACCAGGATGCTCTGAGATACCTTAAATTTCAAGGGCAAAATACAGGAATACCCAATATCTTTGAAACCCCAGGTCAATTACTAACTCTATGTAGTTGAAAGTGTCAGTGTTAGATCACATTACAGTTCTTTTCATGACATGGTATTTTTGTAAACTAGATTTACAAAATTTTCAACAGTTGTGGCAACAAAAAGCAAGTACCACACACACACACACACACACACACACACACACACAAATAAATGTGGAATAGAAAATGAGTGTAGCAGTATTCAATTGGATCCCAAGGTTTAAGAATTGATGCTGTTAAAAATGGTACACATGTCCCATTCATTAATAATTGTGGTTAAGAATGAAATAAATTTTGGGCATCTGGGTAGGTGGCTCAGTCGGTTGAGCCTCCAACTCTCGATTTTAGCTCAGGCATGATCCCAGGGTCATGGGATCAAGCTCCGCATAGGGCTCTGCACTGAGCATGGAGCCTGCCTGGGATATATTCTCTCTCTCTCTCTCTCCCTCCCTCCCTCCCTCCCTCCCTCCCTCCCTCTGCTGCTCACCTCCACTCACATTCTCTCTCTCAAATTAAAAGAAAAAATTTTCTTTCAACTTATATATATTTTTTAAACAGCTACTAAGTTGTTAGGGCATAAATATTTATCAAATTCTTCGGCCATAACTACTTAATAAATGAAACTCTTAGGCCTTCCTTTTGGCCTAGTAGCATGATTAAAAAATTACACAGAAGGCTACAATGGCCCCAAGTTGAGAAATGATTTGGTGTGATTAAAGAACTAAAAAATACCCATGTGCCTGAAGCATGGGGAATAATGATAAAAAAAAAAACATCTTGGAGGAGCAGACAGGACCAGACCATGCAGAACATCAAAGAGAAAAGTGTTTAAGGGGGTAACATTCCATTTGGGTACATTGCAGCCATAGGACCCCCTGGTCTGGGGAAAGCAGCTGGGTTTGTTCCAGAGAGGTTCCCCACTCTAGGAAACGGGACCAAAGTCG
This sequence comes from Lynx rufus, assembly GCF_022079265.1. Classification (NCBI taxonomy): domain Eukaryota; kingdom Metazoa; phylum Chordata; class Mammalia; order Carnivora; family Felidae; genus Lynx; species Lynx rufus. The sequence continues at coordinate 25,899,311 of NW_025814826.1, read as the reverse complement.
TGCTCACAGGGCCATTCATCCTTGGAAAGGAAGCTGGGTTTAGACCCACGGTCCCAGTTGGCCTTGCAAAAAGAGCTGGGTTGATGCCCACAGGGCCTGCTGGAGAAGAGCCCAGGGGCCCAGGAGCTGGGGAAAGTAACCTGACCAGGGCCTAATGGGCCAGTAGACCTTGGGAAGGCAGCAGGACTTGGGCCCTGCAAGCCACTGGCCCTTGGGAAGTTAGCTGGGTTGGGGCCTAGTGGCCCAGAGGTTCTTGGGAAAATTGCTAAGAAATTTAATTTTTAGGTCTTTGAAGTTATTTTAAGCAGATTAGTCAGTGAATATGATTTATAATTCTAAATTATCGATGTGATCCATGGGGAATGGGTGGGGAAAAGAGACGTGGAGAGCCTGATGGGCATTTAGTCCAGAGAACGTGGTGGCTTGGGCCAGAGAGTGGCAGTAGAGCTGGAAGTATATGGAGACCAGGAGCATGTTGTAGGTGAAATTGACAGGACTTGCTGATGAATAGAATGACAGTGGTAGGGGAGGTGGGAGCATTAAAGAAGACTCTTAAATAACTGGGTTGAGCAACCAGGTACCTGTACCCAAAATGGAGATAGGAACTAATTTTGGAGGAAACATAAAAGCTTAAGGTTTAGACGTTTTAAACCGAAGGTATGTAGAAAACAAGCTAGAGATGCTAGTTGGCAGGCATTTGGGTTTGAATATGACATCAGTAGTCCTTTCTCTTAAATACAGCCCGATTCTTCATTCCTCCTTCAGACTTTCTTTTAGTGAATTCTTTTTTATCTGTAACCACTAACTACCCTTAGCATATATGATGTCATCCAAACTCAAATGCATACCGCCAAGGCAGGCAGCACATTAGGGTTTCCATCTGTCATTGTGCACAAAATTTAGTCTTGCTGTCTTAAAACCGGTATTCAGGGTGTTTAGATGAAAGCAAGGACAACCATATGTTTTTTGGTCTCCAAACTGTTCCTTGAAAACAAAATTGCTTCACTTGTTCCTCGTCCCTTCCAATTTCTCCTCCCTCAAGGTTGCACATTGTCCTAATTACAGTAGCTAATGCTGGGGGTCTTATGGCAAAGCAAGCAAACCACCAAAGTGTAAAACTGCCACTCCCTGACTTTAAATTTTACCACAGCCGGCATCCTCCTGCTATACTGATAGAGCTTACCAAATCAAAGCACCGTGGATCTGAGTAGCTTAAATTAAACTGAAGTCTTGATGCTCCTCTATTGTTGCTGTGTTTTGGAATATCTACCACCTTATGGTGTCAGTTTTCTCTATGTTCACTGATCGGGCCACATATGGGCTTCCAGCATGCCTCATCCAAGCCTGTTTTGTTGATCAAAATCTCCATTTCTTTGTACTAAGTTTATCCTGTTCCTTTCTGGAAACATGTTTATCCTTTAAAATCCAACTCCATTATCACCTTAACTCATTCTCTCTTGAGAATGTTCTTGTTGAACTCCACACTAGAACTGAACATTTCCTTCATGTTGCCTTTAGTTGTTATTTGGTGTTTTCTGCAATGCAGCAGAACACATACATATTTATGGATTTTTTTTCCCTTTATACTAGATCTTTCAATTATTTAGTCTTTACTGATTGAATCAAACTTCCATTTATATTTAGCCATTTGTATCAATTTGTACTTATGCCTGAGTCTATTTATATAAACAAAGCACAGAAAGGGTTTTATTACAATTACTGAAGAAGCAGATTCTTGTAATTGTGATAATGACCATTTTAATGTTGATGTTCCTATTTCTACATTTGTTTAGTCCCTCTTCTGGAACCACATTTTTCTGATGTTTATTTCTACTGGACCGTTTGGGAGGAGAAAGAAACTTCCCCTGCTTTCTTGAAACTATTCCATAGCAGAATGTACTTCCCACAAGAACACTTTGATCTGTTACGGTGCACCGTGGAGCAGTTCTCTTCTAAAATATTCTTAAAGTCGTGCTTTTACTGTACCACATTAATTTGCTTCAGCCCACAAATAAGGATCAATCTGAGAAATGTTATCTGCTTATTTGCTACAATTTATTGCCTTAGGTACCTCTTGCAATTACTAGTCAACCACCCCAGAGCTATCATGTGTCTTTGTGCAGTTCTTTTCCTTGGTGTATCAGGACACATCAATATTTATGGATTTTCCCTTTGCACTTGATCATTTGATAATTTCATCTCTTCAGAACAAATCCATCATGTTCTATCATTTATTCTGTTATTTGCACTTACTCTATTAACGTTTATATCACTGAAATGCTTACTAATTTACCAGAATTCTTGAAGCTTGTTTTAATGGCGGCATATATTTTGAAATCATTAAATTATAAAAGAAGCCCTTAATCCTAATTTTGTTTTGCTCTATTTTCTCTTTAATGGTTTCTGTGTCAACTAGAAACAGGAAGAATTAAATTTCCTTAAATGACCCCTAATTTCTAATCCTTTTCCTTAAGAATATGTTAGTAACTGTTTGAAGTCTGGGTCTCAAAATATTGATACTGATAATGTGAAATATTAAGAGTTGATCTTGATAATTGATAATAAATTTCTACTTGGTAAACATTTCTTCCCTACAGTGTTTTTATCAAATTTCTCCAGCTCAACATTTTCTTACGGTCAATTGAAATGAAAGACTTTTATTCTGTTATTTCTGCTTGTCCCATGATAGTAAAGCACATACTCTTCAAATGGGAACAACTCAGTCAATATTTGTTGAATGAAGTTATTAGACATAATAATGGTCTAAGGTTTACAGGCTTAAGGAAAGGTTTACAGGCTTAAGTCTCTTAAGTTAACATAAATATCTCTTCTGTGGTCTCTCTCTGGTCCCTAAATTGATCTATGTTCCCACTTTTCTGTTATACCTCTATATAGAACACATAAGCAATTTAAAATGAATAGCATAGCCCAGATGGGAAATTGTTGACAAAAAATTAACTCTAAGCAAACAAAACTCAAGGAGTCACTATATGTAGTGAAAATTAACCTTCTCCTAACTCTTCTAGATCTTGATGTGTTAAAGTCATAAGGTGTGTTTAGGTACAATTTAATTGAAAGTCCTTTTTAAAAAATCTTTTCTCCTAATTCTGCCTTAGAAAGAAAAACAGTCAAGTTTTGCTGTTTATTTTCAGACTTGGTGATACTATGATTTCATGTATTTTTTATTGTTCATTTGCTGGAATAATGAGAGGAAAATTTTCCTTGGGATGAAATGATTTCTGCTGGAACAGAATTATTTTTCTTATTCAAATCTTTTAGTACTTTGAGATTTAAGAGCAATAAAATATCTGCACCTGCATTTTTGTGGGACTAAATAACATGAGTAAAACAACTGTGTTCATGGGGGTCAAATGGAAAAAATCCATTTGACACCATTAGCCTTGGGGTCCCAAGTGAGCACATAAAACACATTGTACTTCCCTATCTAAAAATGAAACCCGAATCTACATGCACAATGCCAAACATGTGGAATATGAGCAGCCCAACCAATTAGTCACCTAACAGCATGCATGATGCCAAACATCTGGATATTTAGAAACTTCCAGATGAATGAGTGAATTTTTCACTTTTCTTCCGATTTTTTTTTGGCAGCATATAAACACAGCCAAATGTGGCACTTTTGATTGTGGTGTTAGTTTCAGGCAGCAGGTTCCAAAGTACCTTAAAAGTCCCAGCCTTTCAATAGCCAAAGAAAACCTATTTAGAATGCACTCTTTCATGATTCATTTTGATAAAGAGTTTATAGTGAGCAGTTATAATGGCAAAAAACAAGCTCATTAGATGAATTTGCATTTTCATTCAAATGATTTTATAGAACAGAGAATTAATGTTCTGCTCTCCAGGGGAAATATCTGGATTGAGATCATCTGTCTTAAGCTTCCTGTGGACCCCATTTTTAACTCATCATGTTATGTGCCTAACCTCTAATCCTCCCTTGCTGTCTGAGAGGTTTCTCCAGAAGAGATGTGGATCAGGAAAACACTTTGTGGCTGAGAGCAGAAAAATGAAGAAGGTAAGGGTCTAACGCCCAGAGGCCTCAATGGGACAAAGCTTTGGCAACAGCCTCAGAGAGGGAACAACTGGAAGGAAGTCTGAGAGGACAGAGGATTCCCTCTCCAGTACAAGGACAACAGGGAAAGCCACTAGGAATTTGGACGAATTCCAAGGAAGAGGGAAGAGCCTAAGAGTTGTGACTTAAAATTTCAAAACTACCCTAATTCTCTTCCTTTTTCTTTTAATATTTATTTGTTTCTCAGAGAAAGAGAGACAGACAGAGTGCAAGTGGGGAGGGGCAGAGAGAGAGGGAGACACAGAAGCCAAAGCAGGCTCCAGGCTCTGAGTTGTCAGCACAGAGCCTGACTGGGGCTCCAACTCAAGAACCAGGAGATCATGACCTGAGCGGAAGTTGGCAGCTTAACCAACTGAGCCACCCATGCTCCCCTTTCTTTTTCCCTTCTTTCTTCCTCCTTTGCCTGTCATTGCTCCAGCTGCCTTCCCTTCTCCCTCCCTCTTCTCCCTTCCTCTTCTCCCTCCCTCTTCTCCCTTCCTCTTCTCCCTCCCCTGTTTCCTTCCCCCCTTCCCCTTCTCCCTTCCATCCTTCCCCTTCCTCCTTCCCCTTCCTCCTCTCTGTCCCTCTCTGCCCTCTTCTCTATATATTCATATCTCCAAACTGACAAATGCAATCCATAACTCCACAAATATAACCTTTTCATGTGACCCTACCCCTCTTTCTAGTCACTACTTTATCTTGCCTTTTTTTCCTGGCTAATTCCCCTAAACTCTCAGGCTCCTATAAACATTCCACTGCCTATCCACCAGATACTCCTTTATTTCTGCAGGCTTCTCCTGTTACTCCGTGTTAGATCTTGAGTAAGCTAATCAAGCTTAAGCTTCAGAGTCCCTCTGTTAAATGGGGCTAGTATCCAAGGCCATGGGAGTGGCTGTAGCAATATGTTCATGTAGACATAGGTTTTGGTAAAGTTTGCAAAATGACATGATGTTGAAGGGCCAGAGGTTGTATCACAGTATAGTACCTGACATCTGAAATATTTTGATTTGGAGGAAAATCCAGATTTGAAAGCCAGAAGGTAGTCTGTGGAAAGTTAAAAAGGAAGATGCAATTCTCATTGATGTTTAGTCAAAAGAGTGCTCTCTCTTATGAAAAAGTACTTTATCGATATAAGATATACAGTTACAAATGCACTATTTTTTTTCTTTTTAGTGGAGATTATAATGAATGAAATTTGTTACAATTTCCATTTGTAGCATACACATCTTTGCAAGATTACAAAGTTAATCTGAAGTCCTCTCTTATTATAAGGACATAAGTCATATTATAATTAGGGCCACCTGTATCCAGTAAAACTTCATCTACACCTGCTTATATTAGCGAAGATGCTACCTCCAAATAGGGTCATATTCATAGGTTCTAGGTAGACATGAGTTGTGGAGGGACACTGCTCAACCCAGTACACACCTCTGTGCAAATGGTAGCCTACAATTCGAAGACTAGTCTTTAAAATGTTCCAATATCCCATTACATTCAAACCAAATTAAATCCATCAACCTATGTTCTCCTTTCCATTCACCATATAAAACAGGTCCTTGAGTAGTGGATGCACCTTATACTTCTTCCTCACTTATACCCATCCCAGCATGGTCAGATCAAACCAGGGAATTTATTCTACCCTACTAAGAAAGCATGTCCATGTAACTGTGTCATGGAACCAATTATCATAAACACCGATCTCATTTTGTGTGCGTCATTCATAATGACTTTGCAAAGTTAAACTGAGTGCTTGTCTTCTAATGATTTGGTCATGCTCATTTACTCTTAGTTTAAAATTGGTATCTTAAAGACTGTTAAAAACTGAGAACAAACTGAGGGTTGATGGGGGGTGGGAGGGAGGGGAAGGTGGGTGATGGGTATTGAGGAGGGCACCTTTTGGGATGAGCACTGGGTGTTGTATGGAAACCAATTTGACAATAAATTTCATATATTAAAAAAATAATAAAATTGGTATCTTAATATTATAAAATAGTTTGCATTGTAGATTACATTGCTAAAATATAGTTATTTGAATTTACACCTCAGCAAACAATTTACAATGAGTTAATAGAATTATTTAAGAAACATAGAAGTACACAATGTCAGTATTGTGTTTATGATACACCAGGAAAATTGCAAGGATATCCCCAACTCTATTTTTAGGGGTAAGGATGGCAGCTCATTTAAAAACAGTGAATGGTTATTCTTTCAAAAATGGGTGTTATCATTTGAAGAAGAAATTATCATAATTCCAATAAACAGTATATTACTTTTAAAGATGACAAAGGATCTTACAGATAATCTGGTGGTGATCATTATTACATGTTTGGAGAAATAATATTAAATGACTGATAACTTAAGATATTTTTTTCTGATCGCTGAGTTATGGGCCCTTATAGGTAAAACACAACTCAGAATCAAAGCAAAACTGAGTAATTGTGGTCATTCTCCAAACATTTCTGTCAGTTACCAAGAAGCTGTAAATTTCCCCTGCCTCTACCTTGGAAAAGGTACAAAACAAAAATTTTTATGAAATTATTCAAATACTCTTTGTTTTTAAAAAAGTTATTTAATGTGTGCTTATGTATTTTCCTGTTTCTATAAAACAGAATATTATAACTACTTCCTTGATTATTACATGTTGAAATCAATGTTTATTCTGCCTGAATGTATTGTATAATGTGATAAATTGCTTGAAACAATATTACATACTGAAATAATATTTTTCCTTCTCTCTATACAAACAGGGAGAGAGAATTTAAAAGGAAAACTGGAATCATCCAAGGTTGCATGGCTGAATATTAGTTCAAAATTCAAAATACTCTGGCCTTTAATTTTGTGGTTGAATAGGTGTCCCTCATAAAACATTCAATATCTAAGCAGCAATATCCCAAGCAATTACACAGAGTTACAAGGCCATTCATTGCTCACAATATTAGAAATGGGATATTTGCACAGGTAATTAAAATGGATTGTGGACTCATCAAAGGTTATTTTGAAATGGTCTGCGGAAAGGGCACAGTTTTCTGTCACTCACTTAGAAACTGTTCTCTCAAACTCTTGCCAGTTGATTTTTTTAAAGGCAGTTCAAGAGCCAGAATGGAGTCTTGAATATAATTTTAAGACATAAAGAAGAATTACAGCATAGACTTACAATGAACAAATTGTCCTGGGCTCCCAAATTGTGCTATTTGTAGGTTGAACACAGAAGTGGGGGGTAGGCATATGGCATAGGCCACCCTTCTCTAATACAAGAAGTTATTAAATCTCCTGGAGTTGGCTAAAGGAAACCATAATTATTTTCAAATGGAAAAAAGCCACAAATTTCCTTTCCCTCTCCTTACAGACCGTTTTCTTATCCTAAGTTACATATTTTCAACTTCACATATCAGAATGTTAGGTCAAACCCATATCCTAAGAATATTAGAATTCTTTTCTATCCCTGAACCTGTGGCACAAACAAGATTGTGATTTCACTATCATGATCATTTTATAATTGCCTTATGGTGTTTCTATCAGTTGTTTTTCAGTGTCAGTATGCACAATTGAGAACAAATATATACTATTCATTATAGCTATCTTAGCTGTAGAAACAATTAAAGCTGTGTTTCCCTTTTATACCTATTAACATTTCCACAAATATCATTAGTGTTTCTCTACTATCTCTGATAAAGGGTCAGCACCATCAAAAGAAGATTTAGAAGTGAAGAGGCCAATGTGAGTTTTTTAGTTAAGGGGTCATGACCTAGTTTTCTCAGTCCAGATCTTCATTTCATTTACCCTGAAACTTACTGCTTCTCTGTACATGTACAGTGGATACTAAGCAGTGAGAAAATATAAAAATCGACTAAAAGTTCTATTATTCTGGTAGAGAGGTTTTTCTAATTTAATGAATTTAAAGATTCAACTAGTTATTAGCTCTAGTTAGTTATTAGCTCTATGAAAACTCATATTATCCTTATTTTTCCCTTCAATCCTTTGTGCCATATCAACCTATACACTGGCATTTTGGAATCGCTCTTCTGGGATATTGTGGCACACTCTAACATTAATTCGTGTTCCTGTTCCTGCAGACAACATGCAGAGCAAAGCATGGCAACCATACTATGTAGAAAATGTAGTGACATTTCCAGAATATTTTTCTTTTGATTTCAATTTTTTTTTTTAAATTCTCTCTCAGGTTCTTTTAAAGATGAGAAGTATTCAATTTGATCTGAATAATATCAACTTGAACTAAATTCCATTCACATCTCTATTTTAGGGCCCAGAGCAATGGCTAAGCACTGGCCTTTGGTTGGGGTCAGTTTCATATCTGATCTATCTGTTGAAATGAATCCTGAGCTGGCAGAAAAGTGGGTTCAGTAATATTATCCTGTGGATCTTTTTTCTGTATCTAGTATCTGCAATCTAAAATTAGCTTGTCTCTGGCTTTAAATCCCCACATTTTGGCTCTTTCTTCTCAACCTGGCCCCTCTCTACCACAGCCAATGGAAGCCAAACCCCAGTTATGCACACTTCTCATCTACAAAGTATATTTTCATTGATGAGCCACTTGCCCCCAATCTTACTTTCTTTTCCACTGCTCTAAACTCCTCTCAGGTGAACACATTTGGGAAGTGTTTAGATTCATTTATGTAGTTTATATTTTGGTAAATCTTTTGTCAACCTTTTGTTTTCTTTTTTTTTTTTTTTTACTTAAAAAAAAAAAGTTCAACCACAGACCTAAATACCAATTAAATACCTGTTAAATAATAGGACAAAACAGAATTAGTTGACTGGCACCAGCAATTATCACTCACATACTGTATTTAATATTTTGATTTTCAAGTCTAGCTATAGAAGGAAGTTTCCCTTAGGTCTTTAGAATACTTTCTTATGCATACATTTCCTTCAAATGATCAAATATTAAGATAACAAAGACTGGGGTAGAGACACCAAGATGGCGGCGTAGGAGGACGCTGGGCTCACCGCGCGTCCTGCTGATCACTTAGATTCCACCTACACCTGCCTAAATAACCCAGAAAACCGCCAGAGGATTAGCAGAACGGAGTCGCTGGAGCCAAGCGCAGACGAGAGGCCCACGGAAGAGGGTAGGAAGGGCGGCGAGGCGGTGCGCGCTCCACGGACTGGCGGGAGGGAGCCGGGGCGGAGGGGTGGCTCGCCAGCCAAGCATGGCCCCCGAGTCTAGCTGGCAAAAGCAGAGGGGCCGGACAGAGTGTGTTCCCACAACAAGCGCGAGGTAGCGTCTGGGAGGTCATAAGTTAACAGCTCTGCTCAGAAAGCGGGAAGGCTGGAGGACAAAGGGAGGGAGAGTTGCTGAGCCCCCGGAAGACAGAGCTCAGTTTGGTGGGGAACAAAAGCGCTCGCCAGCGCCATCTCCCTCGCCCATCCCCCAGCCAAAATCCCAAAGGGAACCAGTTACTGCCAGGGAACTTGCTCGCTCCACGCAAACACCCAACTCTGTGCTTCTGCGGAGCCAAACCTCCCCCAGCGGATCTGACTCCCTCCCGCTGCCACAGGGCCCCTCCTGAAGTGGATCACCTAAGGAGAATCGAGCTAAGCCTGCCCCTCCTGCCCCCGTGCACCTTGCCTACCTACCCCAGCTAATATGCCAGATCCCCAGCATCACAAGCCTGGCAGTGTGCAAGTAGCCCAGACGGGCCACGCCACCCCACAGTGAATCCCGCCCCTAGGAGAGGGGAAGAGAAGGCACACACCAGTCTGACTGTGGCCCCAGTGGTGGGCTGGGGGCAGACATCGGGTCTGACTGCGGCTCCGCCCACCAACTCCAGTTATAACCACAGCACAGGGGAAGTGCCCTGCAGGTCCTCACCACGCCAGGGACTATCCAAAATGACCAAGCAGAAGAATTCCCCTCAGAAGAATCTCCAGGAAATAACAACAGCTAATGAGCTGATCAAAAAGGATTTAAATAATATAACAGAAAGTGAATTTAGAATAATAGTCATAAAACTAATCGCTGGGCTGGAAAACAGTATACAGGACAGCAGAGAACCTCTTGCTACAGAGATCAAGGGACTAAGGAACAGTCACGAGGAGCTGAAAAACGTTTTAAATGAACTGCAAAACAAAATGGAAACCACCACGGCTCGGATTGAAGAGGCAGAGAAGAGAATAGGTGAACTAGAAGATAAAGTTATGGAAAAAGAGGAAGCTGAGAAAAAGAGAGATAAAAAAATCCAGGAGTATGAGGGGAAAATTAGAGAACTAAGTGATATTAAAAAGAAATAATATACGCATAATTGGTATCCCAGAGGAGGAAGAGAGAGGGAAAGGTGCTGAAGGGGGTACTTGAAGAAATTATAGCTGAGAACTTCCCTGAACTGGGGAAGGAAAAAGGCATTGAAATCCAAGAGGCACAGAGAACTCCCTTCAGACGTAACTTGAATCGATCTTCTGCACGACATATCATAGTGAAACTGGCAAAATACAAGGATAAAGAGAAAATTCTGAAAGCAGCAAAGGGTAAACGTGCCCTCACATATAAAGGGAGACCTATAAGACTCGTGACTGATCTCTCTTTTGAAACTTGGCAGGCCAGAAAGAATTGGCACGAGATTTTCAGGGTGCTAGACAGAAAAAATATGCAGCCGAGAATCCTTTATCCAGCAAGTCTGTCATTTAGAATAGAAGGAGAGATAAAGGTCTTCCCAAACAAACAAAAACTGAAGGAATTTGTCACCACTAAACCAGCCCTACAAGAGATCCTAAGGGGGACCCTGTGAGACAAAGTACCAGAGACATCCCTACAAGCATAAAACATACAGACATCACAATGACTCTAAACCCGTATCTTTCTATAATAACACTGAATGTAAATGGATTAAATGCACCAACCAAAAGACATAGGGTATCAGAATGGATAAAAAAACAAGACCCATCTATTTGCTGTCTACAAGAGACTCATTTTAGACCTGAGGACACCTTTAGATTGAGAGTGAGGGGATGGAGAACTATTTATCATGCTACTGGAAGCCAAAAGAAAGCTGGAGTAGCCATACTTAGACAAACTAGACTTTAAATTAAAGGCTGTAACAAGAGATGAAGAAGGACATTATATAATAGTTACAGGGTCTATCCATCAGGAAGAGCTAACAATTATAAATGTCTATGCGCCGAATACCGGAGCCCCCAAATATATAAAACAATTACTCATAAACATAAGCAACCTTATTGATAAGAATGTGGTAATTGCTGGGGACTTTAACACCCCACTTACAGAAATGGATAGATCATCTAGACACACGGTCAATAAAGAAACAAGGGCCCTGAATGAGACACTGGATCAGATGGACTTGACAGATATATTTAGAACTCTGCATCCCAAAGCAAGAGAATATACTTTCTTCTCGAGTGCACATGGAACATTCTCCAAGATAGATCATATACTGGGTCACAAAACAGCCCTTCATAAGTTTACAAGAATTGAAATTATACCATGCATACTTTCAGACCACAATGCTATGAAGCTTGAAATCAACCACAGGAAAAAGTCTGGAAAACCTCCAAAAGCATGGAGGTTAAAGAACACCCTACTCACGAATGAGTGGGTCAAACAGGCAATTAGAGAAGAAATCAAAAAATATATGGAAACAAACGAAAATGAAAATACAACAATCCAAACGCTTTGGGACGCAGCGAAGGCAGTCCTGAGAGGAAAATACATTGCAATCCAGGCCTATCTCAAGAAACAAGAAAAATCCCAAATACAAAATCTAACAGCATACCTAAAGGAACTAGAAGCAGAACAGCAAAGGCAGCCTAAACCCAGCAGAAGAAGAGAAATAATAAAGATCAGAGCAGAAATAAACAATATAGAATCTAAAAAAACTGTAGAGCAGATCAACGAAACCAAGAGTTGGTTTTTTGAAAAAATCAACAAAATTGACAAACCTCTAGCCAGGCTTCTCAAAAAGAAAAGGGAGATGACCCAAATAGATAAAATCATGAATGAAAATGGAATTATTACAACCAATCCCTCAGAGATACAAACAATTATCAGGGGATACTATGAAAAATTATATGCCAACAAATTGGACAACCTGGAAGAAATGGACAAATTCCTGAACACCCACACTCTTCCAAAACTCAATCAGGAGGAAAGAGAAAGCTCGAACAGACCCATAACCAGCGAAGAAATTGAATCGGTTATCAAAAATCTCCCAACAAATAAGAGTCCAGGACCAGATGGCTTCCCAGGGGAGTTCTACCAGACGTTTAAAGCAGAGATAATACCTATCCTTCTCAAGCTATTCCAAGAAATAGAAAGGGAAGGAAAACTTCCAGACTCATTCTATGAAGCCAGTATTACTTTGATTCCTAAACCAGACAGAGACCCAGGAAAAAAAGAGAACTACAGGCCAATATCCCTGATGAATATGGATGCCAAAATTCTCAATAAGATACTAGCAAATCGAATTCAACGGCATATAAAAAGAATTATTCACCATGATCAAGTGGGATTCATTCCTGGGATGCAGGGCTGGTTCAACATTCGCAAAACAATCAGCGTGATACATCACATTAACAAAAAAAAAGAGAAGAACCATATGATCCTGTCAATCGATGCAGAAAAGGCCTTTGACAAAATCCAGCACCCTTTCTTAATAAAAACCCTTGAGAAAGTCGGGATAGAAGGAACATACTTAAAGATCATAAAAGCCATTTATGAAAAGCCCACAGCTAACATCATCCTCAACGGGGAAAAACTGAGAGCTTTTTCCCTGAGATCAGGAACACGACAGGGATGCCCACTCTCACCACTGTTGTTTAACATAGTGCTGAAAGTGCTAGCATCAGCAATCAGACGATAAAAGGAAATCAAAGGCATCCAAATTGGCAAAGATGAAGTCAAGCTTTCGCTTTTTGCAGATGACATGATATTATACATGGAAAATCCGATAGACTCCACCAAAAGTCTGCTACAACTGATACATGAATTCAGCAAAGTTGCAGGATACAAAATCAATGTACAGAAATCAGTTGCATTCTTATACACTAACAATGAAGCAACAGAAAGACAAATAAAGAAACTGATCCCATTCACAATTGCACCAAGAAGCATAAAATACCTAGGAATAAATCTAACCAAAGATGTAAAGGATCTGTATGCTGAAAACTATAGAAAGCTTATGAAGGTAATTGAAGAAGATTTAAAGAAATGGAAAGACATTCCCTGCTCATGGATTGGAAAAATAAATATTGTCAAAATGTCAATACTACCCAAAGCTATCTACACATTCAATGTAATCCCAATCAAAATTGCACCAGCATTCTTCTCGAAATTAGAACAAGCAATCCTAAAATTCATATGGAACCACAAAAGGCCCCGAATAGCCAAAGGAATTTTGAAGAAGAAGACCAAGGCAGGAGGCATCACAATCCCAGACTTTAGCCTCTACTACAAAGCTGTCATCATCAAGACAGCATGGTATTGGCACAAAAACAGACACACAGACCAATGGAATAGAATAGAAACCCCAGAACTAGACCCACAAACGTATGGCCAACTCATCTTTGACAAAGCAGGAAAGAACATCCAATGGAAAAAAGACAGCCTCTTTAACAAATGGTGCTGGGAGAACTGAACAGCAACATGCAGAAGGTTGAAACTAGACCACTTTCTCACACCATTCACAAAAATAAACTCAAAATGGATAAAGGACCTGAATGTGAGACAGTAAACCATCAAAACCTTAGAGGAGAAAGCAGGAAAAGACCTCTCTGACCTCAGCCGTAGCAATCTCTTACTCGACACATCCCCAAAGGCAAGGGAATTAAAAGCAAAAGTGAATTACTGGGATCTTATGAAGATAAAAAGCTTCTGCACAGCAAAGGAAACAACCAACAAAACTAAAAGGCAACCAACAGAATGGGAAAAGACATTTGCAAATGACATATCGGACAAAGGGCTAGTATCCAAAATCTATAAAGAGCTCACCAAACTCCACACCCGAAAAACAAATAACCCAGTGAAGAAATGGGCAGAAAACATGAATAGACACTTCTCTAAAGAAGACATCCAGATGGCCAACAGGCACATGAAAAGATGTTCAGCGTCGCTCCTTATCAGGGAAATACAAATCAAAACCACACTCAGGTATCACCTCACGCCAGTCAGAGTGGCCAAAATGAACAAATCAGGAGACTATAGATGCTGGAGAGGATGTGGAGAAACGGGAACCCTCTTGCACTGTTGGTGGGAATGCAAATTGGTGCAGCCACTCTGGAAAGCAGTGTGGAGGTTCCTCAGAAAATTAAAAATAGACCTACCCTATGACCCAGCAATAGCACTGCTAGGAATCTACCCAAGGGATACAGGAGTACTGATGCATAGGGGCACTTGTACCCCAATGTTCATAGCAGCACTCTCAACAATAGCCAAATTATGGAAAGAGCCTAAATGTCCATCAACTGATGAATGGATAAAGAAATTGTGGTTTATATACACAATGGAATACTACGTGGCAATGAGAAAAAATGAAATATGGCCTTTTGTAGCAACGTGGATGGAACTGGAGAGTGTGATGCTAAGTGAAATAAGCCATACAGAGAAAGACAGATACCATATGGTTTCACTCTTATGTGGATCCTGAGAAACTTAACAGGAACCCATGGGGGAGGGGAAGGAAAAAAAAAAAAAAAAAAGGACGTTAGAGTGAGAGAGAGCCAAAGCATAAGAGACTGTTAAAAACTGAGAACAAACTGAGGGTTGATGGGGGGTGGGAGGGAGGGGCGGGTGGGTGATGGGTATTGAGGAGGGCACCTTTTGGGATGAGCACAGGGTGTTGTATGGAAACCAATTTGACAATAAATTTCATATATTAAAAAAAAAAGATAACAAAGACTGTCTATAAAAGGATGACCACTATCCTTTTGATCAAACTTCTCAATTAACATCTTGGTAAAATTGTAAGGGTAAATTGTTGCTAGATATAGGACTTGTTCAACTTTCAGGAAAAAACTCAGACTCCATCACCTATTATAATACTCTGATTTATACCTATTGTAATGCTCAGGTGAAAAACTGATAACTAAAGAGAGGGAATGGCTTGTCCCAAAATAAATGGAGAAAGTAACAAACCTATAACCAAAACATCTCTGGACTCCAATCTGGCTTACTAGGGGAAAACAAATACCAAACCTTCCTAAGACATATGGAAAAATCAACACAAATATACAAAGGCTATTCCTTTAATAAGTTGAATCTTTGCATCTGTAGAGAGTAGAACACCACTTGGCACGTAATCAGTAACTAAGAAATCTTTGGCACTTGAATAAGTAGCTAATATTTGTTGAGTTCTTCCATAATGCTAGATTCTATGATAAGTGATATGTATTATCTTTCAATTTCACACAGTCTGAGAGGATACAATTAATGTCCTCATTTTATTGATAATGATAAATTTCTATAAAATAACAGCTATTGTTTTTTTGAGATTTCCCAATAGATATCCAGTTGAGACTTTTTTGTTCAAGTTCCTCAAATCTTTGAGCTTTTTCTCCAAGATTAACGCTATTTTACTAGCTCCACACTCAATTCTTCCTTCAGAAATAACTATTTATACTCTTAATTTCACAACCACTCAACATTTTAGAAAAAGATTATCCTGTGGGCACTGAACCTTCTTATCCTGGATTGCTAGCTTAGTATACATAAAGAGCTATTTATTTTTTTTTTATATGAAGTTTATTGACAAATTGGTTTCCATACAACACCCTGTGCTCATCCCAAAAGGTGCCCTCCTCAATACCCATCACCCACCCGCCCCTCCCTCCCACCCCCCATCAACCCTCAGTTTGTTCTCAGTTTTTAACAGTCTCTTATGCTTTGGCTCTCTCTCACTCTAACGTCCTTTTTTTTTTTTTTTTTTCCTTCCCCTCCCCCATGGGTTCCTGTTAAGTTTCTCAGGATCCACATAAGAGTGAAACCATATGGTATCTGTCTTTCTCTGTATGGCTTATTTCACTTAGCATCACACTCTCCAGTTCCATCCACGTTGCTACAAAAGGCCATATTTCATTTTTTCTCATTGCCACGTAGTATTCCATTGTGTATATAAACCACAATTTCTTTATCCATTCATCAGTTGATGGACATTTAGGCTCTTTCCATAATTTGGCTATTGTTGAGAGTGCTGCTATGAACATTGGGGTACAAGTGCCCCTATGCATCAGTACTCCTGTATCCCTTGGGTAGATTCCTAGCAGTGCTATTGCTGGGTCATAGGGTAGGTCTATTTTTAATTTTCTGAGGAACCTCCACACTGCTTTCCAGAGTGGCTGCACCAATTTGCATTCCCACCAACAGTGCAAGAGGGTTCCCGTTTCTCCACATCCTCTCCAGCATCTATAGTCTCCTGATTTGTTCATTTTGGCCACTCTGACTGGCGTGAGGTGATACCTGAGTGTGGTTTTGATTTGTATTTCCCTGATAAGGAGCGACGCTGAACATCTTTTCATGTGCCTGTTGGCCATCTGGATGTCTTCTTTAGAGAAGTGTCTATTCATGTTTTCTGCCCATTTCTTCACTGGGTTATTTGTTTTTCGGGTGTGGAGTTTGGTGAGCTCTTTATAGATTTTAGATACTAGACCTTTGTCCGATATGTCATTTGCAAATGTCTTTTCCCATTCTGTTGGTTGTCTTTTAGTTTTGTTGGTTGTTTCCTTTGCTGTGCAGAAGCTTTTTATCTTCATAAGATCCCAGTAATTCACTTTTGCTTTTAATTCCCTTGCCTTTGGGGATGTGTCGAGTAAGAGATTGCTACGGCTGAGGTCAGAGAGGTCTTTTCCTGCTTTCTCCTCTAAGGTTCTGATGGTTTCCTGTCTCACATTTAGGTCCTTTATCCATTTTGAGTTTATTTTTGTAACTGGTGTGAGAAAGTGGTCTAGTTTCAACCTTCTGCATGTTGCTGTCCAGTTCTCCCAGCACCATTTGTTAAAGAGGCTGTCTTTTTTCCATTGGATGTTCTTTCCTGCTTTGTCAAAGATGAGTTGGCCATATGTTTGTGGGTCTAGTTCTGGGGTTTCTATTCTATTCCATTGGTCTGTGTGTCTGTTTTTGTGCCAATACCATGCTGTCTTGATGATGACAGCTTTGTAGTAGAGGCTAAAGTCTGGGATTGTGATGCCTCCTGCTTTGGTCTTCTTCTTCAAAATTCCTTTGGCTATTCGGGGCCTTTTGTGGTTCCATATGAATTTTAGGATTGCTTGTTCTAATTTCGAGAAGAATGCTGGTGCAATTTTGATTGGGATTGCATTGAATGTGTAGATAGCTTTGGGTAGTATTGACATTTTGACAATATTTATTTTTCCAATCCATGAGCAGGGAATGTCTTTCCATTTCTTTAAATCTTCTTCAATTACCTTCATAAGCTTTCTATAGTTTTCAGCATACAGATCCTTTACATCTTTGGTTAGATTTATTCCTAGGTATTTTATGCTTCTTGGTGCAATTGTGAATGGGATCAGTTTCTTTATTTGTCTTTCTGTTGCTTCATTGTTAGTGTATAAGAATGCAACTGATTTCTGTACATTGATTTTGTATCCTGCAACTTTGCTGAATTCATGTATCAGTTGTAGCAGACTTTTGGTGGAGTCTATCGGATTTTCCTTGTATAATATCATGTCATCTGCAAAAAGCGAAAGCTTGACTTCATCTTTGCCAATTTGGATGCCTTTGATTTCCTTTTGTTGTCTGATTGCTGATGCTAGAACTTCCAGCACTATGTTAAACAACAACAGTGAGAGTGGGCATCCCTGTCGTGTTCCTGATCTCAGGGAAAAAGCTCTCAGTTTTTCCCCGTTGAGGATGATGTTAGCTGTGGGCTTTTCATAAATGGCTTTTATGATCTTTAAGTATGTTCCTTCTATCCCGACTTTCTCAAGGGTTTTTATTAAGAAAGGGTGCTGGATTTTGTCAAAGGCCTTTTCTGCATCGATTGACAGGATCATATGGTTCTTCTCTTTTTTTTTGTTAATGTGATGTATCACGCTGATTGTTTTGCGAATGTTGAACCAGCCCTGCATCCCAGGAATGAATCCCACTTGATCATGGTGAATAATTCTTTTTATATGCCGTTGAATTCGATTTGCTAGTATCTTATTGAGAATTTTGGCATCCATATTCATCAGGGATATTGGCCTGTAGTTCTCTTTTTTTCCTGGGTCTCTGTCTGGTTTAGGAATCAAAGTAATACTGGCTTCATAGAATGAGTCTGGAAGTTTTCCTTCCCTTTCTATTTCTTGGAATAGCTTGAGAAGGATAGGTATTATCTCTGCTTTAAACGTCTGGTAGAACTCCCCTGGGAAGCCATCTGGTCCTGGACTCTTATTTGTTGGGAGATTTTTGATAACCGATTCAATTTCTTCGCTGGTTATGGGTCTGTTCGAGCTTTCTATTTCCTCCTGATTGAGTTTTGGAAGAGTGTGGGTGTTCAGGAATTTGTCCATTTCTTCCAGGTTGTCCAATTTGTTGGCATATAATTTTTCATAGTATTCCCTGATAATTGTTTGTATCTCTGAGTGATTGGTTGTAATCATTCCATTTTCATTCATGATTTTATCTATTTGGGTCATCCCCCTTTTCTTTTTGAGAAGCCTGGCTAGAGGTTTGTCAATTTTGTTGATTTTTTCAAAAAACCAACTCTTGGTTTCGTTGATCTGCTCTACAGTTTTTTTAGATTCTATATTGTTTATTTCTGCTCTGATCTTTATTATTTCTCTTCTTCTGCTGGGTTTAGGCTGCCTTTGCTGTTCTGCTTCTAGTTCCTTTAGGTGTGCTGTTAGATTTTGTATTTGGGATTTTTCTTGTTTCTTGAGATAGGCCTGGATTGCAATGTATTTTCCTCTCAGGACTGCCTTCGCTGCGTCCCAAAGCGTTTGGATTGTTGTATTTTCATTTTCGTTTGTTTCCATATATTTTTTGATTTCTTCTCTAATTGCCTGTTTGACCCACTCATTCGTGAGTAGGGTGTTCTTTAACCTCCATGCTTTTGGAGGTTTTCCAGACTTTTTCCTGTGGTTGATTTCAAGCTTCATAGCATTGTGGTCTGAAAGTATGCATGGTATAATTTCAATTCTTGTAAACTTATGAAGGGCTGTTTTGTGACCCAGTATATGATCTATCTTGGAGAATGTTCCATGTGCACTCGAGAAGAAAGTATATTCTCTTGCTTTGGGATGCAGAGTTCTAAATATATCTGTCAAGTCCATCTGATCCAGTGTCTCATTCAGGGCCCTTGTTTCTTTATTGACCGTGTGTCTAGATGATCTATCCATTTCTGTAAGTGGGGTGTTAAAGTCCCCAGCAATTACCACATTCTTATCAATAAGGTTGCTTATGTTTATGAGTAATTGTTTTATATATTTGGGGGCTCCGGTATTCGGCGCATAGACATTTATAATTGTTAGCTCTTCCTGATGGATAGACCCTGTAACTATTATATAATGTCCTTCTTCATCTCTTGTTACAGCCTTTAATTTAAAGTCTAGTTTGTCTGATATAAGTATGGCTACTCCAGCTTTCTTTTGGCTTCCAGTAGCATGATAAATAGTTCTCCATCCCCTCACTCTGAATCTAAAGGTGTCCTCAGGTCTAAAATGAGTCTCTTGTAGACAGGAAATAGATGGGTCTTGTTTTTTTATCCATTCTGATACCCTATGTCTTTTGGTTGGTGCATTTAATCCATTTACATTCAGTGTTATTATAGAAAGATACGGGTTTAGAGTCATTGTGATGTCTGTATGTTTTATGCTTGTAGGGATGTCTCTGGTACTTTGTCTCACAGGGTCCCCTTTAGGATCTCTTGTAGGGCTGGTTTAGTGGTGACAAATTCCTTCAGTTTTTGTTTGTTTGGGAAGACCTTTATCTCTCCTTCTATTCTAAATGACAGACTTGCTGGATAAAGGATTCTTGGCTGCATATTTTTGCTGTCTAGCACCCTGAAAATCTCGTGCCAATTCTTTCTGGCCTGCCAAGTTTCAAAAGAGAGATCAGTCACGAGTCTTATAGGTCTCCCTTTATATGTGAGGGCACGTTTACCCCTTGCTGCTTTCAGAATATTCTCTTTATCCTTGTATTTTGCCAGTTTCACTATGATATGTCGTGCAGAAGATCGATTCAAGTTACGTCTGAAGGGAGTTCTCTGTGCCTCTTGGATTTCAATGCCTTTTTCCTTCCCCAGATCTGGGAAGTTCTCAGCTATGATTTCTTCAAGTACCCCTTCAGCACCTTTCCCTCTCTCTTCCTCCTCTGGGATACCAATTATGCGTATATTATTTCTTTTTAGTGTATCACTTAGTTCTCTAATTTTCCCCTCATACTCCTGGATTTTTTATCTCTCTTTTTCTCAGCTTCCTCTTTTTCTATAACTTTATCTTCTAGTTCACCTATTCTCTTCTCTGCCTCTTCCATCCGAGCCGTGGTGGTTTGCATTTTGTTTTCCATTTCCTTTAAAGCGTTTTTCAGCTCCTCGTGACTGTTCCTTAGTCCCCTGATGTCTGTAGCAAGAGATTCTCTGCTGTCCTGTATGCTGTTTTCCAGCCCAGCGATTAATTTTATGACTATTATTCTAAATTCACTTTCTGTTATATTATTTAAATCCTTTTTGATCAGCTCATTAGCTGTTGTTATTTCCTGGAGTTTCTTCTGAGGGTAATTCTTCCGCTTGGTCATTTTGGATAGTCCCTGGTGTGGTGAGGGCCTGCAGGGCACTTCCCCTGTGCTGTGGTGTATAACTGGAGTTGGTGGGCGGGGCCGCAGTCCGACCTGATGTCTGCCCCCAGCCCACCACTGGGGCCACAGTCAGACTGGTGTGTGCCTTCTCTTCCCCTCTCCTAGGGGCGGGATTCACTGTGGGGTGGCATGGCCCGTCTGGGCTACTTGCACACTGCCAGGCTTGTGATGCTGGGGATCTGGCGTATTAGCTGGGGTGGGAAGGCAAGGTCACGGCGGCAGGGGGGGCAGGCTTAGCTCGCTTCTCCTTAGGTGATCCACTTCAGGAGGGGCCCTGTGGCAGCCGGAGGGAGTCAGATCGCTGCCGGAGGTTTGGCTCCGCAGAAGCACAGAGTTGGGTGTTCGCGCGGAGCGAGCAATTTCCCTGGCCGGAACCGGTTCCCTTTGGGATTTTGGCTGGGGGATGGGCGGGGGAGATGGCGCTGGCGAGCGCCTTTGTTCCCCGCCAAACTGAGCTCTGTCGTCCGGGGGCTCTGCAGCTCACCCTCCCTTTGTCCTCCAGCCTTCCCGCTTTCCGAGCAGAGCTGTTAACTTATGACCTCCCAGACGCTAAGTCGCGCTTGCTGTCGGAACACAGTCCGTCAGGCCCCTCCGCTTTTGCAAGCCAGACTCGGGGGCTCTGCTTGGCCGGCGAGCCGCCCCTCCGCCCCGGCTCCCTCCCGCCAGTCCGTGGAGCGCGCACCGCCTCGCCGTCCTTCCTACCCTCTTCAGTGGGCCTCTCGTCTGCTCTTGGGTCCGGTGACTCTGTTCTGCTAATCCTCTGGCGGTTTTCTGGGTTATTTAGGCAGGTGTAGGTGGAATCTAAGTGATCAGCAGGACGCGCGGTGAGCCCAGCGTCCTCCTACGCCGCCATCTTCCCAGAATCCCCATAAAGAGCTATTTAAAAGAATAAAATGGAAGAGAATCCTTATTGGGTTGGCATTTCAACAGCAGCTGTCTATATGGTCTAATTTCCCAGAAACTTTCCATTTGGTCTAATTAATTTTCAAGTGTTTTTCTGTCTTAGCTCTACTTATCCAAATACAAAAATAACAGGGATAATTAAAAAAAAATAAAATCTGAACCATTTGACAAGCTATACATTGATCTCTGTTAACCCTAACATATACCTCAAAAACTCCACTGAGAGTACTGGTTCCAGTAATGGCAGAGGAGGTTGTATGAGACTAATCCTACTATACGTGGCAATTATAAACTATGTACAAAATATTTTTAAACAATCATTTGCACTGTAGAGTAACCAAAAGCAGGCAGGAACTGGAGAGAATTTGACCTTCAGGAGGCGGGAGTTGCACTGGGTGAGGTATATTTTCATTCTGTTTTCTCCTTAGTGATATCCCCTGACCTACAAAATGGGGCAGCTGAACTTAACCAGAAGGTTGTATTCTTTCTGGTGTGAAGTATCTAAGTTGGGATTTAGGACTTCTAGAACAACTGATGATTGGAGAAAACCAAAAAAAAAAAACTAGGAAGTGGCGGGGGGGAGTACATGGAATAATCTCAGGGTCTACAAATAAACTCTCTCTCAAACCTTGCCTGACTCCTAACCCACACATGTACAGGGAAGATAGAAAGCAGCAGCTAGAAGATGTAAAATGTAATAAATATTTCAGCTTCTCCTTACAACAAAGAAGAAAAAGTTTGAAGAATAAGTCCCACCACGTTAGAAGGCTTAGAAACGCCTCAAGATTTCCACTAAAACTTCAGAAAGATCACATCTTGTAAGTAAAGTCTGTGTCTCAAACTAAGTGATTTTACACTAAGACTAAAAGCAAAAGCATATATCCCCTAATAAAGTGTAAACCCAATCCTCCACAATTCAATAAGATCAGCTAAAAACTCAACTTCCTGCTGCAAACAAAAGCAACATTCTTCCAAGGAAGATAACAAAACCTAGACACTTTATAACGTATCATCAGTAATGCCCAATATGTATTGAAATATGTGAAAATAGGGGCGCCTGGGTGGCGCAGTCGGTTAAGCGTCCGACTTCAGCCAGGTCACGATCTCACGGTCCGTGAGTTCGAGCCCCGCGTCAGGCTCTGGGCTGATGGCTCGGAGCCTGGAGCCTGTTTCCGATTTTGTGTCTCCCTCTCTCTCTGCCCCTCCCCCGTTCATGCTCTGTCTCTCTCTGTCCCAAAAATAAATAAAAAACGTTGAAAAAAAAATTTAAAAAAAAAAAAAAAAAGAAATATGTGAAAATAAAGAATATATGACAGTCAAAAGAAAAAGCAGTTAGTAGAAACAAATCCCAAGATGAGTCAGATGATAGAATTAACTACTAATATCAAGTATTATGTGCAAATTACATGAATATGTGCAAAAAATAATATAAAAATTATTAAAAGATAAGAAATAGGTACATTAAAAACTATATTAAAGAGCCAAGTTGAACTTCAAGAGCTGAAAAAGAAAAAACATGAGATAAAATATTCTCTACATGGACTTAAAAGGTTGAACAAATGGATCTGTGAACATGAAGACCATCAATAAGTTTCCAATCTGCGAAATAAAAAATAAACACAATGAAATGAATATTCAGTGACCTATAGGAAAATATCAAGTTGTCCAACATATGTGTAATTGAAAATCCATAAATTGAAGAAAGAAAGATTTGGAAAGGAAATGAGGGCAAATACTGACATTAATTAATTATTCATGATATTAACTTATTCAACCAAGAAATAGAGTGAACTTCAAGCAGGATAAATATAGGGGACAGAATACCAACACCCATTAGAGTCAGATACTAAAAGCAAAAAGTCTTCTTTTTTTATTTTTTAATGTTTATTTATTTTTGAGAGAGAGAGAGATGGTGACAAAGAATCTGAAATAGGCTCCAGGCTCTGAGCTGTCAGCACAGAGCCCAATGCAGGGCTTCAACTCACAAACCATGAGATTGTGACCTGAGCCAAAGTCAAACACACAACTGACTGAGACACCCAGGCTACCCAAAATAAAAACAGTCTTAAAAGGAGCCAGAGGGAAAATAACACAATGCATATAAGATTACAGTAGTAGGAATGACTATCTTCTCATTAGAAACAGTGGAGGCCAGAAAAAAATGAACCGCATTTTCAAAGTCCTGCAAGAAGAAAACTGTCAACTAGAATTCTATATCCTGTGAAAATGTCCTTCAAAAAAAAAAGTTAAGGATATGTTAAGCAAAAAAATTGAAATAATTTATCACCAGCAGACCTATATTAAAAATTCAGGCAAAAGGAAGTTTTACAAGTTAAAGGGAAATAACACCAGATGGAAACAAATCTACAGGAGGAAAAGAGAACCGAAACATTACATGTACACCTAAATTTTTTAAAATGCTTTATGATCTTAATTTCTTTAAAAGAAAACTGATGTTTTATGTCACCATAGAACATTGATGTTGTATAACATGTATATATAAAATACATAACTAAATAGATGGGTGTAGATAGAATTATACTATTAACAACGTCTCACACTTGGGACACCTGGGTGGCTCAGTCAGTTAAGCATCTGACTCTGGCTCAGGTCATGGTCTCATGATTCATGAGATCAAGCCTCATGCGAGCCTCTGCTTGGGATTCTCTCTCTCCCTCTCTCTCTTCCCTTTCCCCACTCTCTTTATGTCTCTCATTCTCTCTCTCTCTCAAATATTTTTTAAGAGTCTTACATTTTACATAGAATGGTAAAATATTAACACTAATCCTTGATAAGCAGGTGTTTGTAATCTCTAAAGAAAGTGATAAACAGTAATACAAATATAAAGGAAATAAAATAATTAAGATAGAATGGTAAAAATATTTGATTATAGCAAAAGGAGAAAAAGATGAAAAGAGAAACAAAAATATAGGTGGCTCAATCATATAGGAAAGAGTAAACTTAAATCCAAACATATTCATAATTACATTAAATATAAACAGAGAAAGAGCCTAAAAGATCAAGACTGCCAGACCAGATCACAAAAAATAAAAGTAAAGGTAAAATATAACTACGATGCCTACAAGCAGTATTTTTTTCTAGATAAAAAACATAGGCTGAAAATAAAAGAATGGGGAAAATATAATGGGCAATTACAAAATACTACAAAAATAAGAAATATAAAATATTTGAACAATACTATAAATGACCTTGATCTGATTAACATATATAGACATTGAAACTACTCCTGCAAAATATACACATTCTGTTTAAGTACTTATTCTGTGTTCACAAAGATAAACTATATCTTGGGTCATAAAATAAGTATTAGTAAATGTTAGAAGAGTGAAATCTTATGGAGTATATTCTCTGACAACAATTGAATTAGAAATCAAAAAAAAGAAAATATATTTTAAAAACAAAGGGGCTTAAGAGCACATTTATCTTGAGCAACTGAGAAATGCTTAGAATTATTGAATCATATTGTACCCCTGAAAGTAATACAACACATGTTATGCTTCAATTAGAAAAACAAGTACTTGGAAATTGAACAACACACACGTAAATAACCACTGAATCAAAAAGATTTCAAACTGAATGATGATGAAATATAACATGTCATTTTTTGGATGCAGCTAAAGAAGTATTGAAAAGGAAATGAATAATTTTTCATGTGTAAATTCAAAAGGTGAAAAGTTCCAAAATTGTTATAATTCATCATATTAAAAGAATAAAGCAGAAAACCATACAATCATCTTAATAGGTACAGAAAAAAATATCACACATTCATAATTTAAAAATAAACTCCCAGTAAACTAGGAATTTAGGGAATTTTCTCAGGGTTATTTTTTTTAATTTTTTTATTTTTAATCTTTATTTTTGAGAGAGAGAACATGAGCAGAGGAGGAGCGGAGAGAGAGGGAGACACAGAATCTGAAGCAGGCTCCAGGCCTTGAGCTGACAGCACAGAGCTGGACGCTGAGCTGGAACTCACCAACTGCGAGATCATGACCTGAGCCGAAGTTGGATGCTTAACCGACTGAGCCACCCAAGTGCCCCTCTCAGGGTTATTTCAAAAAACCTATAGCCAACATCATACTTAAAGGTGAGATATTGAACACTTGCCCTGAGATTGACAACAAGACAAAGATTTCCATTCTCCATATATATATTTATCTTAGCATGAGTGGGGGAGTGCAGCAGAGAGAGAAAGAGAGAATCCCAAGCAAGCGCCACACTCATTGCAGAGCCGGACATGGGGCTTGATCCCATGACCCTAGGATCATGACCTGAGCCGAAATCAAGAGTCAGACACTCTACCGAATGAGCCACGGAGGTGCCCTGTCTCACTACTTCTATTTAACATTTTACTTGAAGTTTTAGAACAATAAGGCAAGAAGAACAAACTCCCATCAATTGGAATGATGAAATAGCTGTCTTTATTCACAGATGGCAAAATCTTGTACATAGGAATTTCAAAGGAGTTTACAAAATGATGACTAAGTCAAATAAGTGAACTAAGCAAAGTAGCATTATAGAAGATCAATAAAAAAATCACTTGTATTTCTATATACAAACATTGAAAATAAATTTTTAATAAATAGAATTTTTAAATAATCCCATTTATATTAACATCAAAACCAAAAATACTTAGGAATTAATTTAATAAAAGACATGTAAATCCTCCACACCAAAAACTACAAAACATTGTTGAGAAAAATCTAAGACCTAAATAAATAAAGATTAAAAACCATGTTTATGAATTTAAAGAGCCAGTATAGTTATCAGAGTTCTTCACAAATTGTTCTATAGATTCAATACACTCCTATTATAATACCAAATGATTTTTTCGTATAAATTGACAGAATTCTATACAAACACATAGCTAGAATAGCAAAATAATTATGAAAAGAACACAGTTGATTCAAGTTTGGGTTCAAGAGTTACTGAAAAATTATACCAATCAAGGCAGGGTATTAGAGTTATAAACATAGGCAAATACATCAATGAAATATGATACAGTCTAGAAACAGACCTACATATACATATATTTAATTTTTTACAAAAATGTCAAGGCTATTCAACATGATGCTTAAATTTCCAATAAGTACATATTGTTTGTACTTATTGGCAAACCAAATCATAGTGACAGAAATCAGAACAGTGGTTGCTTGTGAGACATAATGCTTAGAAACTTTCTGGAGTGAGGGAATGATTTTGTATCTCAGGATAGTATTTACGTTTATCAAAACTCGAACTATATATTTAGGATATACAGCATTTCATTGGTATAAAATTTATTTTCATTACAAAAATGCAAGAAAGAAAAATATGTTCCAACTTTTATGGAAAACAATGCTTCCTCTAAACAGGTAATTTCTTTCACTTATTACTGAAGAAATATTCACCCAAACATAAAAGTAGAAATAATAAAACAATGAATGCCATATATCCATTTCTCAGCTTCAGTAGCTGTGAACTTTATGCTAATCTCAAGAAATCTCTTAACTTTATTAATGAGAAAGACATAGTGATACCTGGAACAAAATTCTTAACTGAATTAGACTGAATTTGGAAGACACATGCAAAAAGAGTTTCATAAAACTTTGGTACGTTCGCCTCCATAATAATTACCTCATCCTATCTTGTATCTAAGTTATTAATTTATACCTCAATCACCAAAAAGGATAATTAAATTCTTGAAAGCATAATTCCCCTCTGCTCCACTTTGTTTCCCAACCCACCTAATCTTTTCTTTAGGAAGGTGAAAGAAGGTCCATGTAGAAAGTTGCATATAAAAAAAAAAAAAGTTGCATTTTTTTAAGTGTACAACTGAGTAGTTTTCTGTATGGTCACAAGTTTGTGCTATCATTACAACATTTCTATCATTCCCCCAAGATGCCAGTACTCATTAATAGTCATTCCCTATTTCCCTCTCCTCCTAGCCCCTTACTCCACTAATTTACTTTCTGTCTCTATGGATTTACCTATTTGGCATTTCATATGAATGGAATCCCATAATATGTGGTCTTTTGTGTCTGGCCTCTTTCCCTTAGCATAATGTTTTCAAGGTTCATTCATGTTGCAGTATGTATCAGTACTTCTATTTGATGACTGAATAATGTTCAATCATATGAATACACCACATTTTTTATGGGAGTCTGGCCCATAGGAATTGCTCAATTAAACACTTTGTCTTTTAACCAAAAGAGAAAATTTAAAACTTTTTCAAAATTGTGATTTGAAAACTGCAGGATTTCACTTTGATCTTTAAAGCAGGTGCTTTAATGTCAATTTCAGTAGGCTTTATATTACTAAATTGCTAAATTGTTTCTAAGAGATTTACTAGTTTCTCTCAAAGGATGCTTTGGGGTCTTAACAAATAGATTCTTCTTGCTTTCTGGTCTGGAGTCCAGCGCCCATCACAGACAGTTCAGCATTTCTACATTACAAATTCCAGATCCCTGGATATTTTTGAGAAGCCAAAAAGTGCATCACAATAGAGTGAAAAATTGATTGTTTTCCCCCATTGCTTTATTATTTTTCTGCTGATCATGTTACCCAAGGAAATTCTGATGAGGGCTTTTTCCATGCTATTTACATGCTAAAGTATAAAGGAAAAAGAAATTACTTTCTTGAAAGTCTCCAGGACATTGGTGTTGCAATCTTTCTTAATCCACACTTTGAATCACAGTCTTGCAATAGTAATTGAGCTGTCCGGGGTGAGAAGGGCAGGAGGCTTATTTCTATCATCTGAGTCAGGGGGGTGTTTGCCATTTTGTTGGACAGATTTATTTGAAATGTGAAGTTTTCTTGAATCTCAAGAAAAGGGTAAATGGATGAAAATCCCTTTAAAAAAATCTTTCCTGATACCTTTGCTTCACTTCACATGAGTGAATATGGCACTTATACAGATGCCACATTGAGGAGAGTCATTGCACAAGACTGTCTTTGATTCAGAATCGTGTCTGATTTGATGTCTTCTCAAACTATAAACTGTAGTGACTATATTTTGATTTACTTGTCTAATGTTCAATTTCAGAGGTTATATAAACAGCTACATTTTTTCAATCAACTTAAAGAAGAGAAAATTAAAATCCTTTATGGACCAGAATGATAAGAATATTTTGTTAGTCTTTTAAGTGGTATATAAATTAGCGTTTATGGACAGGATCGGGACCTGAATGAAACTGGAAATGAGATAAATGAAATCTGGTTGTAAACAAAAAGAGTATGGACTATTTACCACAGTAGTGATAACACAGTTCTTTAGGATGTTAGCACTGCCTTTGGCTATCATAACAATGGGACATTGTGAAGTGGACTGATAAAAAATGCCCAAGCTAATTTTAGTTTGGAATAGACTTCTACCATTTGTGAAAGAAACGAAGCAAACAACCTTGCCTATTTTTACTTATTGATCTTAATTTAATAAAGAAGGTTATAAGAGATGCAACCATTTCAACAATAAACTTAATGGTATTTAGTTCATGTATTGTAGATTATTGTGTTTCCTTTTTTCAGATTTTAGAACCAGGGCGAAGCATGAGTCCGATATCTTGCCTAAGAGCAGGAGATAGAATTACATTAATTTTGGATGCCCTTCCAACTCTGTGATTCATTGCAGCTTAATGTAGAGCCCCAAAAGACTTGCTTATTGACTAAGACATTAAACTTGACACCCCAAAAATAAACAAAGGAAAATTTGTTTTGACGCAAAAGAGAAATTTGCCAAAGTGTCTCAGTTCTCTGGAAAATCCTGGAATCCCAGAATCAAACGAATAAGCTTATTATTCCTTTACTAGAAATATCAAATTATGTTTTCTGATAAGAGTGAGCAATAAAAGCCTTTTTAAAAAAGAGAGGAAATGGAATATATATTTATCTCTTAATGATGCTTTCAAAGATCTCCAATCTTTAGCGGTAATCTAATTTGCAGTCTGATTTAAGTATTTTCCTACTTTAATCTCAAAGAAGAAATGCCATTCATCTAAAATAAAGTGTTTCATACTATTAATTTCCAAATATCTTATACAAGTCCATAGCTCAACATATGTTTTGTTTCTTATTTTTTTCCCATCAAGTTTTGGCTCACTTTTTCTCACGTTATGTAGAAATGAAGAGTTTACAGATCTTTAGTGGAAATAAATGTGACCAAAATTCAAGTCTGAAGTTATTTAGTTGTATAATCATCGTTTTCCAATTTTTCTGTTTAATTCTTACTCCATTAACTGACCACAGCTGTCAGTATTGGCTCCCTAATAACTCCTTCTGAACTTGTAGTACCCTAGAACTCAAAGGAGGAGTTCATTGAGTACTGATGACCCGGCGTGTTCACATAGACCTCATCCCTAATCTCAAGAAATTCTCTGGCAATTTTATGCAAAGATTAAACCATGCCACACATTCCCTTTATGCTTAATGTATCTTCACTTAAAGGTGAAAATAGCCTTGCGTCAGCAGGGCAGGGAAGGGTAGGTATGTTTTAGTGTGTACGTGTGTAAAAACTGATTATAAGCTCAAGAAAGCAAGAAGTGTAATTTTTAAAATTCTTCTGTAATTAAATTTTATTTCTATTTTAAGATCACTTTTTCCAGATAGGGGAAACCTAATCTTGATCAATTCATGGTCCAATTCCTTAAAAGACTCCTAAATTATGTGAACTTTAGTCTCTTCATTTGAAACATAAGATTTGAGTCTCTCTCAAAGGACTCTTCTACACCAAGGCATTCTAACAAGATCATAGATAACGCTCAGAGCACTGTCTGGTGCTGAGGACAGGACATCTTCCATGAACACTGCCATTATGACTACATAGAGATTTAAATTATCTAGAGTCATTTTAACCTTCATTGAAATGACAGTTCCTCACCTTGGATGTAAATAGGTTCTAACTGTAAGACTTAATGGAAAGTATAAAAGGACGATGTATCTACCATTTTGTTTAGTTAAACTGACCAGATTTTTCTGTTTGAAAAGGCATTTGGTTTTTAAGTTTAGAGAGGATATGATATGTTTAGAGGGAAGAAGAAGAAACAGCAGGGTATGACTTTATTCCACATGTATTCAGAAATCTGAAAAGGAGAGATACAAGAGACAATCCAAGAAAGTGCAGAATTGTAGAAATCAAGGGAGAAAATCAGTTCAAATACAAGAGTAGTTACCTGGAGTAAATGGTCCCTAAGGTCAAATGAGATGAAAACAGACAATGTCCATTGGTGACTCCGGTGACTGTAGTTTTGATGGTGAGAGGTAAGTACAAGGTTGAAAGTGGGTTTGGGAAATTTGTAACTGAAGATGAGAGAAGAATGTAACAAGGCTGAGAAAGAGCAACAGCTGGAGAAAACTCTGTGAATGGCTCCACTTTGCTATATTTAAATGTGGATGGGAACAGGGAGAGGGGGCAGATTCTGAGAGCCACTGAGAACAGAACTGTGAGGAAAGGGAGTCCAGAATATCAAGAGAATGACTGAGGATGCATGTCAGTCTGCAGGTGCAATCACAACAACCTGTTCTATAGCCGGGATGCTGGGTGTTTGGGTCTTGAATTAGGATGATAAATCCTGGGTCTTTGGATTTTAAAAGCCAAATGAATGTTTTAATGTAAAATTATATTTTACTCCTGGAATAGGAATAATAAAGATTATTAACACAAGAGTAGGTTAATGTAAGCAGAGAAATTATAAAATAGAAATGAAACAATAACGTAATTTTGAGGTTTATATGAGCTCTTCTTTCAGAGGGAATATTTCATTTTATTAATAATTGATAATCTGACAAATATACATGGTCAGCTTTTCATATCAATCTTTTTTTAAAATTTTATTTAAATCCAAGTTAACATATAGTGGAATAGTGGCTTCAGGAGTAGAATTTAGTGATTCAGCACTTACATATAACACCCAGTGCTCATCCCAACAAGTACCCTCCTTAATGCCCATCACCCATTTAGCCCATTCCCCACTCAACACCCCTCCAGCAGCCTTCAGTCCTCTGTATTTAGGAGTCTCTTATGGTTTGCCCCTCTCTCTCTGTTTTTATCTTATTTTTCCTTCCCTTACCCGTGTTCATCCGTTGTGTTTCTTAAATCCCATATATAAGTGAAATCATATGATATTTATCTTCCTCTCACTTATTTCACTTAGCATAATACACTCTCATTCCATCCACATTGTTGCAAATGGCAAGATTTCATTCTCTTTGCTGCATAATATTCCATTGTGTGTGTGTGTATATATATATATATACACACACATATATATACACACACACATACACCGCTTCTTCATTCATTAGTCAATGGACATTTGGGCTCTTTCCATAATTTGGCTATTGAGCAACCACCTTGATATTTTCCAAAGTGGCTGTACCAGTTTTCATTCCCACCAACAATGCAAAAGTGTTCCCCTTTCTCCACAGCCTTGCTAACATTTGTTGTTGCCTGAGTTGTTAATTTTAGCCATTCTGACAGGTGTGAGGTGATATCTCATTGTAGTTTTGATTTGAATCTCCTTGGTGATGAGTGATGTTGAGCATCTTTTCATGTGTGTTAGCCATCTGAATGTCTTCTTTTGAAAAGCGTTCATGTTTTTTACTTATTTCTTCTCTGGATTACTTGTTTTTTGGGTGTTTTTCAATAAATGCTTTATAGATTTTGAATACTAACCCTTTACCTGATATGTCATTTGTAAATATCTTCTCCCATTCCATCAGTCGCCTTTTAATTTTGTTGATTATTTCCTTTGCTGTGCAGAAGGTTTTTCTTTTGCTTAAGTTCCAATAGTTCATTTTTGCTTTTGTTCCCCTTGTCTCCTGAGACATGTCTAGTAAGAAGTTGCTAGGGCTGTGGTCAAAGAGGTTGTTGCCTATTTTCTCCTCTAGGATTTTGATGGTTTTCTGTCTCATGTTTAGGTATTTCATTCATTTTGAGTTTATTTTTGTGTATAGTGTGAGAAAATGGTCCAGGTTCACTCTTCTGCATGTAGCTATTCAGTTTTCCCAACACCATTTGCTGAAGAGACTGTTTTTTTTCCATTGGATATTCTTTCCTGCTTTGTCAAAGAGTAGTTGGCCATACATTTGTGGGTCCATTTCTGGGTTGTCTATTCTGTTCCATTGAGCTATGTGTCTGTTTTTGTGCCAGTATCATACAGAATCATCTTCATGATTACAGCCTTGTAATACAGCTTAAAAAACAATATTCAGATAAAGTTGCCACCTTTTTTAATGTGTCAAAGACCTTTTTTACTTGATGAAGCATTCTTGGTTGGTAGTTGCTTTCTTTCAGCATTTTGAATATATCATCCCATTCTCTCCTGGTCTGCAAGATCTCTGCAGAGAAATTTCCTGATAACTTTATGGGGGTTCTCTTGTATGAGATAAGTTTTTTTTGTCTCTTGCTGCTTTCAAAATTCCCTGTCTTTGATTTTAGGTAGTTTTAGTATAATGTGTCTTGGAGAAGATCAGAAGATCATTTGATTAAAATTTGGGGATGAC
Source organism: Lynx rufus (assembly GCF_022079265.1). Taxonomy (NCBI): domain Eukaryota; kingdom Metazoa; phylum Chordata; class Mammalia; order Carnivora; family Felidae; genus Lynx; species Lynx rufus. The sequence continues at coordinate 25,866,087 of NW_025814826.1, read as the reverse complement.
ATATTGGCTTCATGAAATTGAAATCTTTCCCAATTTGGGAAAGTCCTTAGCCATTACTTCTTTAAATAAGCTTTCTCCCTTTCTTCTCCTGAGATTCTAATGATGCATACATTGTTTCCCTTGATGGTGTCCCATAAGTCTTATAGACTTTCTTTATTCCTTTTCATTCTTTTTCCGTTTTGCTCACCTGACTGGATAGTTTCACTTGATATGTCTTCTACCTCATTGATTCTTCTTCTTCAAATCTGTTGAAGCTCCCCATTGAACCCTTCACTCACTGATTGTATTCTTCAGCTCCAAAATTTCTCTTTGTTGCTTTTTTTGTTTTCTTTTTGTTGCACTGCTCAATTTATTCTTGTATTGTTTTACTGATATTACTACATTATTTTTCTGTATTTCTTGTAGCTCTCTGAGCATCTTTAGTTATTTTGAATTCTTTGTTGGGCAATTTCTGCATTTCTTTGGGGCTTGTCACTAGAAGTTTACTATATTCCTTTGACAAGGTCATGCTTTCCTAATTCTTTGTGATTCCTGCAGCCTTGCACAGATATCTGCACATTTAAAGAGGCAATGACCCCTTACTTTATAGGCTAACTTTAGTAAGGAAAGACTCACCTGCACGTGGGGTCACACAAGCCTGCTGTAACCCCAGGTCTAATAGTGCAGGGTGCCAAGTTTGGAGAAGTGTGGTGACAATGGATCTGGGAGTCATGATGTCTTTTTGGCTCAGGCCACAGTGTCTGTAATATTGACAATTACATGATCCTTGGAAAGCACAGTGTAAAGTCCACAGAGACTGTTAGGGCAGTTGGGGTCCTCAGTGGTGCCTCCAGGTCCAGCATCTAGAGACCAAAGTGAGAAGCAGTAATAGCTGAAGCCAGTGGCATACACATACTTGGCTATAGGGGCCAGGTGCAAGTGTCTATCTACTCGCAGGGGCTAGTTTCAGACACACATGTAGTGGCAGAGGTCAGGACACATAGCAAGGGATGGAGCCAACCGTAGGCTCAATGACAGCTGCACGGGCCCTGACTGTTAGCATGCTCTCCTGTAGCTGCACAATCTCCCCTTGAATGTGGGCATGACAATTTAGGCTAGTGACAGCGGTTCAGCTGGAACCATTCCAGTACACAGATAAAATTGGTTAGCTGCAGGTGATCACAGTAGTGTAAGCCAGTGACACAAGACAGGGCCTAATCCAGCCCACAAGCAGCTGTGGGGACCCTGGCTATTGGGCATTCTCTCCCATGGCTGCACAGTCTCCCTCCAGGCACGTGCAGTGTAATGGAGACCAGTGACTGGCATCGGGCCAGCAGCATGCAAGTGCAGAAATGGAGGGGCTAGCTCAAAGCATGCACACAGTGGTGAGTGCCAGCCACAGGAATCTAAGCTGGCATCTTATACAGTCACATAGGCCTAAGCTGGCTCATTGGTAGTGGAGGGGGCATGGGGAGCAAGTGGGAAGGGCCTTAGCTGCCTGGCATCAATGAAGTGAATGCCTGTGGGGCCAAAGCTGGTGAAATCTGCAAGGGAGTTTGTAGTGGCTGTGCTGGACTTTGGTTTCTTCGGTGGCAAAGTCTGCTGGGTTTGTCTACAGAACAGGTCACTGTGAACCGTAACTGCTCTTGCTGTGTACCTGCTCCTGGAAGCCCCTGCTTTTCTATCTCAATAGGTCTCAGCTTTTCCAGGCTGGGAGGTGGGGGGAGACGGGGGGAAGAAACCAAAGTGGGACTTTTGTGCAATACCCCAGAAGTGCTTGCCCGCATTCTTCCTTTCCTGACAAGATGAATTCTTTCTAGCTGGGAAGTTGCCCCTCGGTGCTGAGCAACGCTGGTTTGGAGGATGGGGTGCTGCAAACAAAATGAAGCTGCTTTCCTTCTTTTGCAGCTATTCTCAGGTTTTTTGTTCCATTGTCTTGCTTGGAAAGTGAAATCTAGAGCTCTCCCAGAGCTGTTTTTAATGCCTGGATAGCTATCTAATTTTTTATCTTTGTTGGGAGGAGAGAGGATGGAGTCTCCTACACCACAGTTTTGGTGATGCCATTTTCTTCAAAGACTTTTTTTGACTACCTAATGCCATCATCTTTTTAAAAAGTAGAAAGAAACTAATCTCTGGGGGAAATATGACAGTTCCTTAAATTTGACAAAATTCACTTTATGAAATTCTAGCTACATATTTTTATTTTGTACTAGACTAACAAAGTTCATTACAGAACTTTGCTCTCATGCAAAAAAAAAAAAAAAAACACCCAGCATTTGGGAACCAAGTTACAGGTCAGGCAGACCTCAACAGTCTGCTTATTGTGCTGGGCTTGTTTTTTTTACTTGATAGATTAATACTCCAGTGAACAATTCCCTTCTTACCATACTAGTAAGCCTTCCCCTGGTCTCCCAGTTCACATACAGAATGACCCAGTTTCTCTACCAATGAATCAATTTCTGTTTCCCTGTTTTTTAACTGGTCTCTAGGTCCTTTGAGAGTAAAGACTGCCCTTCAGCTTAATGTAGCGAAATGTGTAGCTCAAATGTTTCAGTGAATGAACGGATAAAGAATAGATGGATGAATGAATAAAATCTCAGAATTTTGATAACTGTCCACTTATTGGAGCCCCATACAATGCTTGCTTCATTTGTACTTGGACATTCTGAAAAATGCATGTATCTGAAACTTTGACCCTACGTGTTTGCATATGACCTTCCGTTGCTATTGCCTCTCCAGTAGTGTTGGGCTCTTGTTTCTGTATTCAGTCTTTACATTTGCTCTCCTGTGGTAATGCCTGCAATTCTCTCAACTTCAGAAAGTTCAATTATAATCACCAGACAAGCTTTCAAGGAAGACTTTTTCATTTTTTCACAAAGTGAAAAATCATCCTGAAAGGTTTTTTTAATCAATATTTTCACCTATTGAGATTGTACAAAGATATATTAGAGTCTCATAAATCAAACTATGCCTAATTGCAGAAATCATTTAGTAAAATCTAATTTTTTTTGGACCTGGATCAAATTGTGGCCTCAAGAATGGAGTTGTAATCCAGTCATCGTCGTCATCATCATCATCATCATCATCATCTTGTCAAAGTTCCTTATCAGACTATCCACTAGCACTGAACTGAAAGAAAATCTAAAAAGTAAGCCCTGTATGTAAGTGAACTCCTCGATAAGGGAACATATAAAGAGAGGAGAAGGCATCATAGGAAAATACTCATATGGAAGCCTGGAAGTAAACATGGGGCGCTATGAGAAGAAATGAGACTCTGAAAAGCCAAAGTATACCCCACATCCCTTCAAAAGTGTGTGACTTCCCCCATTCATAGACTTAGCCCTTGAGATTACTATAGACATTATCAGGTCTTCTCTTGTGAAATGCAACTATCCTAGCCAGAGGTAATATATTATTATTTAAAAAATTCTTTAACTTAGTTTGTTCTGTCATTAAGATCTATGACAAATGTTTTGAATGGTAACATGAAAGTGCAAGATATGATTTAAAGAAAATTCTTTCAAAAGAACTCAGAAATTTTAAATAGAAAACTATGCCTCCACCATTTCATGTTTTGGTCTGATCAAGATACAGTGTGTGTTGGGCAATGGGGGTTAAATAACAGTTATGTCTGTGAGTAGAGGTAGCACAAATAAAAGATTGTAAATAGAGAGCTACCTTCTATGGTGAGTAAAATTCTCAGAGCCAGTCTTAAATAGTTTAGGAATAAGATTGATAATTTCCTTTCAAAAGAAATAATCTTTTAGGTTATAACTTTAACTTCAATTTGTATATTAAATTTTAAGTTATAAATACCTAAAAACTGTAACATTAAGGATTATTCCCTTTCAGAGTTAGAATAACAAAATGTAGAAATTGTGATGACTACCGGTTCGATGGGAAACAGAGTGAGAGCCACTACAAAGTTTATGCCAATTTTCTTGCACATAATGAGCTCTATCTCATTAATCTTTTCAAGTTACTTCAGCACTTCAGCACATGGCCATAAAAGTTCAAATAGCACTCTCCACTCAGTCTTTTTATTTTATGCTCCAATAGTTCAAAGGTTAGAACAAAAGGAAACCAAAACTGAGTCAGTTTATAAGCTGCTGAATCCATTTGCTCTTTAGCAACAGTTTGATATCTGTGGTACTTCCTTTTTAAATGAAACTCAGGGTGACCCTATGAAGTCATAAAGTCGCATATGCATAAATCTGCCACTTGCATAACAGAGTAAAAGTAAACAAAAGGCAAGTAGCCTTAGTCTTTCATTATTTCATTATTTGTACTTCATTACAAATCTAAGACTTTTTTTAATATCAAATACCCTGCCCACCGAATTCAAATCCTGGACTTTTCAGAAAATACAAACTTGTTAACTTGAACTCTGGTAAAATGCAAATTTGACGATAGGGAAGAACTATCAGGATACTTTCAGATTACTACGTTAAAGATTGACTAATTAGAGTTTCTGAAGGGCAGGTATTAACAACATGAATTTGCAGATGTCTTAAAACATCCTCTTAAAAATTATATCAAAACCAAATATTTTATGAAAAAGGAAATATTTGTGCTTTGAATGATTTGATCCGCCAACAATTGTTACTGACATCAGTTTGCTATATATATTTCTAAACAGAACTACTTTCTGTGCTGGTTGGCAAAAATGTGTCAGCACTTTAAATATTTTAGGAAATTCATGATTTCCTATAGAAAATTATGCTCTTTGGAAAGCCTGGGTGGCTCCGTCTGGATCTCGTGGTTCATGAGTTCAAGCCCTGAGTCAGGCTCTGTGCTGACAGCTCAGAGCCTGGAACCTGCTTCATTCAGCTCCTGTGTCTCCCTCTCTCTCTGCCCCTCTCCTGCTCACACTCCTTTTCTCTCAAAAATAAACATTTTAAAAATTAAAACAATATATTTAAAAAATAACTTATCAGACTCAATAGCCAAAAAACAAATAATCCAGTGAAGAAATAGGAAGAATATATAGACATTTTTCCAAAGAAGACCTACAGATGGCTAACAGACACATGAAAAGATATTCAACATTACTTATCATCAAGGAATGCAAATCAGACCATGGAGATATCCCCTCACACTTGTCAGAATGGCTAAAATTAACAACACAGGAAACAAGATGTGGGCAAGGATGCAGAGAAAGGGGAACACTCCTGCACTGTTCATGGGAATATAAACTGGTGTAGCAACTGCGGAAAACAGTGTGGAGGTTCTTCAAAAAGTTAGAAATATCTACCTTATGACGTAGCAATTGCGTAGGTATGTATGTACCCAGAGGATACAAAAAATACTGTGTCAGGGACACATGCATCCTGATGTTTATAGCAGCATTACCAACAATAGCCAAATTATGGAGAAACCAAATGTCCATTGACGGATGAATGGATAAAAGAGGTGGTATATTTACAGAATGGAGTATTACTCAGCCATAAAAGAGACTGCCATTTGCAAGGACATGGATGGAGCTAAAGACTAAGTTAGAGAAGGATAAATACCATATGATTTCACTCATATGTGGGATTTAAGAAACAAAACAGATGAACATTGGGGGAAAAAAGAGGTAAACTATAAAACAGACTAGAGAACAAACTGGGGGTTGCTGGAGGGGAGGTGGGTGAGAGGATGGGTTAAATGGGTGATGGGTATTAAGGAGAGCGTTTGTGATCAGCACCGAGTGTTGTATGTAAGTGATGAGTCACTAAATCCTACACCTACAACTAATATTTCACTGTATGTTAACCAACTAGAATTTAAATAAAAACTTGGAAGAAAAAAAAGAATAACAGTTGTATATATATCAATGTGGCTAAATCTAAAAAATAAAGTGTGGAATTAGGGTATGATTATATAAATTGTTTAATGCAAAATGATACTATATATTTTATTGACATATATTCCGCATATGTAGCCAAAAGTAGCAGAAATGACAAATAGAAATTTTATCATGAGGAGAAATAAATAAAATTGAGAATACATATACAGAGAACCCAAATATATCTGAATGTTTTATCTCTCTTTAAATTTTTTAAAGTACAAAAATAACAATATGAATTTAAAACAAATCACAAAGTGAATCCTAATTAAAACTAGTCAAATTATCATGAAAAGCATATAATTCACGAATAAGTAACTGTAAATACTGGACTCCTTGCTCCGCCCTGGTTTAGAGCTTTAGGTCTTTAAGAAGCATATTGCTCAAGTTCTTTGGGCCTTACTTTCCTCATCTGTATAAAGAGAGAGTTAAACAAGACCATCTCTAAGATTCCTTGACAGCTATAAAATTTAACTGAAAGCACTTTAGAGGATTTGCAGCAACCAAAGCATGAATTATGATTTGGATTTTTATTTTCTTTCAGTAATTTGGATTTTAGAGTCGAATTTGTAAGTGAAGACATAAATTTATAGTTGGGTGTTCCATGACTCCTAATATGTAATTGTTCAATTGTTCCCTCGACCAAATTTGTGAGTATTGTTGCGTCAGTGTCCTATCATTACTTCTTTCCAACAATATCCACCTTGTATTGTAGCCTGATTGTTAACAGAAAATCACCTCTCCTTCTGCTGTCACATGATTATTCCCAGCCTGGGAAGATCCATCTTCTGCTGTTTTTTTGAGGGATTTTTGGCTATTCTCTTTTTGTGAAATTTTTGAGTCTTAATTTAATCACTGTTTAACCTTTAAGTTCTTCTAGTAAAAGAAACAGAAACTGATTCTGGCTGGATTTAGGGGAATAAGGGCCAGGAGAAAGACAAAGACTGGAAAGACTCTATCTCTTGGAATCAAAGGAAGAGATAATTAAGGAAGGGAACATTTTAAGAATCCCTGCATCAAATTTGTTGGCCTTCTCCCAAGACCTCTACCATTTATAAAATTCAGTGCCAAATACCCTTAGTCTCTCAGTTCTCTTTTCCAATTTTTAACTCTTAGGTTACAGACTCTAATTAGTCCAGCTTGGGTCAAATATATACTTTTAGTTCAATTGGGCAAAGCTATGTATTGCAGACAAATTCATTGGGGACTTCCTCTGACTGTGAATGCCAGTTTCCAGAAAGCAGTAATTAGGAGCAAGTAGGCAACCCCAAAAGGATTCTCTTGTGGCTAGCCTTTGTCATGACATGGGTCAGATGAGGAGAATGTGTTTGCCTGCTTATTAATAGCTTAAAGAGTTTCACCTTGGAATCAGCATGGGATGGGATTCATTTTGAAAATATTTCCAAAAATTTCTGTTGACACCCTGGGGATGATTTGAACTCATTAATATTAATGTGCTAATATTGAGCCGCAGACTGGATCTTTTCTTCCTTGGCCTCATAGCACACTTGTTCCTTTTAAAGTCTAGAAATGTTTGTTGATTCATTTAAAAGGTTACAACAAACTCTTTTACATTCTAGCCTAAAAAATTAGAGATAATATGCAGAGAAACCAAAGAGTTGATTTATAATATTTGGGAGAAGCAAAGTAGAATTGTTCCTGAAAGTCTTTGAGACTCAACATAGAAACCATCACAACCAAATCCAATGTTTATATGCTACTGAAGATTTTCACTCTTTGATTTGAAAGCTAATGAATCTGCTTATTTCTCTAGAGACCCAGTATCCTTCTGCTTTGATATAATCTACCTTAATTACGTTATTTAACGTTTATTTATTTTTGGGACAGAGAGAAACAGAGCATGAACGGGGGAGGGGCAGAGAGAGAGGGAGACACAGAATGGGAAACAGGCTCCAGGCTCTGAGCCATCAGCCCAGAGCCTGACGCGGGGCTCGAACTCACGGACCGCGAGATCGTGACCTGGCTGAAGTCGGACGCTTAACCGACTGCGCCACCCAGGCGCCCCACGTTATTTAAAATTCAGATGTGTTCCAGGAATTTTTGCCACCATGCAAATAATCCTTTTTTATAATTCAAGATTCTCATTTGGATTGGATGGAATAAGAAGCAAAGATAAGAACAGAGTATTGAAATAATCTCAATTTTTCATCACTCTGTACATTGACTCTGAGTTGCCACTGAAAATATACTCCTGTGTTATCCAGTGGGGTGTTTCCCCATTGGTCTTCTGCCCATTTTTCAGTCAGGTTGTTTGGCTTTTTGGTGTTGAATTGCCTAAGTCTTTATATATTTTGGATATTAATCCCTCACTGGATATACCACTTACAAATATCTTCTCCCATTCAGTATATTGTCTTTTTTGTTTTGTTAATAGTTTCCTTTACTGTGCAAAAGCTTTTTATTTTGGTATAGTCCCAATAGTTTAGTTTTTTTCTTTTGCTTGTCTTGCCTCTGAAGACATATCTAGAAAAATGTTGCTACTGCTGATGTCAGGAAAATTACTGCCTGTGTTCTCTTGTAGGATTTTTATGGTTTCAGGTCTTACATATAGGTCTTCAATCCATTTTGAATTTATTTTTGTGTATGGTTTAAGAATGAGGTCCAGTTTCATTCTTTTGCGTGTTGCTATCTAGTTTTCCCTCCACCATTTACTGAAGAGACCGTCTTTTTCCCTTGGTATATTATCTCCTCCTTCATCATAGATTGACTATATAAGCGTGGATTTATTTCTGGGCTCTCTATTCTGTTCTTTTGATCTAAGTGTCTTGTTTTTGTGCCAGTACCATGCTTCCTTGATTTCTACAGCTTCTAGTGTATCTCGAAATCTGGAATTGTGATACTTCCAGTTTTTTTCTTCTTTCTCAATATAGTTTTGGCCAATTGGGGTCTTCTAGTTATGTGAAAAATGCCATTGGTATTTTGTTAGGGATTGCACTAAATTTGTAGATTGCTTTGGGTAGTATGGACATTTTAATAACATTAATTCTTCTAATCCATGAGTGTGGAATATCTTTTCATTCACTTCTCTTTTCAATTTCTTTGATAAATATTTTATAATTTTCAGAGTACAGGTATTTTCTTTCCTTGGTTAAGTTTATTCCTAAATATTTTATTCTTTTTTGGTGTAATTATAAAAGGAAATTTTTCTTAATTTATTTCTGCTACTTTGCTATTAATGTATAAAATGCTACCAATTTCTGGATATTAATTTTATACCTTGCAACTTTACTGAACTCATTTATTCTAATAGTTTTTTGGTGGACTCTTTAGAGTTTTCTATGTACAGTATCATGTCATTTGCAAATAGTGACAACTTCTTCCTTACCAGTATGGCTACCTCTTATTTCTTTTTTTTTATCTGACTGCTATGGCTAGGATTTCTGGTACTATGTTGAATAAAAGTGGCAAGAGTGGACATCTTTGTCTTATTCCTCACCTTAGAGAAAAAAAAATGTATATTTTTCATATACAGCCATTATCATGTCAAGGTATGTTCCTTCTAAACACACTTTGTTGAGAGTTTTTATCAATTACAGATGTTGAATATTTTGTCAAATTCTCATCATCTATTGAGATGATCATATGGCTTTTATCCTAATTTTTTGCTGTGGTGTATTATGTATTATGTTGATTGATTTGCAAATATTGAACCATCCTTTCATACCCAGAATAAATTCTACTTGATCATGGTGAACAGTCCTTTTAATGTGTCATTGAATATGGTTTGCTAATATTTTATTGAGGATTTTCACATCTATATTAATTAGGGATATTGACCTGTTATTTTCTTTTTTGGTAGTTTCTTTGTCTGGTTTTGGTATCAGGGTAATTAATGATGGTCTCATAGGATGTATTTGAAAGCTTCCTTCCTCTTCTACTTTTTGGAATAGTTTGATCTGCATAGGTATTAACTCTTTTTTAAATGTTTGGTAGAATTCACTTGTGAATCCATCTGGTCTTAGACTTTTGTGTGTTGGGAGTTTTTTGATTACTGATTTTATTTTGGTATTAGTAATTTATCTGTTCAGATTTTCTATTTTTCCTGATTCAGTTTTGGAATATTGTATGTTTCTAAGAATTTATCTATTTCTTCCAGGTTATCTGATTTATTGGCATATAATTTCATAGTATTCCCTTAAATCCTTTGTATTTCTGTGGTATTGGTTGTTACTAATGATTTATTTATGTTCTATTTTTTTCCTTGATGAATCTGGCTAAGGATTTATCAATTTTATCATCTTTAAAAAAAACAGCTATTTTTGGTTTTCTTTTTCTTTTTTAGTTTCTGTATCATTTATTTCTGCTCTCGTCTTTATTATTTCTATCCTTCTATTCACTTTGGGCCTTGTTTAATCTTCTTTTTCTTGTTTCTTTATGTATAAGAATAGATTGTTTATTTGATATTTTTCTTGTTTCTTGAGATAAGCCTGTATCACCATATATTTCCCTCTTAGAACTGCTTTTGCTGCATCCTGAAGATCTTGAACTATTGTGTTTTGATTTTCATTTGTCTGTATGCTTTAAATTTCTTCTTTGATTGCTTTGTTAACCCATTAGTGGTTTAGTTTCATGTTGTTAAGCCTCCACACATTATGTTTTTCCAGTGTTTTTACTATGATTTATTTCGAGGTTTCATAGCATTGTGGTTGGAAATGATGTAAGATTTCAATCTTCTTAAATTTATTGAGACTTGTTTTTCAGCCTGACATATATATTTTAGAGAATTTTCCATGTGCATTTAAAAAGAATGTGTACTCTGTTGTTCCTAGATGTAATGTTCTGTATATATCTATTATCTCCATCTGATCTAAAAGTGTCATTCAAAGGCATTGTTTCCTTATTGTTTTTCTGTCGTGTTGGTCTATCTATTGATGTAAGTGGGGTGTTAAAGTCCCCTGCTATTACTGTATTATCATTAATTTATCTCTTTATGTTTGTTAATATTTGCTTTATGTATCTAGGTGCTTCATGTTGGGTGCATAGATATTTATAATTGTATCTTCTTGTTGACTTGATCCCTTTATCATTATGTAATGCCTTTCTTTTTCTTTTGTTACAGTCTTTGGTTTAAAATCTATTTTGTCTGATATAACTTCTGCTATCCCAGCTTTTTTTTTCTTCCACTGGAATGATAAATGTTCTTCCATCCCCTTACTTTCAGTCTTTGGGTCTTAGGTGAGTCTCTTGTAAGCAGCAAATAGATTTTTCTTTTTTTTAAATACATTCTGCCACTCTGTGTGTTTTGATTGGAGCAGTTAGGCCATTTATATTTAATATAATTATTGACAGGTATGTACTTATTGCCATTTTGTTAATTATTTCTGGTTATTTTTGTATTCTCTGTTCTTTTTTTTCTTGCTCTCTTTGTGAGTTTTTCTCATGTTTCACTTTCTTTCTCTTTATTTTTTGTGTGTCTATTATATAGGGTTTGGGTTTGTGGTTACCATAAGGGTTATATATAACATTCTAAGTATATGTAAGTCTATGTTAAGTTGACAGTCATTTAAGTTCAAACACATTCTAAAAAATCTTTTCTCCCTACTTCACATTTTATGTATATTCTGTCGTGTTTTATAATTCTCTTCTACTTATGGTCATTTCCTTTCCGCTTAAAAATGCACCTTTATGATTTCTTATGAGGCTGGTGATAAATTCCTTTATTTTTTGTTTACCTGGGAAATTCTTTCTCATTCAACTCTGAATAATAATCTTGTCAGATAGAGTATTCTTGGTAATAGGCTTTTTTTTTTTATCTTTGCATGACTTGAATATATTATGGCACTCCTGAACTAACTTTCATAGTTTCTGCTGAAAAAATCAGTTGATAGATTTACAGGGTTTCCTTTTATCTAAGTTTTTCTTCTCTCTCATTGATTTTGAAATTTTAACGTTTGACATTTTAATTATTATGTGTCCTGGTATGGACCTTTTTGGGTTTACCTTGTTAGGAACTGTCTGTGCTTCTTGAACCTGGACGGCTCTTTCCTTTTCTAGGTTAGTGAAGTTTAGGTTAGGGAAGCTCCTTATAGAAGGCACCCTGGCAGGGTGGCTGGAGCTGAAGGGGGTGTAAGCCAGGGGATCATGGGACTCACCATGTAGCAGACACCATGGCAAGACAGCTAAAGCTGAAGGGAGTGCAATCTGGGATGTCCTGGGGCTTCCCACACTGAGAGAACCCTGGCAGAACAGCTAAAACTAAAGTGGGTGCTCATTGCAGGGGGTGCCCTATCTGGGTGATTGGAGTCAAGACTGGAATGGACAGGAGTGTTCTGAAGTGCTTCACACAGGGCTTACTCTAGCAAGGCAACTGGATCCAAAGCAGATCTCAGCTGGGTGGTTCTGGAACACTCTGTGCTGGCAGATCCCTAGCAAGCCATCTGAAGCTGAAGTGATGTGAATCTGAAGTGTCCGGGGTACTTTGCACCAGTGTCACCTTGACAGAAAGACTGGAGATGTAGTAAGCATTAGCCAGAGGTGTCCTGGTGTGCACTGCCCTTGGTGGGATGGCTAGGCCTGTATCAACTAGGGGCTATGGATCACTGAGGCAGCAGGCCAGTTAGGGTACCCAGGTTGTACACTGCTCTGTGATTTCAAGACGGAAGGGGAAGCATAGACTGTCACCCCTCCCACCAAAGAGATTTCCGCAGCTCCTTCACCTTTAGTGGAGTTCTAGGACTGACTCTTTTATATGCTAATTGCTTTTTTAAACCATGGCTTTTTCTTTTTCCTGTGCCCAGGACTGATATGGGCTAGGGGACTCAGGGCTTAATAAAGCAGCAAGCCAAGTATGGCATCTGGACCCTGCTCTGTTCTGCACCTTCAAGGTGGAGGGAGAATATGAACCACGTTGCTTTCCAATCTCTCTGACCCAGAGAGAGTTCCAGCTGCTCCTCTACCATTAGGTGAACTTCTAGGGCTGGCTCTTTTGTATGCTAGCTGCTCTTTAAACTTGAGTTTTTTTTTTTTCTGTGCCCAAGGAAAAACCAGTCTGTCCTCTGTGAACTGCAGTTCGAAGCATCAGGGATGGGAGTTCCCTTCATCACTATCTATGTCTCCATCTCTCTTGCTGTTCTCTCTTGCCATTCTATCTTTTGTTGTGCAGAAGCTGTTCAGTCATCCCACGGTTCTTATTCAGGAGGAATTGCTCTCTAAATAGGTATAGCTTGGTATACCCATGGAGGAAGTGAGTTCAGGGTCTTCTATGTCACCATCTTGGAATGGACTTCAGTAATCACACGATTTCTTAAAAACATTCTTCCCATTGGATGTTGTCAGGGATAGAGGGGATTTTTTTTATTATTTTAAACTTTTTAATGTGATAGTATTTTTAAACATTACTTTAAATGAAAAAGGTTATATATGCACAAGGAAAAAAATTCAAAATTTACTTTACAAAAGGATTTTGCAGAGAAAAGTGGTTGTCTGTTTACCCATTCTCCACCCAGTTTCAACAATTTTCTTCTTAATGAGCACTGAAAAGGAAAGTTGAGTACACACTGCCTGGAGCAGTAGTCTATATTTTTTCTTCTTAGTGAATGTGTTTGTTTATTGTATTTTTCAGTAATAACCTATAGTTCAAAAAAAGTCCTTATAAGGTGCAAAAAGGATAAAGCACTGATAAAACTGGGTTGGAAAAGAGAATCAAAATATTATCTGCTTTAGAACAGGACTTCAAAGAATAACTTTTTTCATAATGAGAGAAATTATTGTCTAAAGAAAATGAATGTTTTGAGACTCATTTACCCACCACTGAACACAGGTTCTGAGCTTCTATAGGTTTTCTTGGTTATGAATTGCTGTGTAACAAACCACCTTAGGATTTCCAGCTTAAAAACAACCATGTTATCACATTTCTATAGTCAGTAATTTGACCTTGGCTGGGCTCATGTGAGCAGTTTCTATGCTGGTTTCACCTGCAGTCATTCATGTGGTTGTGATGATTTGTGGGTCAGCTGGAGCTGGCTGGGAGAAAACGGTTTCATTTACGTATCTGGCAAATGGTTCAGGCAGTCAACTAGATTACATGTCTTCAGCAGGCTAACCCTGGCTTCTTCACAAGGATTTCAAGAAGAAAAGCCCTAATATGGAAGCACTTTTATAGCCTCTGTGTCACATTTGCTGGGGCTCATTGGCCAAATCATGTCACATGACCAAGCCCATAGTCAGTGTAGGAAGGGACCACATACAAGTGTAGGTACAGGGAAATATGAAGCCAATACTGTAACAATTGACCGCATAGGTACTAAGCTCAAATTAAGCAAAGTGCCATCAAGATAGATTCCTCTAATTTCCGGGTGGGAAAAAAACACCGAAAATATAATGAGGTGGATATTTTCCATTTATTTCCTGTAGTTCACTTTTGAAAAAAAGTTTTTAAAAGCCTTGAGAACATGGCAGTGTTTATGGCAAGCAATCAAGGAGATATCTGTTCAAAGAAAAAAGTAATTGTACACAGAGGTAATAGAAAGATAGCTAAGTATAGAGAAAACACTTCTGGCCAGGATTCAGTCTAGATATTTTTTACAACTACACTCCCATCCTTAAATCTAAAACTTTTTCCAGGAAAAGAGCAACCTGCATTTAAGAGTAACATAGAACAGTTATACAAGAGTTTTACATTTCCAGCTTTAACTGTGATGCACAGAATTGCAAATCTTGCTGGCAAGAGCATGGTCTATTCATACTGCTCTAACACAATACCACTGATTGGTTGGCTTATAAACAACAGGTATGTATTGCTTACAGTTCTGGAGGCTAAAAAGGTCAATCTAAAGATACCAATGTGGTCATCTTTTGACAAAAGCCTTCTCCTTGGCTCATAGCTGATGCCTACTTGTTGTGTCCTCACACTGTAAAAGGATAAGGGATCTCTCTGGGGTTTCTGTCATAAGGGCATTAATCCCCTTCATAAGTGCTGTATCCTCATATGAATTGGAGGGAGGTGGGGCTAAAACAGACCGTAGCAAACATTCAAAATATAGTAGGTCTAAATGTAATATAGTATCATAGATTGGATCCTAGAACATCAATTTTTCATTCAAAGTCTCAAATAGATCTCCACTTATAATTAAATAAAATCCAAAATACTCAACCTTCTTGTCTAATTCAGGCCTAATATTCCAACTGCTCTTCTGTGACCAAATTTCTCCCAGATATTTCCAGGATAATTGCTTTATTCCTGTGATTTCATCCAGTTCCACTTTATGACTCCTTCCGGGTTGTTCCAGCTAACCACAGTTGATCTTTTAATGTCTAGTTTAAAAAATCATTTCTTAAGACATATAGCATATTCCTGGTTGAATCCCAGCCCAGCAAAGTAAACCAAAGTCACCATCATCTGTCTTCATAATCTGATTTGAAGAAGGTTAGAGCTAAATACAAGTATTTTCTGGAGCAAATAGAAGAGGAATAACATCAGATATTGCAAATGGTACTAATCTACAGCATCACTCAAAAGCTTCAGTGCCCAGAGCCCAAGGTAAACAGGGAAAGAGCAAGCAATGTGCTGTGCAGTTTGCTCTAGGAGTTAATGTGGCTCACTATTAGCTTCATCCACAAAGCCCAGAATTCCTCCTGAGGACCTAAACCAAATGTGTGTGCCTGCAGTGAATATATCAATTGATTTGCTGAGGACATTCCCAGCTAGTGTGAGTTGAGTGCATTTTGCCTCTATAAGGAGAAGAATCCAAGAAGCCAATATATATGCTCATTCTTATCATAAAGGGTAAAGTATTCTTAGGAGTATAAGACAACCTAAGAAAAGTTCAAAGATTTTGACTGTGTAACTAAACCTGTGTTAACATGTAAACTCAGTATGTCTTAGTGTGTGGTATGGTCTAGGAGGTGTAAAATAAATATTGATTAATATAATCCACAGATACAATTTCCAATACTTAGACCAGAGACCCTTAACCATTTTTGTGCACGGACACTTCTGGCAATCTGGTGAAGTCTGTGAATACCTCAGCATACTATTTATTATGTTTTATTTATTTTGAGAGATGGAGAGACAGAACACTAGTGGGGAGGGGAAGAGAAAAGACACAGAATCTGAAGCAGGCTCCAGGCTCTGAGCTGTCAGCACAGACCCCAACACAGGGCTCGAACCCATAAATTGTGAGATCAGCTTAGGCTGAAGTCAAATGCTTAACCGACTGAGCCACCCAGGTGTCCCCTCAGAATACTCTTAAATGTATAAAATAAAACAATAAAACTTGTTTTTATTGCAATACAGTTATCAAAATATTTAAAAATAAATGTGATATAGTAATACATGCACTCTTAGTAACACTTTAAATAACAAGATATGGTTACAGGATTAATAGTCACCATGATGAAGAGCATAAAGGATATTAGATACCTGCAACTACTTGTCAGGCAGTAAATATTTTCATGCTTCTGCATGATTACGGCTTTCTGAGCAAGTGTTACTGGAACTAGATTAAAGGAAAATCCTTGGAAGCTAAATGATGACTGAATAAATAGTGGGTAAACTCAGAAAAGTGATTTACCTCCGTAGATATATGTTTACATATCAAAAGGAGATAAAACCTGGAACCATGTAAACATTCTAGGGACTGTAAACCATGGAGGTTTATTTTATTTTCTTCCTGGAGATAAAGATTGGTATTCTAAAGGGTAAGAAGCAAGGGACCTTCCCCTTCTCTTCCCAAGGAGACTTTGTCTCCATTAGAGAAAGTGGGTTTCTCCTCCTCTCCTAGGTGGTAGAGGGGAATTAGGTGCAACATGCATATAAGCTCCCAGACTCACAATTTGAGATTCCTCTCTTGTGGTGCAAAAAAATCTTTTTTGTGCACACCCAAGGTCTATATGGCTCTTATAACTTTCCTTCCCCAGAAGGGGGAAGAATAGAGCATGGGGAATTAATCTGGTTATTGCCCTAAGTAATAATGGTAAGTCTGTCTTGATTTACCATTGGTAAATCATTGGTAAATGATAACTGGTAAGTCTTGTCTGGCAGAAAAGTCATGTTTGCATCCGGGATAATAAAATTAAATATACATAATCAAAACTTACCAAGCTTGTATTGGGTTTATGAAAACCGAAGGGGTTAGAAAAATGCAGTTAGCTCTGAGTCATGAACAGAGATAATACCAATTCATTTATCAAATATTTAGTGGATATCTAATATGTGCAAAACACTATCTTAGGCAATAGGAATATATTCCTTAATAAAACTAACTTTTCCCCTCCCAATTTTTACAAGTTTTGCTAGTTGAGTGAGCCCAGAAAGTAAGAAGTGAGAAAGAAATGAGAAGAAAAAAATGTTTTTAAAACATGGTAGATACCTAAACTAAATGGTACGTATTTTTTTAAGAAAATAGAGAATAAAGGGGTCAGAGCAAAAGCCTTCTCAGATCAGTAGTCAGGGAAGACCTCTTTCCTCAATTTAATGGAGGAAAAGGAATCAATCATGCAAAGACCTGGGAGAAGGTACTTCCAGAGGATGGATAAAATGTGCAAAGACCCTAACACAGAAAAGATTTTACATATATTTGAAACTAGTCCTGGTGTGTTTGTTAAAAACAAAAACGGCTAATTACTTTACATCATCATGTGCTACCATTGCTTATATGCTTAAAGAGGTTCATTTGATCCACCTCCCTCATTGCAATCTAAGTTTTTCAACCTATCAACTCTTTCTCTCTCCAAACACATATACTAAGATGTGTCAAGAGGTGGAATTTAACAAATATACATATTAGGCTTAATAACAGTAGTTTTAAAGCAAGTTATAAATAATAAAAAATTCTATGGTCTAATATCACGTGAGTCATTTGATATACAAAATAGCAATTTTTAGGGGTGCCTGGGTGGCTCATTTGGTTGAGCATCCAATTCTTGTTTTCAGCTCAGGTCATGATCTCAGGGTTGTGGGATGGAACCCTGCATCAGGCTCTGTGCTGAGCATGGAGGCTGCTTAAGATTCTCTCTCTCCCTCAGCCTCATCTCCCCTGTTCACGTTTGCTCGCTCTCTCTCTCAAGTAAAACATTTTTAGTTCATATCAAAATAATACCAGCATTCTTCACAGAGCTAGAACAAACAATCCTAAAATTTGTATGGAACCAGAAAAGACCCCGAATAGCCAAAGCAATCTTGAAAACGAAAAACAAAACTGGGGGCATCACAATCCCAGACTTCAAGCTGTATTACAAAGCTGTAATCAAGACAGTATGGTACTGGCACAAAAACACTCATATCAATGAAACAGAATAGAGAACCCAGAAATGGACCCAGAAACATATGGCCAACTAATCTTTGACAAAGCAGGAAAGAATATCCAATGGAATAAAGAGTCTCTTCAGCAAGCGGTGCTGGGTAAACTGGACAGCGACATGAAGAAAAATTAACCCGGACCACTTTCTTACACCATACACGAAAATAAACTCAAAATGGGTGAAAGACCTCAATGTAAGACAGGAAGCCATCAAAATTCTCGAGAAGAAAGCAGGCAAAACCTCTTTAATCTTGGCCGCAGCAACTTCTTACTCAACACATCTCCGGAGGCAAGGGAAACAAAAGCAAAAATGAACTTCTGGGATCTCATCAAAATAAAAATCTTCTGCACAGTGAAGGAAACTATCAGCAAAACTAAAAGGCAACCAATGGAATGGGAGAAGATATTTGCAAACAACATATCAGACAAAGGGTTAGGATCCAAAATTTATAAAGAACTTACCAAAACACCAAAAAAAACCCCAAATAATCCAGTGAAGAAATGGGTAAAAGACATGAATAGACACTTCTCCAAAGAAGACATCCAGATGGTCAACTGACACATGAAAAAATGCTCAACATCACTCATCATCAGGGAAATACAAATCACAACCACAATGAGATACCACCTCACACCTATCAGAATGGCTAACATGAACAACTCAGGCAACAACAGATGTTGGCAAGGATGTGGAGAAAGAGGATCTCTTTTGCACTGCTGGTGGGAATGCAAACTGGTGCAGTCACTCTGGAAAACAGTATGGAGGTTCCTCAAAAAAACTAAAAATAGAACTACCCTACGACCCAGCAATTGTACTACTAGGTATTTATCTGAGGGATACAGGTGTGCTGTTTCGAAGGGACACATGCACCCCCATGTTTATCACAGCACTATCAACAATAGCCAAAGTATGGAAGGAGCCCAAATGTCCATCGATGGATGAATGGATAAAGATGTGGTGTGTATACACACACACACACACACACACACACACACACACACACACACACACATATGCATGCAATGGAGTATTACTCAGCAATCAAAAAGAATGAAATCTTGCCATTTGCAACT
Organism: Lynx rufus; assembly: GCF_022079265.1. Taxonomy (NCBI): domain Eukaryota; kingdom Metazoa; phylum Chordata; class Mammalia; order Carnivora; family Felidae; genus Lynx; species Lynx rufus. The sequence goes on along the minus strand of NW_025814826.1, from coordinate 25,846,944 downwards.
ACATGGATGGAACTAGAGGGTATTATGCTAAGTGAAATTAGAGAAAGACAAATATATGATTTCACTCATATGAGGACTTTAAGACACAGAACAGGTGAACATAAGGGAAAGGAAAAAAATAATATAAAAACAGGGAGGGGGAGAGACAGGAAGATGGCGGCGTAGGAGGACGCTGGGCTCACCGCGCGTCCTGCTGATCACTTAGATTCCACCTACACCTGCCTAAATAACCCAGAAAACCGCCAGAGGATTAGCAGAACGGAGTCACCGGACCCAAGTGCAGACGAGAGGCCCACGGAAGAGGGTAGGAAGGGCGGCGAGGCGGTGCGCGCTCCACGGACTGGCGGGAGGGAGCCGGGGCGGAGGGGCGGCTCGCCGGCCAAGCAGAGCCCCCTAGTGTGGCTGGCAAAAGCGGAGGGGCCTGACGGACTGTGTTCCGACAGCAAGCGCGACTTAGCATCTGGGAGGTCATAAGTTAACAGCTCTGCTCGGAAAGCGGGAAGGCTGGAGGACAAAGGGAGGGTGAGCTGCGGAGCCCCCGGACGACAGAGCTCAGTTTGGCGGGGAACAAAGGCGCTAGCCAGCGCCATCTCCTCCGCCCATCCCCCAGCCAAAATCCCAAAGGGAACCGGTTCCGGCCAGGGAAATTGCTCGCTCCGCGCAAACACCCAACTCTGTGCTTCTGCGGAGCCAAACCTCCGGCAGCGGATCTGACTCCCTCCGGCTGCCACAGGGCCCCTCCTGAAGTGGATCACCTAAGGAGAAGCGAGCTAAGCCTGCCCCCCCCGCCGCTGTGCACCTTGCCTTCCCACCCCAGCTAATACGCCAGATCCCCAGCATCACAAGCCTGGCAGTGTGCAAGTAGCCCAGACGGGCCACGCCACCCCACAGTGAATCCCGCCCCTAGGAGAGGGGAAGAGAAGGCACACACCAGTCTGACTGTGGCCCCAGCGGTGGGCTGGGGGCAGACATCAGGTCGGACTGCGGCCCCGCCCACCAACTCCAGTTATAACCACAGCACAGGGGAAGTGCCCTGCAGGTCCTCACCACACCAGGGACTATCCAAAATGACCAAGCAGAAGAATTCCCCTCAGAAGAATCTCCAGGAAATAACAACAGCTAATGAGCTGATCAAAAAGGATTTAAATAATATAACAGAAAGTGAATTTAGAATAATAGTCATAAAACTAATCGCTGGGCTGGAAAAGAGTATACAGGACAGCAGAGAATCTCTTGCTACAGAGATCAAGGGACTAAGGAACAGTCACGAGGAGCTGAAAAACGCTTTAAAGGAAATGGAAAACAAAATGCAAACCACCACGGCTTGGATGGAAGAGGCAGAGGAGAGAATAGGTGAACTAGAAGATAAAGTTATGGAAAAAGAGGAAGCTGAGAAAAAGAGAGATAAAAAAATCCAGGAGTATGAGGGGAAAATTAGAGAACTAAGTGATACACTAAAAAGAAATAATATACGCATAATTGGTATCCCAGAGGAGGAAGAGAGAGGGAAAGGTGCTGAAGGGGGTACTTGAAGAAATAATAGCTGAGAACTTCCCTGAACTGGGGAAGGAAAAAGGCATTGAAATCCAAGAGGCACAGAGAACTCCCTTCAGACGTAACTTGAATCGATCTTCTGCACGACATATCATAGTGAAACTGGCAAAATACAAGGATAAAGAGAAAATTCTGAAAGCAGCAAGGGGTAAACGTGCCCTCACATATAAAGGGAGACCTATAAGACTCGTGACTGATCTCTCTTTTGAAACTTGGCAGGCCAGAAAGAATTGGCACGAGATTTTCAGGGTGCTAGACAGCAAAAATATGCAGCCAAGAATCCTTTATCCAGCAAGTCTGTCATTTAGAATAGAAGGAGAGATAAAGGTCTTCCCAAACAAACAAAAACTGAAGGAATTTGTCACCACTAAACCAGCCCTACAAGAGATCCTAAAGGGGACCCTGTGAGACAAAGTACCAGAGACATCCCTACAAGCATAAAACATACAGACATCACAATGACTCTAAACCCGTATCTTTCTATAATAACACTGAATGTAAATGGATTAAATGCGCCAACCAAAAGACATAGGGTATCAGAATGGATAAAAAAACAAGACCCATCTATTTGCTGTCTACAAGAGACTCATTTTAGACCTGAGGACACCTTTAGATTCAGAGTGAGGGGATGGAGAACTATTTATCATGCTACTGGAAGCCAGAAGAAAGCTGGAGTAGCCATACTTATATCAGACAAACTAGACTTTAAATTAAAGGCTGTAACAAGAGATGAAGAAGGACATTATATAATAGTTACAGGGTCTATCCATCAGGAAGAGCTAACAATTATAAATGTCTATGCGCCGAATACCGGAGCCCCCAAATATATAAAACAATTACTCATAAACAGAAGCAACCTTATTGATAAGAATGTGGTAATTGCTGGGGACTTTAACACCCCACTTACAGAAATGGATAGATCATCTAGACACACGGTCAATAAAGAAACAAGGGCCCTGAATGAGACATTGGATCAGATGGACTTGACAGATCTATTTAGAACTCTGCATCCCAAAGCAACAGAATATACTTTCTTCTCGAGTGCACATGGAACATTCTCCAAGATAGATCATATACTGGGTCACAAAACAGCCCTTCATAAGTTTACAAGAATTGAAATTATACCATGCATACTTTCAGACCACAATGCTATGAAGCTTGAAATCAACCACAGGAAAAAGTCTGGAAAACCTCCAAAAGCATGGAGGTTAAAGAACACCCTACTCACGAATGAGTGGGTCAACCAGGCAATTAGAGAAGAAATCAAAATATATATGGAAACAAACGAAAATGAAAATACAACAATCCAAACGCTTTGGGACGCAGCGAAGGCAGTCCTGAGAGGAAAATACATTGCAATCCAGGCCTATCTCAAGAAACAAGAAAAATCCCAAATACAAAATCTAACAGCACACCTAAAGGAACTAGAAGCAGAACAGCAAAGGCAGCCTAAACCCAGCAGAAGAAGAGAAATAATAAAGATCAGAGCAGAAATAAACAATATAGAATCTAAAAAAACTGTAGAGCAGATCAACGAAACCAAGAGTTGGTTTTTTGAAAAAATCAACAAAATTGACAAACCTCTAGCCAGGCTTCTCAAAAAGAAAAGGGAGATGACCCAAATAGATAAAATCATGAATGAAAATGGAATTATTACAACCAATCCCTCAGAGATACAAACAATTATCAGGGGATACTATGAAAAATTATATGCCAACAAATTGGACAACCTGGAAGAAATGGACAAATTCCTGAACACCCACACTCTTCCAAAACTCAATCAGGAGGAAAGAGAAAGCTCGAACAGACCCATAACCAGCGAAGAAATTGAATCGGTTATCAAAAATCTCCCAACAAATAAGAGTCCAGGACCAGATGGCTTCCCAGGGGAGTTCTACCAGACGTTTAAAGCAGAGATAATACCTATCCTTCTCAAGCTATTCCAAGAAATAGAAAGGGAAGGAAAACTTCCAGACTCATTCTATGAAGCCAGTATTACTTTGATTCCTAAACCAGACAGAGACCCAGTAAAAAAAGAGAACTACAGGCCAATATCCCTGATGAATATGGATGCAAAAATTCTCAATAAGATACTAGCAAATCGAATTCAACAGCATATAAAAAGAATTATTCACCATGATCAAGTGGGATTCATTCCTGGGATGCAGGGCTGGTTCAACATTCGCAAATCAATCAACGTGATACATCACATTAACAAAAAAAAAGAGAAGAACCATATGATCCTGTCAATCGATGCAGAAAAGGCCTTTGACAACATCCAGCACCCTTTCTTAATAAAAACCCTTGAGAAAGTCGGGATAGAAGGAACATACTTAAAGATCATAAAAGCCATTTATGAAAAGCCCACAGCTAACATCATCCTCAACGGGGAAAAACTGAGAGCTTTTTCCCTGAGATCAGGAACACGACAGGGATGCCCACTCTCACCGCTGTTGTTTAACATAGTGCTGGAAGTTCTAGCATCAGCAATCAGACAACAAAAGGAAATCAAAGGCATCCAAATTGGCAAAGATGAAGTCAAGCTTTCGCTTTTTGCAGATGACATGATATTATACATGGAAAATCCGATAGACTCCACCAAAAGTCTGCTACAACTGATACATGAATTCAGCAAAGTTGCAGGATACAAAATCAATGTACAGAAATCAGTTGCATTCTTATACACTAACAATGAAGCAACAGAAAGACAAATAAAGAAACTGATCCCATTCACAATTGCACCAAGAAGCATAAAATACCTAGGAATAAATCTAACCAAAGATGTAAAGGATCTGTATGCTGAAAACTATAGAAAGCTTATGAAGGTAATTGAAGAAGATTTATTTTATGTATGTTTACCAGTATTTATTCCATATTATTCCAACTTGTTATTCCTTTGCTCTCAGTTTTTGTTAGCATAAAAATTTGTTACCTTGACATTAAACTGATGATTGACAGTAATGTTCTGTTAGTACTTTGAAGCTATTATTCTGTCTTCAATCTTCTGTGGGGGGTTTTTATTGTTGTTGTTGATATACATGCTATCAGTTTAATTTTATTTACCTTATGAGTAATATGCTCTTCTCTTTTGGTCCTTTTAAAATGTTATTCTCTTTGATTAGGATTTGCTATGCGTCCTAATTCTTAGAATTTGTGTCATTAGTTATTTCTGAAAATTCAAAGGCATTGTCTTTCAAATATTGTCTCTCCCCTCTCTAGTCCTTCTGGAACTCCAATTTGACTTTTATATGTCTGCTTTCTTCATTCCGTCCTTCATATCTCTTAATATTTGTTATCTCTGTGTGTCTTTTTGTTACTTTTGCAAAATTCTTTGAAAATATTTCCCATTAATACTTTTCCCTTTGGCTAATTATAATCTGCTTTTTAATCTATCCAGAGTGTCACTCTCACACATAGTAAATTGTTTTATTGTATTATTGTAGATTGTGAACTCATGTTCCATGGGACCTTATCTGTGGTAATCTTCGATGATAAAGAAAATGCCCTGAATTTTATCTCAATTTCTTAAAATGCTTTAAAAAAAAAAAAGAAACTATTCCGGCAGATATTAATGTTTGGGATTCGGGAATACAAATTTAGAGTTCTCTTCAAGTCCCAAAATTTTAAATGTTCTTAAAATACCTCCAACATTCTTACACTTTTTGTGTACTGTTATGAATATATAAAATTCTGTTTAAAGGAAAATGTTTGTTTAAAAGAAATGCTGGTTTAGTACTATTTACAAGGAACTGTCTACTATAGCAAACACTACTGGATAGTATTCTCATAACATAACACAACATTTAGATCTCCTAGCAAATTTAACACAAATATACAAAGTCAAAATTGGCACTTTGAGGAGTTACTCTGCTTCCCAAACTTGTATAAAACATACATGTGTTAAAACATTGGTGTTTATTTACAAGCATGGCTCACCATCCCCAATAAATAGGGCCACTAACACATGCTTATAAATGTGGCAACAGCTAGAAGCAAGACTGACTCAGTTATGACAACTGAACTGCTGCTTCTGTAGGTATTTGCCCTTGGCTAGGTTCCCATAATTGTCCACCTTAATTTTCAGCTCTATATATCTATATTTATCACCCTTCTTTTTAACTTGGCATCTGTAGATTCTTTTGAACCCATAATGCTGCTATGTTGACTCTTTAATTCTTTAAAGCTTTAATTCTTGCAGTGAACTATATACATCTTCCCCCATTTTCCCCATTTCTCTACCGCGTTTTCTTAGGATTCAAAAAAAACATTTAAATAACCCCAAGAAATTCTAGGAAGGAATATTCAAGAGGAAACACTAATACAGAACTGTATATATCTATTTAAAATTATATCTAGCTTAATATTTCATGGTCATAGACTCAGATTTGTCTCTAACTGAATCTAAATTAGTACCCAAGTCTCCATTTCTGCTGATAGAAAATTTAAATTGCCATTTCAAGGTATTCCAATCATTTCTGGTTGTAAATTTAGATAAATGCAATCAATCAGGATTCCTTCTTACTCCTCTCTCTCTCCTCTCTGTGGGAGCTTTTATTGTCATCCAGCCTCCTAGCTTCCTGTCTATAAGACTGTGGTCTTAGTGGTTAAGTTGGGATCAGAACTGACATCAGAGTGTTCCACTGGTGACTTCATATAACCAGTTCAAGAGGCAGGTGGATCTCATGGCATATTCTTTTATTGTCAACCATCTCTATTCGTTTCCTTTTCTATGGTAATGTAGACACTATTCCACAAAGCTAGGGGTATTTTCAATTAACGTACCTAATTTTAGGAGACCAAAAAGCAAAAGACCCAGGGGAGGTGGAACATTAAAACTAATCTCTGCTTCTAATTGTGGCTCCTATACAAGGTTCAAAATTTTTATTGCATATCAGAATTGCCTGTGGAGCATATTTTTAACATACATTTATCAGGTTCCAATATCACAAATTAAGAAAGTCTAGGATAGGGGTGCCTGGGTGGCTTAGTCAGTTAAGCATCCGACTTCAGCTCAATTCATGATCCCACAGTTCATGAGTTTGAGCCCTGCATCAGGCTCTGTGCTGACAGCTCAGAGACTGGAGCCTGCTTCAGATTCTGTGTCTCCCTCTCTCTCTACCCTTCCCCACTCACACTCTGTCTCTCCCTCAAACATAAATAAACATTACCAAAAAAAAATTTTTTTAAAAAAGGAAGTCTATGATAAAGTCCAGAAATCTTCTAGTTTGCAACCCCCTGCCCAAGTGATTTTGATGTGGTGGTCTAGGACCAAACATTGCCCTTGTTGCTCTACAAAGGATCCACCTCAGTTCACCTGGAGATAAGGGTATCAAATGGGATTAGTGACCAAATTTCCCACCAATAATAAAAGGTGCATTTGCTTAGTGCCTATGCTCTATATCCCCGTGATCCTAGTGTGGGTCATGGCAACATTAGACTCAAATATTTGGAGTGTCCTGGTTGGCCCTCTTGTTACAGAGATACCATGAACAAGTGAGTCCTAAAATCAGCACAGGGCAGAGAACTGGGAGAATGAAGCCACATTCTACCCTTTTACCCACCTCTACTGGGACACACCTTGGGAGAATTCAGCAACCTCTGATGGAGACTGCATTACGCACCAATATAAAAATGCAAAACAACATTGCCCAGATACAAGGAAAAATGTTCTAAGTCTGTCTTCCAAGAAGAAAAAGAAGCAGATATATTCCCCCTTTTCTCCCCTCTTCTCTTATTTGGAAGTATTACAGTCCTGGTGTATGAGAGATTTTGGTTGCTCCTAAGTATAATAGGATTGTAAAATTTGAGGATACTTAAGCAGGCTGTATCGGGATGGAAGTATAGTTTGGCCTCTAGGTATTTTAGTTTGTGGAATTCCAAACTAAACTCTAAAACTAAAATTTCTCCAGAGGAGAAAGATAATATTGTAGGCTTGCAATCAGGCCTGATTTTAAGAAGAGAGGCAAAGAGATAAGTACTTTTCTGGTTGTCTAGGCCAGTTTGCCAGCAGGGGAAAAAAAAAAAAACAGGAAATGAGAATGGATATTTTTCCCATGAATAAAGTCTATATTTGTCAAGGTGTCACCAGGCACTTGTTCCAGAAAGCTATTTCTTTCTAAGAACTAGAATTTCTCTTTGATTATTGCAACATATACACTTTTCTCTGATACTTCTATTATTAAAGTCTAAACATTTCATGTCACAAGAGGAATTGATACAGAATTTTTTTTCAATTATGTCAAGTGCAGTTAAGCATTACATCAACAGACAAAATTATGGTATGAGGACTCTAAGAATAAGCAGTTAAGATGCATCTGTGGGCCTGCTTCTAACTGTTATTTTAAGTAAACTTTTCTCTTTTGACTTAATTTCACACAGCTACCCATAGGCCCTTTATGGAAGCCTTACTCTAGCTTTGAAACATGAATTGTCTCATGGTGAGTTAACCTCTCAGACTTCACTGCTATCAGTGTGAACAATTATTAGTCAAAAGCCACAGTTCACTGTGGGCATCCATGGCACAAGTAAAGGATGAAATGGTGTTAAATTATTAGTAAAATTCACCATTTATAAGCTTCACCAGGTACTGGTGACAGATAACACCAGTTAGGAGTGTTATCAATTAGGAGACAGATAATACATTCTACCTCCCATCTGCTGTTTTCAAAGGAAGAGTAATAGTTGCAGAATTTATTAAGTGACCTTGAAAGTGTGCCCAGCATAGTAGCTCTTTAAATGAGTCTGTTGTTCTAAGGATAATTTTCCATCATTTCTTGTAATAAGAAGTGAAGGGAGCTGTTCATTTAAGACAGAGCTGATGTTTCAGACCAGATTTTCTTGGTATCACAGAGTATTATGTTAATGCCAGTCCTGTTAGAAGTACATGTGTGTTTATAGGGCCGACTCCAAAGTAAAGTCTCAAGCATAAAAAATAAACAGTGCTGTTGAGTCACTGTTTATTTATCATTGCTAACCTAGGATTCATTAAATGGTGCTGACTGTCCTAAACTTTAATTTGAGCCACAAATATTCTCAATATATTGCCATGTTGCTGAAAAGACATGTGCACCACACATTTTTACCCCGTCTCCCTTTCAGCATCTAAGAATTACAGCTCTGTAGTGATTAAAAACAGGATTTAAACTAAGACAAGGTCAGGTGAGTATCTTGGATGATCCAAGGCATGTCATCTGGCTGACTGGTTAGCTTTTGTTTACGCCAAGGGCTTTATATTCTTACATTAAAATGGTTTAAAAGCCTATGCAAGCTACTGACATTTATTGATTCCAATACATTTTTGGCTCCTTGGGAAATGTCTCATGTGGAAACTTTCACAATTCAGAATGTCTGAGGAGACCTCTATTCTTTGCCAGAACACACCATTTCGAACCCCAACAGCTCCCCCGTAATGTTCTCAGTGTCATGTTCATGACTATCCTCCAGTGCTGAAATATCGAAATTCTACTCCTTTGGATAGATTTTTCCCTCAAGAAGCTCACTCATGTTTTAGTCCTTCAACCTCTTCCCTTGCTCAGTGTCAGGATTTGCTAAAATCCTTCAACTCTGCTCTATCAAGACTGGTGTTCCAATTTTAAAAATAATGTGGCTATTCCCTTTAAAAATATCATTTATAAATCTAAGAAAAATGTAAATTTAAGGACATGAAGAAGATACTAGTAAAGCATAACGGGGGGGGACCCTTAGACCAGGGCAATGGTGAACTTTAATTTGGCTTGGTTCAACAAATACTGTGCACCCTAGTATCACAAGAATGTCCTCAAAAGGTGAGGGAAGAGGATGGGGAGGAGAGAGAACTCTGAAAATTCCAAAAGTCATTGAGGAAAGAAGGTTTTCCTAGAAGATCAATTGACAGTCCAATAAGCACAAATTTCAAAAAAGTAAGGAGCTTTAAGAAGTATGGCAGTGTAACCGGTTAAGAATGTAATTTCCAAAGTTAGACAGTCTTGCCATCGGAGTCTTAACTCCATCACTGACTACCTTTATGACTTTGGGTGAGCGACTCAACCTCTCCATACACACACATACACCTTAGAGAGTTTTTGGCATGATTGAATACATTAATTCATACAAACTGCGTGGCACATAGTAATCATCTAGAAAATGATAGCTAATATTCCTATTATTAGAGGAATGCTATCAATAAGACTAAGATAGGATTTTTGTTTTTAGTTAATGCACAAAGTAAATATTTTTCCCTTAGCAATCAAATGAGAATATGTACAAACCACTTAATGTATTTCCTAGTATACTGTAAGCACTGAAGAAATGACCATTATCATCATTATGTTTATTAATTACAAATTAATGTCTCACAATCTCTTTGTTATAGAGATTTCTTACATTCTGAGTTAATATGTACTATATAAACTCCAAACACTATCTTATTTTCTTTCCTTTCTAAAATAATTCATATTTGAAGATGGATTGTTGCAACTTTTTAATGAAAAGACTAAAACACAAAGCTTTCCAGATATTATAAGCCTCAAAAACTTATACATAGCACCAAGTTAGAGTATTAAGTTTTTAAATATTAATTGAATCTAAACAAAAAAGTAACTCCATCAAGGTACATGCTTAAACATAGGCAGTATCTTTCAGACAAACTTCAGCCTTGCTGTTCTCTCAAGTGGTCTCTAAAAGTCACTGAGGCATACATAGTGAAGATACTGCCACTTGAGAAATTTGCCCAAATGTCTTACCCAAATACTAGTGACCATAATCCATATACTTTTACTGGAACTGCTGGTGAAATTCAGTGGATAAGCTTCATCAGCAAAAGCTGAAAAGTAAACATGTAAAACTTACAAATATTTGGCAGGCTTGTTTAGAAAGGAAAATTCCACCATCTGGCTTCATTTGCAATTCTTGTCCTCTCCCGTGTAGAATGGGTAGATGAGGATAGTCACCCAAATAAAACACGTAAACATGCCCTGTACTTTTCTCTGACTGGATGGGAAAAGCTAAGAATTAAACTTTTTGAATGTGTTTGTAATCCCCCTTCTTAAATTTCTTTCTTTTGAAATTTTATTCATGTGAAACAATAACATGCAGTCAATACTATAACAAAACTGATAGGATGGAAAATCCAGTATTAACAAACCTTAAACAATTAAGGTGAAGCACCTGTATCATGAAGAAATACCTGAATCGGGGCGCCTGGATGGCTAGTTAGTTAAGCCTCCAACTCTGTTTCAGCTCAGGTCATGATCTCCCAGTTCATGAGTTCAAGCCCCACCTAGGGCTTAGGATATTATCTCTCTCTCTCTCTCTCTCTCTCTCTCTCTCTCTCTCTCTCTCTCTCTCTCTCCTTTCTCTCTCTCTTAAAAAATAAACTTTACAAAAATATCTGAATTTAACCAAACTTAAAATATTCAAACATTTTTAATAAGGCAAGCACATCCAGTAATGACCCTTTCTCCCATAATTTCAAGGTGTGAAATTACATTTTAACACATTCTTTTTTAAAATTTTTTTAAATATTTATTTATTTTTGAAAGGGAGAGAGACAGAGTGCAACCAGGAGAGGGGCAGAGAAAGAGGGAGACACAAAATCTGAAGCAGGCTCCAAGCTCTGAGCTGTCAGGCTCGACACAGAGCCCAACATGGGTCTCCAACCCATTAACCTGAGATCATGACCTGAGCCAAAGTCAGATGCTTAATTGACTGAGCCACCCAGGCTCATTTTAACACATTCTTTGGCCATTATGGTCATGTATATATTTGTAAAGAAAATGTACACTACTATATTATAGAGGTATTTCTATTTATGTAAATTTCTACATATCCATTCATTTTTTTCATTAACATTTAGAAGAATATTATACATTGAGACAGACTTTCTTTACTTAAACCAAGCCCAACAAAAATAACAATGAGGAGGATTGATAATATATCTGTTCAGATATATTCTGATAGCAATTTTATGGAACATTAATTTCTATTAAATTGGAATTTTTAAGGGTTAACTTCAAGACTTTTCACGTGTTCAAAAAGTAATTTGTTTATAAAGCTATTTTTGCTTTCATCACAAAACTTAAAATATTTTTTTTCTTTTTTGAGATAATATTACATTGGAATTGTGAAAAACAATAATTACCTGGGCTGTTTCAATTTTTCTGATATTTAAAAATATCTCTTTCTTACAAATTCTAAAAATAAAAGGCTACATGGAGAGAAAGACTTCTAGTTTCCAAAAAATTATAATGTAAATTCCAGTGTTTCTATAGCAGAACTCCTTGTGGCAGTGGTTCTCAAACTCTTTTTATTATGATACACAGTAAGAAATATCTTTTATATCATTACTCAGAATGCACATGCATACACATGGAAAAATTATTAAAAAAATCAATGCTCCTTACTATACACAAGGCACTCTATTTATTCTTCTGTTCCATTCTATACAACTTCCTTTCTTTTTCAATGCCAATCATGATCCACTGAATTAATTTCACCATTAATTAATTTCACCAACCATTAGCTTGGTGATGCTGCTTTGCACCTTAACTGTGTCTTTCAGTTCTCTTAACCTGTTTCTCTATCACTCTGAATTCTTTTTTTAAAATTATTTTTAATGTTTATTTTTGAGAGAAAGAATGAGAGTGGGGGAGGGGCAGAGAGAGTGGGAGACACAGAATTCAAAGCAGGCCTCAGGCTCTGAGGTATCAGCAGAGTCCAACGTGGCGCTTGAACCCACAAACCATGAGATCATAACCTGAGCCAAAGTAGGACACTGAACCCACTGAGCCACCCAGGTGCACCTCTGTCACTCTGAAATCTTAAACAGTGTGGTGCTAGGGTTTGTCTGTATGGTTTTGTAAACATACTTTCATTAAACCAGAGACCAAGTGACTAGAGATAACAGTAGAGGCATGATCATTTTTTTTAATGTAGGTTGGACTGAAGATGAAGTTAAACTTCTTGACAGTACTAGAGCGTCACAGTCTTAAACCCACATGCAACAGGGGATCAGGGAATTACCAAAGGGCCATGTGCCAGTGGCATTTGTTTGAAAGCGGGATTGTGTGACTCTAAGTTTCACCTCAAAGTAGTCCATCCCTATTCTCAGTACCATGGCCTTAGAGCTGCTATACAGTGAAATGGTTTTGTACAAAAGAGAATAATAATTCTTCTCATCTAGTTTTCTCACTGTTCTGCACAAAAAGAGAAGACATGAAATTAAGGCTCCTGATTACTGTGTGTTTAATCCACCCTAACTTTGGATTCTTCAAGGACACAAACTAGAACCTTTATATATAAATCACATACAGTAGTTTTAAGGCATGATCTGTTCTCTGGACTGAAAAGAAGACTGTAGACACTAAATTGCACCACAGTCTCACTGAAGTATTATTGTAGCTGTGTCCATACTCACATGCATAAAAGCTTTGGTGAACCCCTAGGTTTATCATCTGTAAAATAAGGTAAACAATATCTTCTAGTCTTCCACGTCATTTAATACTCATTGTATGGACACCAGAAACTAGGCAAGGCACTGTGAACTCAGGTGAATACAGAGCATGCCTGTGACACGGTCACAGACTAGTAAAGGAGACAGATATGATCAAGGGCCACCCCGCAGGAGTGATAAAAGATGAAAAAGCCAGCCAATGCAGTATCTGGACCCCATGTACACATTTTCTTTGCTGTTGATGCAACTTTAGGTATCCCTCAACTTCATATTTCATGATTTTGCCTCCTGACCTGACCTTGTTATCGTCAATGTCCAGGCTTGAACATTCTTTGGATTCCAGTTTCCAGATCCCTGTGTCTTGGCTCTTCGCCAGCAGTACCATTCCTCAGTCTCAGCTCAGCTTCACTCTGCCTACCTCTCAGCGTCCTCTCTGAGTCATCACCTCATCACACTTTTGTACTCAACCCTCCCATCAATGTTAGTGCATATGTGCAAGCGTATGTATAACAGAAGTAGGGATCAAATGCTTTAGAAACAGAGGAAGAATGATGAACTCTCAACATTGAAGCTGAGAATAAGAGAGCCTGTGAGAAAACATACTGGAAGGACAGCTACTAGGAGGTTCTCTCCAAAATGGTTGTTACCTCTCCTTGCTCAAGACAAAAATGCAATGAGGATTTTATTAAATATTGCTATGGAAAGAACGGAGTTACATAAGAATAGTAGGGGCTGTGGGCAAGTATATAAGGAGAAATATAGGTTTCACAAAATATCCAAACATTGTTACTACCACCTTGATGGTTCTATTTTCTGTAGGTATATTTTCAGAAGCTAAAGAGTTATTTAGCACATGAAAGTATTCACAAAAACATATGTCTGTTAAAAGACATTTCCGCAATTTAACTGAACCTAAGTGTTAACTGAGAGGTTTACAATATTTTTTTAACTATCAGTTGTGGCAATATTTAATCATCCTGCTTGTGGTTGGTGGGATTTTTTAATCAATTATACTATAAATATTTCTCAGATCAACAGAAGATACTGAGACAGTAGTCAAAGTCTGTGGAAATTTCCTTTTAAATTTCTGCCCCATAATTTTTCTTTCTTTTTTATCAACACAAAGATATAAAATAGTCACTATCATCTTTTAAGGCTATTCAGAACGTTTTGATCCAAGAAACCTTACACAGTTTATGCACATTAAACAAAACTTTGTGGCCAAGTTTTTCTCCAAAAATCCCTGAATCCTTTTATTCACACCTTATGCCTATCACCCCTTATCCCAAACTGAGCCACTCAACCAAAAAGAGAAAAAAAAATAATGTTCCAAGATTTCAAAGCCAGTTATTGGGAAAGTGGGGAGAGGGAATTGAAAAATAGTTTTTTCTCATTTTTTTGTCCAAGCCAGAAATTTTCAGATTCTCTTTTGTGTTTTTGTCAATCTCTTTACTAGAAAGGAACAATTATTTAAATTATTTAAATTATATAGCCTTAACTAGTAAATCTAAAGACAGTTTATGCACTATAATTCTCATGCTTGTTAAGAATACTAACTCTTATGATGCAATTCTAAGACACTGCTAAATATATTAAACTTTCTCCTTATAAATTTGAAGTTCCTTTTAATACCTCAGTATTTTGGTATTAATATAAATAACACACATAGAAAATGAGCATAAAATACTGTATTTGTAAGAACACAGTCTGTATTTGTAAGAATACTAGCATCTATAACAAACTCCCAAATGTCCATGTCTAAATCCCATAGATCTTTCTTACTAATATAAGTTCCATATGGATATTCCTAATCAGTAGCAAATTTCCTCCATGCCATGTAGCTACTTCTGTCTTTGGCTTTGTAACTCTCTGAGTCCTGACATCTGTGTTCCGATGGGAAAAGAACATATATGGGAAGGACCAGGGAAAATATGTATGAATCAGGTTTCTTTATGTCATATGTCACCTGGATTTGGTAATATCTAATTCCTACTGCAGAAGTACCATAGTCAAACAAACCAACCAACCCCTGAAGTGTCATTTACTTCTCTGTGTTTAAGTCTTTCAGAAGTTAACAAATTAATATTTAACTAGCATCCAGATCGTTTTGCTAGCCTTAACATCACTGAGCTATGATGTAGAGTAGATCCACCCCCATATAGTGTTGACCTTTAGTACCCTCTTTGTGTAACTTCAAGATGTAAATTTGCCTACAAAGAAAATGTACATAGTTGTACTGATTACAAAACATGGAATAGACTTCACTCAAGATTTAAGGACATATATTAGTACTGATGTGCAATAATACATAAGCACAGCATTTCACTGGTGGCAAATAACATCTCCAGCCTGTGTTGTGTTAGTGCTTTTTTCGTAAATTTATATTGAATTTTTGTAGTGAAACCTGAAACCCAATGAAATTTTCTTGATGCGGGGTTTATTTCTAGAGGTTTGGGATTTGTCTATAAACTCCAAATCCATGTGTGGGTCATAGAAAATGTTGGTAAGACTCAATCAACTTTTAGAAAACCTGGATAGAATTTCGAGCAATTAGGAATAAAAGAATAAATGTGTTTTGCTTTCTGTAGACCAAGTTCTGTGGGTTTTGAATTTAGAATTGAACAATTGAGGTTTAAGTTCCATTCACAGGGAAAACATGACTTCCTAGTGGAAAGAAAAGACCTGAAGAAAACAACTTTTACTTTGGAAAAATATAAAAACTATTCATGCATGGGTTCTGGAACAAAACATAGTGGTTGAAAAGAGGTTGCCTGAGAGGAATTTAAAGAAATTGTAATACAGTATGTTACTGCCTATTGCTATTCTCCCTATTGAGGTGAATTCCCAAAAGCTATAAGAGGTGTTGACACACACAATCTTCTTGGGCAAGAAAATGTTAATGTAAGTCCTATTTAATGGACAAAATTAAACAAAGCTGTTTTTAAAGTAATGGAATGTTTTAAAAAGCAGTTATCAGTGCATTGTCTGAATTCAGCTGATTGCATTCCAAATATTAAGTTCCTGGGAGGTAAAGAAATGAAATCACTATTCTCATCATTTCAGAGGCAGGAAGTCTGTAACTTGCTGTTAAGAGTTGAATTTGTGTGTCCTGTGTGATAATGGGAAACTTACAACCTTATTGCTTAGACACCAACTATAACCAAGATCTGGGTTGATTCACAAGATAGAAGAAAGCTGTTACATTTGTGAGCTTATACTTTTCCTTTTTGGCGTTTCATAAATTTTTGTTGGAAGGTTTCGTGGAAGAAATGAATCTGCAAGGGATACAGCTAAATAAATGGTAAACTAGTAAATTAAGAGAAAATATAACCTCTTAGAATTATATGGAAAGAATTTAGAGAAGAGGTATGGACCATGAATGTCAGAGGACGTAAAGAGGTAATTAAGCCCCAAATCTGGGTAAGATGGAGAGATCTGGAAATGAGAAAATTTCTGTCGTGGCTTAGATACAGTGTTGGATTCTCTTTCGCTAGAAAAACACATTTTTAAATTAAGGATGGGAATATTTATAAAAATTCAAACAGATTATTACATCTAAAACTTTTGAAATCAGTTCTACTCCCCAAAATACAGCTAGCTTCTTCTCTCCCCCCCCCAAAAAAAGAGAGAATTCTAGAGATGAGTTTTGGAGTAATCTGGACTGCAATTTGAGTGAGATGAATTTGGGACAAGCGCAGGTCAATTCTATAGCCAATGCAGGCTGGTTTTCAAATAAATTTGGACTGGGTTAAGAGTTGGGATAAAAGCCACCAGAAACCTGCAAACAGGTGAAATTTCACAAAGCAAACTAATTTGAACTGATTTTTAAGATTTCCTTCAACCCAATTTTAGAGAGTCCAACTAAAGTACTGAATGGTTGTTCCAGATTTGGATTTGTTTAAATATGTTTATATGCAATACCCAGGGAAACAAAATGTCATGTTTCATGAAATTTTGCTTAATTGGAAAGCTAAATCCTGGAAAGACCCAGACTTAACCCAGGTTTATAAAAAGCATTGGAAAGTTTTACATTTTTCAAGCTGACTGATTTGTAAGCAAATTGAGGAAGAAGTTCTTGTTTTTTCGTTTTGTGTTTTTAGTTTGAATGTAATTCAGATTCCATTAATTCTGAGATTTTAATGCAAAAACTGGAGGCGAAAAGCTTAAAAATTCTGGAAAAGATAGATTCCAAATAGAGCATGATTGAAATAAAAGGTAGAATTAATAATCCAAAAATGCTCCCCTTAAATAATTCAAACCCCAAGCAGATATATCCTCAGGGGGAATAAAAAGGAATTCTAAACAGAGAGCATTTGTTACAATTTCATCTAGATGAAAGAATTCATAAGCAGTATTCACCTATGGAAAAAAAAGATGTTAGACTCAGAGTAATTCAAAGCATGTTACTCAATATTTTTTATTCTTAGGCAAAATCAGTAAACTCCAGTTAGACTATGAACTTAATATCGATGACAGTATTTTCTATAATCCTTTTTTTTAAATACCCAAGGGTATCTAACAGTGTATGAGCTGGGAAGTAGGTCTTATTACAACTTCATGCTTTTAAAGATAATTTGAGAACGTATCAAGTTCTAGCCACTGAAAAGATCTAGAAAGAAAGTATCAACCCTATAACAATGACCAACTCTCATATCAATTTCCCATTAACAGGAAAGAGGGCTCCTTGAGAAAATGGCTGATTCCAAATTTGGGGCAGGAAATGTAAAACCTGCATTTGAAGTACTTTATCATACCAGGAATCAAGCTGTCAAATTATATCATAAGCATAAGAACTCAAGAGTGAAGCTGAATAAGCATATAGTGACCAAAGAGGAGAATTTGAGTATCAATAAGATAATAAAGGTAATGGACTAAACACATGAAATAAGTTTAAGTCCCTGAGTTTGATGAGGGAGCATAAGGCAAGCTGACACCTCCACAAACTCCAATCCCCCTTGGGTGGAATATGTGTGATATTCCTCAGGTAACCCTGGATGCCCAAGAACAAAGGAAAGGGAAAAAACAAATGGTTAATTGATAGAGATCATAATCATGCTGGACATGAATCTCCATCAGTTTGCAACTGTTTTAATGATTTACAAGAAAAAAACAATCTCCAGAAACCTATGGAACCCCCTGCTGTCTTAAAGGTAATGCTTTGCTAGAGGGAAAAAAAAAAACCTTAGCTCGACAATAAGCTAGGTATCCAGTATCTTATGAGTCCTCTTTAACATATGGAAGTCCTTTTGGAAACCTTTCTTTTTCCTTACCTGCCCACCCCAACTCCATAGCATATAATCAGTCACACCTCACAATCCCAGTGCAGCTCTTTCTGCCACAAGTCTTGTCCCTGTGCTTTAATAAAACTACTTTTTGCACCAAAGATGTCTCAAGAATTTCTTGGCTGTGTGTTCCAGACCCCCACCACCACCACTCCAAAACCGCATCAAGTTTATATTACCCCATCACCAACAAAACCCTCATTGGTCATCTTTGGAGGACTCTAGGAAACCAATCACTATTTTAAGAACTGGAAAATAATAATAAAAAAAAGACCAACATTTTAGTCCTTTAATGTACATCCCAGCATAGTAGCCAATATTAGAGGACATGAAGAAGAAAGCAGAGGGTCAAGCTCTCAAAGACCAGCAAGCTATTGATATGAAATATGGAAGATACAGTAAAAAGTTCAACTCTTCTCCCTCACATATCCTTCAAAATTCCAACTGTGGTAGAGTCTCCTCCCTAAGGAATGTGGTGAAGAAGAAAAAAAAAAAAACCTCAAGATAAGGGAAGGCAACCTGGCTATGTGCATATACGTGACATCCCTCATGACCCTGTAACATGAGACCACCCAATCAGACCATATGTCTGTATGTTACCATGTATGGGAAACAAAGAAGTAAAAAGTTTATAAAAGGCTACACCTCACTGCATTGGGGACTCAGTTTTTCGAATACAAACCCACTGAGCCTGTGCCAGCACAAATAAAGCTGCTTCCTGGATAGAAAGGCTTCAGTGTCCCATCCCTCTATGTGAGAATCCTGCTACATAATTACCTCTCCAGAGTCCACCACAATTAAGAGTTTTAGTGTTAATTTTTTTGTGTGCTTACATATTTCTTCACATATATGGAATCACATTTTATACACACACACACACACACACACACACACACATACTGATTGTCAGTTTGCTCTTGATATTTCCACTTGTTCTTTTAATAGCCATAATGTATTGTGTACTATGTATGTATGTATGAGATGTACAAACTAGAAAGACTTTATTCAAGACTATTACAATAGATAAAAACAGGGAAGCAAACTATAAGAGACCCTTAAATACAGAGAACAAACTGACTGAGGGTTGCTGGAGGGGAGGAGGGGGATGGGCTAAATGGGTGATGGGCATTAAGGAAGGGCACTTGTTGGGATGAGCACTGGGTGTTGTATGTAAGTGATGAATCACTGGGTTCTACTCCTGAAACCAATACAACATTGTATGTCAACTAACTTGAATTTAAATACATAAATTAATTTTTAAAAGACTGTTACAATAGAAGTAAAGACTATTTTAATAGGCTGGGTGGGGGAGAATTACATCTCAAAGAGGCAGAGAAAAAATTTACAATTCTAAGTTTTCCAGAGTCAGTGCTCTAGGAAACAGGAGGGCAGGGGCTATGTCAGGAAGAGACCCATCTAAAGTTGAGAAGAGTTGAGGGGAACACTAAGGAGCCTCAGGCACACTCTTGATTACTTTGCTTTTTCTAGAACTTCATGTAAATGGAATCACAAAGGCAGTAGCGTTTCCATCAGGCTTCCTTCACTCAGCATAAAGATGTATACGTGCATCCATGCTGCTGCCTGTGTCCAACTGTTCATACCTTCTTATTGCTGGCTGGTATTGTGTTCACACACCACATTTGTTTCTCCATTTACCTGTTGATGAACATTTGGGTGATTTCCAGTTTGCCGGTATGAAAAAAATACATATAAAAGAAAAAATACATCTAAAGCTAATATGAAAAAATAAAAATAAAGTTGCTATGAGCATTTGTGTTCAAGCCTTTGCATGGAAAATACTTTCATTTGTTCTGGCTAAATACCTAGGAATTGAATGGTTAGTATGTATTTACCATGTTTTAAGAAATTGACAAACCATTTCTGTTCTACATTCCCACCAGAGATTTCCAGTTACTTCATATCCTTATTACCACTTATGATCATGCCTTTTAATTTTAGATATTCCAATAGGTATCAAGTAGTATTTCACTATGGTTTTAAATTTACATTTCTGTACAGACTAATGATGAACACCTTTCATGAGCTTATTTATCATTCATATATCTTCTTTGATAAATTGTCATTTCAAATCTTTTACCTATATTTTTGTTGGGCTTATTTGTTTTCTGATTTAAATTTTGGTGTTTAGCATAGAAATCCTTAGTAGATATGAGAATTTCAAGTACTTTTTCCAATTTGTGACTTGTCTGTTCATTCTGATAATGGTATCTTTTAAAAAGTGGAAGTTTTGGGGCGCCTGGGTGGCGTAGTCGGTTAAGCGTCCGACTTCAGCCAGGTCACGATCTCGCGGTCCATGAGTTCGAGCCCCGCGTCGGGCTCTGGGCTGATGGCTCGGAGCCTGGAGCCTGTTTCCGATTCTGTGTCTCCCTCTCTCTCTGCCCCTCCCCCATTCATGCTCTGTCTCTCTCTGTCCCAAAAATAAATAAACGTTGAAAAAAAAAAAAAGTGGAAGTTTTAGGGGCACCTGGGTGGCTCAGTCCATTAAGCGGCCGACTTTGGATCAGGTCATGATCTCATGGCTCATGAGTTTGAGCCCCACGTCAGGCTCTGTGCTGACAGCTCAGAGCCTGGAGCCCATGTCAGATGCTGTGTCTCCCCCTATCCCTGCCCCTCTCCCACTCTCACTCTGTCTCTCTCTCTCTCTCTCAAAAATAAACATTAAAAATTTTTAATAAAAATTGAAAAGTGGAAGTTTTTATTTGCATGAAGTCCAATTTATCAATTTTTCTTCTTTTATGGATTGTGGTTTTGGTGGTGTTACTAAGAAATCTTAGCCAGGGGAGCCTGGGTAGCTCAGTCAGTTAAGCATCTGACTTTGGTTCAGATCATGATCATGGGGTTTGTGAGTTTGAGCCCCACATCAGGCTCTGTGCTGACAGCTCAGAGCCTGGAGCCTGCTTCAGATTCTGTGTCTCCCTTTCTTTCTGCCCTTCCCCTGCGTGCACTCTCTCTCTCTCTCTCTCTCTCTCTCTCTCTCTCTCTCAAAATAAATATTTAAAAAATTTTAATGAAGGAAAAGAAATCTTGGCCAAATACAATGTCACAAAGATTTTCTTCTATGTTCTCTTCTGGAAGTGTTACAGTTTTAAGTTTTACATTTACATGTATGATCTATTTTGAGTTGGCTTTGTATATATGCAAGGTTTGGATCAAAGATTATTTTTTGCACATAGATATCCAATTATTCCAGCATCATTTGTTGCCAGACTATATTTTGTCACTGAATGATTTTTGCATCTTTGTCAAAAGTCAATTGTCCGCATATGTCAGTGTGAGGAAACGTAGTGTTGCATTCTATGATTTGCTGAGGAAAGCAATGGAAAACAAGGGGTTGCTAATTAGCAATAATTTAAAATAGTTACATCAAATGTAATTGATACAAACCCATTGGCTTAGTCAAATGGTCATTTAGCCATACCCTTTGGAATATCTCCTGAATAGGCTTTCTCATTTCTTTCAATATAGCTAGGCTGAAATTTTCCCAATCTTTAAGCTCTACTTTCTTTCTAATAATTCCATCTTTAAGTTATTTTTCTCTTCCCACATTTTACTATAAGACTTTGAGAGAAGCCAAACCACACCTTCAACACTTTGCTTAGGAACTTCCTCAGCCAAATATCCAATTTCATTGATCCAGAAGTTCTACCTTCCACAAAACACTGGAAGATGAAAACAATTCAGTCAAGCTTTTCACCACTTTATAACAAGGTGGCCTTTCCTCCAGTTTCCAATAACATGTTCCTCATTTGCATCTGAGACCTTATCAGAATAGGCTTTGCCTTACATATTTCTACCAAAATTCTGTTTAGGATTATTTGGGTATTCCCTAAGAAGATTGTGGCTTTATCTAATACAGCTCTCCTCTTTTCTTTCTGGACCCTTAGCAGAATTGCCCTTAAAAGTTTGTTCAGAGCAGTATAGGCTTTTTCTAGCATGTACCCTGAAACTCTTCTCGCCTCTATCCTTTATCCTGTTCCAAAGCCACTTACACATTTTGAAGGATTTGTTACAGCAGCATCCCCACTTCTCAGTATCAACTTCTTAGTCTGTTCAGGCTCCTATAACAAAATACCATGGGCTGGGTGGCTTATAAACAATATTTTCAATCTCACAGAATTCAACTTGAAGATGCTCGAAGAAAAATTCTTATTTTATCTTCTGAATAATTTCCAATGACTTTAGATTTATATGCTTGGACTATTAAAAACAGGAAGCAAATTTTAGTACTTCCACACTATCTTAAGAGGGATAGGCTCTGGGTCAATAGCTTCCATTTATACACTTGCCCTCAGCTTATACTGAAAGATGTGCTCCTGACCACTGGTCCTTTGGTAAAACATTGAAAAAATATTTGTCACATACTTTTGTGGTAAACCTGCAATTTCTTTCTCAAAGGGACATAGTCTTCATTTTAGACAACAGATTCTGGTCTGAGAATTTGTTTAGATCTGGAAACGGAGTGAAGGATCATGATTTCCCATTACAACAGCTGTTATCAACTTCTCACCAGCTCAATTTTTCTGGTTCTACAAGTCAACATCCTAGTGGGTTGCCCATATATTACGCCTCTGAAAACACGTGGTCTGTTAGCTATCACAACAGATCTCTGTGGGTCAAGGACTATGACTCCAGCTGTTCTCCTCATTTTGGTAATTACACCATTCCTCCTTTAAGTGCATCTAACTAGCCTCTGCTCACAATCCTTTGGAATTGGTACTAATTTGATAATTATGGTGCTTATTTGATGGTACTATATTCTACTGTCAACCCTGGTCAGTTAAGGATAGCCGCCATTGAACTTCTCACACATTCCCCTCATCAGTATTGCTCTTAAACTCAAGCAGTCTAGGTACCCCCCTTGGTACAACTTAAGGGTCCCTGCACTTCAGAGAGCTTTCTTCAAAATTTTCTAAGTCCACCTCAGATGCCTAGAACTGGCCATGGCCACCAATTCCATCCAGGTGGAGCACCTTGAGCACAGACCAAAACCTACAGGGGCCTCATCTCTGCTTCTTTGATTTTGGATATTCTCCACCCATCTAGTCTACATGTAGGGTTACCAGATGCCCTGGGGAACTCTACAACACACACCCATGAGACTTTCCTGGCATACCATAGTCAGGTCCCAGTTCCAGAAGGGTGACCTAACAGGCAAATCACTCTGCTGACCAGTAGTTTTTCTTTCATGGGATCACACAAAGTTGGTTCACCAGAATAGTGTTGATACATTGATTTGGAGTGACTCTTACTCAGACATAGGAAAAGCTCAGGGTTCTGGTTCAGTGATGGTCACCCTTCAGTTTGAGTCAAAGTGTGGGCTCATTGCTTCTTTCACATAACTTGTGTTTGAGATTAAGCTATATTTCTGTATGAATCAATAGTTTATTCTTTTTATAGATGTGTAGTATTCCACTGTGTGAATACAGTACAGCTTGTTCATTTACCTATGACGTGCATTTCAATGATTTCTAATTATGGACTATTGTTACCAGAGTGGCTGTAAGCATGTACAGGCCTTGCACATAAATGTAGATATTGGTTGTCATTTCATTGGGATAAATCCCTAGGAGTGGAATTGTTAGACCATAGGTTAAATGCATGTTTAATTTATATAAAACTGCAAAACTGTTTTCCAAAGTAGATATAAATCTTACATCCCTACCCATTTCTAAGAGTTTCAGTTGTTCCATATTCTAGCCAAGAATTACTATCATCATTCTTTTTAATTTTAGCACTTAGGGCATATGATACACAGTGGATTAATGTTATATAATAGCTTGTATATTGGTATAATAATTGGTACATTTGATTTCCAACTGAATCCAGTTGCCTGATTGGATTTGATGGATAAAGATGTCGATCGAGCACCTTTTCATATGTGAACTGACCATTCATATATCTTCCCTTGTGAAGTATCTAGTCATGTCTTTTTGTTCATTTTTTATTCAACTTTTTGTTATTACTGCATAGTAAGAATATATATTCTGGCTATAAGCCCTTTGTTAGATACATACATTGTGAATATTTTCTCCCATTCTGTGGTTTGTTTTCTCATTTCCTTAATGGTGTCTTTTGGAAAGTAGGCAGTTATAACTTTGATGAAGTCTAACTTATTTTTTATAGTGAGTACTCTTTGGTGATCTCTCTAATAAATCTATGCCTATCACAAAGTAGCAAACCTCTGATCTTATATTTTCTCATACAAATTTCACGATGTTAGCTTGTATATTTAAGACTATGATCGATTTCAAAGTCATTTGTGTGTACTGTCGGAGATGACTGTCAGAAGTATATATATATTTTTATGAGAATATTTAACTGTCCCAGCCATTGAAAACGAATTGGCTCCTATGCTAAAAAGAAAAAAGTTGACCTTAGATGGAAAGCCTATTCAGGATTCTCTATACTGTTCCACTGCCCTATGTTTACCTTTATGACAAGACCATTCTAAGTTGAATACCATGGCTTGCTTGTAAATTCTGAACTAAGATAATGCCAAGTCCTCCAATCTTGTTCTGCCTCAAAATTGTTTTGGCTATTCTAGGTCCTTTACATTTTAAATTTGGAATAAATTTTTAACCTTCTTTTTAAAAGGATAGGGGTGCTGCTGAGAGTTGATTGGCATGTCATTGAATCTACAGATAAATCTGAGGAGAATGGACTTAACAGTATTGAGTTTTCCAATACATGAACATGTCATATCTACTTAGGTCTTTTTAAAGTTCTCTTATCAACTATTTGAAGTTTTCAGTGTCTTGCACACTTATTAAACCTAAGTATTTTTCATTTTTCACATATAAATTGTGAGTACATATAAAAACAATTAGTTTTACATATTGATCCTGTAGTCTATGACCTCAATAACTTCACTTAATATTTTAAGTAGTTTTTTTTAGAAAATGCCTTAGAATTTCCATATAGAATCATATGAATTGCAAACAAAAACAGTTTTTCTTCTTCCTTTCCAATTTTATGCCTTTTATTTCTTTTAGTTGCTTTATTGTACTATTATTCCAGTAGGATAATAGAAGCGATGGCATTGGACATTGTTGCCTTATCCCTGACCTATGAGAGAGATTGCTGATCAGCCTTTTACCATTAAATGATATGAGCTTTAGATTTTTCATAGATGCCTTTATCAGACTGAGGAAATTTCCTACTTCTATTCTACTTAGTGTTTTTTTTTTTATCTTGAACATGTGTTAAATTTTACCAAAATATTTTTCTGCATTTGCTGAGATGACCATGTTTCATCTTTGTTCAGTTAATGTGGCTAATTGTGTGATTTTCAAACATTAAAACAAGCTTGAATTTCTTAAATTGTACTTGTAAGATGTATCCTTTTGTAAACATTAATGGATTTAATTTTCCAACACTTTGTTGAGGATTTTTTAATCTATGTTGATGAGGGATACTGGTCTCTCTGTTACTCTCTTAGTCAATTCAGGCTGCTGTAACAGAATACCATAGAATAAGTGGCTTGTAAACAGCAGAAATTTATTTCCCACAGTTCAGGAAGCTGGAGGTCCAAGATCAAGGTGTCATATGAATTTTGGAGGGACACAAGCATTCAGTCTACAACCATCTCGAAACTCTTACCTAATAAATTTGGTATTTTGATATCACTGTTACATTGATCACATAAAATAACTTGGGGAACAGTCTATTCTCTATTTTTTGAAAAGAGAGTTGGGGCAACTGGGTGGCTCAGTTGGTTGAGTGTCCGACTTCAGCTCAGGTCATGATCTCACAATTCTTGAGTTTGAGCCCCGTGTCAGGCTCTGTGCTGACAGCTCAGAGCGTGGAGCCTGCTTCGGATTCTGTCTCTCTCTCTCTCTCTCTCTCTCTCTCTCTCTCTCTCTCTGCCTCTTCCCTGCTTGCACTCTCTCTCTCTCTCAAAAATAAATAAACGTTAAAAAAATTACAAAAAAAAGAAAAGAGAGTTTATGTATGATTGGTATTATTTCTTACTTTGTGCGTGATACAATTTACCAATAAAACCATCTTGGTCTTGAGTTTTCTTTGTGCAAACATTTTCTTAACATTATTACAAATTCAAGTTTTTTTAATACTTATATTCCAATTTTCTATTTTTTCCAGAGTCACTTTTGATAAGTTATGTTTCAAGAAATTTATTTCATCTTGTTATCAAAATATTAGCACAATTTTTCTAATATTCTGTTATTTCCTATTAAAATTGACAAAAATGTAATGGTATGCCTTCTTTTAGTTGCAATACTAGTAATTTTTTAAAGTTTTTATTTAAATTCCAGTTAACATGCTGTATAATATTAGTTTCAGGTGTACAATAGAGTGATTCAACACTTCCATACAACACCCGGTGCTCATCCGAAATGTACACCATAATCCCCATCACCTGTTTAACCCATCCCCCAGTCCACCTCCCCTCCTGTAATCGTCAGTTTGTTCTCTATAGTAAAAGTCTGTTTCTTGGTTTGTCTGTCTCTGCCTTTTTGTCGCTTTGCTCATTTGTTTTGTTTCTTAAATTCCACATATGAGGGGCACCTGGGTGACTCATTTGGTTAAGCATCCAACTTTGGCTCAGGTCATGATCTCCCAGTTGATGGGTTCGAGCCCCGCATCAGATTCTGTGCTGACAGCTCAGAGCCTGGAGCCTGATTCAGATTCTGCGTCTCCCTCTCTCTCTCTGCCCCTTGCCCACTCACACTCTGTCTCTCTCTCTCTCTTTCAAAGATGAATAAATATTTTTAAAAATTTTTTTAAATTCCACATATGAGTGAAATCATATATGTCATTTTTCTTCCTCTGACTTACTTAGCATAATACTCTCTAGCTCCATCCATGCCATTACAAATAGCAAGATTTCATTCTTTTTTACGGCTGAGTAATCGTTCATTATCTATCTATCTATCTATCTATCTATCTATCTCTATCTATTTATCATCTCTTCTTTATCCATTCGTCAGTCGATGGACACTTTGGCTGTTTCCATATTTTAGCTATTGTAGATAATGTAACTATCAATAGCAGGGTGCATGCATCCCTTTGAATTAGTAATTTTGTGTTCTTTGAGTAAATACCTAGTAGTGTAATTGCTGGTTCATAGAGTAGTTCTATCTTTAACTTTTTGAAGAACCTCCATACTATTTCCCAGAGTGGCTACACCAGTCTGCATGCCCACCAACACTGCAAGACAGTTCCCCTTTCTCTACATCCTCACCAAACACCTGTTGTTTCTTGTATTGTTGATTTTTTTTTTAGCCATTTGACAGGTGTAAAGAGATATCTCATTGTAGTTTCGATTTGCATTTCCCTGATGATGTGTGATGTTGAGCATCTTTTCATGTGTCTGTTGACCATCTGCAGGTTGTCTTTGGAGAAAAGTGTATTCATGTCTTCTGCCCATTTTTTAATTGGATTATTTATTGTTTGGGTGTTGAGTTTTATAAGTTCTTTATATATTTTAGATAATAACCCTTTATCAAATATGTCATTTGCAAATATCTTCTCCCATTCTGTAGGTTGCCTTTAGTTTTGCTGATTGTTCCCTTTCCTGTGCAGAAGCTATTTACATTTCTATACACGAATAATGAAGCAGCAGAAAGAGAAAATAAGAAAACAATCTCATTTACAATTGAACCAAAAACTATAAGATACCTAGAAATACACCTAACCAAAGAGGTGAAAGATCTGTGCTCTGAAAACTATAAAACGCTGATGAAGAATGTTGAAGATGACACAAAGAAATGGAAAGATAGTCCATGCTCATTGGTTAGAAAAACAAATATTGTTAAAATGTCCATACTACCCAGAGCAATCTATACATTTAATGCAATCCCTATCAAAATACCAACAGCATTTTTCACACAGCTAGAACAGTCCTAAAATTTGTATGGAACCACAAAAGACCCTGAATAGCCAAAGCAACCTTGAAAAAAGAAAATCAAAGCTGGAGGCATCACAATTCCAGGCTTCAAGTTATATTACAAAGCGGTAGTGATCAAGGCAGTATGGTACTGGCACAAAAATAGACACATAGATCATTAGAACAGAAAACAAATAAAAAATGAACCCACAGCTACATGGTCAATTAATCTTCAACAAAGCAGGAAAGAATATCCCATAAGAAAAAAAAGTCTCTTCAACAAATGGTGTCGGTTTCACTGGACAGAAACATCAGAAGAATGAAACTAGACCACTTTCTTACACCATAAACAAAAATAAATTGAAAATGGAGAAAGACCTACATATGAGACCTGAAACGATAAAAATCATAGAAGAGAACACAGGCAGGAACTTCTTTGAAATCAGCTGTGGCAACTTCTTTCTAGATAGGTCTCCTGAGGCAAGGGAAACAAAAGCAAAAATAAACTATTGGGAGTATTGGTAATTTATATTTAGCTCTCTAATTCTTGTTTCATCCTGTTGGGGGCTATCAGTTTTATTAATCTTTTGAAGAATGAATTTTGAGCTTTGTTAATTTTTTGTGTTTAAATCATGGACTTATGTATTGACTCCATTATTTTTTCCTTCTGCTTATTTCGAGTTTAATTTACTCTTTGTACATTAAGATTTTTAAACCTTCCTTCTCTTATTACAATCATTTAAAGCTATAAATTTCTGAGGTGCCTGGGTGGCTCAGTCAGTTGAGCATCCAACTCTTGACTGCAGCTCAGATCATGATCCCAGAGTCATGGGATTGAACCCTGTACCAGACTCCACACTGAACATGGAGTTTGCTTAAGATTCTTTCTCTCTCCCTCCACCCATCTCCCCTGGGCATGCTTGCTCTCTCCCACTCTCTAAAAATAAAAAAATAAAATAAAAATAATAAAAAAATAAAATAAAGCTATAAATTTCCCTCTAATGCCTTTGCCATATCCCATAAATTTCTATATGTTGTACTTTTGTTATTCAAGTCAAAATATTTTCTTATTTGCTTATAATTTTGTCTTTGAGCCATGGGATACTTAGACATGTGTTATTTAATTTCCAAATGTTTGGACAATTTCTAAATATTTTAGTTATTGATTTCTGATTTGGCTCTGTTATAAAATATAATATACATAGAATATATTCTATGATATACTAATCTTTGAAAATTTATTGAGATTTCTTTTATGACCTAGTCTATGTCTACTTTGATGAACATTCCATATGCATTTGAACACAATGTTCCTTCCAGAGTTATTGGGTAGAATGTGTTATAAATGTCAATTGGCTCAAATTGGTTGATGGTCTGCTAAGATCTATCCTCAAACTAATTTTGGTCTACCTCCATGAATACTCAGAAAGTGGTATTAAACTCTCCAACTATTTTTTCCATTTGTTGTGTCAGTTTTTGCTTCATTAACTTTGAAGCTTTGTTATTAGATGCATACATATTTATGATTATGTCTTCCTAATGAATTGGTCCTTTTGTGATTTGTAAATGTACTTCTTCATCTCTTGAAAAATGCTTTGTCTTAAAGACTTTTTCTGAAATTTATGTAAACACATTATCTATCTGATGCCATTTGCTTGGTGTATCACTTTCAGTCCTTTTTATTTATTTTTTTTTATTTTTTTTTTTCCTGTGGAATAGGACTTTATTTTTTTTTTATATGAAGTTTATTGACAAATTGGTTTCCATACAACACCCAGTGCTCATCCCAAAAGGTGCCCTCCTCAATACCCATCACCCACCCGCCCCTCCCTCCCACCCCCCATCAACCCTCAGTTTGTTTATTACTGAAGTTGGCATGCAGTATCATATTAGTTTGAGGTGTACAACATAGTGGTTTGACAACTCTTTTCATTACTGAATGCTTAGCACAATAAGTGTAGTCACCATCTGTCACCACAACGTTATTACAATATTATTTTTTTTAATGTTTGTTTATTTTTGAGACGGAAACAGAGCGCGAGTGGGGGAGGGGCATAGAGAGAGGGAGACACAGAATCTGAAACAGGCTCTGGGCTCTGAGTTGTCAGCACAGAGCCCCACACGGGGCTCAAACCCACGAACCGTGAGATCATGACCTGAGCAGAAGTCAGACGGTTAACCGATTGAGCCACCCAGGCGCCCCTACAATATAATTGACTATATTTCCTATGCTGTACTTTTCATCTCTGTGACTTACTAATTTTATAACTGGAGGTTTGTACCTTTTAATCACCTTCACCTATTTTGCCCATCTCTCAAACCTCCTGCCCTCTAGCAACCACCATTTGCTCTCTGTATTTATGTGTCTGCTTATTTTTTGTGTTTGTTTTCTTAAATTCTACATTGGAGTGAAATTATATGGTATTTGACTTTCTCTGACTTATTTCACTTAGCATAATACCCCCTAGATCCAACCATATTGTCTTAGATGGAAGATTATCCTCTTTTTATAACTGAGTAATACTCCATTCTGAATATATACTATATCTTCTTTATCCATTCATCTATCAGTGGATACTTGGGTTGCTTCTATATCTTGACTATTGTAAATAATGCTGAAGTAAACATAGGGGTGCGTATATCTTTTCAAATTAGTGTTTTCATTTTCTTTAAGTAACTACTCAGTAATAAAATTATTAGATCATATGGTATTTCTACTTTTAAATTTTTGGGGAAACCTCCATACTTTTTTTTGCAGTGGCTGCACCAATTTACATTTCCACCAACTGTGCACAAGTGTTCCCTTTTCTCGGCATCTTTACCAATACTTGTTATTTCTTGTCTTTTTTATTTTAGCCATTCTACTTGTGTGAAGTACTACCTCATAGCAGTTTTGATTTGAATTTCAAGTGTCAGCCAACTGTATGTCTTTTTTGCAAAAAAAAAAAAGTCATTCAATTCCTCTGCCCATTTTGTAATCAGATTGGTTTTTCAGTTTTGAATTATATAAGTTCTTTATATTTTTTAGATATTAACCCCTTTTTGGATACATTATTTGCAAATATCTTCTCCCAGTCAGTAGGTTAACTTTTCATTTTGTTGATGGCTTCCTTTGCTGTGTAGTTTCCATCCTTTCACGTTCAGTTTACATGTAACTTTAAATTTAAAATGCATCTCTAATAGGTGCATATACTTCTGTCTTGCATTCTTATCTAATCTAGCAATCCGACCTTTGTTTGGAACATTTTACATTTAATGTAATTATTGCAATGGTGTGTTTGTTTTTCACTTGTCTCTTTGGTTTTTTCATTCTGTTGGCTCTTTTTATTGGTATTTTTATTCTATTCCTTCTATTTCTCAGCTTTTTATAAAATTAATTTTTAGTATTCTTCCAGTGACAACAATGCATTCTTATCAGAGTGTATTTGGAGTCAAAATTGTACTACTTCACAGTAGACACTTGTTACTTTACCCTTGACTCACCCCTCTTCACACTTCATACTCCACAAATCTAACTAGCCTTACAATAATATTCCATTTATCCATCACTCCCAACTTTTGTGTTTCTTGTGGTGATATATTTACTTCCATGTATATTATAAAGTCCACCTTACACTGCTATTAGTTTTGTTATAAAAAATTGGGTGCCTTTTAAGGAAATTATGAAGTAACAAAAATAATCTTGTATACCACCCATTTGTTTGCCATTTCTGGCACTCTTTTTAGCTATTCCTTTCTTTAGATTTGATTTTCCATATGGTACGATTCCTCTGTCAGTCTAAAGAATGCTTTTAACATGTTTTGTTTTGCATTTCTGCCAGATCCAATTTATTACTGTGTTTGCATTTATCAGGAAAATGTCTTTATTTCACTCCATTTTTAAGGGGTATTTTCTCCAGATATAGAATTTTGAGGATTTTTCCCCCATCAGCATTTTATAGACATTTCCATTGTCTTGTGAACTGCAATGTTTCTGACGAGAACTCAGTAAATATTTTTATTGTTCACTTTAGTGTTATGTGACTTTTTTCCTCTGGTTATTTTCAACAGTCTGACCATGATATGCTTAAGTGCAGCTTTCTGAGTATTTTTCATTGAATTCAGCAATTTTCTTGTATTTGCAAGTCAATATTTTCCATCAAATTTGGGAAAATTTGGTATTTAATTATATATTTGTTTCCATAAATTCTTTCTTTCTAGCACTCCTATAACATATATATTAAACAAGTTGATATGATTCATGTGAGCCTCAGTTTCTGCTCCTCTCTTTCCTTTACCTTCTCCCATCTGCTGTGAAGCCTATCCAGTGAATTTTTTCACTTTAGTTACAGTACTTTCCTGTTTAAGAATTTCCATTTGGTTCTTTTTTATGGTTTTCATTTCTCTACTGAGATGCCTAATCTGTTGGCTCAATCAAACTACATTTTAATTCTATGAATATATGTTATCTTTTAGTTGCTTTAAAGTGTTTGCTAAGTCCAACATTTGAGTCATATCACATTCTGCTTCTGTGTACTACTCCTTTTCTAATTGACTATGGATCCTATTTTCCTGTATCTTTGCATATCTGGTAATTTTTTTAATTGCGTACTGGACATTGATAGTGACCTCTTACAGAGATTCTGGATTCTGTTATCCTCTCTGAAGGGTATTGATTCTTGTTCTGGTAGGCAGTTCAATTACTAGCTAATAACCTTTAAATGTGTAGGTTTGGTTTTATGCTTTGATATGGAGGATATGTGGAAATCCAAGACATTTCCCAAGCACTCTAACTTGGCAGAATCCAACCTCCAATGTCTATCTCCTCTGAAGATCTTGTTGGGGTTTAGTTTTAGGCTTTGTTAGGATAAATGTAGAGCAGGGGTGTTCAACTAAAGATGATTTTCTCCCCAGGTGACATTTGGTAATACCTGAAGATTATTTTAGTTGTCAAAACAGGGAATCGATGGGGAGCTACTGACATTTAGTAGGTAGAGGCCGGGGATGCTGCTAAACACCCTCAAACACACAAAGCAGATCTATACAACCAGAATTACCTGGCCCACAATATCAGTAGTGACAAGGTTGAAAAACTTTCTTCTAACTTACTTGAGGGCATAGTCCTTACTTCTGCCTGGAGGATTAACAAGGTATTAACAAGGACCTCTAGTGACTTTCACCACTACTTGATGTCTAATATCTCTGCTTTCTGGTGAGCCTACTATAGTCATGCTCTGAGGACGGTATTTCTGACAAGATGATCTGTAACATCACATTGCAAAGAAATGAGCACAATCTGCAGTCATTTTTACAACATAGCCATCTCTGCTTTTAATGCTAATCATTTTTAGTTCATATCAATTTTTCAATGTAAATCTTTACTTTTTTGTTCACTGACCTTAATAAATGGAATCACTAAAAGTATATCATCATTATATTTTTATTATGTATATTTGATGTTTGTGACTTTGTTGAATATCAGATTCTTAAATTCAAAAGATACCTTAATCTGATGATACAAAAAGGTATATGTACTAGCCACATGCCTGAAAATTTACCTATCTGATTGATTAGGAATTAACTTATATACATGGATGTGAATATTTCTGTTAGCATGGAAACCTGACCCTTTGCATTACATTTCATTAACATCTTTATATTTTCATCCATACTATCGGTTTCTCTTAATAAGGGAATTTAAAGATAGCACCTTGTAATCAAGGAGTCAATGTGTAAATAATGAGTACAGTAAAATGCTGGAAAAAAAAATTCTAACCTTCCCAAAGGAGCTTTGTGATGAGGTTTTCTGGATGAGATACACTGCCTAGTGGAATCAGAGTAGATCAGGGCCCATCCTAAGTATGTTTTGTCTCAGGCTCCTCAGAGCCTGCTCCACCCTGCTGCTTTTGACCCATATGTCAGTCCTTCCTCTCTCCTAAGACAAAATCCAGGGCTCAACTCAAATGCAAGTAATCTAAGATATTTCTTTCATCAATGCACTACCCTTCTAATCCATGAAGTGAGTTCTCTTTCTCTCCCCTATCCATTTTCACAATGTCATACACAATTAAAACTATTATCCTCACTCTAGAAATTACACTTCCTTACTTGGTTTGGAACCCTATCTAGTGTTGGGTTACCACAAGTGTGGTAAATTAGAAAATCAAAACATTCTGATATGAATACATAGAGAATAACAATATAAATGAGCCAAATATTTGGCATAAACAATATGAAGGTTATGACTAAATATCAATTCACTCATTGCATTAATTTGACTTTTGTGTCCATACCATGGTGTCTTTTCCTTTTCTGAGCATATGACATCATTTGCCTTTCCATGGGTAGTCAATATTGTTGCTTTTTGACTTGCTAGCAAATTCAGGGAAAATAAAGTCAATTAGGTTCTCATTTGCTTTGTTCATTGTAAAATAAAAGTAGTATTCAGTTTCTTTTGATGATTAGAATAATGGTTAAGCTTCGCAAGGCTAGAAATATGGATGGTAACTTGAATATCCATAACCCATAACTCAATAAAAGAGCTCTATCAAAAATATACATAAATATCATAAAAGTAATCTTTGAAACCCAGTAAAAATGTAACAAAACTATTTTGAAAAAACAATATTCTCTTGGTATTTATCATTTTCATGCCTATCCCATTAGGTAGCTGCCAAATAATCTCTTTAATGGTCAACAGCAATATGCTATTCTTTAAGCTGACACTCATTTTAATGATAAAATTGTGTATTTAAATAAATCATGAGTCAGTAATTGTTATAAGGAAAATATGCCATCTTGTAAGCTAAATATATTGAATACCTAATTTCTGCTTATTTTACTCCTTCCAATTAGCACAGTATACTTTGATTTTAAATGAAAATAAATCTTGGGGGTTTTTTTTGTTGTTTTTTGAGAAAGCGAGCAAGCATGAGAGGGGCAGGTGCAGAGAAAGAGGGGGACAGAGGATCCAAAGTGGCTCCACACTGACTGCAGAGAGCCCAATGCAGGGCTCAAACCCACAAACCCTGAGATCATAAGCCGAAGTTGGACACTCAATCAACTGAGTCACCCAGGTGCCCCAATAAATCTGTTTTCTCAAAAAAGATTACAAAATTGGTACTTTTATAGTTCATATTGATTATCCAATTACTTTTATTGATCTTACAAGTAGAATAGTATCTTGATCTATTACATTAAACAACACCAAAATATCTACAACTCTGGTGTCAATATTAATAATAACTAAAAATCAAGCAAGCATTTATAACTATCTGCAATTAAGGAAAACAGATTCAAAAGGCATATAATTGCAATAACAATAAAATAGTATTTATGTATTAAGACATACACAGCCAACCTAAATTTAGTACCTCAGACATTTTTATAATTATGATATTTATACAAACTTTGGAAACTGAGGAGCACACTGGCCAGTCACCAATGATCTTGAAACAAAATAGATAAAAGTGCTTATTTTGCTAATAGTATATGTTTAGCTCTTTAGTTTGACATTGTGTGGTACTGTTATCCCTTCTAAAGCATTAGAAATCAATACTACATGTGCCTCAAGCTTTTGTACAGATGAATGATCTGATGAAGATGCCCTCATTTCAGAAACTAAGGTCATTAATGTTTATCTTCACTTGAGCAATTTTAGGTTTGCTGAACCTAAAGAATGCCCGATCTCAGACTACTATGTGAACAGTGGCATCTAGTGGTCATTATGTCCCCTAACATTTTATAAGTCTAAACCCATGGGTATGCATGAAACAAGTGAAATCACCATGATGCATCATCTTTAATATTGACACAAGCATATTTCCAATGAAACCGTATCAGAAAATTATACTTCCCAGTAGACTTTCTCTGATTCAGTAAATTTAAGGAAAAGCCAGCACTGGGCTTCTAATCTTTATTCTTGATCAACAACTTTTACATAGGTAAATACCCTTTGTAGAATTTTGTAAAAATCCAACTTTGTCTTCTTCATGTCTGAATTCTTGCTTCTCGCAGAGTGATATAAAGATCTCTGAAACACTATAAACTACTGAATAATCAGTTTTGTGGCTCTTTTATGAACATAGGGATTGGAATGTCCCAGCAACAAACAAATCCAACTACTCTATATGACAGTGCACGGGAGGGGCAAAATTAAGACATTCTAAAAGCCGCCAGTCTGTTCGTTATTATTAGATTAAGTTTACACTGAGATGTTATCAATTTTTGTAAACAAGGAACATCCACTTCCTCAAGATTTTCTAAAAACAACTGATTCATGAAATGGAATTATAGACTCATTTTACCATCAAAAGTCATTGTTTCCTAAGTTTGACTGTTTCCTATTAATAAAAAAAAGTCAGTACATTCTTTGGCTATTTTGCAGAGCCAGCCTGAGGCAATCCAAGCTTTTGTTATTTTCTTGAACCTTAGCTCATCATTCTCTATACATACTTCCTGCCAGAGACCTAAAACTATGCCCCCAATTCCTTTCAGGGCAATGCCAGGGAAACTGTATCTTGCTGTCACCATGAAAAATTTTTCCTAAGCACAAACTGTATGATTCCATAGTTGTTCATGGGACACACTGGGATTATTCCTTCCAGATGGACTGAGGTACCCCTGAAATGCCTAGACACGCATGAAGAATACAAGTGGACATCACTATTGGCTTATTTCATTTCCCCTAATGGGCTAAGACTACACTTTTCTCTTTCTCTCTAACTTTTTCTTTCTCTTTAACCTTCTAAGGCCCTGCTAATAACAATAAACAGATGCAAGGCCTAGACAACAGTTTTTTTTTTAACACACCAGCTTCTTCAAAATCAGAATAAGCATATTTAGTGCTCCCAGATCATTCAAACACCTACTACCTAGCCACGTGCCATGCTAGGGATTAGCAGGGACCTTCACCTGACTCCCACTTGTGTGCTAAAAGAGGTTGTAGAAGCCAGGACCCCCAGTGACTGGAGAAAACGGTTCATAGGAGTGATATTTCTCAGGCAGCATCCAATTAGGGAACTATGAGGAAAAGAAAGGAACCATTTTATGTCATGTAAATGCTAAGCAGAAATGTTCCAGTAGGCATTTCACACCCAAGTACATAAGCGGTTAATCTTATTAAAATAATGAGTGTGATTCATATGCATTTAAAATTAATCCTAAGGTCAGATGAGGAGCTCTGGGTGTAAAGCCCAGGGTTTTCTCCAGTCCACTCCCCCAGTAACTCCCTAGTCTCTTCCCAAGTTTCTCAATTACAGGAAGATATGTGGGCAATGGCCACAAGTAGTCAAATGTAATGTTTACTAAGGGGACAGGCAGCCATGAATTGTGTTGGAGGCACCTGGCAGTTGCCTTCTACCGCTCTTCACTATACAGACTTCATTTTCCCTCTTGTCCTTCTCCCTGTTCCCTTTGTGTTACTTATTTCTGCCTGAAGCTAACAGCGATCATATGACGTGCTGCTGTGCCCCTGCCACTATCTGAACTGGTTTAAAACAAAGGTGATCTCTGAATTTCCAGTGGAAAATGTTGCTAACTACTCAACACTCAGCACATCCAGATAGTCTCAAATGAACAGCTTTGGGCAATCACAGGCTATTACCGTCTGCTTATAGTAAGAACCTTCTCCCCCAAAATAATTCAGAACTTGAACTCACATTTTGAGTTGAAGGTCTGATTCTCTGTCATATTTACATTATCTTGACCTTGCACATTTTAAGGATGGATTAGTTCAGGTTTTCAAATAAGTGACCTCAAAGTTACCAGCCCACAAAAACACTTTCATTATCTCCTCTCCCCACATAAACTATCCAAAGAGTAAAGTAAATTATGCTTTTTACTAATTGCCCAGGGTCATTCTCCACTGGGCCTGGAAGAGTGGACAAGGGTCTAGTTGAATAGCTGGATGAGTTGCCACCATGAGATCCCTACAAGCCTAGAAATAATTTGGTCTGGGTCTAAGTGCTAATATCATGCTGCCAAGTCTCTTTCTGAAAAGCATAAAAGCAAAATATCCCATTCCTGCGAGCAAACCAACCACAAGGGTGGTGCCAAGAACTTTTGGGGCCCTTTTCTTGGCCACCCGGAACGCTGTTGGCAGCACTGCAGAGATTAATATATTGTTGACATGTCCTAAAACCTTGTTAAATGTTTTTCTCTTCAAGACACGTTCGTAGTAGGTTTCCAAGTTTGGTCGCTTTCCATTTCCCCAGTTTCTCCTCGCAAACCCCAGGAACTTCAGCCGATGCAATGTGACAGCGAGTGAAACGTCTGCCAGGGTGAAGGATTCTCCGCAGAGCCAAGGCTGGCGGCCCTCTTCTAATCAGAGAAAGGGACACGGAGAGTTAGGGGCAAGGGCTGTACAGAGAGACTCTGGCTGGCATCTTTTATCTCGGTCTTGAGGGCGAGTGTGAGTACAGCAAACGATGAAGGCCATGGTACGTTTTCTTGACAATCAAACTCAGCAAGTAATTGTATCCTAAAACAAAGCCCATGCCAATGTATCCCAAGCTAAGGGAAATTTGCTTGATATCTGTCAGTCACCTACATCCCTGGGTCAAACTAGAGCCATTTGAGCTCAAAGCCTTTCATTTTCAAAAGGATTCTGAGGAAGTGAGAGCCTCCAACCCAGAGGAGTCAACAGATCTTTCTTCCTGGTTTAGGAAAACAGCAGATAAGCTTTAGAAACACCCATAAAATTGGGCCTGAAATGTCACTCAAGTGACTGCTGCTCCTAGTTACTTATATAAAGCAGAAGTTCCTATTGGGAAGCAACTTTCACATAACATGGTCTTCAACTTTATTGCCAATTAGAATGGCACAAATGGTCCATATGCATGTACCTGGGCAATGGCTTGGTGATGCACTTAAGCCCCAAAGTACAATACACGGATGCTCACCAGCCAACCTGCAGACATACATAGGCCAGGACCTGTTTTATACTCCAGATTGGAAGTACTGTCCCTGCCCAGAAAAAAAACTAGAGGGACCATTCAAGCAACTACTCAGGTTATTCAACCAAATGAACTACTGTAATTACAAATGTGTGAAATGGGCTAAGTAGGAATCTCCCAGCTATAACTTCAAATTGTGCGGAAAAATCCTCCACCAGTCACATTTCACATATACACAGACTGGGATACCATGAGTTGCCTGGGTTTTGCTGAGTTTAGTATTATTGTTGCCATGATAATTTAAACTGCCCATGAATAAAAATAATAAAAACAGATTACAGGATGTTTTTGGCAAAATCTAAAAATATTCCCATAAATAGCCTGGTGTCCAGCAAAAGAGAAAAAAAAAACCCACAAATGAGAACCTACCTGGAGTTTCTTCATTTCTTCTTTGTAACTCAGTTTCAACCTGATCCAAGACTTTCTCCAATTCATCAAGAATTTTCTTCAAATATTTGACATTGTCATGGTCAAGAAGCTTTGACTAATTAGCAAAAATAACAAAAGAGGTTATTGATGCCTGCAAAAAAAACAATCAATATAGAGCAAAGCAGATATAAACTCTTCCAGAGCTGGAGTCTATTTATTCGAGACAATGAGAAGATACAGAATAATGTTAAAGCAAAAGCAAACTTGAGGGAAAATACTCTGGCTTGGAGAATACTCCATGGGCCAGATCCAATGCTCACTGGCAACCCCTGTGGGACCAGTGGACCAGAAATGGCAAGGAATATGAGGGGCACAAAGGGACTCCTCTCAACCCCAACTAATGAATGGAACTTCAGCAGCTTTCGAGGAATGAAGGACTGAAGGGTCAGGCACGAGGAATGCAGAGAATTAAGGAAGAGTGGGTTCCTGAGAAACGGGAACTCTTGCACTTTTGGTGGGAATGCAAACTGGTGCAGCCACTCTGGAAAACAGTGTGGAGGTTCCTCAAAAAATTAAAACTAGATCTACCCTATGACCCAGCAATAGCACTGCTAAAATTTACCCAAGGGATACAGGAGTGCTGATGCATAGGGGCACTTGTACCCCAACGTTTATAGCAGCACTTTCAACAATAGCCAAATTATGGAAAGAGCCTAAATTTCCATCAACTGATGAATGGATAAAGAAATTGTGGTTTATATATACAATGGAATACTATATGGCAATGAGAGAGAATGAAATATGGCCTTTTGTAGCAACGTGGATGGAACTGGAGGGTGTTATGCTAAGTGAAATAAGTCATACAGAGAAAGACAGATACCATATGGTTTCAGTCTTAGGTAGATCCTGAGAAACTTAACAGAAGACCATGGGGGAAGGGAAGGAAAAAAAAAACTTAGGCAAACCATAAGAGACTCTTAAAAAAGAATAAACTGAGGGTTGATGGGGGGTGGTAGGGAAGAGGAAGTGGATGATGGGCATTGAGGAGGGCAACTGTAGATCCTGAGAAACTTAACAGAAGACCATGGGGGAGGGGAAGGAAAAAAAAAACTTAGGCAAACCATAAGAGACTCTTAAAAAAGAATAAACTGGGGGTTGATGGGGGGTGGTAGGGAAGGGGAAGTGGATGATGGGCATTGAGGAGGGCAACTGTTGGGATGAGCACTGGGTGTTGTATGGAAACCAATTTGACAATAAATTTCATTAAAAATAAATAAAGGCAAAGATAATTCTATCAAAAAAATTCTCTCTCTTCTTTCAAAGAGTAGAAAGTAAGGGGTGCTGTGTATGAAGTCATTTCCTTTGAGAAGCTCCCTTAGCTAAGATAAGATGACGGAAGATGGGAGGTTGAGGAGGGCGAAGAGTGTTGATGTTGGCTACATTTTTAATGTGCGAGAAGTGTGCATGTGTTCTTGGACCATGAGGAAAGAATCACTAGAGAGAGAAAGGCTGACTGTAACTGATGAATCAAAGCCCACGGCCTCCTTAGGAGACAGACAAGTCAAAATGGAATAACTGAAAATGGATTAAAGCCTTGAACATAAGACTTAAAACTAGAAAGCTCCTAGAAGGAAACATAGGTGGTAAACTCCTTGACATAGGTCTTGGCAATAATTTTATGAATCTGACACCAAAAACAAAAGCCACAAAAGCAAAAGTAAACAAGTGGGACAGCATCTAACTAAAAAGTTTCTGCACAACAGAGAAAACCATCAATAAAATGAAAAGGCAGACTATTAAATGGGAGAAAATACTTGCAAATTACATGTATGATAAGGGCTAACGTGCAAAATATATAAAGAACTCCTAAACACAATAACAAAAAAAAAATCTGATTTTAAAACGTGCAGAGGATCTGAATACTTTTCCAAAGAAGACATACAGATGGCCAACAGGTACATAAAAAGATGCTCAACATCACTAATTATCAGGGAAATGCAAATCAAAACCACAAGATATCACTCACACCCATTAGAATGGCCATTATCAAAAAGGCAAGTAATAAGTGGTGGGAATGTAAACTGGTACAGCTATTATGGAAAACAAAATAGAGGTTCCTCAAAAAATTAAAAACAGAACCACCAGGTGATCCAGCAATTCTACTTCTGGGTATTTATCAAAAAAAAAAAATGAAAATACTAACTTGAAAAGATGTATGCACCCCAGGTTCATTGCAACTTCATTTACAATACCCAAGATACGGAAACAACCTAAGTGTCCATCCATGGATGAATGAATAGATGCGGTATATACACACAATGCAGTATTATTCAAGCATAAAAAAGTGAAATTTTGCCATTTTCAATGACATAAATGGACCTCAAGGGCATTATGCTAAGTAAAATAGGTCAGACAGAGAAAGACAAATACTGTAGGATCTCTCTTATATGTGATATCTAAAAGCAACAACAACAAGACAAAACACCAAGCTCACAGAGACAGAGAACAGATTGATGGTTGCCAGAGGTGGGGGTTAGAGGAGGAAGAAATGGGTGAAAGATAAAAAGAAAAAAAAATGAGGGAGGGGAGTATATATAGAATAAGCTTGCCAATTGCCTTATTGGTATTAAAAAACAAAAGTCAAAGGTCTAGCTAAGTGGAATAACTGAAGTGACAGATTCCCAGTACATATTATGAACTTGCTTTTTACGTTTTATAACTTTCCTTGGCAACCAGCATGGGCAATACCTGCCTTTTTATAGGCAACCGTCATTAGGTTTGAATATCAAATCTAACAAAGAAAACTTCTTTCTAAAAGCAGAGCATAAGCCAAAGGTAACATGCACTGGTGACCTGCAATATTTAAGTGAAGATGTTCTAGAAATAGTGATATTTTACCAAAGTGGAACATTTAATACAAACAGTGGATGTCAATTGAGGACAGCCTGGCTTACTCACTTTAAGTCGCTTCTGTTTTGCGATGTATGCCTCTTGTAAATCCGGGTTTTCTTCAGCAAGTTTTTTCAGTTCAGATTCTGTGTTACCAATTTGGCCTGAGAACAAAATCATTTTTGAAATAGTAAGTTATTTCCTCCCTTCTACACAAGAAACAAGGAGAAACTGGGAAACTCCATGGTAAGAACATGAGCTCTGGGATTCACCCCCTCCCTCTGCCATGGCCTTACGCTCTCTGTGCCTCAGTTTTCTCAAATGCAAGAAAATGCTTCAGTTTTAATTTCTCAAATGCTTCTCAGAGCATCTGCTGCATAGGCTAAGGATTAAATGTGAGACACCCAGGAAAGCACTCAGAGCAAGGCCAGCACATTAGAAGTGCTCAGTGCTCAGTAGTTGTTCTATCTTTCAATACCTTTCAAGTTTTCTATAATGGATTTCTATATGAAGGGAAGGCAAACGACTCATTTGAAAAAATATTAACTCTAAATGATGGAATTATAGTCAGAACACTTGCTTCAAATCATATAATGAGTATTTATGTAGGGAAGGAGGAGGAACAAGACGGTAAAGTGGGAAGAGGAAAAGGAGGACGGGGAAAGAAGAGGAGAAAAAGGTGGAAAAGTACAAAACGAAAGAAAAGTAACATTAAAAGAATTATAAAGGTGAGATATGATGTAATGGAAAGAATGTAGTTTCTGGAATTAGAAGATCTGCATTTGAGTTTTTCTAGTCAAACATCCCCAGAGTCCGACCACAGCCACCTTCCCTTACTTTCCTATCCCAGTCACATGTGCCATAGAGCACATCTCCTTCTCCACATCCCATGCACTGACCATACTCTGTCCTCAGAAAAGGAGAGAGCTGGTTATCACAACTCAAATCAATCCCAAATCATTGAATTTAGAGGTAGAATAATGGTTACACAGCCTGCAGTCT
The DNA here is from genome assembly GCF_022079265.1 of Lynx rufus. Taxonomy (NCBI): domain Eukaryota; kingdom Metazoa; phylum Chordata; class Mammalia; order Carnivora; family Felidae; genus Lynx; species Lynx rufus. The sequence goes on along the minus strand of NW_025814826.1, from coordinate 25,803,618 downwards.
GGCTCCCTCACGTAATGAAACAAGAATTAAGGACAAGAAATGTGAACTCAGTTCCCCTTAATCCCCAGCAGTTTCCACATTTCATGATTCTTAGTCCACATGTCTGTTAGAACATGTTATGTTCTTTTCTTTTCCACAGGCCTCTTTTCTGAGTTTTATCCAAACGTGGCCGTCAAGACTAGGAGCTGGAAAATCAGCTCCTAAAGATAATAAAAGTCCAGCTGAACAGCTGAAGCACATATTAATCTAGTGCATGGATCAATCTGTAACATGAGCATCCATGCAACAAACTCAACAACCCTGTGCCCAGGTCTTCATGAGATGTGCCAGGTCTCAAAAACGAATTAAAAGAAACTTGAGATAGAATTCCAAGTCTTTAAGATCATTACATACTGCGAATCCTTGTGGTTGCATAAGCTGGGATCATGGAGTCCACAGTTAGCTCAGGATGTAAAATGCAGCCATGTGTATAGGCATCCATTGGCAATGAGTCAAGAAGTTCTCGATAATGTTGTACCCGTGGATAATACATGCTTCCTTTATCAGGCATTAACCTGGGTGTTTTTTCTAAAAACATATATACAAACATTGAAGAAAAAGTTACAAATGAGATGTTACATCCAAAAGCAAAATCAAAAACCCAAACCTCCTCATCAATGTTTTCAATATTGTATCAAGACATTTAAAAGATGGTATCTCCCCTGCCCAGATATTCAAAATTTGAAATGGGCAGATGTATGAGGCTAGATCCCAAACGATGATCACACTGCAGTTCTCTCACTTCTCTACCTTACAAATTGCTACTCAACCCTCAAGGTCCAGTTATTTATGCCAACTCCTCTGTGGAACATTCCCTAACATCCTACAACCACCAATATCTGATTGGGTCAAATGTACCTCCTCAGTACATGCAAAATACCTTGTACGTATACCTACATAGCCTTATCACCTTAATTAGTTGTTTGTATCTTTTTGACCCATGAGCTTCTTCAGGGCAGGGAGCCTATGACCTAGGGTCTACCACAGTGTCCATTATACTTTAGGCCATTGATAGAGGTTGGTTAGGTGAATGAAAGACCATTATGGAAAGATAAACAAGGACCACTCTTTCTGAGGTTCCAATTAATACCAAGAGTAGCCCTGCTGATGCTAGGTGAATGTGAAGTGACAATCTTCACAGAATTCACCATGAATTTCTAGTATTTTATCTCTAGAAAGTGGGTTCTGCATGAATCCTCATGTGCTGGTTAAACTCTAGACTACCTGAAGGCAGGGACCATGTACTGTTCTCTGTTGAGTTCCCAGTGCCTAATATAATGTTTGGCTCATAGTAGGTGTTCAGTAAGTTTCAACTAATGAACATATTCCCAAATTTCTAGTTGCTATAGAATGTTTGAGCTGGAGAAGCTCTGCAGCAGTTACCAAAGACACTGAGGCATAGAGGCTGAGGCATTCTCCCCAAGATCACACAGCTAATTAAAGGCAGAACAACAACTAAAGTCAGTAAGTCCTAATGCAGTGCTCTGTCTTATAACATCATTGTAACATCTCTAAAGGGTTCACAATTCACAGATTATCTAAAAAGAATAAATATGAACCAAATGATCCAAAGATCAGGGCTATGTCCCTTCAGAATCACTTCTTAATTTTGACCCTGAAACAGGCCCTGAAAAATGCCAACAAGCTTATTCCAACAAGTAAAAAGAACAGCCTCAATTTTATTAATTTATTTCTGAGTTTGGGTTATTTAATTTAGAATCCTTTTGAGCACCCCACACTCATTTATAAGTGTTGAAAATTCAGAGTTCATTGCAGAGCATTTCAGACAAGATCTCATAATACCATAATCCAAGTGGAACAAGTTTTTTAAGCCAACAAACTATTTCTGACTCTCTAAGAAAAAATAAGATGGATTACTCCTCAAACCAGCAGACAAATATCTAATTCCCTGCTGGGAAGTCCAACTCTGAAATCTACATTGGAATAACTGACAATGAAGTGTCAGCCACATACTGCTTGTCAACAGTGAATTTACCCAACTAGAGCACACTTCCTTGGTGATCTTTGAGGATTTCAGTTTATCACTAAGATCCCAACCAATGCATGGTAGAAATTTCCATGAGGACAACAGACTGGAGTCCTTCTCAGGCCCTTGAAATACTAAAGAGTTCTTAACCTAATGTCCTTAAGTGCATACAAGACATAGGATTGCAAAGGAAATTGATTATATTGAAATATATTTATCAAATTATTTTTAAATTATAAAACGTTAGTATGGGTGCCTTTTTTTAACACATTAACAATATCTAGAAGCAGGTCTAATAACTACCATAATTTCAAAGTAATTATGAGCATAAGTTATTTTTAAGATATCTACAATAACTTGATATGCTATGAACATACCTGTGATTTCTATTGGTAACAAAGTCACAGGCACTCCTGATCAATTGCTGTGGTTTATCCCTACACTAGAAATGAAAGGAAGTAATGTTTCTGTTGGAAATTAGTGAAAATAAAGATATAATAATTTTTCTCCTCTAGGATCTCAAATCTCCTGAATGCTATTCATAGACCACTAAGGGCAACAGTTCTCAAAGCGTGGTCTAAGAATCCCTGGGCTTCCCCAAGACACTCTCAGGGGGTCCACAAAGTCAAAGCTACTTTCATAGTAATACTACAATGTTAATTGGTTTTTCACTCCTATTCTCTCTCAAGGATACACCAGAGTTTTCCAGAGGCTACAGGACATGTGATGGCTCCATCACTCTGACAGTTAATGAGGTGTGGGCTTATGTATTTGCTTGTTTCAAATTTTTCTCAGTTTTAATTTCTAATTTGGTAAATGTTGATAGATACAGCCCACAGAAACTAAAGCTCTCCAGTGTTCTCCATAACTTTTATGATAAAGGGGCCTGGAAACCAAACAGTTTAAGAACCACTGCTCTGAGGGTCCAAAAACCTCAAGTTAATAACCAAAAACGGTACAGTATTTTAAAATGCTTACAAGTGGTTAAATTTATGGCCAGTGGCTCAGGCTACTTTCTGGTGCCAGGCCTGGGGCATGTCTTCAGAAGAGCATACCACTTCCTTCTGGGAAAGTGAATAAAAGCAGGAAAAACACTGTCTAGTAATTGCTTTCTGGGGAAGTTCCATCTGCCTATGCCTGAGTTCTCAAAGGAATATAAATGTTTAAATCCATGAAAATAAGTTTCTTCTATTCAAGGCACCATTACAATACAACTATCTCCTCTAACACTTTGTCAGACAGACCATAAAATATCCACTGAACCAAAGCTCTCATCCAGCCTCAGGGTCTCTCTTCCAGGACTTCCAGAGCAACACCTGCCATGTGTTGTCATTGTCGTCCTCAACACCAAAGCACAATAGTGTCCACTGCCTCTGGAAACAGTTTTTCAAAAAGCAATTGGGAATTTCCTTTTAATTATACAGATCTTCCCTCTCTCATTCTATTTTATTTTTCAATCCTTCCATAAAGCATTTGTGTTAGAACACCAAAAGGAGAAGGAGAAGAAGAAAAGGGATCACCTGGCTAGCTTAGAGCTATGCAACTCTTGATCTTGGGGTCATGAGATTGAGGCCCACATTGGGTGTAGGGAATGAATGAATGAATGAATAAATAAATAAATAAATAAATAAATAAATAAATAAAAACTGTTCTTGCTATTCTACCTCAGTCAGGAGCGAAAAAGCAAAAGCAACAGAAGGCCTAAAGGGGCAGGGCAAGGAATCAGGGGACTTTTAAGAAGCAGGCATTGAAAAGAGTTTCCAGCATTAGGGAATAGGGTTGCTGTACTGGAAACCAGGATTAGTGACTAAGCTGGAAGAAAAAATAAGAATAAATGAATAAATTGGCAGAAGACCTGACTTCCTAGAAGAACTGAGTAGGGGACAAAGGCAGGTCTTGTATTGCACCAAAATTTTGGCAGCAAATTAGAAACAGACGGGTAGACACAAAGCAGAAATATGAGATAACGAGAGAAAAACATAGTTTTTTAAAACCAGAAAGAAAAGACACAATGCAAGTGTTCTGCAGCTATTTAACAGGGACAAACCGTTCCCCACATTCTCAAGTCCCTATACTGCCTTGTAGAATAACCATGGCCTTGAGCCATTAAAAAAAATTACATTGTTTATATTACATTACATTGTTTACCCAAGAGCAAAAATTTAAAAGAATTTAGGGTCTTACAGGCTAAGCTTCCATTATTTTACTACATTGACTGCTCTGATTTCCTACGTTCCCCAGTGATGGCAGACAAAGAAGGCATAATTATGTCTTGTTTTCAAGAAAGACTTCCCCCTAGGTCTATTTGAATAATTTTCAGTTCTTACTGAAATAGTAAGTAGTTCAATGAAAACAGACCTCATTTCTATCTTTACCCCTTTGCTGATTTTTTAATTTTACTTATTAGATCACTTTGTGATGACATCGATATATAAGAAGGTATGCATCATGTAGCAGAAAAAAAACTGTACCCTTGAACTAGTCAAACACCAGGCTATTAAAAAAATATAATAATGTAAATAAGTTATAACCTGAGGCAAAAGTTATGGTTACAAACTGACTACAATTCAAAGCTGTTACAACTTTGGAATGAGAACAATCAAATCTAAACACAGATGAGGAAAAAACACATAATGTCAAATTATAGAAGTTCACTATATGCAGTCATGATCTGCTGAGACAGAGACAAATTTATACCATCATTTTCAATAAGCTTTATACCTTAAATGTTTAACTTCTCTTTATTGGTATTTAAGGCTTTTAACAGAAACATTTGTAATTGGGAGCAAAACTCCTTTATCAGACAGTTTGTTCCAATTATTGTTTGCACATAATATAGAACTAGAGTCTCTGCATTTTGACACCCCTACCTGTCCACTGAAATTGGACAAATCAAAGAGGGGAGAAAAAGTTACTTTTTAAAGCCACTTTCATTGGCACACTCATGAGTTTTAAAAGGTTCATTTTCTTTTCCTTACCACATATATTTTCTCCACACTTGGTTAGAACCTTTGTGCTACTCTACAATTTCAGGAGATGTGCTAAAATACATATAAAGTAATTCAACTATTTATGAGAGGCTTTTATTAATATACAAAAATATTGTATAATTGGAATAATTGGAAACTCTTACATAAATAACTTTTTAATGTAACAGTGACTTCAGAATTAATGTTCTTTTTAAAAATCTGAGTTGATATTCAATAGATATTGACAAAAATTTTATCTACAAAATATATTTCCTAATGAGACTTATATACAATATTTTAATATCATACCAGAATACTTTATTTCCAAACCAAATTCCATTTCCTAAGAATAAATGATGTATATACAGACCTAAGGTATCGGATATGATCTTCAGAGAACTGTTCTATATTAAATTACCAAAATTCGATATCACCATATGAGATCCTTGATTCCAAGTTACCACTGAGTCATTTGGCAATAATAAATAGTAATGTTCTAGTATTTTGTAGTTATTTCATACTCATTTTTTCAAGTTATCTAGAGGTCAGATTAAATTCACTGAATGGGTTATGAACAGTATTAGAAATATCCAGATTTTTAAATCTATATTAATAGTGCATATATTCAATTGTTATATCCACTGTTCCTGAGTTTTCCTAGTTTGCTTCATATCATGCCTTACCTAGTTTAATGGATTTCATGCCTTAATATATCTACTTTTCTTTACATGCACAAAGAGAAATAGGTCTCATGTACATGAAAAAGTCTGTAAAAGTGAGTGGTAATAGCACATGCATGTAGTAAAGACAGGTTTGATATTATTTTCAAGTTTATAGAATGAAACTATCTTTTTAGATTAGTAAGATTCCAATGATTAGGAATCTTTGAAATATTCCAGGTCCTTGCACCAATTAACACCCCCAAAAAATAGCTACTAAAAGAATAAAGAGATTATTCTTCACCAGCCCTTGGTTGAGCAGCCATAACTGAATACTTCTAAATTCTTTGTTTAACCCATGTTCTGACCTCAAGAATAACACTGATATCTACATCTATAGCTTCTTTCAAAAAAAAAAAAAAGCCATCATCCAATTTAGATATTAACTATTTTTAGGCTAAGACTTGAAAAATATTGCCTTGGCTACTAGATTTCTCCCCTAATACTATTAGCTATCTAATGGACTTATCCCAAAAGCATAAGGATGTAAATAGCGATTATATACAAATGTTGAGAAATGTCTACAGGTCAGCAAGCCATCATTTTTAGTACAATTTCTAGCTGGTAAGCAAATAACGTATGACAAATAACAGCAAAAGAGATACCAGTTGACTATATTCTTCAGGTGAATAAATTCACTTAAAGTCTCCTCTTATAACCATGGGCAACTATACATCTCATGAAATCAATTCACTCATTATTCTAAGTTGTAAATGTTCTTTTAAGTTCCACTCATAATTGAACAAAATGTTGCATATTCTGACCAGTTCACAATTTGCCATGTTCCAGATAGAACCTATACTTTTAAAACAACTTCAGATCATACCAGCCTTTTATTATTAGCTTAAATTATTGATAACTTAGCAAGCTAGGTCTCCCATCCTTCATTAATGCAGCTGATTTTTAAAAATAAAATTCACATACTACATTTAGTCTTGTTAAACTTCATCTTAATTATTTTTCCCTTTTATTGTTCCATGACAAACATTTCACAAGCTAGCCATTAACTATCCCAGCTTTTGTCATCCCTTATTTCCACAATGTCTTATTCAAGTCATTTATAGAATTGTTAGGCTCAAGTCAGAGAACAGAAACCTATAAGGACATCAGTAGAGATCCCTGTCCAGGCTCACGTCTATTTTCAAAAGTTCATTTTAATCATTTTAATGATTCATTTTAATCATTCAGAAGTATTAATTAAGCTCCTGTTAAAGAGCTTATATGAAGCACTATATGAAGAACTGGGGATTCAGCTGTTAGTGAGACAGACACTGCCTCTGACCTTATGGTGTTTACCGTGGTCTACCAGTAATTGAAATAAATGTAATAAAATTATATAGGATAAATCTTTAGCTAAATGGGCAACATGTGTAAGACATTTATAAATAAATATTCTTCAATATGGTGGTTTGAATGTACATCACTTTTATCAGCCATATTTGGTCCTTCGTTCCACAAGGGTATCTTCTGAGACAATCTGAAGTGCTCTACTTAAACCAAGATACGTTATATCTAGAACCATGCCCAGTACACAATAGATTCTTTTTTTTTTTTTTTTTTTTAGGTGTTAAAGCCATTCTTCGGTAATGTAAAACTTAGGCTGGTTCCTTTTAACGGAGATACTCAAAAGTTATATATGTGTATAGATATATATAAAATTATATGTGTGTGTATATATAAGTAATTTATAGTGCTGCTTAAAGCTTAAGCAATTAACACACAGTAATTTGCATTAGTGCTTCTGAAACTTTATATATGAATTACTTAAGGATCTTGTTAAAACGCAAATTGTGGGGGCGCCTGGGTGGCGCAGTCGGTTAAGCGTCCGACTTCAGCCAGGTCACGATCTCGCGGTCCGTGAGTTCGAGCCCCGCGTCAGGCTCTAGGCTGATGGCTCAGAGCCTGGAGCCTGTTTCCGATTCTGTGTCTCCCTCTCTCTCTGCCCCTCCCCCGTTCATGCTCTCTCTCTGTCCCAAAAATAAATAAACGTTGAAAAAAAAAATATTTTAAAAAAAATGCAAATTGTGATTCAAGAGATCTGCAGTAGAGTTTAGGAGTCTGCATTTCTAACAAGTTCCAGGTGATATCAATGCAGCTGGTCAATGGAACACACTTTAAGTAGCAAGGATTGCTAGAATTCACTTAACCCCATCCTTGACAATTAGGATAGTAATATCTGTCTTGTCTGGTTCTTTTCCTAATATCCATAAGTTGTTAATGACAAATATAAATTATCTTAATGATAATTGTGATAACCCACACATGTTTATTTTTTATTTTAATACTTTGGGATAAACTTCATCTGTAGACTACCTTTCATTTGGAGCGTCTGGGTGAATCAGTCAGTTGAGCATCCAATTACTGGTTTCAGCTTAAGTCATCATCTCGGGGTTCATAAGATCAAGCTCTATACTTAGCATGGAGCCTGCTTAGGATTCTCTCTCTCCCTTTTTCTCTGCCCCTCCCCCATTCTATCTCCCTCTCTCAGAATAAATAAATAAACATTTAAAAAAGAATTAAATAGACTAGCCTTCATTTATATAACTGTTTTCTTGCTGTCTTCATATCTAAGGATTTGGGGTCCCTTAATCTTCTTTTAACTCTTCCCAATGGAGTGACTAATCTCCTGGGAAAGAGAAAAGAGTGAAGTAAGAGTTTATTGGACTTGCTTTATCTCTGCAATTGATAAAGTTCTATCACCTAATCTAAGAGGATAAACAGAGAAGTCAAGTCACCAAGGATATGCAACAAGTTAGCCAAAACTTCAGACTAAGAGCTAGAGTTAAAGTCCTTAGTTTCCATATTTTCATCTTAACATTTAGCCCACAGTGCCTTCTCCTCTGATTCCATAAGTAGTAAGAAGAAGAATTTAATATTTCCTTTCTTTGAGTAGGGCTCAGAATGTATTTCAGTTTTGTTTTTATACAATCACAGTAAAAGAAAAACCTTAAGGACACTTTAAGAAAGCCTAATAATCATCATTACCATGTTGTAAAGTAACATATTTTATATTACTGAATATCTTAGAGAAGAAAGAATGCAAGAAGAGGAGGAAGAAGTGGAGAATGGTTAGCAATAGTGGTTCAAAGGATGCCAACAAGATATTTAAGTATGATTTTCCATTTATGTATCTTTTGGAGACTTTTGATGATTTAAAACAGAATTATTATACCATGATTTTGTTTTATTCACATTATAACCACTTCTCTCAAGAAATACAAATTACTTAACAGACCTGTCCATTTCCAAAAAGCTCAAGGTTGAGAAAAATTGTCTTAAATCAATTTGCCACCATTTTCAGTACTGTCCCCAGCATATAGATATAAAGAATAGGAAGTAATTATAAAGGAGAAACAGTTCATGACACTCTTTGGTTTAGGGGTGCCTGGGTGGCTCAGTCAGTTAAGCATTTGACTCTTGGTTTCAGCTCAGATAATGATCTCACAGTTCAAGAGTTTGGGCCTGTGTTTGGCTCTGTGCTGACAGCGTGGAGCCTGCTTAGGATTCTGTCTCCCTCTCTCCCTGCCCCTCCCCTGCTTGCTCTCTCTCTCTCTCTCAAAAATAAATAAACTTTTTTTTTATCTTAAAAAGAAAATAACTCTTTGGTTTACACCAATGGCCAACTCTAATTAAAACCTCCAATCAGAATCCTAGGAAACCAAACACTCGGAATAAGAATAGGGGCAGCCCACTGTCAATCTAATTCCCTGGGGTTCCCTCTACACACTTTTAGGTCCCATACCTATTTTCCTTCTAAGTACCTCAGGCACTTTTTTAGCCTAGTAAGTTCCTTTCTCAGTTTCCAATAATGTGAGGTTATATTCTAGTTTTATCCTGCCCAGTTAACATCAATGTAACTAGTGGCAGATGGAAAGCAACTAGATCTCATGTAGCTTCTTTTTCAGAAGAGCACTCAGCTGAAAGCTAGGAGCCTTCTGTTCTCTCAGTTGTGCCAGTGATCAGCTATATGATCTTTGGCAAATATTCAAGATATAGTTCATCTCAAAGGATTGTCATCAGGAGCAAGCAAGATGATATACAAGTGGCAATGACTATGGGAGACAGCTGGTATAACATGAAGGTATGCATAGGAAAGACCTGCATCCCAGCCCCACTGTGCCATTAAATATCTGCATTACCAAACAAAGGCAACCGCTTTGTTTCTCTTTCCTCATGTACAGTGGGAATAACTAGTCCATCATGCCTGTCTCAGATGGGTTCTTTTGAAGACTAAATATAACAGAATTATAAAGCACCTGACATAAAACAGGCTGTCAATAAATGATTATTACTTAAAAGCATTTTACAAAGTTAAGTCTTAAAATTCTTCACAAAAGATATAAATTTAAACTATAGAGCAAAGATCTCCACATATACCAACATTCTATTCTCCCCTGCCTACATTTGATTCCTCTTTTTTTCTCCTATGGTGTTTAAGGTGGAACTATTTGGTAGACTATATAAAGCTGATTTTCATAGTGTACATTTCAAATAATTCTGAACTTTTACTTCGAGGCTAAAAATTCATCACCACAAACCACACACCTACAGAGGTGTTTCGGAAGTGAATTTAAAAGGAAAGTTCCAACATTAAAATTTGTAGTTTATATAAAATCTTTTAAATGGAGTTACACTGGCTTACATAAAATTTATGGTATTGACCTATTTTATATTTGTGTGCTTATGGAAATGGAAAAGGTTTTTAGCATGAAACTATCATCATAAAACCAAAAAAGGAAGGAAGGGAGGGAGGGAGGGAGGGGGAAAGGAAGGAGGGAAGGAAGGGAGAAGGAAGGGGGGGGACATACATATTTGTGTTGAAAGTAAATCCAAGAAATCACAAATAGCCTTAACATTACCATCCAGGAAAGTCTGTTCAAGATAATCAATGATCTGAGTGGCCTCACAAATAATGTTTTCCCCGTGGATAAGGACAGGCACTTCTCCAGTTGAGTTCAAACGCATAAACCAAGGCTCATTGTGCTCACTCAGGGGCAGACTTACATCATGTTCCTCGCACTTCAATGCCTTTTCAGCAATTACCAATCGCACCTGAAAGAGTTCACACTGGTTACTACAACACATGTAGGCTTTGAATTAAATGACATCCTGGATACCATTAAGCAGACTTTCTGTGCTTCCCTACGTTATTAATATTCTCCACATTCTTTTTAACTATTCCTAGTCTAGGAATTAACAAGTGAGATATATTCTAGCATCTTACTCATATAAATTAGGATAATAAAATAAGGAATGAAAATAATTCTGGCTATATTTATTCCACAGTGACTCTCCATCACCACTACTATCTTTGCGTCCTAAACCTAATTATGTGTCCTCCCCAGACAAGAATCTGATATATAGATGTGCTAGGCCTTGTTGACGAGAGAGAATGCGTACCAGAAAGAGTAAAAGAAGGGACTGTAAATTATGCATGTGGTTGCATGAAGGAACTTCCCTCTGCCTCACTCCCCTAAGCCCAGGGGACAAGGCCTCCTGCCCGAATACCTAAAGTGATGTTTTTTGTTTTTTGTCGCATCTCATGAGTGGCAAAGCCTGAGTCATACCCTTTCCATCCCAGACTTATCATCCGTGCTCCCTCACAGCGCGCATCCCTGCCTCAGGGAGCGCCTGCCCGGGTTAGGGCTTTAGAGGCCTACTTGCAGATGCGCCGGAGTACCCGAGAGAGCCCTGAGGGAGCTGTCCCGGTGCTGAAACCCGAGCCGCGCCGCCCGCCCCAGCAGAGGCCTGTAATTACCTTTTGAGAGCTGAAAGAATGTGTCCAGTGGTACAGAATGAGCCTAACCTCCGCGTCCGACTTGCCTTCCGCCATCAAGGGCGCGCCCCCTCTCTGCTCGTCCTGCTTCCGAGCCATTTTGGGGTGCGCGAGTACAGTAGGGCCTTGCCCGTCAGCCCTTTATTTCTCCCACCCACACTGCCCCGCAAAGCGTCGTTAGTTTTTCCGAGTTGCCGCCCGGATCCGGGAAAGATGGGTTCGCGCGGACGAAAAGACCACTGGGAAGTGTAGTTTCACAGGCAAGAAAGCTGCAGCGCCGCGTCCGCCGAGATGCGGGCGTGTCTGCGCGCCTGGAAGTCTCTGGCGTGTGGAAGACACATGGAAGGCGCAAGTGGATGTGTTTGGGGAAATAATCTAAAATTAGAGTCCCTGAATACTAAGGCTAGTAATGAATAATGTTGAGTGCAAATTACTCATTGGTTTGGTAGGGTGGAGTAGAGGTTGCTCACGTATAAAAGCAGCAACTTCCTAGGATACTTAGGTTTCCTCTTGGAGGGTTTGTGCCCCAAGCGGAAAGGAAGCTCTGGTTGACAAAACAGGGTGAAGATCCGTGAGTTTTCATTAGAAGATGCTCTTATGGAGTCATGCAAAGGAATAATAATAAATGATAATAGATCTCATAACCAACGACGACTTAAAACAGCCTAGTTGTTAAACACAGAATTTTTAAAGCAGAACTACCCGGGTTCATGTACTGGTTTTTGAAGTGGAGGTGATAATTCTCTTTAACCCATAAGGTTTTCCTGACAAATAAGTAAATACAATGTTAAACCCTCAAAATAGCCTGACATGATGTAGACAATAATATTCACAAGTTCGGTTGCTTTATAATATCCTCTTCATAGCCAGAGTGAAAACCATAATTTTATACTAGTTATCATTGTAGACCTCTTAAAATTTGGCATAATATTAAATTAATAAAAATTCTCCATTAGCCAATGTGTTAATATGACCATAAAATGAATGTTTGTATAACTCATTCAGTAAATCCTTACTGAACACCTACTACATTCCAAGCAATGCAGTAGGCTCTGAGAATACAAAGACCGGGCACTCAAGAAATGCCTGGTGGCAGAGACAACAATATAAATAGACAACACAATAGAGATGAGAACTGTCAGCGTTAGAATGAACACAAGGTTCTATAAGAAAAGAGAGGCAAGTATGCAACTCAGGTCAAAAAGGAAAGACAACATCTCATGAGGTCTTTCCTCCCCTTTACAACACTTCACTGTTCTCTATAATTCTTTTATAATTTTTAAAGATTTTAAAATGTCTTTTTATGGATATAAGCTATGGGTTAATAAATTAATTAATATGTTAATTCAATATGCAACATGACCCTTACCAAACTTGTTTTTTTTTTTTTAATCAGTTCACTCTTTATAGTAGAAGGAGGAAAAGTAAGACTTTGAAATGAGACGGAGTGAGGTTTAAATTCTGGCTCCACACCTAACTTGACCTCTCCTGAGACTTCACTTTGTCATGTGTAAAATATGGATATCTAAAAATATATGGCTGCTGTGGGAATTTAGTAAGAGAATGTATATAAAGCACTTAGGATATTGCCTGGACTATAGCGGTTGATGAAAGTATATGTGGAAACCTCCTCCATGAGATTAAGAGGACATAATATACTTTCAAAATTTTTACAACTACCTATATAATCCTCCATTTCCATTCCTCTTCAGAAAAAACTTCCTTTTAAATTCTTCAACTTCAGTTTCCAACAAATACTATACAGTTACCTTTCTTTAATTCACTCGCCTCACTATCTGAATAGAATCAACACTCTTGGCAGCTCTTTTGTCACTTGCTGCTGAAAGCATTCTCACAATAAATCTCAGGTCTGTCAAACACTGAGTACTTTCTCTATCATATCTTCCACAAAGCCATATAGCAAACACTGAATGAACTGATCCATTACTGTGTGGGTGTTTAATGTTAAGTATTCATAGATGTCTTTGGGAGTACAAATGTATACATAGCTTCTGAAGGGAAACTCATACATATGCATCAGAAACCTTGAAAATGGGCATAACTTCTAACCTAGCTATTCTTCTATTTTCAGTTTAACTAAGGAAGTAACTTTTAGCAAATCCCAGCAGATGGCCCTAAAATTCTACTTTCTCTTTCGTCAGTGGTAATAGAAATTTTAGCTAAGCACATACCTGCTGAGAATAAAGACTGCATGTCCCAGGTTCCATCGCACCTAAATGTGACTTTATGACTACATTCTAATAAATAGGATGTAATGGACATCCCATAGGGCAAGTTATGGGAAGTTTTCTTAAGAAAACTGTTAGTCCTGTGCCTCTTCTTCTTTATCCCATCCTGCTTCTGGGAGGGTGAATGCTGATTTGGACCATGAGGGGTGGGACCACATCCCAGGGATGACCAAAGCCATGAGCTGCAGGGTAATTGAGCCCCTAAGGACCTGGGAGCAGAACCAACCACCACACCAATCTCAGTCTGCAAACCTCCAATTATTAGCTAAGCCATTGTAATTTTTTGTGATTACCAGGTGCTATTGCCTTAACCCATCCTCAAGAATATATCAATCTTGTAAAATACAGATGGCTTTTATGTCTTTATGCTTCTAGATATAGTAATTTTTCTATAAACAGATATGTGTTGCTTTTACCTCTTAAAGATGTGAACATTAAAACAACATCATTAAGTAAACAAGATAAGGAAACATGGTGGTGTTTGGGGGTTTTGTTCTGTTTTAATCATGCTAGGGGTAGGAAAAAAACTTACATCTTTTCTCATTGATCCATAATTCCTGTTATTTTCCATCCCACTAAAATCCACTTGTAGGTTATATGAAAATTTTATTATCCATTCACTTGTTTATTCAGAGATTTGACTAAATTGTGTATATATTCTGTAGCTGTGTGTCCATAATAATAGATCGTGGGTTCCTGGAGAACAGCAGCCAGATAAAGGTCAATTTATCTCTTCAATATGCATTGTTGATCTTGTCCCAGGAACAGTGCTAGATGCAGAAGACAAGGAGTTCAAACTCATAGTCACTGGGAACTCAAGTGTGAGGAAGAGAAATGAGATTTCAACATATGTGGTAATTGCTTTGATATTTAGGAGATTATGGTAGGAATACAGACAAGGCACCTCATACAGATGGTCTTCCCAGAAGAGGTGATGATCTTTACTGTAACTAGTATCATAGTAGTGCAATTACCAGTATATCCATTGTTATGCCGCCTCTGGCTCATACAGGCTCTTGAGAGCTGATGGTTACATTTTCAGGAATTTTACAAGCTGGATGTTCAACCCAGCCATTACTAAAAAGTATGTAAAACTGAACTGCATTTAAACGAATGATTTTTAAAATAAAGCTAACAAGAACTCAAAACTCCTATTTTGTTAATTATTATTTATACTCTTGAGTTTATTTATGTCTCTTATATCTGTGATGGAAATCATATATAAGGGTGTGCTACAATGCATCCCTTCCTAACTCCCTGTTCAGGGATGTCATGTTAGTAACTTGAAATTAGTCATGGTAGGGGTACTGACACTACAGAAATCAGCAAGTAGTATATATAATGTGTTTGGTTTTTTTTTTTTTCAAGAAAGTTGGTTTTTAAATATTTACCAGCACACCACTGAATGCACACATTTAATATTTAATAAACTGTCTTGATCAGGAGAACTCTAAGTATATTTGTGAATGCATACATTTGTATGTTAATTTGTACTTGGTACCTTTCCCAACCGGCTTTAGTTCTGCTTCCTTCTCCACTTCTCAGACAACCACTCCCTACTTCCTTTTCATTCTTTTCACTGTGTTTAGGGAATAAGTAGATATGCATGCATCTATCAGCCCACTTTCAAACAATGAGCACTTTCTCTAGCACATCTTCCCAGCAGCACAACCATGAAACACAGTAAACACTGAGTGAATTGAATACTGCATTGGTGTTTAATACTAATAATACCTTCTAAACAAAAGGCAAAATGTAGAATTTTTTTGCATTAAAGATCACAGACCACTTTCTTACAGTTTCATTTGATCCCCATCATAGCCTGTAAGGCAGCTACTGCCCCTAATTTGTAATTGAGGAAATAAGTTTAGCGACTGAGAGACTAGTCCAAAATCCTATAGTAAGTGAAAGAACTATAACTCAGATGTGACTTTTCTGACTACTCATCAAGGTATTATTTTCTACTACATTATGCTAGCTTTAAGCCAAAGTTGTGGACTTTCAAGCTTTACACAGCCTGTGATAGACTTTGAGGAAAATACAGTCACCTTCTTGAAGATTAGCCCCACAGTTACACATACTTCTATTAAAGCATAAACTGTCATATTAAATTACTGTTTACATATCTTCCTTCTGTGTTGCATTCTGAGCCTTGGTATCCCTAGGAACCCTAAATAGTGCTTGGTACATAAAAAAATGCTCCAAACTGCTTTTTAAAAATTTATTAAATATTTATTTACTTATTTTGAGAGAAAGAGCTAGGGAGGGGCAGAGAGAGGGGGAGATAACATCTCAAGCAGGTTCCACCCTGTCACAACAGAGCCTTACACGGGCTCCGTCTCACGAATCACAAGACATGACCTGAGCCAAAATCAAGGGAGACACTCAACCAACTGAGCCACCCAAGTGCCCCATCCAAACTGTTTTTTAATTAATAGAAAAAAATAGTAGCTAGCCATCACCGCCACCACGAGCAGCAAATAATGACAACAAAAAATAATAATTGATAATAAATTGTAGCATGTTTGGTTTACTGCTCTAGAAATTCTGTGTAAAGCTAATTTTATTTGACAGAATTTGATATTTACAAATCTGGACTGTGGATCCTGACTCTGAACTCTGACTCTGAACTCATGACTCTAAAGTGAACTGCCTTTTATGTTAATATGTACTGAAGTTCTTTATTCATTTAAATATTTTAAAGAATGAAGTGAAAGTGAATTTGATTAATGTTAGAAATAATAGATCACATAACCTCTCCGTGCCTGAGTCACCTGACCTATACAATTACGATAAAAATCCTCCAGATATTCTGGCTATGCAGATATAACCAGTTTGGGAAAAGTCCTTGTGCTAGACAGTTATAATATGTCCCTTTGGTGTCCTCTGCTTCAATCAAGTCTTGATTTATCATAAAGAACTGTCATGAAGGAATGATGTACATATTTATAAAAGTTACTATTATTCAAGGTCCTACCAGTCATCTATTTTGGCAGGTATTAGGTAATATACGTATATGTGTGTGTGTGTGTGTGTGTATAAAATATATAATATATAGTATTTTAACATATATCAACTAAGCCAGAGATCTTGAAACCTTTTGACAAATTGTTAATACTCTAGGTTTCTGTTTTTTAAAGTACTTTTATGAATGACCACAAGAGGTCTCTATTTTTTTAAGAATAGTCTTTCTTTTTTTTTTTTTTTTTTTTTTTTTTTTTTTTTTTTTTTGCTTTGCAAATTAGAAAACAGAAATGGTGGTATTCCCAGGACAGTACATTTAACTCATTAAGCTATCTCATTCAAAATCAAATTTTCCAAAATCAGAAGAAAATCTTTTACTCAAATGTAGAAAAACAGCATTGTCTCCACTTCCTCCTGATAATAGCAACCTTAATACTAAGCACCCAGAAGCTACTTCCCCTCCTCTGCTTTGACCCATGCCAGTTATCTGACCCATGTGAATTGCATAGAATTTGTCATTGGTGTGAGCATAAGAAAAAAGGAGGGGAAGTCCTTATTTAGAAATTATTTTTGAGATTTTTTTTTTCAAACGTGAATAAATCCTGTTGTCTAACATTCTCAAGCATCTGCAGGACTCAAGGTATTATCTAATTGAATGGGCTAAGAGATGGCTCATGGAGTACATTGATTTGGTAAAAGAACTGCAATAATTCTGGCTAGTTGACCAGAGCTCTAATCAATGTGACTCCTGTACTTGATTTATCATAGTGGTTCTCAAAGTGTGAACCCCTGACAGATCAACCTCACTTGGCAACTTGCTACCCATTCTACTGAATCAGAAACTCTGGAGCAACTGGTGTTTTTAAAAGGCCTCCAGGGGCGCCTGGGTGGCTCAGTCGGTTAAGCGTCCGACTTCAGCTCAGGTCACGATCTCGCGGTCCGTGAGTTCGAGCCCCATGTCGGGCTCTGGGCTGATGGCTCAGAGCCTGGAGCCTGCTTCCGATTCTGTGTCTCCCTCTCTCTCTGCCCCTCCCCCGTTCATGCTCTGTCTCTCTGTGTCTCAAAAATAAATAAACTTAAGAAAAAAAAAATTTTTTAAGCCCTCCAGGTTTCTCTGATGCCGGTAGGGTTTAAGAACTACCAATTCAGTATAAAGTTGATGAACGGTTCCAATTCTCCATCCCTGCTTTGCCCCATCTGTAAAATTTATAAAGAACAGGGTATGGAAGTCAAAAGCCTGACTTACGGCATCTGAGGAAAAAAGGCAAATAATTTGAAACTACTTCCACAAAACAGTCTGGTAAAACCATGGTGCCAAGTTACCAGTTATAGTTTATAGGCCCAAGATGCCAAGACACCTCCACCTTCCTCTCCAAAAATGCAGATTACCTACTGCAGGCTTCTGAGCAAAAGTCCCAATGACCTTAGAATAGCCCAAACTTGCTTCTGAAACTCTAAAATGTTGCCTCTGGTCTTTCTTGCATCCCAGAGCAAATAATCATATTCAATACCAAGTGCAACTTATTAATTCAGGAGGCTCTAGCTGTGAGGTTACTGTAGACTTATAATAATTTGATTAATTTTCTAGTCCCTCAAAGAATGGCTACTAATGTTAATGCACTAAGTTCTTTATTTTTGAGTAGAGAACTCACTTTGAGCCATATTTCTGGTGGAAAAAATTTGGCATATCTGTTCAGCCTCTCATCTATCTCATCTATCTCTGTGATGAATGGTATACACTTCAGAATAAACACATGAATATGGACTAATATATACTTTGAAGAAAGATGTATTTGTCTTACATGGTTGCTAATATTTTTTGGAGTGTTTACTGTGTGCCAGGAACTGTTTCAAGCTCTTACGTGTAGATTGTATTTAACACTTGCAAAATCCCTTAAGACAGGGAGAAATATCATCCCCATTTTATAGATGAGGATATTGAGACATAGACAGGTCACAAAATTTCCCAAACCCACACTATTAACCCCAGAAGTCTGGTCTAGAGATCATGTTCATGCCACTACAAGATGCAGCCTCAGTATATGAGGGACAACCATAGCGTCATCAGCTCTGATTTCTCTAGCCTCATATGCAAATATTACCTATTCCTTCAGTCACCAACTGTTTTAGCTCGGGAATTTTTTGTCCAGGATTGTTTAGAGTTCATAGAAAACAATAGGGAATAACAGGATGGAAAAACTATGCTCTTAAAACTAAACACTTATTACAAATTTCTACCAACACTCCTCTAATAGTATCTAATATCTTTCAAAAGTTTACAAAGTGCCTTAAAAACAGTATTCATTTGATTTTCCCAACAATCCCCCTTTTAGAGATAAGGAATCAGCACTGAGATAGGACGTATACCACCTCACTGATCATTGGTAGAGCAGGAACTAAAGGCTTCCAGCTCTAAATCCTATGCACATCCTATGCCACCCCACATCTTCCAAGAGGCTCCCCACTTGCCTCAGCCAAGATACAGGCCAACCCAAGAGCCCTCCATTGTTTATTACATCACAGTCTGACTTCGGTCCATTTCTTGACTGTCCAATGAAGGATTTGGACACAGCGATCCCATATCTATCATGGGATCCTCTCGTTGTATGGGTGTGGTGCCTGCAGTTATACTTCACTGTGTAACTTGTCCACTTTAATTTAGTGCCACCCCCCACTGCAGACCACAGCATAGCAGTTAAGAGCTCGGACTCTAAAGTCAGAGCAGGAAACAAATCCTTGCTCCACCGCTCACCAGCTATGTGATCATGGGCATAGCTTCCTCACTTATAAACCAGGAAAAACAATCATATCACTTTCATTGGGATAGATTGAGGATTAATTGTGACTTATAAAATGTTAAGTATTTAACACAATTTTTTGCATAGGATATATAAGAATTAGAATAGTGATAGGATGGTAAAAGTAACCGGTATTTTTTTAACACGCTGGGTAAATGTTACCTCTCCAGTCAGAGGAGTTTCGCTGCCACATTGGCTGAAACTTGGAACTTCATTTTTGGCAATTCTTTCTAATAATTTCATGTAAATTTTAGCTATTTACACTTCACAAATACATATTAAAACATCAGCATTAGGTGGAAATTAAATACTTCCAATGAAAGAAATAACAATAAAATACTTAGGTACTACGCATAGATCTACACAAGTTCATTTCTAGACTTGATGCTAGCCACTGGAGTAGATCACTAGAAAAACATTTTGATGAGTGTATTAATCATATTAGGCAAACATCAATTATAATATGAAGGTAAGAGAGGTCAAGGAGAAAAAAAGGAGTCGCTTCCCAGTGTGCTTAACTAGTATTTGGATAATATCACTAATGTTTCTTTCATTAATGACAATAATAAAAAGGTCTATTTATAAATGTTTGTAGCTCTAAAAGCCTCTAGGATACTCAGACACAGTCTTAGAAAAAGCATATTCCCTACAAGATACTTACAGCTTGGCTCTGAAATTACATCTTTGTACTAGTTATCTTTCCTAAAGTTAAGAGTTTTCTTACCAATTTACAATGTGCTTGTGTACTGTTTACCCTTTCACGACAGAATGCCATTCTCTCAGTGGAAAGTGACTTTTTCTCCCCATTTCCCAATAAGTGCCTCAGGTAGCCTTCCCAAACACCTTATCATTCTCTTTTTATGTTTAAAGGAATCTTTCCAGGGATGTAAGATCATTCAGCGCTTATCTTTGTAATTCAAATTAGAATATTCAATAATACGTTGGAATTTATTTTTCCAATACCCTCGCTTTTGTGTTCTTTCAGTCACTAAATAATAAGTGGAGAAGTTAATTTATGCCTACACTGTCTCTGGCCACATGAGAAAAATGGCATAAAAACTCAGAGACATAAGCTTTAAAGAAAGAAAATGCTAATGTTGCGAGGATTGCTCTAAGTAAGATTTTGCTTTGTTAATGTATAAATAGGACAAGATAAGGTTCTGGGCAGCAGCATATCCTGGGCACCAAATAGTCATCTATGTTCCTTTGGCACCAACTCCAACACAATGGAATGACTTTCTTCTTAACCACCCAATGTCACCAGGGATGCTGGGAGAACAAACATAAGAGCTAATGCTACAGAAGCGACTTCATTTATCTTGTTGATCTTAACAAGATCCTAAAGAAGCATAAGATAATAGTGACAATAGAATAAAGTGCGGAATCTTACATGGAGATAGCAAAGTCTAAAGCAGCATTTGCTTTAATTTTTACATGCCTTTTTTTTTTTCAGATAAAAGCAATATTCTGGTTCATAGAGAAAAGATTAATTTAAATCCTAAGCATATAACTGAGACGAATGACAGCATGGAATTGAATCTGTACTTGTTAAAGCTGCGTGAGAGAAATGGGTGATGTGACCACAATGAACCTGTTTACAACAACTCCCTAAGTGACACTGGGGACTGGTTGGGGAGACCAGTGAGCCTCACAGAGAAAAGGAGCTTGGCTTTAGAAGGAATTACATCCTTTTAGGGCATGGCAGTTCAATAGAAAGAAAAAAAAAACTGGTCAAATTCAGGTGATACTTTGGGTTCCAAAAAGATGCATATGTCAACTTTTCAGCCTGAAAGACTAGTGTTCCATGCAAGTTCTGCAAACGTAAAAGCCCAGTTTTGCCAATTCCAAGTGGCAAAACGATATGAAGATGGTAAGATCACAAGCACTCGGAGAAATGACCATTCAGTATGTGACACTGAAATACACACAAAGTGGGACACTGAAATACACACGAAGATGAAGCGCCACGAGTCCCAGAAATGTCTAGAGCCCAGAAACTTGGTCTGGATAGGAGACTTGAGTAGCTTTAGAGGGAGGGAGACGCCCCTTCCTCCCAGACTTTCCCAGAGCGAAGGTGCTGATTCCGTACAATGAAGTAGCTGAAATCCGATGGGCCCTCCTCAAATAACCGATGACCAACAAGAGCCCTCTTTTTCACCTTCCTCGTTACACAGGTGCCTTGATGGCTGTGGCAGCTGCAGATAACAGCAAGTTCTCAGGCAGACGTGCAAGGAAGTTCACGGCTCAGCTCTCAAGAGTCCTGAGCCAGCTGTCCTAAAAGCTGATTTAGAACTTAGTCCCCTGGGGCCAGAAGGCTGCAGGGCCCCGTCTAGCTCTGTGGTGGGTTCTGTGCCCTCTCATGTCGTGTGCTAAATCACAGCTCCAAAATCAAGCCTCTCAGTCAGCATCAGCTTTTGTACATGTCTCCTCCCAACTCCTGAGCCAGCCCCCCATCGCCAGGAGGCCTGCTTGGTGCTGCAAATGTGATCCTGTCTGTCGTTTCGGCCTCAGCAGAAGAGCGACATGACCATATTTATTGCTGTTGCTATTCTGGGGCCCGGATGACGTTTTTCTCCCCTTGTGGCTGAGCACTGCCCGTTCATCTTTCACCACTCCCTCCAAGTCTGCTAAGGCTAAAACCAGGGATACAAATAGACTCTATCAGGAGGAGAGTTATAATGAGAAGTTCTTAAGTATTCCCAGTCTATTTGCTTTAATGCTATAAAGCTTTAAAAGCTTTAAATTCTGTAGTCCTAAGTTTTACATGTGTACCGTTTGCATCCCACTATTATAAACTGCTGTTGGTGGCAACTTTGCTCAGGAAAGAAAACTTTGCAAAGCAGGGGGGGGGGGGGGGCGGGGATGGAGGGAAACCTGACTGATAAACACAATTTGGAAATCTGGCAAATGTTGAGTTTTCCACTGCTGTCTGTTGGGAATGTCCAAATGTTACCAGAGCACTTGAAGACCTCACTTGGTTCCATCCCTTCACTCCTCGTTACTAAGACACTCCCCTCTTGGGACATGGAAGGGACCAAATGACAAGCCGCAGAAATTCCTATTAAGGATACAATGATACAGGGCACAGGTGACAGCTCCTGGAAAGTAACTATATACAGATTTTCTAAATGAAGAACGTGGACACATAAATAACTAATTACCACATGCATTACCCCATGCACCAGAAGTGAGTGGCTCTGACTTTACCACTGGCCCCTAGTCATTTCCCAGTCCGTCAGGTCTTCAGCAAAGCTCATAATCCGTCCACGTTAGTGCTCACCTTGGCTGATCATCTGCACTTGGCAATAACCACGTCCCTAGCTTTGCTAACAGGACTCTTTAGGTTTCACGTGCCCTGACACAAATCACATTGGTAATGGACACAGAAGCAGAAAGCGTGGGGGAAGCAGTGGGGTGCAGGGGTGACACGTGTGCCTGTGTGGGCTAGGAACCAGCCACCTGGGTTTGAAGCCCTGCTCAATCAAGGCCCCGCTGGGGGACCTCTTTAAGCTTCCATTTCCTCTATAAAAATTAGGATGATAATAGTAGCCCCTCAGGAGTGGTTGTAAGAATTAAATGAGAAAACTATATGGAAACACAGGAAGATTAAAAGGCTGAGAACGGAAGCCTTGTTTTTTCATTTTAGGGCAGAGAAATTTAACCTCACTCTAGCACATTGTGGTTCTCCTTCCGTCTGGGCCTCTTAAAATGACAATACGCAGTTGTGCTCCAGATTCTGATGTTTCTGGCTGCCAGCCGGGGAAATACCTTTTCAATGTCCAGGGTAGTATTTAAAGTGTACTATCAGCTGGCACTTGGATAATTTTCACCTGGACAGTCCATAAATTACAGAACAATTTAAATAGAGGCCCTTAAAACAAGGCCTGATTCTTAGTGTTAAAGTGATATAAATATATATCACATATGCAGCCTTTTGTGCCCTGATTTATGTTTTTGTCTTTACTCCCTCTTTTCAGTTGCATATTTCTGCATTCATTTCCACTGATGGTGGAATAACTAAGAGACCCATTTCCACCCATTTCCTCTTAATTTTGTCTCTTTCCTGGTAATTCAGGCACTGCCATATAATACAAGTCTCTCTGAGGTAAATACTCATTCTCCATTATCCCTCTCTCTGGTGGTGCGCGTGGGGGCGGGGAATGGGTCTAGTGTTCTGGTGCCTTAGTTTTCACCTGACCTCAAGAAAAGGGACATCTGACTTGACAATCGGCCTCTTGTCCTCACTGGCCTCCCTGAGGTATCTTGTCCAGGTGGATCTTTGGAACTTGAGCTCTGGCCTTGCTGCATGTGGTGGAGGGTTTATGTCTGAGGTCATGCATGGCCGGTCCCTCCAGCATGGCCAGGCGTAGTCAGCGTGTGGCGGTCTCCCCTCCCCAGCACTGACTCAATCTTGGCTCTAACTAATCGTCTGGAATTCAACCACATCTTCCATCCAGTCCCTGCCCTTGTGCCATCTACCCCACTGCTGATGGATGGGAAGACTTGTGACAACTTCCAACAGTAAACTTTAGTTGACATTCCACATATACTAACCTGATCAATTTACTACTACATCATCTTCTGCCTTGTCAGGAAATGCACATTTATTTTACCGGCTCTTCTTTGCATTTGGAAAATTATACAAACTGTTGAGTGCTCAGTTTTACAGAGTCCCCACTCACATTTCTTTGGAAGCCATTCTTTATGTGCCTCAGGGCAGAGCTAAGCTTTCCCAGGACCCTTAATATTTTCTTCCCACACTCCAATGGATGGGTTTGTGTACCTGACTTGGGAAGCTAGTGCTAGAAGCCTTTTCACCCACAAGGCCAGGGAGGCAGAGAACTCTGGATTGCCTCTTTCTGATCTTGTCTTCCTTGCCGTAAACAAGAACCACGGGCACTTGTTGACGACACCCCAGTTGGTCTCTCCTTAGGCTCAAAACTTAATTATCCCTCTTGACTCCACCAAACCTTGGATTCCAAAGACCCCTTTGGAGACTGTTAAAAGAAACAATTCATCCTGTCCCCATGGCTCTGTGAGAAGGAATAGTTTCCTCTAGGAAGACTCTGGGAATAACCCACTCTCATATAGAACTGTCTTCCAAACAGAAGTCTACATGCCCGTGGGAGTTAACCCATGTATTCTAAGGGGTCTAGTAATTCCAGATTTTTCCATCTCCATGGACTGTTGCTGATCTTGTATTAACGTTTAGGCTAACTTTGGCACTAAGTCTTTCTACTTTGTTTATGACTAATGAGAAGAGAGGCAGACCTAGTTGTAAATGATGCACTTCTACCAAGCAATAGTCAAATGGCATGCAAAGAAAGGCTTCCTAACAGATCCCATACAGGAGTCCTCAAAGGCATCACCATGTGCTGAATCAGGAGAAGCTATGTCTCTGCGGGCATGGCTATAATTTTTTAAAATGTAAGCATTAGTTTCAATTCATCAAAACATCACCTGTCACATTAAATTCAGGTTGTTAATTTCAGTATCACTTTCAACTTATGTTGTTTTATGTTGTAAATAAACTAAGCATACAGAAGTATACTTTGTGGTTTACATATTTAAGTATACATATGCAATGATCACACATTCAAATAAAAATAAAATTATTTAAACCACCATGGGAGGAAGATCTGGATAATTTTTTTTTTCCTTCAAAAGCTATTTGTACATCTCTCAAGATTGAAAAACACCGTTCTCTAGAAGAGGGGGTCACATCTTGCTTCAGGGTGTGTATCAGAATGAACAAGGAGAGGTTGGCATTTAGCACTAATTTCGTATTTTTCTTTCCAGCACTACCCTTCTTCCTCTTTTTCTCTGCCTTACCTCCAACTATGGCATAAGTGACAAAACAGTCATCATTTCTTACTGACCTCTTAGAATGAGATCACAAATATGCCCTCATTCCTGCCTCCCTCCCCACTGTCATCTCTCACCAAGATCCTCTCCTTTGCTCAGTGAGCCTCAGCATATTTTCCCACTTCAGTTCCTTCTATGTGCCAAGCTCTGTTCTACCTCACAGTTATTTCCTCTTCTCCAGCTGATCTCCTATGTATTTTCCAGGCTATTTCCTGCTCGTTCTTCAGAGCTTAGCTTAAATGTCACTTTGTTAGAGAAGCATCTGAGCAGTATCTATTGGTATGATGGATGGGTAGATGGGTAGGGAGGCCTTTCCTGACCCTGCAATCTAAATGAAAGTATTGCTTAACATTCCTTTCCATAGCATTACTTTTTCTTCTATATTACAGCGATTTTCAATGATGTATTAACTTACTATCTATCCACACCCCCCTCAGTGAACTGTACATTACATGATTATTACATGTAATATAATTAAATATATATTACATAATATATATTATATATATAGTATATATACTATATGATATATATATATATAACATATATATAGTAAATGAACAGAAGGAAAACCTGAAGACTACATTCACAGGAGTAAAGTAACTGAAAACACTTTAATGTCCTTTAAATAATGATGACATTAACATGGGACAATCTAAAGAATGATAAATTTTGAGGAAAATGATAAATTTTGGCCTTTGAGGTGAAAAAGAACCACAAACTAAAACCGCCCTTGCATACAGCCAGCCCCCTGAGACTCTAATCAAAGAAAAAATATACACATTATAGCCAGTGTGAAAGTGACTATAAAGACTACAGATTTTTTTTAGTAAAATTCAGTTAGCGATTGGGCAGAATGGCTCTTAAGATATGTATGATTCAGTCTTCTCTAAACCATTTGCTCATAATAGATATTTTTTTCACTTAACGGATATAATTATTTTTTTTAAATCTAGAAGACGTGGTCCCAGGTTCATTTGGACACATTTTCTTCCCATGTGTTTAACCCTAAGCCCCTCCTATCTCAACACTGCTCTAAACTCCCAAGAGTGACAGAAAACCCAGCTAATCCAGGTACCAATAATCAGTAGCAGGGGGCAGGCCAGTGTGCTCAGTTGCCACAGTGCCCAGCTAGTCCAAGGCCACATGACACTTGCCAGGTAATTCTAAACTGTCTGGAAACCTCAGGAGCTGGGGCTCGAGGTCCTTTGCTGTGTGGTAACCCTCAGGTCTTCCCATCTTAGCCCAGACTCTGTGCCCTGCTGCTTCAAGATGGATGAAGGAGACAGTCCTCTCAAAGCCAGTGATCACTAAAGATAGCGTTAACTCCCTGAGTCAATGCTCCAGAGATGTTAGGGAAAGGAATGGAGATTGTCCCTGGCCACCAACTGATTTGGTCTAGAGTTATCAGATTTTTGTTAAGGTCTGGATTGCAAGGCCACCCCAGTAATGGCTTGTTTTATTTTGTAAGTATTCACTGTCTGCTGTGCATTTATCCTCAGGAGACAGGCTCTTACATAGTACTTTTGAATTTTGCTTTTAAAATGATGGGAGAATATTATTTGTAATATCAAAGCATTCTGAAAGAGAATCCATGCAAGAAAGATGAACTAATATTAGGATCACTGGTGTCAGGCAACATTGAATTTGTTTTATCAATTTATGGACTATAAGGTAGTCCACATGGAGGGACTGCCTGCCCTACAATGTTTCCCTGAAGAACACTCTGATTCCTGAGCCCCAACTGAAACCCACTAAATCAGAATTCACCATGGGAGACACTTGGGCATGTGTATTATTTCACAAGTAACCCCTGGTGATTGTCATGAGGGGAGGTTTGGAAATTGCCCTACATAAGTGATTCTTCATCAGGGAAATACATTAGGATCATGGGGATGCTCTCAGAATGTATGTGATGAGATTTTGCTAGGGGAGGGGGGAACCTGAACAAGCATCTTTTGAAAATGTTCACCAAGAGATTCAAACCTGCACTTTGGTGAAGTATCAGTCCTAAAGCATTATTTCATATGGATCTGAGGTGTGGAAATGAGGCATAATTTAGCCTAGGCTGTAACACAGAAGAAAAAACATGGTGGTGCCTACTTCCTCCTAGAAGTAGAAAACTTTTCAGACCAGCAAACACAGCAAGAATGATACACCAGTATACAGCTGGAGGTTTCTAAATGTCCACTCTGCCACAGCCAGGCAGACAACCTATGAATTATTCAATCAGTTGGTGAGTCAGAAATCACTCATGCCATCTGGACTACCCAGTCTTTTTCCATTTGGGACACTGTTTTTGAGGGTCATAAAATTCATTAGGTCCACTCACTACTATACACATTACTGTGTCATATGCCAACCAGCAGTCTATGCAATCATGTATAAAGTACTGACTTTTAAAATAACATGCTAAGATGCAAAATTGATTACAATTATCAATAGGTAGTACAATTTCAAGGTTCAAATTAAAAGCAAATCAAAATGCTCTTCAGGGAGCACTGCCACCCGCTTCCCTCTATTTTTCTCTGTATCTTTACAGGTTTTTACATACATACAAATAAAAATACAGCCATGTTACACACACTATACTGTACCTTGTTTTTTGCATTTAATAGATCTTAGGGAGTTTTCCATATCATTTCATAGAGAACTTTATTCTTTTTTTCAAAAAAATGTTTATTTTTGAGAGGGAGAGAGAGAGCGAGACAGAGAGAGCGCACACGCAATTAGGGGAGGGGCAGAGAAAGAGGGAGAGAAAGAATCCCAAGCAGGCTCCGTTCTCTCAGTGCAGAGCCTGACGCAGGGCTCGATCTCACAACCGACCCTCAAAGATCATGACCTGAGCAGAAATCAAGAGTCACTTAACTGACTGAGCCACCCAGGTGCCCCTAGGGAGCTCTCTTCTTAAGGGAAAGCTTAGAAAAGGGGAGTTAATGGGACAAATAGGAGCCCTGTAGTAGGTCCACAGTAGCAGTAGACTGTAGTAGGTCTTGGGGCTGTGAATGATTATCTTTTCCCTTTCCTCTAACCATTCTAAATTCCCCTCACCTACCTTAGCAGCAGGTTCTAGTGGTTTACCTGGTGGTGTGACCTAAACTTTCATTCCTAGAGGGTCTGAATCTTGGTAAACCATGCCTTTCTCATACCTGGGATGCTGAATGTGTGCATCCATAGTCATAAAGGGTCAGTGGAGTACCAGAAAGCACCCAATGGGCCACCTGTGTTCCACATATCTTCCCTACTGTCCCCATTATAGAAAAGCCTCTTCCTCCTCAAAACTTGCAGTTAAACAGGACTCTCATTTTGTCCTCTTACAAAAGTACTTCCCTACTAGACGCCCTGCAAAGCCCAGACTTACAGGGACAGGAAGAACAAAGACCATGAACAGGTCATTGGACATGAGGTTGAGTGAGGTACACTTGCTTCCACCTCTTAGTTCCCAGGCCTATGGGTTCTTCCTACTGAGCATAGTGCTACACAGAAGCTGACTTAGTGAATATACTGCATCCTGAAGGGCACCACTCCACCTTTGCAGATCACTACCAGCAAACTGGAACTTGAGCTGTGCCTTTAGACCATTCCATCACTCTGTGAGGCTAGCTCCTCATAGACAATAGAGGTATGCAGTATCTAATATGTAATGCAGCATGTAGTAAGACCAATGGATCCCATGGTCAGGGCTCATTTTAGGATCTCGTTCACTCTGAAGTAGGTCCCCTGATCACTCGTGACGTGCGAAATTCCATGCCTGTGATCAGGTATTCTATAAGTTCCTGGCTAGTGGTGATACTGGTTGAGGTTCTGTGAGCAGAATAGGTAAACCCATACCCAGAAGAGAGTCTCTCCCTAGAGAGGATAAACCACTGGCTCTTCCAGGCTGGAAGGGGCTCAATATATAGT
The DNA here is from genome assembly GCF_022079265.1 of Lynx rufus. Lineage (NCBI taxonomy): Eukaryota > Metazoa > Chordata > Mammalia > Carnivora > Felidae > Lynx > Lynx rufus. The sequence continues at coordinate 25,774,349 of NW_025814826.1, read as the reverse complement.
CAACTCGGCACCAAGCAAATTATTGGTATTCTCAAGAACTAGTCTCTGTTGCTGACAGGTTGGACATTCAGAGGCAGAAGTAGCTAAATTGGCCTTGATAAGCCTGAGTCCTTCTTGGCGGGCCCATGTATAACCTCCATCTCTGCCACTGAGGCCACTAAATTCATATGTCCCTTGTTCCAGATCTGGGGTGGTTGACAAGGAAGAGGGCTGACATCAACTGGCTGAGTACTTTTGTCTGCTTGGGTTTTCAGTGCTTCTCCCATGGAAGGCATTGGCATGCAACACAAAACTCTTTACATTTCCTGTCCATTCCCATGTGTTCATTCCCACGTCTCTACCCTAAACTTCCATGTCTCCAATCTTCTAGTCTCTTTCCTTCCAGGCCTCTGACTAGATGCCCAGGCTGTTGGCCATTACCTAGAAGTCTACATGCATTCCTACCTCAGACCACTTTTCCTTCCACACAAAATAGATCACCAGGTTTACCACTCACAACTCTGCCCCTCTGAAAGATTCTCCCTCTCTAGAGACTTTCAAGACCACTCCTGAGTGCAGCCTCCATTCATTTTCAGCTTCACCCGCATACTGAGCCTGTCCATCTATAAACCAAGTGCAGGCGTTTCTTCCTTTTTCAGCTAGTTGTATAGAACCCCAATCTTCCCACAGGTGAGAGTTAGGGAAGGGGCCCTAGTGCAACACTACAGATATGGGGGTCTGGGCAACCTGTTCTGGTAACTTACTCATGCCCCCTGCTTCCACTCAGCTTGATTCTGTACATACTGTATCCAACTTACAGTATACTATTTTGACCCCTTCTGATTTTTGTTTTGGCAGGTTCCACAAGACCCAGTTTATAATGGGAAATTCTAGATGACTGGTCCCTTGGTGTCCTATGGTCAAGCATTCCTTTTCTACCAAGGTCAAGCAACTTACCAGGAACTGTTTCTCAAAAGATAAACAATTCTAGGGGCTCTTAGGTGGCTCATCAGTTAAGTGTCCAGCTCTTGATTTCGGGTCAGGTGATCTCAAGGTTCGTGAGATCAAGCCCCGTGTTGGGCTCTGTGCTGACAGCATGGAGCCTGCTTATGATTTTCTCTCTCCCTCTGCCCCTCTCCCCCCAAAATAAATAAACTTTTTTTTTTAAAGAAAGATAGACAATTCTCTTTTGCAGATGATATAGCCTTGCCTCAGATCCCCCACGGACCTGCATTGTGATTCTTCCACTGGGGCTTGCCATGATCTCCCTACTGTATCTTTTCTCACCACTGACACCAAACACCAACACGAAAGGATCTGCCTGATCGTATGGCCCAAGAGGCAGGGGTGCCTGCATTACAGCTTGGGCCTTCTGCAAAACTCTTCCCTGCTCTGAGCCCTCTCCAAGATGGTAGCTTTCCTCCGTGTCACTCAGCACATAGGCTGCAGCAGTTTGCAAGTGTGATCTGCGTTGCTTCCAGGGCCCAAGAGGGCTACCTTTCTGGATAAGAAGGCATAAGATACAGCAGTTTGCCTTTTGTTTTGGAGGGGGCATCCTGGGAAGAATGTGGCCTTGATGTGACCACCACAGCAGATCCGAAGTTGCACCAGCTAGAGGCTGTCTGATAAGTACCCTCCTCACTGCAGGGTCTCTCTAAGGGAGATCTGAGTGCTGCTCTCCATGGCCACCCCACAGAGTGTTTCTACTTCTCAGTAAGCTTTACCAAGTGCTTGCCATGGGAAAGTAATAAGGAAAACGCCAGCGATGACAAAAATGCTAGGACATGTTTAAGGAAAGGAAGAGGAATTTAAGCTTTATCTGGAACACAGTCAGCACCTGAAGAATCCAACAAGGCTTCGAAGTGTGCATGTTGAGGTGAGCTGTGGATCAGGACAGCAACAGTTGGCAAGGATAAAACATTCTCCTGTGTCATTCAGTTAGAAGACAGCCTTTTCTATTATTGGCTATTATTTCAAATTCCATTCCAGAGCTCTTCATTCCCCAATTGTAACTTACCTTTCTTTTTACTGCCTAATAATTGATTTTTTTTTCTCTCCTTCAGCTATCAGGCATCTACCAGCTACTTACCTTTAGTTGTGCCTTCAGCAAATTGTGTGCCTCCCTTCTTTATACAATTCATTATAAAAGGGTTATCTCATCAATTTTCAAAACTTTTAACATCTTAATACCAACACTTCCATGAGCACCGTGTGTTGTACAAAGTGTTGAATCACTATATTGTACACTGGACAATAACACTACACTGTGTATTAACTAACTATATTTTAAGTAAAAATCGAAAAAATGCCAGCACTTCCAAATATGTTTTTATATTCCTTTGTCACCCCCAATGTGTGCTATTTCCAATATCCAGTTGCCTCAACATCTTCCTATTTTCAGAATAAAGCACTGTGACTTTCCAGGTAGCACAAGAGAAATGAACTTATCACCTTATGTCTGCAGATTCCAGGAGGCCTCCTCTTTCTCACCATCGCAGGCGTGGGTTCCCTTCACTCCCTCCCTCTGTAGGGCAGCTCTTCATGCAAGAAGGTCATCCTGTATAGATGTCTGCAAGAGAGCCCCTTCTTTTTTACCCACAGAGTGAAGCAATATGTATGTGATTCCTACAAACAGCTTCAGGTACTGTAGCCCACAAAAATCACTCTGTCCTCTGAGCTCCTAGGACACTTGGCATCTATTTGCTGCTTGTAGTTGCCTCCCTTGTCCCTTTATTACTTTTCTTTTTAGATCTTCTGCCTCTAAAGAGATGTTTTATACCCTTAGGAGCAAGGGCTGAGCCTTCTACTTCTCTGCGTCTCCAAACCTAACCCACTACTCATATATACATGTACATATCTGCACACATGTGCACATAAACACAGACACACGTACATTTTATGTTTGGCTTCATTCAGGTACTGGGTCTTTGGTACAGGCCTGCAGTCCACACGGTGTCTTCAAGCTTACTGCCTGTTTTAAGTCTCCCTTTAGTCTGTTTTCATCTTTGTCACTGTGAGAACTTTCCTGAAACCTTTTGTAAGCCTTATCATTGGACATGTACACTAAGTCCACGTGGATCTCTGCCCATTAGGAAGAGCAGGCAGAGAGCCACAAGGGACAAGTCATGGGAAGAAACCAAAGCACTGCCCTTAAGACTTAAATAAGGCTCAGCTGGCGTTTTTATACCTGAATTAGACTATTTCTAAATTAGACTCGTAGCCCCTAGGGCAGGATTGCCTAGTTGGATAAGATAACTCAACAAGTATCCAGCAATTATACAAAATTCTGCTACCAAGAAGCTAATGCTTAGAACACAAAAGACAGCCTAAAATTAAGGAGACTAGAAAGGGATAAGAAGAACATACAGGGGATGAGACAGCCGAAGTGGTGGGAGAGGTACAGAGCGAGCAGAGGCGAGAGATGCGGGTTTTTCAGAAGCTGAGGGAGAGAACTGCTCACAAGTATCAAATTCACAGCTGCCACTAGTGGGATAGAAATTGAAGAGCTGCCATTATATCTGTCAGCTAGGAGGTCCCTAATGGTGAGATTAGCTTCATTAGACTCGTGAGGACAGAACCCAAATCGAGAGGCCTGCGAATGAGAGCTGGGATACGTGAATGTATATATGAACATATATGATACTTGAATATGTATGTTTTATGAATGTAATAGACTTTCAAGGAGGTCAGCAGTTTTGAGAAGAACAAACATAGAGCACTTGAGGTGCACCAGGAAATTCGGACTGTTTTTACATGGAGGACACATGAGCATGTTTGTTGGACAGAAGAAAAGAAATTACAGCATATTCAAATGAGAGGAGGAATTGACCCAGAACAAGGAAAAGAAAAGGGATATCTTTTCCTCTGGGACAGAGTAGGTGGGAAAAGGAAGAAAATGAGAACCAATGTTAAGTTTCAAAGAGAGGAAAAAGAGGGAAGATGTTCCCAAGTTAGCCCTTCTCCTCTGTGAGGGAAAAGAAAGGCCCCTGTTCAACGGGAAGCAGCTGGGGCTGAGAGGGGAGCAGATGACAGGCATCTGGAAGTTTCCTGGGAAGAGATCTGCTGTGTGTGTGGAAAGACTGACATTTGCCATGGCAATGGCATTCAGTACATGATGCGATTGTCTCCAGAAGGGGCTTCCTAAGAGCAGGGGATGAGATTGGGGATTGGGCAGGCACCAGGAGATCACTGTGTAAAGCACAGTGTGGTAGAAATCATTCACCAGGGCCTTCAGACAGGGTAGGGAAGGGCTAGGAGGACATGTAGTGCATGAAAGGAGTAAAGACTGGTTAGTCAAGGGCTTGTTCAGTGTGTGGAAAAGACCAGACAGTGTTGTCAAAGAGTAGGATTGTAAACTTCCAGCTTTCAAGCTGGCCTACGTCACAGTCAAAGTAAGGTCCAGACTGTGTCTGATGATACATTAGGATAAAGGTCATGATGCTGAGAAAGACAATGGACTGTGAGGCAGGACAAAGCTGCTCGGGACAATGACAGGGAACAGTGTGTGGGGTGGAGAGGGCATGAGCCACCAGTCCTGGATGAACATGGGGCAGTGACCTAGAGAAGATGGAGCCAAGTTAAGAATTATTTACTTATTGACTAATTTATTTCTAGTTTTTGACCTGCATTACCCAACTGTCTACTGAACATCTCCCCTGGGATATATTTCTGAATCTTTTTCTCCTTAACAAACCTATCTTCCCACCTCTGTAATTTACTCTTCTTCCTCCATTTCTCTATTATTTCTTTAAATGTTTGTTTATTTTTGAGAGAGCACAAGCAGGGGAGTGGCAGAGAGCAAGGGAGACATAGAATCTGAAGCAGGCTCCAGGATCTGAGGTGTCAGCACAGAACCTGATGTCGAGGGGGCTCTCATGAACCGCAAGATCACAACCTGAGCCAAAGTCAGCCACTTAACCCACTGAGCCACCCAGGTGCCCCTTTCCTCCACTTCTTTGATTTTATACAGTAGCATCACCATTCATCTGTCCAGCTAGTCTAAAATATAAGAAATAAATGTCACCTTCACCAGCCCTTCCTGCTCTCCACCCAGCCACTTCCTTCCCTCATTTGAAAGCTCTAATCCTTGCTCCAGTGAAGGATGGTAATAAAGACAACCATGTCTGAGGTGCCTGGGTGGCTCAGCCAGTTGAGCATTTGGCTCAGGACATAATCTTATGGTTCTGAGATCAAGCCCCACGTCAGGTTCCATGCTGAGTGTAGAGCCTGTTTGGGATATTCCCTCCCTCTCTCTCTCTCTCTCTCTCTTTCTCTCTCTCTCTCTCTCTCCATTCCCTGCCCCTCTCCCCAGCTTTCTCATACTCTCTCTCAAATTAGAGAGAGAGAGGGAACGAACTACCTCTAGAGTCAGACAGACCTGGTTTGAATCCCAGCTGGACCATTTCTACCCAGAATGATCTCAGGCACATAAATGTCTTAAACTTTATTTTCTTCTTCTGTTAAAAAAAAATTATACCACTAATATTAATCACATGGGTATTATGTTATGAGATTTAAATGAATTAATGCATGTAAAGAACTTAGCACTGCATCTGGCACTTAGTATTTGCCTTCAAAGTTTTGAAGACCATTAATTTTGGAATTTTCTTCCCCTTTTGATATCAAGTTGTCTGCAGAGCTTATAACCATATTTCTTAACTTTTATATCTATTCCACACTACATTAATTTTTTATGAATGCTGTATTACAAATGTGATAGATACTCAGTTTGATTTATTTACCTAATGCAGTAATTAATTGCATGTGATTTTTTTACACACGTTGAAGCAACAAACACACTTTAGACCATACACACCTACAGATTAGACTTTGTCATTTGTAAATATTTACCAAGAATTTCAACAATTCCAATATGTAAATAAAATGGGGTCCCCCAATACATTTTTAAGCACATCTTCATCATAAAGTATTAAATTCTAAACAAAACATCCTCACCAACAGGTTGTCACTAGACATTCACACTCAAAATGGCTTACGTTTTGTTACAATTTTTTTTTTTTAGAATAGAAGCCTATAATAGTTGAATTTTGAGCATGGAGAAAAAGAAACTGCAAGAGTGGTTGTTGGCCCCTGGGCTTTGATGGCCTCCCCCATCCCACCTGTCAAACCAACATTCACATTCTCTTCTTACTAATCCCTTCTTAAAGCTAAATTCAACTCCCCCTTATCCAGGGCAAAGGTTCAGAGTGAGAGGGAAAATAAGGACATTACTAACCCCGACTAGTGAACTGCAACATTATTCCACTGCTTACTATATGCAATGCCCTCACTGTCAGCACCTCTTCCTTCTACTTCTCTTTCCCAGTCTTCTCCAACCATTGAACCTGAACACTTACATTAACAAACACATCAGTGTGACTGGGGAAACATTCCATTGTGATGGCAGCAGGTAAGTGGAAGCATGGCTTAAATGGTTACTGTGCCAAAGTTGTTCTTTTGAATTTTGAACCAAAAATTCAATACTAATTTCCTCCCATGAAGAGAGCCAATGGCAGACTCAGATTAGGATTATAATTACTTGAAATGGAATACCACATATCTGGTGGTGGATTATCTCTTTTAATGAAGATTCCTTCCAAAGAAGACATCTATTACGGACAGCAAGAGATAAACAGACAAATGGCCTTGTCTCTTATCTTCCCCTAATCTCCATATTCTATCCAGATATGTGTGCATCATCATCCTCTGTCCACCCACCACAGATGGAGTAGACATCCGTCACAGAAGCCAGACACTTGCTCAGTGAGAGTTTATTTCAGAAAAATCCATCATTTGCATGAGAGCTCATTAGGAAAAGTTTTTTTTAAAAAGTGTTTCTGGGGGCGCCTGGGTGACTCAGTCGGTGAAGCGTCCGACTTCAGCTCAGGTCACCATCTCGTGGTCTGTGAGTTCGAGCCCCGCGTCGGGCTCTGGGCTGATGGCTCAGAGCCTGGAGCCTGCTTCCGATTCTGTGTCTCCCTCTCTCTCTGCCCCTCCCCCGTTCATGCTCTGTCTCTCTCTGTCTCAAAAATAAATAAACGTTAAAAAAAATTTTTTTTAAGTGTTTCTGGGGTGCCTGGGTGGCTCAGTTGGTCAAGCGTCCGACTTTGGCTCAGGTCACAATCGCACGGTTCGTGGGTTCAAGCCCCACATTGGGCTCTGTGCTGACAGCTTGGAGACTGGAGCCTGCTTCAGATTCTGTGTCTCCCTCTCTGCCCCTTTCCTACTGTGCGCGCGCACGCGCTCTCTCTCCCTCTCAAAAATAAACATTAAAAAAAATTTTTTTTAAAGTGTTTCCACCATGCTTGCAAACAAAAACTTAGTCGTGAGATGTTCATATATGGATTCTAACACAAACGGGTGTGTTATTTCTTAAACAATAAAAAGGCAAAAGGACAAAAGTTACTTCACGAGAAAAAACAGTTTAAAAAGAAGAAAAAGATGTTGACTTGAGTAACTACACTGTTTTTCACATCAAATAGAACCCCACAATAGATGGCAATGTGCGTCTCTCTGCTAGATCCTGATCGTGGTGTACCCCATAACAGAGAAATGGAATTATGGCTCAGCTGCAAAGTCCTGGGCCCTTGTTTTCCCAGTGGCCTAAATCAATCCCTAGTCCAGGACAAGATGCTGAGCAAGACGCGTAATTATTCCAGGCCACTAGGGTAAGCACTATTCCGGGCGACTCTGCAGGCGGTGCCGTGGATGAGGGTTTCTAATTCTCTTTGGTGATTTCGTTCTGTGTAAACTGAGATTTTTCTTTCAGTATTTCAGCCAGATAAGCAGGGAAGGCCAGCTCCAATCCTGAGATAGAGCCAATCAAGGTCAATTTCGGTTCCTTTCCTGTGTAGTTTCATCTATTTTTCTCCTGCTCCCTTACCCTGACACCCTGACATCAGATCATTTTTATCTGATTATCAAATACCTACTGAGAGAAACTTTGGCAGCCTCTGGTGCTCCCCCAGTCATCCAAAAGCCTCTCAGCCTAGGAATATCATGAATACTCTGCAAAGCAGTGTCCTTGAGAGGCCAACCTAAGACTCCAGGCAATGAACCACAGAGAGGTATCTCCCATAAATATTTTGAGGGTGAGGTTGAGACCAATGCCTGCTTTCACCAGAGACAATACTAACTTATTCAACTTGCCTTTTACGAAATCTCTAATTCTTGGTTTTGCACTATACCACAACATACTCAGTTATTATCTAACATAGAGAGGGGCAAACAAATCTTGTCATTCCCATTAGGCAGATAGTGACACAGAGGTTTGCAAGTTCAAAAGAGTTGCCTAAAGTGAATTCAACAAAGCAGTGTTGTAGCTGGAAAGTAGATCAGCTGACACCTGTCCCCAGTTTTTTAGGTCACAGGCTTTTTGTAAGTTTAGATTAAGCACTGTCTTACTTACCATATTCCTCCTTGAGATCTTCTATTTACTTTGGTAAACTGTGGATACCGGTGGAGAGGTACCAGGTGTACATTCCAGATACTTACACAATATTCAAAGACTGCTCTGTCTGCCTGTTGGGTACATAGCTCCTGACTGAAGAATTTCTAAGGTTGTCAGAAGAACAAATGAGGCATTAGGGGCTCTGATGTGAAAGGAAATAGCTCATACCCCTGGAAAGACAGATGAAAAACATCCTCTTCGTTATTACAAATAAAAAGCCTTTTCAAAGTTCATTTTCAAAGTTCATTGCTCCCCCCGCCCAGTATCTTCATTAAATAAATGCAAACACATGTGCTTAGAAATGGGTAGGTGTAAAAGAACATTCTGCACAATTATATCTAGGCTGCCGGAGATTTATATCACATGCATACATCTATCTAGGAGCTGTTAATTCACGATGACAGCTGAGCATGACAAATGCAACAGTACACAAGTTGGAATGCCGAAAAAATGCAACTACAAACCCCATGCAGACAAACACGCATACAGGAGTTTTCCCTCAACGCACACGTGGTCGCACTTACAGGAGCTTAACCACTTTGATAAACCCCAAACACAAACACAGGAGGCTCCGCCGCCCGCGAGCTGCCCCCACACATGCAGCCGCGCCTTCGTCTACCGGCAGGGATTCTCGCGCGTCCCTGGGTACACTCGCCCCCCACCGGCATCCCACTGCGCGAACACACGCGCGCCAACCGCTCCCCGCGCTCGCTCGCCCGCCCGCCGGGGAAGCGTTGGCTCCCGGGGCTGGGGGCAGGGCCGGGTGGGGCCGGAGCGCCGCGGGGCCGGGCCTCGGCGCCCGGGGAGGGGACGAGGGGCGGGCGCGGGGCGGCGCCCGGCTCACGTGGGCGGGCGGGAGCAGCTGAAGGTCCGCTCCGGAGCCTGGGCTGTCCTCTCGCGCGCGGCGCTGGCCGGGGCGGCGGCGGGGAAGGAGGAGGAGGAGGAGGAAGGCGGCGGTGGCGGCGGCGAAAGAAGAGGGGAGGACGGGGGCGGCGTCGGACTGGAGCCGAGCGGCGGCGCGAGCTGCCCGGGGCGCTGTCGTGAGCTCGCCCGCCGGGCCCCCATCCCCGAGCTACACCCTGCCGTGCCCAGCTCTGCCCGCGTCCGTGCCCCCGCGGGGAGCGCGCCGGGGCTGCCCCCCGAATGACGGGCGGAAGGTTCGACTTCGACGATGGCGGCACCTACTGCGGCGGCTGGGAGGAGGGCAAGGCGCACGGGCATGGCATCTGCACGGGGCCCAAGGGCCAGGGCGAGTACTCGGGCTCCTGGTCACACGGCTTCGAGGTGGCTGGAGGCTACACCTGGCCCAGCGGCAACACCTACCAGGGCTACTGGGCGCAGGGCAAGCGGCACGGGCTGGGGGTGGAGACGAAGGGCAAGTGGATGTACCGGGGGGAGTGGTCACATGGTTTCAAGGGGCGCTACGGGGTCCGGCAGAGCCTGTGCACCCCCGCTCGCTACGAGGGTACCTGGAGTAACGGGCTGCAGGACGGGTACGGCGTGGAGACCTACGGGGACGGAGGTGAGCAGCGTCGCAGGCGGCTCGGCTGCTTCGTGAGCTGGTGCGGTGGGCTTTGCCCAGGCTGCGGGGAAGCGGGGAGGACGAGAGGCGCACGTGTCCGGAAACCCGCCAAAACACCTGGGAAAGCCTCCCACCCACCTCCCGCGCCAGCGTGGAGACGCGACTAGTGCGCGGGGGTTTGATCTGCCCTGGTTCTTGGAACGGGCTGTGTGTCCACACCCGGGGGAGCAAGGCGTGAATATACCTGGCCGGCGCCAGCGCTGCACTGCCACCAGGAGGGAGCGCCGCCCGGGTGGGTTGGGCTGGAGAGAGGACGCTGTCACTTGAGCCCGTCACATTACGTTCCTGATCCCTCCCTCTCCCGGCCGGGTTTGAAAACGCCACTCCCGTGGAGTTAGAGCGAACGCCCTGGGCTTGTGAGCCTGGCGGTCGGTGCTGACCGCTCCCCGGATTGGTTTCACGTGGAGTCGTATTTCGCTTCTGGTCCTCTCGTAGCCTAAAGATAGAAAACAGAACCCCATAACTAGGATGTAGGGGAATTGTGCCTTATTTGGAGTGCATTTGGAAATATCCTAGCTATGGAAGTGGAGAGGCCACCTGATGCAGGTGGGGCTCAGAGGGTGTGGGTTTTTCTTCCTAGTTTTCATTCGTTCCTTAAAGTAGTGGCTTTCAAGCAAAAGAATGGTTGGTAGTCATTGTTGACCTGGAGAGCTTTGGGCAAATTACTAGGAAAATGTCTCAGAAAGGAACGAGGAAGCCTCCGTTTTAAGAAATATATTAGAAAGCTCTGGTCCTGCAGTTGCTAAGTTAGCCACTTTACTCCAGAGAGTGGCAATATGGAATCACCAAATTGCACTAAGTTGTATGACCTCAACATGCTGGCTATGCACAAAATCACCTTATTTTCATATTTAACAGTATTTGCAAAATGAATTGTGTAGAGGCAGAGTCCTTTTTTTTTTTTAATTACAAAAAGTATACATTGCTGAAACAGGTGCAAAACCTGATGAATTTCCTTGTGCAATAAGTGGAGAAGGATGAATGGGTTATACTTTGGCAAAATACATTTTCTGGTAATAAACATAATCATAGTTAATTGAAAAGGGTTATAGGAGGCAGTGTCAGCTTCGTAATTATGCAGCTCAGAGCTGAAGGGTATGAAAAGGATCCAATTAAAAGTTTCTCCAGCCCACTGCAACCTCAGTTAGGCCACTACTTATATAAAAGCTTATACAATTTGTACACTTCAGTTACTCAGAACACTTGGGCTGTATTTCAGATGCAAAACAGTACAATGGTAGAATTCGATAAAACGGACATCTTTCCATCCCACAGTATAAATAAAGGATATGGTTCTCATGGATTAAGGGGGGGGGGAACTGTTTCCATAATACTTTTATAAGGGTTGCATGGGTCTTGAGCTCCACAGTAGTTAATTCGGGCCCTTAAATGTTCTGAATGGGCATATAGTGCCTTGGTTGACAGCCCTATAAATACGCTAGCTTGTGATTGGATTTTATTGGAGGCCCCAGATCTGTAATATAACTAAATTCCATGCTCAAAAGTAGAATGCAAAATTTATTTTTTAAATGTGCGTGTTATTTTACAACCTTTTAAGAAGGACAAGGATAGTTCTCTTCAGTTTGGGAAGGTTAAAAATAAATTCGTCTTTTAAAAGTTACTACTCATTAAACAAAATCTCTTAGTTTAGAATATTCATTACACTTAGCAATAAACTACATGTGTATATATATATATATAATATGTAGCAATAAAATACATGTGTGTATGTGTATATATATATATGTGTGTGTGTGTGTGTATATATATATATATATATATATATAATATGCAGCATAGCAAAGGTCCTCTATGTGTTTTAGAAGCTCAGTTAAGTGACTGGGATGACTTTATGGATAATCTGCCTTCTGGTTTAAAACTAACTTAAAAATTTTTTAAACCCTTAAAATTTGGCATCACCATAGGACTGTGGTTTTCCTTTTCTATTAAAAGAAATCAAATATGCTACCAATTAGGAAGGGAAAAAAACCCTTAAAAATCACTTTCAGGGTCTCCTCTGTGCAAGTTGATTTTCTGCTTTCTTTCATATGTCACTCCATTTAATTAGAAGGTCCTTAATCATGAAGTGGTGCTCTAAGTAGAGGTATATTGCAATAACTTATTTTATACAAAAGTTTTGGCCAAAATAGGAAATATCACCTTCCCTATTCTTAAGAATTAGCTTATTTTTGTCTCTGCACCACCACATGCCCATCCCTGTGCACCTTCTGTCAAACTTAGGGAAAATCTGATTCCATGTATTTTGTGATGACATTAAACTAGAAGTTTCATGTGGGAAGTACCACTTATTTCATCAGTAATTTGTGTGAAGTGTTGCTGGCATAGAACTTGCCTGAAAATTAATTAAAAATAAATTAGTACCATAGTAATGAAATCACATCTAGGTGCCCAGAATTTTTTGCATAACTTCTGATCTGCACCTCATTTTTTTCCACCAGTCATAAAACTATTGAAAATATCTAGGAAGATGCATTGCTTTATCAACTGTATATGCTTGCATATGCCCATTCATAGCACGTAGATGTAAGTTTGGCATAGCACAGTATACATTTTACTGGAACTGGATGCCTTCCACTACAAGGCTGTAGTTAAAATGGCTATATCTAGAAAACCAGCTCCCAGATGAAAAATCATAGAATGTAATTTAAAAACCCATCAAAATACTTTTTACACTTGTGAAATACGCATCTTTATTTGAGGAATGGAGAGGAACTAATTAGAACTTTATTTGGACAGCGGGGAGAAGTTGGTACCCACCTGTTTCATAAAAATAGAAGCCCTTTTTTCCTAAGTTCATTGACTAACCCTATTTTAAATTTCAAATGAACTACTAACAGTTTGACTGTAAATTGGTTTTTAGCAATTCTATGGAGGAAGTCTTCCATATACTGTGATTTAACAAAATAGGATGGGAATGTGGCCAATGCTCTTGCCCACCCCCCACTTCCCTGTTTGACAGTTAAGCATAGAGATAAACTTTCTAATTACTGCTGTTGCCTCAAACTGCTTGGATTTTCAAGCAGTACTTATTTGGAAATTCTGAATGCTTGTCTTACTTTTGGAGATACCAGTTCAAGGAAGCTACTTATTAATTCTCCCTCACTGTTAAACATTTACTAAGATGATATGGTTGCATTTTAAAAGTATAAAACTTAATTGATCTCAAATAGCACCTTTGGAAACTATTTTTGCAAAATTAACTTGTCATGATGTAGAAAGGTAGGAGATGATTATAGGATCCCTTGTTTATCTAAACAAAATATTTTTTAAAAAGGTTGTTCTAGTACATGTAAGTCAAGTTGTAGAACTTTTATCCTGGAACTTGTATTTTATCTATATAGACAAAGGAAAAGTCAAAGTTCAAATTTCCTAATAATTTAATTCCCTTCCCTGTTAAGGTGGTGTATTTGGAAATGGCTAATATTCAGTAGAAACCTTCTTAACCTGAATTGTCTAAATGACTATCTTATCCTTTTGGATTTACTCCTTTTGAGAAAGCTATGGCCCACCTACCTTCTTAGAAGTTCATAAAGGTCAGGTTCAAACTTTTACATTTGCCTAGAATAGGACATTCACAGTACCAGGCATCCTAGAATTTCATTGTTGCCCTGCTGTTAGGTCTGTTTATAGGACATAAATATATCAGAATAAACAAAAAAAGAAGGTAGTCTTGAAATGAGTCAAAACTTTTGATTTTGGATCCATTACAGTTTTAACTTCTAAATGCAATGAAATAATCAGTACGTATTAACACAATGGTACAAAACCACTAGCATCATTGCTCAGTATTTAAAAAGTAAATGTATGTCACACAGTGGAAATCTGTGTGTAGCAATATAAAACGAAAGGCGACTGCAAGGTGGATCTATATAATCAGAAACTGAGAGAGGTCAAGACATTTGATTACATCAAATAATTATATCGCTGTAATTTATTTTCTATGATATTGTGAGTTACTATGAATCATACAGAAATACTTACATCTTAAAATTTCTAGATAACTTATGGGGGATACTGTAATTTAAAATGTGCCTTTAAGTAAAGGAAATGGCCTTGATTTTGAAAAGAAAATTCTCAACTCCTAAATTTAATTTTTTCCCTATGTTCCCTAAGATTTTTTAAAGTTTACTTATATTTATTTTGAGAGAGAGAGAGAGAGCAGGTAGGGGGCAGAGAGAGAGAATCCTAAGCAGGCTCCATACCACCAGGGCAGAGCCCAACTCGGGGCTCAAACTCCCAAACCATGAAGTCATGACCTGAGCTAAAAATCAAGAGTCCTGCAGCTGACTGAGCCACCCATAAGTTCCCTAATTTTAGTATTCAGTTAAAAGCATGTGATTATTTTAAAAGCAGCACTATGTTATTTTGCTAACTTGTTTAATAGAAAAGTCTACTGAGCACAAATGCTTTAGATTAGAGATTATCCTATTCCTAAAAAGGCATAATATTCATTGAAGTGATCTGGTGTCAACAGAGTTTTGAGGGACACTGTCAAACACCCCTTTGCTCTGAGATGAATTCCAGACTGTTAAAGAATGGAAGTTTTACTTTGGCCTTAGTCCAGTTTTTCTAGGGGTAAATAGCATATTCTTTTGAGCCATCATAGCTGTTTACTATAAAGTCATCAACACCTGCAGATCACAAGACACATAAGCCGTGAGACTGGAAATTTTGCCCTCGCTTAGGAGGGAACTCCTGCTCTCTGAGTGCTTCTAGTCCATGATGTGGCTCATGTAGTGGCAGTGACTAGGGAAATCCATGAAGAGAATGACGGGGAGAAAGCAGAAATCTGGCAACGAGTACAGGGCAAATCTTTGACCATTTCACCTGGAAGTACAAAATGTTAAATTGCCCATTTTTTCATGTCCCACAATATTCAGGATCTGTATCATATTTGTCAAATCACTCTTCGCTTCAAAAATTTCTCCCAAATCTAATCCTAAATATTAAAGTTTTCCCTGCCCTAAAAAAAGATGGTGAACATGAAAGAAAGAAAATGTAAAGTAAAATAATGTGTTTGATGACCCATGTCCCGATCATTAACAATTTTAAGTCTTTTAGCTTGTTGGAATGTTATTGTGACAGACCTAGAGCTTTTAGAGCTTTTCAGCTGAATGAGTAAAATTAAAATTCAGGAAGAGAACTCATTTCATCTTTTGTGACACTGCCTTCGTATGAGGGATTTTGATCAGGGGAGAAAAGTTGTTTTCTAATGATCACTCTTTTTGTATTAGAAAGTGGTGGTTTCATCTGAAACATTCGTATAAATTTTTAAATGAAAAGGAAAATTACCAAACTTGGAAAATGCTAAACAATTACATTGAAACCATTGACACAAGATTACAGGGCGGGAACCCACAAGTGGATGAAACGTAAAGTGTCACTTAGAGTTGACTTGGATACGTGTAGGATTTGACCATGAGCCTGCCTGCTGTGAGCACCGGGCTCTCCTGGGACGCACCCAGGTGCTGGCAGGCGAGATCGCACCTCTTCCGCCCCCGACTCACACTGTGCTTTCTTGCCGTCTCTCTCGAAGGTACTTACCAGGGCCAATGGGCCGGCGGCATGCGGCATGGCTACGGCGTGCGCCAGAGCGTGCCCTACGGCATGGCCACCGTGATCCGCTCGCCGCTGCGCACGTCCATGGCCTCGCTGCGCAGCGAGCAGAGCAATGGCAGCGTGCTCCACGACGCCGCGGCCGCTGCCGACAGCCCCGCCGGCACCCGCGGCGGCTTCGTGCTCAACTTCCACGCCGACGCGGAGCTCGCGGGCAAGAAGAAGGGCGGCCTCTTCCGAAGGGGCTCCCTTCTCGGAAGCATGAAACTTCGCAAGTCCGAATCCAAGTCTTCCATCTCCAGCAAACGCAGCTCGGTCCGCAGCGACGCGGCCATGAGCAGAATTAGTTCCAGCGATGCCAACTCCACGATCAGCTTCGGCGACGTAGATTGTGATTTTTGCCCGGTGGAAGACCACGTCGACGCCACCACCACGGAAACCTACATGGGCGAGTGGAAGAACGACAAGCGAAATGGTTTTGGCATTAGCGAGCGCTCCAACGGCATGAAGTATGAAGGAGAGTGGGCAAATAACAAGAGGCATGGATATGGCTGCACCGTGTTTCCCGACGGCTCCAAAGAAGAGGGGAAATACAAAAATAATATTCTGGTCCGTGGAATAAGGAAGCAGCTTATACCAATAAGAAATACAAAAACTAGGGAGAAGGTGGACCGAGCAATTGAAGGCGCGCAAAGGGCAGCTGCCATGGCGAGAACCAAAGTGGAAATAGCAAATTCAAGGTATGTAAATGCAGGGCGGTTGTGCATGGTCGTTCGAAACAGTGGGATATCAAATATTTTGGTTGTCATTCTGTTGGTAACATCACCATATTTGCTTCTGTAACTGCCAGAATCAAAGTTAGAAAATGATTAATTCCAATGGAATGAGAGTCAGAAATGTACCTGCACTGTTCTGAACCTGGCCGTCATCGCAAAATGTGGAAGCACATTGAGATCCCCTTGCTGTCACAAACTACTTCCCTAATACTTAACGTCGGGTCACTCAGACTGTGCACATTTTCAGGAATCGAGAAAGTTACTTTCAGGGGTGTGTTGTTTTAATACTACCACAGAGAATGATTTTTTTCTTTCTTTTTCTTTTTTCTTTCTTTCTTTCTTTTTTTCTTTTTTTTTTTTTTTTGAGAAAGCCACCAAGATCTAGATATGGCAGAAATGGAAAGTTACAAGACCAAATCTCCTATGCATTGTTTAAAACAACAGAGCTCAACTGTATGGGAATGGCATAGGGACTAAGGCTGATACAAATTGTCACATTCTATGCTGGAATGATTAGATCACCGGTGTATTAAAAGGAAAGGGGTGGGGGGAACCTGCCATGGACAGATGGGACTGTCAGTGTGCCAAAGTTGGAAGAAAGTAGAGCAGTAGAGAAGGGATGGAGTGAGTAGGAGATCGCGATGAATTATAGATTGAGAAGTGGGGTGTATGTGGGCACAGAAGGACTATGTGCTTGAAGTTTTGCCATGAATAGCTGGATTTGGGGTCCATAGAGAGGGATGGAGAAATCTATTGGGAATAGAATTGTCATATTGTAGACAAAAAAAGAAAAAAAAGATGGTTATAAATGGAAAATATGATTTTTAGGCTTATTTACATGGCCACCGAATGGCCACAGTATCATGTGACTTGAGGCGTACATTTAGCATAGAATATTAAAAACCCTTTTCTTGCTTGAGTAATATTTTCCTGTAGAAGTAAATGTCCTTTGGAAGCCACAGAATATTAGCGTGTCTTCAGATTTTTATTCTTAGCATTGTATTAAGCTTCTCTTTTCTTTGGTTGAACCATACAAAATTTCTGATATTTGAACTTCTTGATGTTCAAAAAATGGCACTTGCACAAGGCACAAGGTTCAACCTTATACTTTCAGACTTTTGAAGTTTCTTTAAAAAATAAAAACTTTATGGTCACTGTTTACTTCTGAGTATCTGAAACATTACTTGGAAAATGAAGAGGTCATGTTTTTTGTGTTATATTGAGATAGGTGTCAAAAGTTTTCAGGGTTTCCATCTTTATCCCAAACTCCTCCTATTTTAAAGTTAATATTGCTTATTGTTGATTAGCATAAACTTTCGGGAAGGGCCTCTCCGCGTTTCTCTGTTGAGCATTATTTTATTTTAGACCATAGTTTCCCTAATAGCCAAGCGTTGAATTACTTGCTTTTCAGTTTGCTTATAGATGGGATACTTGGCACCTCTAATCTTACTGGCTTCCTGGCCCTCAGCTAACTTTTGAGCTAGTGCTATACCTTTGATTATGCCCTGGCCTCTAATTTTAAATGCACTCCTGGATTTTTCCATTTGCTTTCACCTTACAGCTTAGTGATCCTAGTAGAAGCAGTTTGATCTCTGCAGATGCAAAGTAAAACTGTGCAGGACACTCTAGCAAATGATTTTCTTAAGCTTGTTTTAGTTATTGACTTTTATGATTAGTTTAAATGGGAGGAATCTACATAATGAAAGGGAAAGGCTTGTAATGCAAGGATCTCTGATTATACTAGTATCATAAACTCCTACCCAAGTGCTAGCCACATCCTCTCTGTTGAAAATCTTTTGGGGGTAGTGGTAATATAGTTTGAGATTACTGTGTTGTATAGTTTTTAATCAAATATACTTTTGGCCAGTTAACTACTTCCTAAAAATTTCACCTAGCTATCTTTTCAATGCTCAATTCATTATAGTAAGTGAAATAAGCCAGTCACAGGACAGATATTGCATGATTCCACTTAAGTGAGGTGTCTAAAATGGTCAGACTCCTAGAAACAGAGACTAAAATTGTGGTTGTCAATGGCTGAAGGGAGGAGGAAATGGGAAGCTGCTGTTGAACAGGTATAAAGTTTCAGTTAAGCAAGACGATTGTGCATGCAGTTAACAATACTGTATTGTGCACATAAAAATTTGTTAAAAGGGTAGATATCATGTTAACTCTTCTAACTACAGTAAAAAATATATGTATACTATTTGGATGATGCAATAGAGAAAACAAAATTCTCAAGTAACCTTTTATGTCTTCCTTACTTTCATTGTGTTACTCCTCTTTCCAGATTCCTTGTTTTAATGATACTTCAGATATAGAGTTTTGCCACTTGTTTTTGTAGAAAATAGCTGATGGATTGACATTCCCCTTCAGTAGCTCTGAGTTTAAAGTTCTACATTCTTTTAAAAGCTTTTTTGTTTTTTTTTTAAACAAAGAGAGGGACACCTGGCTGACTTCATTGGTTGAGCCTCAGACTCTTGATTTTGGCCCAGGATCATGGGATTGAGCCCCACGCTGGGCTCCATGCTTAGGCCTGCTTGGGATTCTCGATCTCTCCTTCTGTATCTCCCCTGCCCCAGCATGAAAGCATGCTCTCATTAAATGAGTGAATGAATAAATAATAGAAAAAAAAAAAGCTTCCATTAAGGTTTTGGAGATGGCTGGGGGGGGGGGACTTCTTGCTATATTGTCATAAACCATGGCTCTTTATAATGTCTCAGTATCTGCTCAGTACTTCCTGGACCCTCCAGTAGTTACTGTTAGTGTTTTGGTTTTACAAAATAGCAAAAGTTTAACAACATAAGGTGACATTCTCCCCCTCATCCTGCCCCAGTAATGGCAGAATAACAACTAGAAATAACTACCTCCTGGCAGCTGCTGCTCTCAAAATCACTTGTTCGCCATTAGCAACAGAGGGAGATGATAACTTTAATAGTTACTGACCATCTTAGTTTGCCACCCAGATAGTGCTAATCATTATTCTGTTGCTGTTATTTCATAGGCTGTGGAAAATTTTTTGTTACTTAAGTCTCAGGGAGTTGGATCCATTTGTGTACCATCACCTTATATTATCCTGAAGCAAAGCTTCAAGTTGGCTTTGAGAGAAAATAATTATATCCTCCTCAGGGAGATCGGGGGACATGGAACCAACCAACTTCAGCCCAGAAACTCAAGAAGGTCTGTGGACCTTTCTTTTGCTTCGTTGAATAGGGAGTAGTGGTGTATCTCCGTAGGAAATGCACAGGAGGCGTATTTCAGAAGACTTATTGTGGGCCCCTGTTTAATTCTTACAGATAAGAGAACGTGGGGAATCATGTTACCAGTAGATAGTAAAAATAATGCAGCAGATAAAGAATCAGTAGATACTGATCCTTTACTAGCAGGTTAGCACTTAAAAAGTGACAGCTCTGGGGCGTCTGGGTGGCTCAGTTGGCTGAGCATCTGACTGCAACTCTGGTCATGATTTCACAGTTTGTGAGTTCGAGCCCCGCATTGAGCTCACTGCTGTCAGCGTGCAGAACCTGCTTTAGAACCTCTGTCCCCCTCTCTCTCTGCCCCTCCTCTGCTCACACTGTCTCTCTCAAAAATAAACATTTTTTAAAAGAAAGAGTGAAAACTCTAAGGGGTACTATTAATTTGCTGACTCCTGTAACTTTTCCTCAGGTTTCTGTTCTGATCTAAAAAGTACCAAAAGTATAAGATTTAACAAAATGTTTTCTTCCCTTTTTGTCTTGGTCCTGCGGGTAAAAATCACCTGCTAGAATTGAGAAACTGTCTCACCCTTGTTTTTAAAGAAAGGTTCCAGATGTAGGGGAGCAGCTCTGAATATCTCAAGCCCCTCACATTCAGAGGCCGAGACCAGCGCTGTGCCCAAGATCACCCTTCCATACCTGTTGTTTCAATGACAGTTCTCATTTGGGCATTTTTACCCCATTTAACTCTTGTCTTCAGTAATTTCTTAAGACATGTTCAGAGTACTGTTTCTTGAGAAAAATATTTTAAGGAGTTTTAAAGTGAGGCATTTGGCTGAGATAGCATATGAGTGGCCCTCAGAGAACCACTCTTCTTTGGAAAAAGATCGTTTAGAAAAGGATGTAGACAAAAGAAGAGGTTTGTAGACTCTGAGCCCCAGAGGACATGGTTATCATGCTAAAGGATGGAAGAGAGCTGGCTTAAAGCAGTTGAGAACCTGGGGCACCTGGGGGGCCCAGTCAGTTGAGTTTTGAACTTTGGTCCAGCTCATGATCTTATGGTTTGTGAGTTCAAGCCCCACATCAGGCTCACTGCTGTCAGCACAGAGCCCACTTCGGATCCTCTGTCCCCCCCTCTCTTTGCCCCTCCCCCATTTCCACTCTCTCTCAAAAATAAATAAACATTTGAAAAAAATTTAAAGCAATTGAGAACCTTAGGCATTTGTTTGTACTGCCTTCATTGAAGCACACAGATTCAAAGAAAGGAAACAAGGTGGAAGTGTAGAGTGGAATGGAATAGTTACCCTGTTCTCTGACTCTGTGGCCAGACTGCCTGAAGCTGGGACGGTGCTCACTCTACTGGGCAGGCTTCCAGGACTACCGTGACGTGTCAGTGACTGCTGCTCCCAGCCTCTCCTGAACTTCAGGGGGTAACAGCAGGGCCAGTAATGTCAGGAGGGAGCCCTGTGCTGTCCCTGGCCCAGCACTCTCCCTGCCAGGCTTGTCACAGATGCAGTTGTACAGGGGACAGAAGCACCAGGTCGAATGTGGAGGCCTGAAGCCCAAGGAACTGGTGCACAGGTGTGCCTGCTGCACCTGTTTTCACAACTAGAGTTTGGATTCCATGTTGCCAGGTTTGGACTTGAATATGAAAAATGACATCATTTTTTTCAAAACTCCTACATAAAAGACATATTTTCCATACTTTTTTTAATGTTTGTTTATTTTTGAGAGAGGGAGGGGCGCCTGGGTGGCGCAGTCGGTTAAGCGTCCGACTTCAGCCAGGTCACGATCTCGCGGTCCGTGAGTTCGAGCCCCGCGTCGGGCTCTGGGCTGATGGCTCAGAGCCTGGAGCCTGTTTCCAATTCTGTGTCTCCCTCTCTCTCTGCCCCTCCCCCGTTCATGCTCTGTCTCTCTCTGTCCCAAAAATAAATAAACGTTGCAAAAAAAAAAAAAAATATTTTTGAGAGAGGGATAGGGAAAGAATGAGGGGGGGAGAGGCAGAGAGAGGGAGATGCAGAATCTGAAGCAGGCTCCAGGCTCTGAGCTGTCAGTACAGAGCCTGACACGAGGCTTGAACCCATGAACCTGCAAGATCATGGCATGAGCCAAACTTGGATGCTTAACCCAGGCACCCCATGCTTTTTCATTTAAAAAGGTATTTTAAGGGGCGCCTGGGTGGCTCAGTTGGTTAAGCGTCCGACTTCAGCTCAGGTCATGATCTCACAGTCCGTGAGTTTGAGCCCTGCGTCGGGCCCTGTGCTGACACCTCAGAGCCTGGAGCCCGTTTCAGATTCTGTGTCTCCCTCTCTCTGCCCCTCCCCCACTCATGCTCTGTCTCTCTCACTGTCAAAAATGAATAAATGTTTAAAAAAATTTTTTTTAAATAAAAAGGTATTTTATGATTTCTTACCACTCTTCCTGTTTCTTCCATGGCTTGAATGATTCAGCCACGACAGCTTTCCTGAAGTTCTAAAGGACATCTTTGCTCATCCCTTCCCTCTTCCTGGTGCCCTGGCCCCAGCCAGCTGCTCAGGGCTGCTCTGTCTTCAGGTCTAGGCATCAAGTCTCCTCTTCATGGAGGGTTTACCCAACCCCATACCCTCCCACTCTACTGCCACCCTCTTCCACCTAAATGCCCATTTGTCTGAGCTCTCGTCTAGTTCAGTATGTTTGTTTCACATCTCTTTCTCCAACTAGATCAGAAAGCCAGGCCCTGAAAGGAGCTTTGCTCACTTTGGTACACCCAAGGAGCTAGTTTAGATCAGGGCACTTTGGTAAGGGCTCCGGTAAATATTTGATGAATGAGTGAATTAAATTCTCACTACTTAGGCTATAAACACTGCCAGTGCTTCTAATTCTGTTTTCTTGGGCATTTATAAACCAGCTTTAAAGGAAGGAAACATAGCTCTCATAATTCATCATGCTATAATCTGACCGTAGTGAAGGAAGTACAGAAAATGCAAAAGTGCATGTTTCAGGTACCTTTTTCCTTAACTATGTCAACAGCATTAAAAAATCATAACAGGGGCGCCTGGGTGGCACAGTCGGTTAAGCGTCCGACTTCAGCCAGGTCACAATCTCGCGGTCCGTGAGTTCGAGCCCCGCGTCAGGCTCTGGGCTGATGGCTCAGAGCCTGGAGCCTGTTTCTGATTCTGTGTCTCCCTCTCTCTCTGCCCCTCCCCCGTTCATGCTCTGTCTCTCTCTGTCCCAAAAATAAATGTTGAAAAAAAAAATTAAAAAAAAAAAAATCATAACAAAGGCAAGGCTGGGAAATAAGAACTTGAGGTTAAGCCAAACTCTTATCTCCATTCTTCATAGGTGTGAGCTGGTCCAGTGATACATGTGAGTGCTTCCCGTAAACAGATATGGAAACTCCAGGAAGTCAGCTTATACTCACTATAAAAATATTAGCTCATCCCTACCTGGTTGACATCACCAAAATATGGGATAAATCAGAGCAGAGCCGAAGAGCTTACTGTTTTTTAAAACCTGTTCGCCGAATGCTCACTTGTCTTTTTTTCCTTTTGAAAGTTTTTCTTGTCTTACCTCTTTCTTTTTCCTGGTCATTTTTCTTAAGCTCAAAAAATAGCGTTCAATGGAACAGTTCCTCACAAGATTACTTGACTTGATTCACTTCACTTATTAGTAATTAAAACCCAGAGTCAACCATGAGTCAGTGCACATTATGGATCCAAATTAAACTTCTCCCAATTTTAGAAAAAAAAAAGCTGAGTCTCTTCCAAGTTATTGTGAAGAGCCAGGAATTTGAAATTCTTAAATTCAGTTGGAGAAAAGGATTCTTGTTCTCTTTTGCAAATCAAAATTCTACTTTATATTCTATCTTTATTTCTTTTCTGTAATGTTAGTAGTCCTATCATATCTTTAAAAACCATTGTAGATTGTCAGACCATTGTAGATGATCTTCTACTGGGGCTCTGGTTAATGTTCAGTTTTTAACGCAAGTGATTTTTTTTTTTCAGGAAGGTTGGATTTTTCTGTAATGCCTTGTAAGCCATTTTAATGAAGAGGCTGTTAAGTAGGTAAAGTGATTTTGGAGGAAATCACCTAAAATATGGGAATTCACTACTGAGGAGAGCATTAATTATTTGCCTTATTTAGGCCTCCTGTACTCTTCCATATCAACCTCTGCTACCCGTCACCCCTTTCCCTGTTATCACCAGCTCTTCTACAAGCAGATTCCAGAGGCTTCGTTAATACACTCAGGCTGGGGTGCAAAAAAGTTATTGTAAATGGGAATTGATAGTTGCCTCTTTCTTCACAGGAGAGTTGTTTTAACAGTTGAATGAGAGAGTGGCTATCATAGGGCTTTATAAACTGTAAATAACCACATATAGTTTATGTTTTGTGAGATGTGTCGCCATTTAGTGGGTCATTACACATAACAGGGGAACCTACTGTGTTATGGGAACCTTGTGAAAATTTAGTGGGTCATTACACATAACAGGGGAACCTACTGTGTTATGGGAATCTTGTTTCTGAATATCTTTCTTGAAAAAACTCTTCCACCTGCCCTCTCGAGTCCAGCCCCATTCAGAAACAGGCCTGGAGGTGGCCGGGTGTTCTAATGATTTAACAAGTAGGTTCAAGCAATACAAATGTCACGAAAATTAGTCTTATGCCGTAATAATGAGAGGGTCACACAGTTATCCAGACTTCCGGGCCATTAGAAACATACTTTTTTAAACCTGGGGATCATAGAGGCATGGCTTTCCACTTTGATTAAACAGAGAACATAAGGAGGAGATGCTGTGTGTGGTGTGCATGGGATACGAGGTAGCGTTCAGTCCTGCGGAGATCAACTTGGTGAAAACTGGAGCAAAAAGGCAACGTTCTAAGGGGAGGGTAAGCCAGGTTTTTGGGACACAGGTCACCCTTGTTTTAACTATAAAAATCAGAGTTGACTTAGACGGTACAAACCGCAGCAGGTTCGATCTCCTTTATCTCTGAAACGTGACATTTTCCTGATGCTGTAAATACGAAGAGTTAAAGCAGCAATGACTTTCTCACATACATGATGAAAGCCACAAGTGTGATAGCATCCATGTTCCATCCCATGTGCTCCTGGAGACAGAGCCTCTGTCTGCAGGCGAGTGGCAGAGCTCTGCGTGCACGCTCACAGAGCCAGGAGACTCCTCTGAGCGGCAGCTGCCCGACAGCCAGAGGACCCCG
Source organism: Lynx rufus (assembly GCF_022079265.1). NCBI lineage: Eukaryota > Metazoa > Chordata > Mammalia > Carnivora > Felidae > Lynx > Lynx rufus. The sequence goes on along the minus strand of NW_025814826.1, from coordinate 25,749,602 downwards.
CTCACAACTTTCCATCATGGATTAAGCTGACTCCGCCAATCTCACTTTACTCAAGACACCAAACTGGCCGCTTGCAAGACTAGTGCCTTGCAAATCTTTGAGATGCTTTTCTTATTATAGATGAAATATGAACATTGTGTTTAGGAACAGGATCCAACAAATGCCAAAGGTATTTATGTAACTCATTCAGCTTTAGTACAACGGCCCCTTGAGAATAAAACTAAATAAGCCTTTAATAATTTTGCCCTTCTATTTTAGTCGGTGTTTCACATTTATTTGTATAATATGCTTCAATTCAAAATAAGCTTCTTTATCAGAAATTTAATTAAGATGTAAGGAATCAAGATTGCCTCCAAAAGAGTGCAACTCTTTGAAGTCAGATCTTCTTAGGAATTCCCTGTGTGCCGAAAGAAACTTACTCAAGTCAAGTAAAATACATTAATTCATTTTCTAACATTTTAAAAATAATTGTGCCAGAGATTAACAAATAACTGTTAGATTTTTGTCAGTTTTCTTTTGAATAAGGTTAAAATTTTGCTGAGTTTTACTACATAAAGTCCATCAAATTTTGATCTCAATTGGCTTGGTCCAGAGATCCCTGTTTAATTTTTTACATTGGTGTAAGAGCTTTTTGAATTAGTATTTCAGGATTTCCTACACTCACTTCCATCCATTAAGGGAAAGGTTTGATATTCATGTGGGGACCCTACTAAGTCAAAACATGTTAAGGAAAAATCCCATAGAAGCTGGACTTTCAGGTTAAGGAGTAGGAATGGAGGAGTGTCTGGTGACGGGGCCATACCCACCCACTGCCGGCCCTTGTCCCTCATTCCCACCCCTCCTGTTCACCCTAGCAATTTGAGAATGAGTTGAGCTGTGACTGATAGATACCTTGCAAAGATGAAAATGCCCTGGAAGGGTCATTAGCTAACACGTTAGTTAACACCCTGGTCTGAACTTGCAGAAAGGTTTGGTTTTTTATCTCAGGGAAATAATGATTTTAATCACTCTTATAATATTAATCGATGACATACTGTGTAAATGTAATACTATGATTAGGATCCAGCTCTTCCCATCATAGAGCCTGGTTAGGACAGATACAATTGCAATTACCCAGGCACCTGGGTGGCTCAGTCCGTTATGCAGCCAACTCTTGATTTCTGCTCAGGTTGTGATCTCACACTTATGAGATCATTTGCTCACGCATGCACATGTGTTTTCTCTCTCTCAAAAAATAAAAATGCGGTTACCTCTCAGGTGATTGGCACCTGGCTACGAGCTTAGATAGCACATAGGAGGAGCTTAGTCATAGCCTGGGGCCGGAGGCATGATTGTGCAGGTGGTATCCAGCTTGTATCCAGCTGGTACAAAGGATAATGGCCCACATGTATTTGGGGTATTGTAAAATGTTTGGTATGGCTGGAAAAAAGACTACTTAGGTGTGGGGGGTGTTGAGAGATGAAGTGGAGATGAGATGAGGGGCTCACTGACCTATAAAGGGGGAGTTTGGACATTATCCCAAAGTCCGAGGAGAGCTACTGATAGTTTTAGGCAGAATTACATGATCAAATTTAGAAAGATCACTCTGGATGCAGGTGATATAGGGACTGGGAAGAGTAAGGGGCAATACAATTGGAGGCCGATTAAGTGGTAATGTGCTAACTAGCAATCTAGGTAAGAGCCCATGGGCTGAGCTAAGCAGTGACAGCGGGGATAGAAAGAAGAAAATGTATGGTGACAGCATCCCGGGCAGACTCCATAGGACTTGATGGTTGGTTGAATAAATGTGGCAAACCTAGGAGAGGCAGAGTCAGAGTGACCCCTGAGTTTCAGGATTGGCCAACTGGATGGATGCTAGTACTGTTTATTCAGACAGGGACCGGAGAGGAAAGTATGGGTTTAGAGAGGAAAATTGGTTTGAGAGGAAAATTCTTGAATTGGGAGATGCTGGCCCCAAAGACAAAAGGGAACATAGCCTGGAATTCAGATTTGTACCATACATAGAGAGCTCAGACCCAACCCTGAGGAACAAAGACATTTATGAGGCACATTGCAAAAGAGGAATTCCACGTCCAGGATACTGGAGGCAGCTCTTTTAAAGAAGCACAAATAAAGCACTTCTCATGTTAAGGACTAGGAGGAATCTGTTGCCTTAAGACCATGCAATTCAGGTATCAGAATATCTATTCTTGAATTTGTGAAATTATGCTTTCTAAGATTTGTGCTCAAAGGACCTACCCAGTGAGCAAGATCTGTTGGCCTGTTTCTTTCTTGGCAACATCCTGGAACAAAATATCACCCTCACAAATTATTGTGCTGAAGAAACATCCTTTGGCAAACATTTATTTAGTGCCAGCTCTGTCCAAATACGATACTAGGCCCTAGGAATACAAAGATGAATAAGAAACAAAACTTGCCGTTGAGAGCAAATACCCTGGGGCGGTGTGTGTTGGGGGTGGGGGGTGTCATAGCACTTCCGTGTGTCAGGTTGGGAGCTGTGAGCCGGATGGGGGCTGTGAGGTGGAAGTACCCACTGGGAAGCACCTGACCCGCTTGGGTGAGCTTGTCACCAACACTCCCCTGTGCTGTTTGCACAAGCAGCTCTCTGCCTGGAACGCCCTCACACCCACGCCCCTTTGCCTAACCTCTCTTAGTCCTTTGTGATCACGCTCAAGGTCCATACGGGACTGAATTAAGAAAACCTAACAAAATGTCTTTTCGTATATGTAATTTTACCCCTGACAATAGCAGTGCTATCAACGGAATATACATAGGTAAGAGTTGAATAGTACTAGGGAGAAGATGACTAGCACTTTCTTTAAAAAACAACAGCAACAACTAATGGGGCCCCTGGGTGGCTCAGTCACTTGAGTGTCCACCTTTGGCTCAGGTCATGATCTGACAGTTCATGAGTTCGAGCCCCGCATCGGGCTTGTTGCTGTCGGCACAGAGTCCACTTCAGCTCCTCCGTCTCCCTGTCTCTCTGCCCCTCCCAGGCTTGCGTGCAGGCGTGCATGCTCTCTGTCTCTCTTTCTCTCTCAAAAGTAAACATTAAAAAAAAACTATTAGATTTTTCAGGGTGCCTGGGTGGCTCGGTCTGTTAAGCATCCAACTCTTGGTTTCGGCTCAGGTCATGATCTCACGGTTTGTGGGTTCTAGCTGCATATCAGGCTCTATGCTGACATGCAGGGTCTGCTTCGGATTCTCTCTCTCTTTCTCTGCCCCTCCCCCACTCGCTCTCTCTGTCTCTCTCTTAAAAATAAACTTAAAAAAATTTTAAGTTTTTCAATAGTTAAATAATTTTAAATCACATTTTAACTCATCTCTGCATAGAGTCTGTAAGATGTGATTTTTGATGGTAGCAGAATCCCAGCATCATTTGGACATAGAAACATCAAAGTTAGCTATTTTGCGGTAAGTTGATTTTTTGGCGGTGTTTCCAGCTAAGGAAGCAGTGTCGACACTGCTAAACATTTCCCCCACGTATCCTACGCACCAGTGCAAGCACCCTTCCCCTTTTGCTCTGAGGATTGCAATTTCGGTGATGCCTTTTGGCCACATACAAACAAAGCTGACCTGGTTGAGTGCTCACCTGGTGTCTGAACCTGTGCCATGACCTTGGCATCTGTAACCTCCCTTAATCCCCATAGCAACCCCGTTAGTGACGTAGAAAGTTCACAAAACAAGTAGGTGCCCTGTGTAGGGTGGACCCCAGGCAGTACAGCATCAGAGCCCAAGCCTTTAATGTCCACTAGATTTTGAGAATTGGGGTAGGAACTTTTTTCCTTTTACCCCACGTACCTGCCTTAGGCTCATAAAGGAAGATCCATCTGGGAGCAGTGTGATTTAGTCACATGTTTCATTTTGCCAGTTTCATTTAACCAATATTCGTTTGATAGCCACAAATCTTGTGGATGAGACAAACAGACGGATTATGTCAGTTTAATATGGTAAATTCTAAGAAAAACTGAAACCACATCAGAAGAAAGAACACTGAACACATGTGGGGCTGAGCCTGTGCTGTGGAGAGTGAATCGAGATTCCGCAGGAAGCAAATGGTGGCAACGATGCCCCAGACAGAAGGAGTATCTGGAGGAAGATGGAGTGGGATAAAAGTACATAGGGTAGGTTCCTACCGGCCTTTGGATAGAGGTGACATTGCCTCTCCAGGTGTGGTCCATCCACCCCCTGCAGCAGATCAGAAGGGGCACTTAAAATCTTTTGGCTCCCACCTACTGCTGATTTCGCATCTCTTTGGGTGAGGCTCAGAAGTTTGCTTTTACAAGCTTCCCAGGTTATTCTGAAGTATGCTGAAGGTTGATAAATGTAAAGATAGGATAGGAAATTATGTCATGAAGGTTTGGGAGCTGGATTGTCTACCATTTGTTGGCCTTGGGGAGTCTTTGAAGGAAGGTGAGCAGGGAACCATCTGTCTCTGAGATGGATATAAGTGGGGCCAAGGCTGTGGAGGCCTGGGCTGTGGACAGATGATAAAGACCCATGCCCTTGCCTGAGAAGCAGGAAATGAAATTAGCAGGAATTGGTGGGTAGAAGTGGTGGGCAAGGAACAGAGGCACATCTAAGACATTTGTGCGTGTGATATTCTAATGCTTCTGAATAAGATTAGTGAAAAGGTTCATCATTCCTGGAATGTGGGTCATTTATTTCAAACATATAAAGTAAAGTAATCTTTCTGGGTCTCTCATCAGTGGAGATGAGGAAGTGAGGAACTGGACCACACTGTCACAGAAAGCCCAAGTCTGGGCCTCCACTGTTGTGTGAATTCCCTTCCTTTGCCAGTTTTTGCACTTCACAAAACCACACCAACAATATTTCTTACAGAAATTATTCAGATAGGAAACATGGTGGAACATATCACTGACGTTTCACTTTTCCAACTCCAGATTTGTCCTCAATCAGAAGATGGTGTACTGAAAGGACAAATGTCCTATTGTGTATACTGTTAGGAACAAGATTATAGTGAGGGACATATCACCAAAATCAAAACCATTTTTGAAGTACCCATAAACATTCCAGGAGCAAAACTCACATGCCAATCATTCTTGATCATCTGAGGGGTATTATTCAATGCTTACACACTTAGTACTGCCCTAGACCTGCAGTGAGAGAAAGGAAGCATGGGCCTGAATCTTCCACAAGTTTAGGGTTGATTGGAGATACCTCATACCTGTAGGGAGTCATTAAATAATAAGACACCAATTCATTCAGTCAGCTGTTTATTAGTGCCTGCCTCATCCCATACAGGTCTTGAAGTAGTTTATGTAAATGTCTGAATGGTCAGTCTTACGGGAATTAAAGAAGAATAGATGGACCAGTCCATAAAGCACCTCCCAAGGTTTTTTTTTTTTTTCTTGGCCACTAGGAATATTTTGAGGTCTTTTTTTTTTTTCATGTTACCTCACAAACTTGACAGAGCATTTTTCAAAATTATGTTATTCTTCTTAACTCCTCACTAAATCAGAATAACTTTCAGCCCATTGTTGGAATGATTAAAATCTAATTATAGAGTGAGCAGACAGTCTCTAATGTTTCATTCTATAAATGAAAACAAAGGAAAGACAACCATGTGTAACAGTTTTCTCCCCGCCCCCTTCGGAATCTCCAGTAATAGGTTAATTTTGTGGTGTTAAAGTTCAGTTACTAACGTTTACTCTTGAAAAGTTTTCTTTAAATTACAGTTTGCTATATTTGTAACAGTTACAGGGCCTCCTCTATTCAGTGCCTGATAATGGAAATTGCAAAGGAAACAGAAGGCATAAGCCAACAAAGGGAAGGAAAAAAAAGCCTCAAGAATCCCCCCATAAACAGTGTCTATGTGAACGTGTATGCATATGAATCTATGTAAATTCATGTGTATAAGATGCTGGTCCTAAGGGAATGCCGAGTAATGAGAAGGGGGAGAAAAATGAGAGAGACAGCATGAGTAAAGGATGTTCTGGTATAATTGGCGTGTCTGGTGTCAGGTGGAATTGGTCTGGAAAGATTTCATAAGGAGTTTGAGCCTTGAGCGATATTTTGAAGGGAAGCGAAGGCATGATTTGTCACAGAGGCAACAGAGATTTTACCAGGTAGGGCAAGAATAGTGTCTCTGATGACTCACAGCCTGAAGAGAAAGAAAAATGCTTCAAGGCAGTAGAGATCACCAGTGTTCATTATCTGTGGGCATTACTGTGTCCTTGTGCTTCGCTGCAGTGGGTATTACTTTTGGCCTTATTGCCTTATTAACCTTTTGATGTTCTATGTTGATATTCCGTGGTGACTCCCATGGCCAACAGAACCTGAAAACAAGGGTCTTTCACATGCAGACCCTTCCCTCTCCCCCTCCTCCTACCACCCAGGAAAAAAAAAAACTATCCAGAAAGTTAGTAAATTTGGGCGTAGCACTAGTGGTGCTAGTCTGAAGTTCCTGAAAGCTAATGCGGTTGGTTTGTAGAAAAGAATAAAAATCATAGGAAGGTGGGAGGCTAGGGACACCGGATCTAACATTTCTGTTAGATCTTTACTCTGAAGCTCCGTCCTCTTTTGAGAAATCTTACAATATGTGTACAAAAACGTACTCAAAACCCTTCTGGATTGTACACCCCACTGCTGGTGTGTAGAATGTAAGAGGCACAGTATTTTGCTTTGTAGTGGGTGGTGTAGAGTACAGCTGAGTCATGGTGAGAGAGGAGGACAATTAGATAAGGGTGCTGACTATTGAAGGATCTTAAAAGCTCTAATCAGGTGTTATGCAACACACAAGTGGAAACCGTTTCAGAGTCCTGAGGAAGTTAGTAACAGGATCAAAACAACATCTGAGGAGAATGGTTTTAGCTGTCATGCACAAGGTGGACTGGAAGCAGAGTTGGGACAGGACCATCAAGGGCATGAACAAATCAGTCTACATGTGAAAAACTGGATCCTTGAAAATGGTAAAGGAGAACTCATCTTGTATATCACTGGTTGTGTGCCAGAGAGTTAAAACCCTAAGGATCTGAGCATAGTCAGCTAAGAGCACACATGGACCGTATATGATGGTGGTGACACTTTGGGGAGAGGGATAATGAATCTTTGAGTCCCGGACTTTCAAAGAAGAACAAAACAAAGAGATTCCTGTAAGGATGGTGCTCAGAAGCCTCTAAATGGTGCGTTTAAGAGCTTCCAACGGAAATGAAAACATTAACATCAAAGATTTCCATAGTCACTTGTAATAGTTGTTAGGAAAATGAGTAGAGAAGGCTGGGGTAGAGAAATGTAGAAGGAATCATTGGAGATAGCCATTTGTGGAAACGGGAATTATTTTATACTAAGATAAGTTTTAGGCAAGATACTGGCCAAGGTTTGGGGTTATAACCAACATCTCTATTCACATAATTCCGTTGTCTGAAATCAAGTCAAATTAGCAAATCCTTTTAAGTTTTTATTTACTCTATTAATAGAGTAGCCATCGAAGTATCTAGATGGTCAGCCGTATAGTAATCAGAGCTTTCATTAACTCTTTATACTGCCTGTTGTAAAAGGTTGAAATTGACATCTATGATTTTCTTTGCCTTAGGTAAGGTATCTTTGATTTTTGATTCGTTGTTGTATATACAAAATGGATCAAGAAAATAAGCACATGACTTGCATGAAGATGCCTGAGTTACTAATTAAACAAAAAGTGTGAAAACTTTGCAGAAGCTAATTTCAGGCCCCAAACCTTATCAGCTGGGACCTCCCTCCAGAAGGACATTAGTAGGCATTTTACCTACACAGAGGAGGTAGGACCAAGAGCAGAGAGTTACGAGTCTTACAAAGAGCATGTGAGTTCAGCTTAAGATCCAAACCACGGGAGAACCGGGCGTCTGTTTTGTGATGATTGTGTTCCACAGTAGCATCTACATTTTTTTCTCCCCTGGGTCTCTGCTCTAACTCGTTGCAAGTTTATTTTGTTTGACCCCTCTCTGGTTTGTAATAGAGAATCTGCCTGGCCCCCCAGAGCAGGAGTGTCCAGGAACACAGTCCACCCTGCCTGCAAATTCTTGCAGTGGCAAGTCCCAGCTTGAAGAGGCCCCCTGCTCAGCAGGGTCTGACCAATCACCTGAGAGATCACCCCTCCTGCTGGAAATCAGGGAGGTGCAGGCGTGCTTGATGAGGTCCAGGGGTCTCTGTTGAGCGGTCTCAATTTTTCCATTAAGAAGAAACTGGTTACCTGTATATTGTGGTCTAGTCGGTCAGCAGTTTTTCTTATTCTCATGAAACAGGAAAATATGAAAAGAAAAACAACTTGCACTAAATGATGAACACTTATTAAATGAATCAAAATATAAAATTGTAGCTCTTTCAAAAGCGTGGATTACATCGAGTCATGCTTTATAACTTTTGTCTGTCGGAGAGGACTCTGAATTAGCTAAGAATGTAAAAGTTTAGGTGTTCAAGCCATGGAGATTAAGGAGTTAAGGATTCCTTAATCAAGGATTCCTTAATTAAGGATTAAGATTTTTTTTTTTTTAGGAAAACAAAGGTAAAACTTGTAGACAAATAAATATATTTACAGTCCCTGTACCAAGCAGGTGTAGTGACTTTTAGGAGCTTAAAATAGGCCATATGTAGCTGGTTTTCCTCATGACATTTTCAAGATTTTTTTTCTCTTAATTTTTTTTTGTTTTTCCTTTTCTTCATCCATTGTATCTCTGTATACAGTTAGTATGAAATTCTGCCCACCTCAGTACTAAATAATTTTTAGAAATCTGAGTTACTGCTGAACTAATGAACTATAAAGCTGTTTAGAATTACTATAAGTTTTTCCTAATAATTACTTACAAATCTAAATATGCTGGAATCATTCTTAGTAAGAACTATGAGAGTTATGCCCAGAATAAGATGTTTCTTATACCTAGAAAGAAAATGATAATTGTGAGTAAGTGGTCATTTTTGGTCATTTTTAGACTTCAGTAGTCTACTTTATGTTTATTAATATAGACTGTGTAGCAAATAAAGCTAATTCTATCTTACACGGTACATGGGGTCCAGCACAAGTATCAAGAACTCATAGGCACTTGAAGTACTTGGTTTTGATTCGTTTGTCATCTCTTTCTTTAAACTTTTTTAATGTATTTATTTATTTTTGAGAGAGACAGGGACAGAGAGAGAGAGAGAGGGAGACCCAGGATCTGAAAGCAGGCTCCAGGCTCTGATATGTCATCACAGAGCCCCATGTGGGACTCAGACCCGTGAACCCCGAGATCATGACCTGAGCCGAAGTCAGACACTTAACCAACTGAGCTCCTCATTTGTCATCCTTGAGTTGATTTTCTCCCCCAGGGATTTAAAATCCACCTCAAAGCTAAGACCTCATCAGGTTTCTGATGGTTCATATATCAGTTCAATACTGCATAAATATATATATTTTTTAATTTCTGTGCTCAGATCATTGCTTAAAAGTTTTTAAGCTTAGGGGCGCCTGGGTGGCGCAGTCGGTTAAGCGTCCGACTTCAGCCAGGTCATGATCTCGCGGTCCGTGAGTTCGAGCCCCGCGTCGGGCTCTGGGCTGATGGCTCGGAGCCTGGAGCCTGTTTCCGATTCTGTGTCTCCCTCTCTCTCTGCCCCTCCCCTGTTCATGCTCTGTCTCTCTCTGTCCCAAAAATAAATAAACGTTGAAAAAAAAATTTTTTTTTTTAAAAGTTTTTAAGCTTAATGAAAACGATCATTCATTACTGAGTCCTTTATGGCTAGTGACACCGATTTCCTAGGGCTCAGTTACAACACACACATGAAACCTGAGCGATAGGAGACAAGCAGGTGAAAGAGTTGAAGTTTGAGAGGTCTGATTCACTCATCACCTGGAGACTGTATCCCTTTCTCAAACAGGCTCAGAGCAGGGCCCAGGAGCGAGACCCCAAGAAACCCATTCACAGTCAACCTGAAGAACATCCCGCTCTTCCTCATGGTATTGGCCCCACCTTATGTTTGGGGACCAGGATGCCAGAAAGACTCTGGGAGCTGAGCAAACTGGGCTGAGGTAGGAGATTTTATTCAGATGTCATCTAACCATGTGACATATTAAGCCTTAGATTACTCATCAGAAAATGGGATGATTTGGCATCCAGCTCACAGAAGTTGGGAGAATTCAATTTGAATGCCCCTAACACGATAAGTAGCACTCAGTAGGTATTAAATGAACTGATAGAACCAGCAGTCCTGGATTACTTCCGTGTCGAGTACTGTATAAAGACAGCCCTCACCCTCTGAGGCATATTCCAAGGCAGGAGAGGGAGGAGAAAAGCAGCAGATTCTATGATGTGATAACAGCAAAAGACAGTGCATATAAGAAAGCAACAGAAGATCCCTAGGTATCTGGAGGAACTGAGAGAGACTTCAAGGGGCAACTTTTGGGCCGTCTTGAGGAGACAAGTAGGCATTGCCGGGAACAGAAGGGGGAAGAAAGACTTTCCTAACAGAGGGAGCCACATGGGGAAAAGCGTGGAAGATTTAGACCTCTCGTTTGTTCCTTCCCCTGATAAAATGCTATTGTCATTTATACTCCTGGGGTTCCAGGGCATAGAGAGGCAGTGTGTGCTCTTTGTGGTTAAGAACACAGGCGCTGTGGGGGCGCCTGGGTGGTTCAGTTAAGTGTCCAACTTCAGCTCAGGTCATGATCTTGTGGTTCGTTTGTTAGTTCGAGCTCCGCTTCAGATCCTCTCTCTCCTTTTCTCTCTGCCCTCCCCTGCCTCCTTTTCTCTCTGCCCCTCCCCTGCTCGCACTCTCTGTCTCAAAAATAATTAAACATTAAAAAATTTTAAGAAAGAACACAGTGGCTACAGTCTGGGTTCAGATCCTGGCACTGTCAGTGATGAAACTCGGGCCTTACGTGCCTTTGTCTGCACAGTGGGGAAAGAACAATAGCTTTTCGCAGGATTATTGTGAGTGTTAAGCGAGGTAATAAATTTGAAGTGGAAAGTGGATGCTGGTTCACGTTAGAGTAACTGTTGTAATTATTTCAATCAGTGGTTCCTGAATACCACTCTGTGCACAAGCAGGAAGAGTGGGTGCTTTGGGAGAAACCAAAATGAGAGAGAGAGAAATGGCCCTGTCCTCCAGGAAATTTATAACCTAGTGGCAGAGATGGATAGGTCAACAACTTGCAGTGCAGCTGGAAATTAAACAAGAGCTATGTGGAGGTTAAAGCAGTGTGTGGGAGCATCACTAGAAAAGAAATCTGTTCCAAGGAGGAGGAGGAATTCTTCAGAGAAGTGCGGTTGGTGTAGACTTTTCACCCAGTGCTCATTTGGGCTTGCTTTGGCTCTGTTGTGTGTGACTCAGCACAGGACCATCCAGGCGCATTGTTGGGCCTGTTTCCCTCTCCAGGGCCGACTTTGTCTTGGCTCCTTTGCCATTTACCTGGACGGCATTCAAATGCTTCCCTTAGAACTGAAGCTGGAAGGGTGAATCAGGTAGGTCTTTATATCGTAAGCCAGGAAGAGCAGGAGCTGAGGGCAGTCAGGAACTGGGACTTTATCTGCAGTGGGAAGAAGTCAGGTTACAGGGACGTCCCCAGGCCTTAGGCTTTGGAGCCCATTCACGGAGTTCCCCTTCCAGCCCCTGCACTGCTTCTGTTTTGTTGCTCTTGGTTCCAGCGCCGACTCCCCACATTCAGAAGAACCCCCTCAGAATTTCAGGTCGCCACCCCCACTGCTCCCCGAGCACAGACTGGAGTGAGGCCTGCACTGTGAATGGGAAACCGGATGTGAGAAAGCAGAGAAGTGATAGCAACCCTCCCCTGTAGTGAAGGAGCACCTGCCATGCTCTCCAAGAGTCCCCATGTCCCCCAGGGGCTGCCAGCTCACAGGTAAGAGGTGGGCTTCTGTTGGCCCGTGTCTTCCAACAGTTGGGTCCATGCTTTCCTACTTCTGGCAGAACCGTCTCACGGATGGTGGTTTGTGCCTGACTCTGCCCCACAGCTTGAGCTCTGATGACAAGCCATCCCCTCTGTTTTGGTCAGGCTGGTCCTGGCAAGAGAGGCTTGTAAGTCAGCTCTAACCCAGTCATCTTTGCCTTTGAAAATCAAGGAAGAAGTGAGTGTGAGCTATGGTGCAGAGTTTCAGAAGGGAGAAAAGAGGGAAACAATTCAAATAAATGTTTAACTGACAGCCCGATTTTCCCCAGAGAGGTTTTGGGAATTCTCTCTGGATATGGTATAGTAGTCAAAAGCACAGATATTAGAGCCAAAGCATCTTCATGTCTTGGTTTTGTCACATTTTTAGCTGAGTGGTGTCAGCTAAACAATGTTACCTCTCTAAGCCTTCCTTAATTTCAGCATCTGTGAAATGGGTGTGATCATTAATAGTGCCAAGGGTTAAAATGAGTGCTCCCTGAGTTGGTGTGTGTTAAGTATTCGGAACAGTACTAGACATCAGGAAGCATTGTGCAGGCATGAGCTCTTTTTCTTGTTACGGAGTACATAGAGAAATCTAGGGTGAACTTGTTCTCCTGAGGCCTCATTGGGCACACGTGAGGATACAACGCCTCTGCGGCACTCACTACCCGAGGCTTTTTTGAAGTTCAAGTAATATGCATGTTCAGTCACTGGGTTAGTGGAAGCCCATCGGCATTCATAGGTAGCTATAGAGGTTCTTTCCCAATATTCTGGAATAGGATAGATGATTTTCTCCTAATAAATCACTTACAAATAGGAAGACAAACTCCAGCCTGCAGGGTACGGAGCCACACCTCTGTTTGAAGTGCCCGAAGGCTATGCCAGGGTGTGTGCACGCTGTGAATGGAAAGACAGATTTCGGTGGCGCAGGTTTCCTTTCTGAGACTCAGACCAGCCTGATTCATTCGCCATTGTGTGCTGTGCACTGTGGAAGTTTAAACAGCTTTGAGCCGAACACCTGTGTCTTTGTCCAGGTCCTGCCTTGCAAAACAGGATCTGATTGGACTTCTCTTTTCCACAGTTACCCACCTGCATGCCTGCATTTCTGCATTCCTGCCTCGTAGTGCTTCAGCCAACTTTTCAGAAAAAATAGCCAGACTTGAAAGTATGAGAAGATGACGTGAAAGTTAGATAGAAAATTCTCCTCCTACTGTGTTCATGTTTGGTTAAAAACAGAAAGGGGGTTCCAGGTGGCTCAGTCAGTTAAGCATTTGACTTTGGCTCAGGTCATGATCTCGCGGTCCGGGAGTTTGAGCCCCGCATCGCACTCTGTGCTGACAGCTCAGAGCCTGGAGCCTGCTTAGTATTCCGTGTCTCCCTCTCTCTCTGCCCCTCCCCCGCTTGCACTCTGTCTCTCTCAAAAATAAATACACATTTAAAAATTTTTTAAAAAGACAGAGCATGAAATGTCTATTGTATGATGATTAAAACATCCTCCTGTTGTTCTTTCTTGGGCATGTCTGTTTAGGCTTTAGGGAAATAACTGAAACCCGCCTTTTCCCCCATATATAGTTGGGTAAATTTGCAATCTGCGAAGTGACATCAGAAGAATGGAGTAAAAAGTAGGGATCTAGAAGTCAGTACTTACAGACCCCTATGCGGTAGGCCATTGTGACAAATTTGGAAGACAGGAAGTACTTGTGGATGCTTCCATGGGTGAACACTGTTAGGAGTTCAGAAGTGGGTCTGAGATCTTCCTGGCGCTCTAGCAGGATGTCTTCTAGTAGTGCGGTTGTAACAAATCACCGTGGTGGAGAGTAAGTGCCATGATAGAGTCCATTGCAGTTTTCAGAATCTTTTTAGTCCTGCATGAAGTTTAAGAGAACAAAGGGATTTGTTTTTCCATGTGGGAGAGTCAGGAAAGGCCTCTGGGAAGGGGTTAGAGTTGGATCTTGAACGTTGGGAAGGATTCCTGCACACAGAGATGGGCAAGAGCACATCTTAAGCAAAGAGCATGAGAAAAGGGCACAAAAGCGGATATGGGGGCAGGGGGCAACAGTGACACAATGGGGACCATCCCATAATGTACACAGGTCCTGGTGTGCTACTGAAGGTTTGTGATTATTGTGCATTTTCCAGTTAAATACCTTTGGGGATATCGCCTTTAAAAAAAAAAAAGCTTTAATTACCATTATAAATCTGTTAGGCCATCTTGTTCTTGCTGAGCAGATTTGTGTTCTCTCTCTGAAGAGGGCCATATTGTAGCTGGTGGTATATTTGTGATAGATGCACTCATTGCCATAAATGCAGCTATGTTAATCTCAGTAGTCATTTATTTCCTTTTAATGCTGTAAAGAAATGAAAATTGGATCTAACTGAATTCTCTCGCTCCATTCTCTCAGGTGAGGTTTCTATAGAAAATGTTCTTTTCCCCTTTTTGACGGTTGCTTGGTTTAATGGACCTTGTGGTTTTAGTGCAGGTGTATTTCTTGGGACTGGTTTGTTGGTATCCTTTGTAGTTTACACAGCAGCCTCCTTTCCAGTAGTCCATCCACTCCCTTCACGTATGGGTGAGGCCATGTTTGCTAAGCAGCAAACTCTTAAGTAAAATCCTCACTCCATTGCACAAAAGAAATGCATAGTTTGAAAGTCACTTTTAAGGCTAAGTAGCTCCACACGGTGAAAATATTTACTACCTCTTAACAGAAACATGTGAACAAAAGGTTGTTCAAATAACCTAAGACTGTCGTTACAATTAGGTAAGACCGTGGTTTCATGGCCTCTGTTTAACTTAGTGCCGACTAAGGATGATAATCAGATTAATCTCTTTTGAGAAATTGTCCATGGGCTCAGCTTTCTTTTTGTTTCATCCTCCTCCTAAAACATTTCCTTGAATGCTCATTGTCTGCTCCTTCACTGCGTCTCCTTCTGCCTCTTGCTTGTTCTTGACTTCTGCCTACATCTGCCTTTCCCCACCCCCAACCTTTCCCACTTCTGGACTTACCATCTATTATCCTTCTGGATGTCCAGCTCTGCGTGGTTCACTTTTACCCCAATGTCGTTTGTAGACCCAATTCCTTTAATGGATGTTAATTGAGAACCTGCTCCCTGCTGACATGATGCATGTTCAAGAAATGGGTTTTCAAAGGCAGCACTTGCCCTTTGGGTGCTCATCATGTCATGAGGTGAGACAAACAAGTAAACAGCCCATTACAGGCAGAAATGCTGGTGTGGCTGAAAATCTGCTGGAGAGGGCGGCGGGAGGCTTAGCGACCCACGGATGATGGGAAGATGAAACCTGCCCCCGCCAGAGCCCCTCCTGGGGCCGCCTTCTCCAGTCCCCTCCATCTTCCTCCCTGCTCCTTGCCATTCCATACAGACCTCTTGTTTCAGTACTTCTTAGACTATACGTATGTGCTTGTTTTCACCAGCCAGTTCTTACTAGTAATTGTACACCTAACACTGGATGGGGGGTAGGACACATCCAGCAAACTGACTTGCCCAGGCTCGGTCTTTTCCTCTGTAAAGTGAGAACAGTGACTTCGAATTCTTGCCAAAGTTTTCCTGGCTTTAAAAAAAAACAGAAAACAACACCTTATGATACTCCACTAAAATAAGTACATATTTATATTGAAAATCCTGTACACATTTTGTCTTTATTTTGTGATGACACAGGCATGATTTAAAAGTTAATTTCTTTAGTAGGATTAATTTCTAAGGACAAAAAGGAGAGAGAACATAGTTTTTCTTTTTGGTGTTTTTTTTTTTTTAATAGTTCTGAATATGAAAGTTTGTTACCAATGCCAAAACAGTGACCTTGAAGGAAATGTATAGTCAGAGGGAAATTTTACTTCATTGTATTGAATTTTAGTCTTCTTCGAAAGGCTGTGTTTTTTGTCTTAAAAAAGAAAAACTGGACTAATTGTTAAATTGAATATAATAATGCAGTTTTGTGACCTTTTCAAAAACCATTTTGAAGTGATTTCAAAGATTCTAAAAAATATAAGGATTTAGTTGTTTCTAAATTCAGTAGCCCATGATTTTAAAGGTTTTGAATCTTAGTTTGAGTCCTCAGGATTCATCACAATTAGTCGAGAACATCCTTTTTTTTTTTTTTAATGTTTTTAATGTTTATTCATTTTAGAGAGAGAGAGAATGTGAGTTAGTGGGGGAGGGGCAGAGAGAGAAGGAGACACAGAATCTGAAGCAGGCCCCAGGCTCTGAGCTGTCAGCAAAAAACTCTACGCAGGACTCGAACCCACAAACGGTGAGATTGTGACCCAAGCTGAAGTTGGTTGCTTAACCGACAAAGCCACCCAGGCGCCCTGAGAACTTACTTCTTAACATTACAGGGAACAGATGCAATTTTTAACTCACAGCAGTTCTTACTAGACCACTTCTTATATGCACAAGAACACCAAAATGAAACTGGGTTTTCTCCACCATCGGTGCACATCTTAGCACTTAGAAATTGGGAAATTTCAAAAAGCTCCCCGTCAGCCCAGGCTCTACTGCTCATTGTCATTACAGGTGGCATTTGAGTCTTCAGAAGCCTGCCTTGATTTATTTTTTTTTTTAATCTCATTTTCATTATAAAGCTTTCCTGGGAAATGATTTTTGTTTTGTAGGCTTAGTTCAGTTTAGCTAATATTTATCATTTATTATTTGGGCAGGCCCTGGAAGGCTCATTAGGACGACCAAATACACACACAGTATAATTAACCATCAATGTAAGAAAAACTGCCAAGTAGAATGTTTAAAGCTAGATTATTTGATCACTCCTTTCATGAATTTCCAGTGTAATAGAAAAGATGGGACAAATAGGGAGCATATAGCTGGCCAGTTCCATGGGTTTTATAGAGTGACAGGCATAACTGAAGTAACCACAGGTGAGTTAGGAAGACAAGAGCTTCATTTAAGAAATGAATTGGGCGCGCCTGGGTGGCTCAGTAAGTTAAGCATCTGACTCTTGATTTCACCTCAGATCATGATCTCATGGTTTGTGGGTTCAAGCCCCATGTCAGGCTCTGTGCTGACAGTGTGGAGCCTGCTTGGGATCCTCTCTCTCTTTCTCTCCCTCTCTCTCTCTCTCCCTCTCTCTCAGAATAGATAAACTTTAAAAAATGAATTGAGGGATGCCTGGGTGGCTCAGTCGGTTGAGCATCCAACTCTGTTTCAGCTCAGGCCATGATCTCACGGTTTGTGGGTTTCAGCCCCACGTCGGGCTCTGTGCTAATAGCACAGAGCCTACTTGGGATATTCTCTCTCTCTCTCTCTCTCTCTCTCTCTCTCTCTGTGCCCCTCCCCTGCTTGCTTGCACGCTCTCTCTCTCTCTGTCTCAAATAAATAAACTTAAAAACTTTTTTTAATAATTTTTTAAAAATGAATTATAAATGGCATTTTGAAGGCAGTGGTGGCGGCATTGGAAAGAGCTGGGCTTACAATGAGAGCCAAGAACAACTTGAGTTCATGGTAAGGAGGACTAGTTGAGGGGATCCACTGACAGTGGTATAAATGTAGCCTACTGAAGACTTGTTAACAGAATGTACTTTAAATAGATGAGGCTTTGTCGTGTGCTTATAAGTGGAGATTTTTTTTAATTTTAACCTTGTTTTTCGGATAAATGATAACATGCTCATGGTTCAAAAAAATTTTTTTAATGTTTGTTTATTTTTGAGAGAGAGGGAGAGCACAAGCAGGAGAGGGACAAAGAGAAAGAGAGGGAGACACAGAATCGAAAGCAGGCTCCAGGCTCTGAGCCAACAGCACGGAGCTGGACACGGGGCTTGTACCCACGAACCACAAGATTATGACCTAAGCTGAAGTGAAACGCTTACCTGACTGAGCTACCCAGGCACCCTCACGGTTCAAAATTTTAAAGTCACAAAATGGTAGAGACTCAGTGATCAATCTCCTTCCCACTCCTGACTTCAGCTAATCAGTTCCTTTTCCTAAAGGCAACCAGTTTTACTAGTATCTTCATAAAATTTTTCCGATATTTATACATACAAATATACATTTTATCCCCTTTAACACAAATGGTTACATACAAGTCCATAATTTTTTCAAGACATGTTAGGTCCAGATAAGTTTTAGAATTCAGAATTTATTGGATTTTAGAAAAAGCAATATGGTGCTTATAGCATAAATTACATAATATCTACAGGTGGTCTGAACAGCAGAGTAATCGAACATACTAATTCTCCAAGGAAACTGAATATTCTCACCATATGGGGTAAATAAGAAGTAACTAGGAACCATAAATAGCTTGTTCAGTTGCTCTCAGGTGTTACTGTCAAATAAATTCTGACATTAAACTTATAAAAGAAAGTTTTGGTTTTTAAAACTTTAGATCTGGAATTACAGATAAAGGATTGTAGCCTAGAATGCTCACTGTTCTGTATCCTGTTGTTGTTTTTTACTTAATAGTATATATTGGAATTCATCCCATGCCAGTACATAACTTCCTCATTCCATAAACAATTAGAATGGACTCATATACTTGACTTCTTGTAGGAAGTAATTTAAATACATATAGTGGTTTGTGTACGTATCCATTTATGTGTGTATAGTTAGCAGAGTCAGGTCTAGATCAAATTATTAACTAATATAAGCCTCTTTACGAAACTCTAATGCCTGTTTTTAAAAAATAATAGTATGAAATATAATACTGGTTTATGAAAAAAATAAAAATAGTAATCATCGTCTTTGTGACACAGTTTAGCCAAACCAACAGAGCCATAATACACAGCACTATAATTTGTTCAGTGTTGGGGGGGGGGAAACAGCCTGAAGAACTAGAATTTCCTTTTCAGTATTCCTTCTGAGAATTCTTTGCCAAGCAAACATATGCAGATGTATTTGTCGTGTCATTATCATCATTCTTTGTAGAATAGTTGCTACTAGGAGAGGCAAGAAGCTGTTTAAATATCGGAGACGCTCTTTTTAATTGGTGTGTCAGCACCAATGACTGAAAGGAGAAAGCCTGGTAATAGCATGTGCCGTTGTCACCGTGCACCGGTGTTTGGGCAGAGGAGCCTGACTAAATAAGGCAATGCCCAACTGAGCCTTATCAGCGTTTGAGCGCAGTACGGAGGAGCAGCTGATGTGCGGAGCTTGTCCGCCCTCTGCAATTCCGTAACGTCTTGGCAGATGTGCATCTATCACCTACATCCAAAGTTAGGACCTGCAGTGCTCGCCGTTGTCGACACCTGCATCTTATTTTCTGTAGAGTTGAATGTGAAACATAAAATCTCTAGAGAGGATGAAAGAGAGAGCTCAGTTTACTGTTCCAAAAATGTGTTATGCATGTAAGCATACTTATTTTTAGTGATGTGTCAGAGGAGAGTTTGTTTAGGAGTTCATTCACCAGTCCTGGCTCGCGACAGCTTTTTCCCCAGCCACCACAGCGCCTCCCCAGCCGGCCTCTCCTCTCCGAGGCTGGGGTCCCAGGAAAGGAGATTTGCAGCCACTGCTACCCCTGGGACTCACTGGGTGCAGGTTGCAGGGGAGGGAAAGGAGGACGAGAGGGAGAAGAAGGGGAGAAACGAACTTTTAATCACATCCAGTCATTAGCTTGCCTTTTTTTCTTTTCTTTTTTCTTCTTCTTTTTTTTAATTTTTGGTCTCCATTCTGCACTGTTTATGCTCTACCATTCTATGTAGTTATAAAAAGAAAGTGGCTTCTTTTTGTAGGAGTAAATCCAAGGGTTCAATTCTAATGCCAGCAAGTATGATTTTCAGTTAATATTAGTATTCAAGCCTACAAACTGGGCTCCTAATCCGGGCTTGGTTGTGCACGGCTTGGGGGTGAGGGATGACTGTGTACACATTAAAGAGCTTCCCAAAGCTGGTGATTAGGTACTGTACCACTAACAGAGCTAAGAGATAAAAATGAGTGTGGAGACAAAGCTCCAAGCTGGATTCCTAGCTGGTGTCCATCCTCTGTCTGCCTACTTCTCTGTCTTCTCTCCCTCCTCTGGCCTTCTCCTCCTCCCCGCCTTCCCTCTTTCCTTCCCTCCTCCCTTTTGTTTTCTTAACCCTTTGGTGTGGAAGGTTAAAGTCATCACGGCCTCAGGTTCTGGCTTTCTGTCTGCAACCATTAATACAAGGTCCCTCTCTTCTTTTCCCTCTTTCCCTTTTATCTGTTTCCCCGGGGCCCATTCCCTTCCCTTCCCTAAGCACTCAGTAATAAATGTTGATCCCATGCCATCGATTCTGTATAAATAGAAAAGTATAGTGTGTTTCTATATATTTTTAGTTTATATGGCAGACACTATGTTACACAGTTCATTTTCTTTTATTTCTAATTATGTTTAACATAACATGTTACATTTTTTATATAATGTTATAGTTTTGGGTTTGTTTTTGGGTTTTGTTTTTTTTTTTGCCACTCAACACTATTTAAAGATGTACACCTGGTATTCATGCTGCCATATGTACACCTGGGCCATTGGTTCAGACAGCTGCACAGTATTCTGAAGTACACATGCATCCTGTTTTCCTTACCATTCCCTTAGTGATGGATGCTTACGTTGCTTCTAACACCCCACTGTCACGAACAGCACTATAAAAACATTATGTTCAACTACCTTTTAAAAGCCAAGTTGCAGTTCATTAAAGTACCTCTAGGAGAAATCCTGGGGTACCTATTAAAATTCAGATGTATGTATTCTAAAGTTCATAATTTAAAAGTTTTTGTATAGTTTAGAATAATGTTGGTGCCCACCACAGAATGAGTATTCTTGGCATCTCTGCCCTGATGGCACAGAAAAAAATAAAACTTTCTGATGGGGAGGATGGAATGCATTTTGTGGCTGGGCAGATAGCCTCTGGGTCTTCTGTTTTAGAATTAAATACTCGCACATTTTCCCTACTAATACTTTGGGTCTTTGAAAAGCAGAACTTGGAGGAACATTCTAGACTAGTGTGGGGGACTGATCTTATTCACACTCTGTAATTTAAGGTCATAAAGTATGGGAAGAACACGTGCTTTGGAGTCCAGGAATGTCTTAACTATACCTTGGGCAAGTTATTTAACCTTTTTTTAGCCTTCATTTCTTCATCAATAATGGTAGGATTGTAGAGTCCTCCTCATAGGGACATCAAAAGGATTAAATAAGCTAATACATGAGATGGATCTTTTGTGATGCCTGACACATAGTGAGCCTTCCATATGGGGTAACTGTGGGACATTAGGAAAGTCTCACCTCAGACTGGATTAGACAACTTCTCAAACATGTTTCCAAGAGCCAGCTTGGTCATTTCTCTGCAGCCTCTCCCCATCTTCCATCTGTTAAAATGTCAAAGATGGCGGGTAGTAGGCACTCCTGGGCAGGGAGAGGCTGACAGTGGGCGGCACCAGTGGTTATAAGAAAAGGACAGGGTGTAGGAGGGGGAAATCCAACTGTGTTTAAGAAGATTTATCCCATGACCTAATATCATCAAAGTGTGAATGTGAGGAGATAATTGTGGGCTGAGTTAGGTCAGGGTCGAGTAGCTCCCACTAAGCACAAAGGACAGATGAGAACGGGTCTGGCACATTGTGGGGAGCCAGGGCTGGGTAGTTGGGCTCCAGCAATTGGAAGAACATGGAGCGTCCTTTACAAACTCTCATGAAAACAATGTATTCTTACCAAGTTTCCGTTAGAAACTTGTCCATGCACACTTGCTTCCAAAGAAGAATGGGGTTATTTCAGTGTGTTGGCTACTAAGACTGGGTCTGTTTGCCTGAAATAAAGGGGTAAACACATCTGTCCACTTAGTATTTTCAGCTCTCTTAACCAGATTGGCTCACTGAGGGATCAGTAGGCTTTTTGCGCCTACTATATTAAGGCAGGTTTTAAATGCCTAAGTGACCACTGGTAACATTCTGACCTGGGGAGGACAATGGTAAGCAGAGTTGGTTCAGCAGTGAATTTCCAGCTGATTATTAGTTTTATGTGTAGCTCACAGGATTGATAAGAACCTTTATCTGAATGATCAACTCAGTGGAAAGTTGATTTTGGGATTACGTTAGACTTAAATACAAAAACCAGCGTAATAGGTAAACCATTATCACAGGTTGGCAGATTTCCCCCCATAACATTTTAGTTATGTCCAGAAGATGGTCAGCATAATGTGGAAGAAAGAGCATGGGCTTTTTCATTAAACATACCTGGGTTCAGTCCCAATTCTGCTGTGTGCTTTGGATTTATTTGTTTTTAATGTTTATTTACTTATATTAACAAAGAGAGAGCACTAGTGCATGAGCTGGGGAGAGGGAGAGAGAGAGAATCCCAGGCAGGCTCTGTGCTGTCAGTGCAGAGCCCGATGCAGGGCTTGATCTCATGAATCGGGAGATCATGGCCTGAGCCGAAATCAAGAGTCGGACACTTAACCTGCAGAGCCACCCAGACGCCCCTCTGCTGTGTGCTTTGGGCAAAACGCTACCTGTGAGAACTTGCTTCCTTATATACAATAGACAGAATAATAGCCTTGAAGGACTATTGGCAGGAGTCCAACACAGTAATTTTGTTCATCGAGTGTGTAGCACAGTTCGCGGAACATAGATGCTCAGTGATTGCAGGGTAGTATGTATTTGTGTATGCACACACACCCATTATAGTAGTGTAGTAAATATGAAAACTTTAATTTTCATGCTCCTCTCAGGGACTTAAGATCATTTTTCAACATCAGCCTTAGCTCCAGGATACTTCCCACGCGGTTGCCCTCTGCTATGTTGAACCCAGGGTAGCCCCGTGCATTGCCATCTCTCCTCCCCCCACCCCCACCCCCTTGCCTTCCCAGTCACCTTCCTTCCTTTTGTATGGGCTGCTCGTTCCCTGCGGCTCCCCTCTCCCATCCATTTCATCACGAGTAAGCAAGGGGAATACCTTAGAAGTATAACTAATGGGAAAAACACGAGTGGAAAACACCTGTCCACTTTGCTGAGGAGTAGCCCAGTTGTTGACAGTCACACCTGAAACTGCCGTCCCCACGCAGGGGTCCTGACTGTCCCCTGAGGATGGCAGGTCCCCTTTCATCACCTTCTGGCTGGTGAACTGATACCGTTTACCCAACTAGTTAGGAATATTACTACTTCACATCCTCTGTGTCTGTCATAGAGCCTCCCATCAAGCAGTCCCCGCGGGCACTGGCCTGGGGAGCCTGGGGTCACCTAACACAGACAGCCCCCCCGTGTGTGCATGTGCATGTGTGTGACAGAACCGTGACCCCTCTAGACCTGAACTTCCTGGTCTACGTAAATGAGTTGGAGCCAAATGGTTTCTGAGGTCTTTCTTGCTTTCTGGATTTTGTAAAATACATTGATGTACTATTAATAATTCCAGCTTTAATTAGCTGATTACGGGATGTTTAAAGACTGCCGCCAGCATTAGGTATCCACTTATAAGAATGATCCGCCATGAATCCTCAAGGAGTCTTGGGCTATTATGCTCATATGTATTAGCACCTATTGCTAGATTTTTTTTTTTGTATCTGTGTTGTCATGAAACACATACGACTTGAGTTTTTACTTTCCGCAGATGATCTGATTGCCGGGTACAGGCTGTTTTTAGAGTTCTTTATCATTCAAATTGTAGGAAAGTTGTAGTTAGAAGGTACAGCTGCCTTTCCGACTTGAATCTGATGCCCCTATCTTTATTTACCAAAGCAAAACAATTCATCAGATTTAGTAGGAAGACTATCATCACTTTAAAAAAAACAAAAGGAGGCCTGGTTCTTACTTACATGTAGTAAGCAGATTTCCCTAGAAATAAGTGCACCTGCCACAGTTCTTGAAAACCCAAGTCGAGGAGAACTTTAAAAACTCTTTACTTTTCCAGGGTAGTTGGGTACCTCAGAGCTGTCAGGTTTTGTGGAGGGGCGGTGAACAGGAGGCAGGGGAAAGCCGAGGAGGTGGAGATCGGCATCTGTGAGCTGGAACATAAGTAAGCACTTGTATCCTATTTTAAAGGGGGTGGGGGAAAGTAGGTTAAGTTTGGTTATAAGAACAAATTCGAATTGTTCTCATTCTGATTCCTTAATTTTATGGATGAGGACGCTAATATATCAGAGGAAGGTGAGAGTAAGGAATCAGCGATAGAAGCCAAATCTCTTACATCCCAGGCAAAGCTTCTCCTGGACAAGGGCTCGGCCCCCTAGAGAAGCGATGGGCCCAGCTGCAGCCAGTGTCACCACACAAAGTGAGAAGGCCCATCAGCCATGCCTTCAGGGGACTGAACGCATTTGGCTGCCTCTGAGGAAGTGAAAACCACTAGATCCTTCAGTCTTCTCTTCTCCTTCCCAATTTACCTCTCGTTTATTTTCAAAACTTAAGCCTCATGTCAGGTAAACATTACTGGTGATGCAATTTTAGATCAGCTCTCAAAAAATTGGATCCTTGTTGGAAAAGTTGACCAAGGTAGATCAAGGTAAGATACAGAGTGTAGCCCATACCAGGTGTTTGTTCCTCAAGGAAAAGTAGACCATTGCCACCTTAGACAAGGAACCTCACCTGGCAGGCCACATACCAGGTCATGTGTAGAGACTTTGTGTCTCCGTATCCACAAACCGGTGTTTCCAGGATAGAAGGAGTGGCCCTGTGGGTTGTGGAAGCTTCTAACTGGTAATTACACTGTGGGTTGGGTGTGTCTGTGTGTGTCTTCAGATTTGCATATCTCATAATAAACACGCTGACAACCAGTTTGTGCCTCTAAGACTTTTAAGTAATCTGTCCATGGCTGCATAGTTTGCAGATGGTGGGACCAGGACATACATACAGGTCTTTTGACCGGAGCCCTTGTTACCTCTCTGCTGCCCCCTCCCATGAAGGTTAAGGGTTACATTAGTTTGGCACAAGATGATGCCTAATGCTGTCTGGTCACCACTTTCTTGTTGCATGTCACAAAGGTACAGACATATTGCATATATTACTTCCTTTTGTGTAGAAAAGGAGAAAATAGGAACTCACATTCCAATTTTCTTGTATATACTTAAAGAAACTCTGGAAGAATTTTTTTAAAAAAATAGAAACACTGGTTAGCTGTGTCTAACACCAAGGTATGAATAACAGACAAGGTAAGAGGGAGAGTTTTTCCGTTATTATTATTTTTTTAATGTTTTTACTTTTCGAGAGAGAGAGAGAGAGGGAGAGACAGAACACGAGCAGGGGAGGGGCAGAAAGAGAGGGAGACACAGAATCTGAAGTAGACTCCAGGCTCTGAGCTGTCAGCACAGAGCCTAATGTGGGGCTCAAACTCACAAATCATGAGATCATGACCTGAGCCAAAGTCTGATGCTTAACCAGCTGAGCCACCCAGGCGCCCCTTCCATTATTTTTTTATATTTTATTGAGCCATTTGAATATATTATTTAGCAACTTAATATATTTTTAAGTTATTAAATTAAATGGATAAATATTATCTATAATGATGTTTTCTGTGCCCAGCTTCATCTGCATTATCTGTTTGTAGTGTCTTACTTGTATCACCTGTGATCCTCATAATGATTCTGCAAAGTAGGTTCTACCACTGTTCTCAATTTATAGAAGAAGAAACAGCATCATAGCAAGCGTAGGTAACTTGCCCTGGGTTACAGGCTCGTGAGTGGTTAGAGCTCATTTGTATGCAGGCAGCCTGACTCTAGAACCCATGTTCATAACCAGTAGAGGCAAGGATTAGACAAACAGCAAGAAACTCAGTTTTGAGTGTGTTCCAATATGACACAAGAGATGTTTTTAGTTTGGCACTTTTGAAATCTGTGAATCCTAAATAATGTGTCCACATCTATAGAGCAAGTACAGGGAGACCGTGAAATTCCTATTATGCTAATCTAATCCAAGGATTACATTTATGCTGTGGTTGTAACACCATGCTGTAGATTGAGATATTGGGGTTTCAATGCCAAATATTACAAATGCTGAGACACCCAAGGACATGCTGAGGGCAGTAGGTGGGGAGGGAACAGTTCAGAGCCTCCAGATGGCAGGAGACAGCAGGGACCAGGATGGCTGGCAAAGTGGCCTCAGGGTGGCTGGGCAGGCAGAAGGCTTCAGATGCCACTACCGCGGGGGTGAGGTGCCCGCTGCAGGGGGTTTGGTGTGTGTCACCCACTGAAACCCCAGTGAAAGACCGCAGGACCTCAACATCTTACAGAGGTCGGAGGGAGGTATTGCAACCTGGTTAAAAAAAAAAAAAAAAAGAATCCCACAGCTTGGAGGAAAATCATTTGAAAAGCTGGTGCAGCTAATAATCACTTTTTACTTGATAGCATCGATTATACTCTTATTTAAACTAAAAATTATCACTAAAAGATGATTCTATACAAGGATCGATTCATGCAAAAAGGAGAAACGTATATGCTAATTTAGATAATACCTGGAACAAAATGTTCATCTTTTAGTAACTCAGATGATGAGGAAAACCAAGTTTTCCATAGGAAATGAAAAGATTACCATAGGAAAAGTCTGTGGCTTGACAAGGACTTGGGGGGGGGGGGTCAGTTCCTATCTGCAATTCAGATTAGCTCCCACCACTCCACTCACTAGCTCATAACCCAGGGTGGATTTCAGGAGGTATTACACATAAAGCTCTTGGAACGGATAATGCAAGTTAAACCTGGTGTGTAAAAAGCACTCAATAAATGTTAATGGTCATCATCATCAATGCTTGCTTCACCATCAATGCTTGGTTAACTTAATACAATAAGTATATCCCAGGTGTTTATATTTTTGCAATGGTGGTATTTTGTGGAGTGTAGCTCATTGACGAGAAAGGACCTGTCCCTCTCCTTTGTGTCTGGTCCTGTCAGGGCGGCCTAATGACCAGAGTCAGGGCTGACCTCCAGGCCACAGAGGACAGAGCTCACAGGTCACTAACCTGCTTACAACTTCACAGCTTACTGTGGCCTGTTGTTGAGGTTGTGTGAAACCCAGGCCCATGGCTGCTCTAACCTTCTGGGACCTGTCCCACCACTCACCCCTCCTTATACCCTCAAGCCCAGAAATTTGGCCTGTGCCCCTTTGTTTTCAGCTCCGACCACCTATGGTTTTAGGGTTTTTGTCTCTTTAATGTATGTTTCTCTCCCTGGGCTCCTTAAGAAATATGATAGAATTTCTCTTCTCGTTTTCCCTGTCCTTCCTAGAAATGATGACACATATGCCCTCTGTTTATTTTACTTTTGGGACATGTGTGATCTGTATATATGTGTGTTCTAGTTGATAATACCAGAAGCACACAATATAATAAAAGTTGAATGCTTAAGACCTTATTTAAAACGTCTGTCAAAGTGCTAGTAATCAGGGCGTCTGGATGGCTCAGTCAGTTAAGCATCTGACTCTTGATTTCAGTTCAGGTCATGATCTCGCAGTTTGTGACATCAAGCCCCAGGTCAGGCTCTGTGCTGACAGCACGGAGCCTGCTTGGGATACTCTCTCTGCCCCTCCTTTGCGCTCGCTCTTGCTCTCTCAAAAAAAACAAAAACAAAAACAAAAACAAAAAAGCAAAAGAAAATACAGTGTTAATAATCATTTATTTTTTTTAAGCCAGAATTTTTTTCTTCCCTGCCTTGATTCTGTCCTAAGAGGACAGCTCTCACAAAGACCTTTCTGTCTCTGTGTTCTCAGAGCAGGGAGTGCAGGAGAGCCCCCGTCATATCCTGGTTATAGGAGGAACGTCCTGGTGACCGTTAGCGCAGTTCCATGAGGGGATGTGAAGTTCCTTCAGGGACATTATGTTTCTATCAGCTGTAGCCACAGTTATATACTCCCATTGGCAGCATTTCCAGGGCGGGTTTCTGATCCAGACTTGTAAATCCATGATTTATCTAAATCCTGATGCATGGTTGTGGTGGAACAGTCGCTTACGTGTTTTTATTGTCTTGCTGCCTTTAAGAAAGTGAGCTTGGACAGTATGTGAGGAAAAGAAAAGGTAAACTGGGACACCTGAGGTAATTTTCATTCCTAAAAGAATACCAGGGAGCCTGGCAATGAATGCATTTGGCAAAGAAGATGGCGTTGTATGGATTGAAATTTGGAATTTGCTCTCCAAAAGCTTAGAGAACGAAAGGGTCATTTATTTTTTGCCTTGTGTTTTCATGATACTCAGAACGTAATGATATTCCGTGACACTTGTGTGCCTTCTAGTAAAAACACGCAACTCTGTATTGATCAGTTTTCTTCATCTCTGGTTTGCTACTATGTAGAGAAGTTTGAAAGCCTGTAGCCCTGACTACATGTAACCAAATAGTCTACTAATGGCCCTTCCTTTGTCAGGGACATTTAAAAGTGGTTTCATATTAATTGACAAGTCTGTGCGAGTGAATGCTTTCCTAACATAGTATGTCTAAAATGGTTTTCCTGTTCATTCCAGAAAACAAAAGCTCAGTCTTCTTTACTCCCTACTTGGGCCGTAAAGTTTATGCAGCAAAAAAAATCAAGTAGAATCTTGGCTGACAGTAAGTCAGTAAATTGATCATTTTTGAGAGTCCGAGCAGTCAGAGTAAGGATCTCTCAAGTAAATAGGCAGGAATCTGGTTTTTGTATACTTCAGCTGTCTAGGCTGGCTAAATGAATAGGGTCATGTAACTAGTCTGCATTTTAATCCCACTGCCAGCAAAACAAGTATGTTAGTACCAGCATTTGTACATCAAGGTCTAGAGGCAAAAGTTCCCAGACTTGTAAAATATTTCCTTAAAAGTTAAGCGTCTTCTGGTTCTTCATCACAGATCCTGCCTTTAGGCTAGCTTTGAACTTCCAAAGCTTACGAGGACCTCAGCGGAGTTCTCTAGAAAGGTGTTTTTTACATGGTATTTAACTTTTAATGATCAGGGTGCATTTCAGACCTGTTTTTCTTCTCTGAAGGAACAGCATAACTGCAAGTAAAAACTTACACTTCTGTATATCAAGTGTTAGCACTGAAGAAGGGTGGGGACCCCTCAGGAGGGGCAGGTTAGAACCAAGTGTTTCTTAGAATGTCCACTTCTAAAAGCTCAGAAATGAGAAAGCTGGCTTTCTAGGTGCATGTAATTTCTCTTAAGGCTCTCCCAATAGATGCGTCATATTTTACAAAATCCAACATTCGTATCTGGAAGTTGGTCTTTGAAAAATTATTCTGCAAATGTGCCAGTAGCACTTAGCCAAGAGCTGGAGGTGTTTTTATTTTTCCTTTCATTATTCGTGTTTCTCAGTTTACTCTCTAAGTTTTTGGTGACTACTGCACGGGTCCCTGCCATGGCTCATCGCTCCCGGGGAATAGCCCCCCGCCCCACCTAATGGATAGTAGGCACCTGGAAGGTGGACGGTGGGACCAAGCCAGTGTCGATGATACAGAATCTCACGCAGCTGAACGCAAAGCCAAAGCGCAATTGGATTATGTCAAAAAGGGAAAAGGTGCCACGTGCATTTGCCGTGTTTCTTCACAGAGCAGGCCAACTTAAATATAGCCTACTACCACAACTTGTCCAGAATTAAAATAGCCCAGAACAAGTGGCAAATGGCAGGCAGTGGGGCTCTTTGCCAAGAGATGGCTAAGGGACAGGGAAAATGGGCTTTTGAGATGGATTATACATGCTTGAATAACAACAGCAAATAGGACACCCCGGGATCCTGCTTTGTAACTTAAATTTCAGGTCAGTGTACATTCCCAGAGCATAAAAGAGAAAACTGGTCAAAACACTCAGAAGCTTCTACGGGTATCTCAGAAACAGATTAAAATGTGCTGTATTATTAATTTTAAATTAGAATCTGGTTCCTGAATTCCAGTTTAATGATTTCTTATCATGAGTCAAGAACAATACTATTGCAATTAGGTTTTCCAGGCATAGGAGATGTTTTAACCGGTGAATTGAATTACATCATAACCCTGTGCCAAAGCCTCATTTTGACAAAGGAGCCTGGTGCTGTACATAATGACATTATAATTTAAAAATATAAGCAGCCCTAAAAAAAATACCATAAAAATAAATAAAAATGCAAGCAGCCCTGATTTAACTAGTTGCCCGGGCAGTGTTAGTGGTCAGCACAAGAGTTTTAGCTAGTATTTTGGTTAAATTATTTATTCCTAAAATTATTTCTTCGGTTGGTTTCAGTTTTCCTTACTTCCAACTCTGTCACGTTCCCTGGGATTCACTAAACCAAAAAACACTTTATTAGAGGACTATAAGTACAGTGAAATATTTGCCCCAGATGAGAACAAACAAAAAACTTTCAGACACTCATAATAGTGGTCAATATTTGTTGGTACAGAGATATATTTCAATCAAATATAATGTCCACATATTAAAATGTGTGTATATTATATATGTACATATATTTGTGTATTCTTCCCCTAAAACTCACTGTCTGATTAAACCTACCAAGTACACATTTAGTACTACTTTGGAAGTGTTTAATGATAGAAGAGATTCATGGTCTTACAGCATTTAAATTGAAAGCTGAGGGGTACCTGGGTGGCTCAGTCGGTTAAGCATACGACTTTGGCTTAGGTCATGATCTCTCAGTCCAGGAGGTTGAGCCCCACATCGGACTCTGTGCCGACAGCTCAGAGTCTGGAGCCTGCTTCGGATTCTGTGTCTCTTTCTCTCTCTCTGCCCATCCCCCTGCTCACACTCTGTCTCTCCCTTCCTCAAAAATAAATAAATATTAAAAAAAAATTAAATTGATAGCTAATAGTTGCAACTGATAGTTACTTTTAAGATTACAAAGCAGGTTTAAAAAAATCATAATCCTGGGTCTTTCTGTTATATCTAGAATAAAAAAGATTTGCTTTAAAAATTAATTTCAGATTTGTAGAACTAAGGTGATAGGTAAGCTGTTTACTAGGATTATGCCAGCACTATGGAAAAGAAATGTTAACATAAATTCCATGAAGTTATTTATCATATTAAAATACATCCCTTGTGCTAACTTACTATATATATAGTGTCTCAGCTCATGATACGACAGAGGCCTCTTTCTCAGACCAGCATCAGAACCTTTCTCATTTCATTTTGCCATGCAAGATCATTCATGTGAGCTGCTATTGCTGTGATGTCTCAGAAAAACATTGCAGAGAAATTTCATATTTACAACTGACTGTTGCCAACAGTGATCATCTGCCAGAGAGAGATTTAAGGGAAAAGAAGCTTTAATTTCACCACCAGCATTGTTGGAATTGCAGTGGGGTCAGAGCAGTATGGTGATGTGTACAATATAAATGTAGTTAAGTAGGGAAAGAAAAGTGAGCATGATATTTAGAATTAAGTAGAAGTATATGTGCCTGGATTGGCAGATAATTTGAAAGTCTTTCTAGACATTTGTAATAATTAAGTACCTGGAGGCTGTGTTTGAGGTAGGAGACATTAGGAGTTGATCATGAAGTGAGGATTTGCATCGCCATGGAGAGATGTCAGGAGAGACCAGCCAGGGGTGATTATTTTAGGAAGCCAAATCCAAGGTCTGAAACCCGGAGAAGCATCAGTAGGAAGACAAGGAACAGCGGGACATTCTGAACATTATGTAGGAGCTCCTAAGAGCGTAGATTCCAGCTAAGGCTGCTCCCCAGCCTTGGTCTTTTGTGTGCTGTCTCCTCCTTGTCGTGGATGGAAAGAGCTTCTTCTCACTCTGTGGAACTCCTCTTCTTACTCTGGGAACAAATGCTATTTTTCAGGTCATTCTAATTCCTCCCTGTAAGAAGCCCTGTCTCTAGGGCAGCGGAGTCCACACATCCTCTAGAAGAATGAGGTCTCTTCAGGACGGGTGTGTTTTATGCATTATGATTGACTCTCAAAGGCATCTCCTTTCTTTGATGTCCTTCATGTTTTCAGGGTATCTGATGGACCCAAGGGCGCCCATTTCATTCTAGAACAAAATGAAGACCATGAAGTGTAATACTCCATTGTGCCCATTGTGACATTATTTGGGTCCAGAATTATAAATACATTTTACAGGTTTCTACCAGAATCGTACAAAGCCTCTCATGCTACCCGGTTCTCTGCCTTAAGTGCAAGGGGATTTTTCACATTCCTACCTCAGATAGGGCAGAGCAGCCCTAAGGCAAGAGCATGTCCTATTGTCCCCAAGACTGTTGTCATTTCAGTAGATACCGTGATTGTATTGAAAAGGAAGGAAACACTATTTCCAGTACTCTTGCTGTGGCTAGAATTTAGCACAATCAGGAAATCCAACTTGGAAAGTATATACCAATGCTCTGAGGTAAACCTGCAGACCTCTAAAGCATCTGTCAGAAAGCAGTGAAGCGGCAGGTAAGACCCTGGATCTCTCTGCCGGGGGAAGAGTAGGCTTTGGAGTTTGCCAGGTAATTCTTCCTGTCCCTCCAGAGTTCAGTCTGACTTTCCCCCAGTCATAAGGTAGCAATTAGTAGATTTTTAATTTGGGGCCTCAGAGGGAATCCTTACTTTAATGCAGATCACATCCTAAATTCCCCCCATTCTTGGGATGTGCAGTATTCCTTCTATGCCTGGAATTCTTCCTGATATTCTTTGGACTAGATCTGAATCTCGGATTGGTGAGAAGTAGCTCCATTTGGGTTAATGCATCTGTCTCCTAAGGAATGGAGTCCCGGAAGACAGCCCCTGCATTCCCTGGGGCCTGCAGCAGGGGCCCATCCATGCTGCTGACAGGCATGGCATCCCAGGCCCCTGTGTCAATCCCACAGAGAAGAAAATTAAAGGTTAATTAAAGGATCACTCATAGTCTATTGGGATCAGAAGGAAAAGATTATTATTATTTGAGCCAGAATATAACATGATTTTTTTTTACTTCCTTTGAATTCTGCCTTGTGTTTCTACCACCATCGCTAATGAAATATACATTTTTATCTCAATATACATATATTCATCTTCAAGACTGCCTCTGCCCCCCAAATCGTATTGTTACTTTTACTGAAAGATGCAGCACAGAAAACCAGTTACCCTGGTTTATATATCTGTTTTCTGTTTCCATTTTTCTGTGTCCCAGGGTAGGCCATTATTTTATCTATTGAATACTGGGATGAAAAATTGCTGTTCTCAGTTTAACACAGCAAATACTGAATACAGGTAAAATTACAACAGAAATTTTTTGAGATTCTCATGGAGATGAAGAAGAAAACTTTTTAAGAATTCCGGAAGAACTGGATGATCTTCTGATATCTCCTTTTAAAGTCGGAGGCGTTAATTACTGATTTGGTGATATGGGGAAAGGCAACTATGAGTTGGATGAATCTGTAGTATTTTTAACACCACCTAAAAATGTTCCTGCTAAAGAATACCCTTGATGAAAACCGAATCTTTCCTATAGTCTATAGTGAGATGTTTTCTAAGCTGTGTTATTTTCATTTGAAAGTCAGCCAAGACTGATTTTTAAAAAATATTTAAAGAAGAAAGCTCAAAATTTGCATTTTTCAATGGGAGTCATAAGTCTGTTAATTTTAAAGCATTGGATAGAGAAATGAGGGCAACAGAGAAAGGCATGAATATAAGAACAATGGGTATGAATGAATTTTTATAGCAGAAAGAAGTTTATTACCGGAAAATGAAATTAAATACAATGTTTGCTAAAGCAAAATCCAGAGGATAATAATACAGAAATCATTTCACAACATAGTCACCCCACTTTGCCCTGAAGTTTCAAAGACGGGTTCTGCCCTTTCATCCCACTGGGGACCGTGTGGGCTCTCAGAGGCCCTTCCAGTTCTAAGTGCGTTTTTTCATCTGTCTGGTAAAGCAGAACTTTCGAGAGTCACTTCCTCAAAACCAGAAGATTAACATAAATCAGAGCAAATCCTGTATGCTTTTTATATTGTCCCCAGTACCTGTTGCAGCAAAAGACTGAAGATTTAAAGTAAACATAGTCAAGGATTCTTAGTCGAACTGTTGAGTCATTCCTTGTCACAAACTAGTCATGAAATAACTGGGTTACCTGAATTACAGTTTCTACAAGGAAACATGAAGTGACTAAAACTAGTTTGCTGAGAGAATAACTACAGCTGACCCTTGAACTTAGACATGGATTTTTTTTTTTTTTTGGTACAATACACTGCAAATATATTTTCTCTTACTATGTTCTTAATACCATTTTCTTTGTCAGATGTCCTTGATTGTAAGAATATTAATACATATTTTAAAAATACATGTCGATGGACTGTTTACGTGATCAGTAAAGCTTCTGCTCAACAGTCGGCAGTTAGTAGTTAAGTTTTGGGAGCGTCGAAAGTTGCCCGTGGATTTTTGACCATGCGGGGAGTTGGTGCCGCTCACCCCTATATTGTTCAAGGGTCCACTGTTTATCCCTTCTGTTTCGGCATCCCTGTCAAAGAAGTCTCATAAATTCTACACCTTCAAAACATGCACATTTAGCATGACAGAGCTCAAGATGCAGGATGGTTTTGCACGGCCAGTCCCAAGTCAGCTTTTGCTAATACTGTTCCACATCTAATGTTCAACAGAGGAATAGGTTCCTTGTTGTTCACCGTCAAAGCATATCTAAATAGAACAAAGTGAAGTGGAAACTGGTAGATTTGGGATATTTAGAGAGCCATTTTAGGTCATCTGAGATAGAAAACGGGTATCTTATTACCTAAGAGAATGTGTTTCAACTATGAGTTCAGGGAGGAATTCTGAGGGTTTTACGTGATTTTTATGAGTGAATGCTGTTCTCTTAATTTTTCCTAATGTAGAAATATTTACCAAATGGAATAGCTTGAGCACCAGGGTGTACATTTAATGGGTACTGGTGGCAGGAAGGTGGAGATTAGGTCCACCTGTGAGCCAGTCACCCTGTCAGCCTGTCACTCAGCTGAACGCCATTGGCTGCTATCATGTGTCTTGATCGCTGGGTAGTCTTAAGTTGCTCTACTTCTTAGTCATACTGGACTTTAATTTGTAGCCATAATGGACCCCTGGTAAAGGATAAGAAGTATAACAACACTGATGAAGAAATAAAAACAGCATTGACATGCCAATTCTTTTTTTTTTTTTTAATTAACTTTTGAGAGAGAGAAAGCACACATAAGCAGGGGAGGGACAAAGAGGGAGGGAGAGAGAGAGGGTGGGGGGAATCCCAAGCAGGCTCATGCTTTCAGCACAGAGCCCGGTGTGGGGGCTCGAACCCACAAACCATGAGATCATGACCTGAGCCAAGATCAAGAATCGGACGCCCACCTGTCTGAGCCACCCAGGTGCCCCTGACTTGCCAGTTCTTATTACCCAGGTCTTCTCTGTTCTGAGGGTTGCAAAGTTCTTACCAGACACATCCAGATGTTTCTGTTACAGTGCTGAATAGAAAATAAAGTTATGATGTCTAGTGTCATTTTATTGAACGTGCATCCATTTTCAAATAATTTGACCCATCTTTTGTTACTAAGAGCCTCCTGGCTGATTATTTGAACTTATAGTATATCAGATTCAGTCTCAGAATAAGGAGTTTCTATGAATCTGCCATAGGAAAGACAGAAGCCTTACTTTGATCAATTAAAAAGCACCTAAAACTATAATAATAGTCTGCATTGATAGGACTTCTCAATTACCAAATTGCCTTTGCATTTTTCTCTTGGTCCTTATTTAACCCTTGCTGTTTCCCCTGGTCCACAGTCCACCATTGGCTATGTGCCCTGTCTCCCTACCTAAGGTTCTGTCTCTGTCCTCCTCATTGATGCATCTACCCTGCATCAAGGCCATCTTCCACTTTCTATGCTTCTCCCAGAAGAGAGAGCCTTTCAAGAGGAAGATGTGATGGAATCATGGAGACCTGAAGTAAGGTCCTCCTGGTCCTGTTCAGCAATTCCAGTACTCCTTGTTTCCATTCCCTAGAACTTTTGTACAGTTCTGATTCCAAATCTTCACCTTTTTGACCCCTCAGATTCTTCCCACTGGCCCTAAATTTTAGCAGAAGACTAATAATGGCCATTTATTGATTCCATACCCTAAGTTAGGACTAAGTATTTCATATCAATCAATTGTGATCCAGAACAACTCTACAAGGTAATATCCTCCCCCATTTTATACATAAGGAATTGAGGAGAAAGGAATACAGTATGTGATAACCTGGAGTTTAAACCCAGGCCTGTCTGGTTTCAGAGCCCACTGCATTCTCGAGCTCTCGCAGGCTTTCAAAGGATCTTTCAGATAACCTTAAAACATTGGATGGATCCATCACTGTTCTTATGTTTTTTTCCTGTTTCCTTTCTTTTGCCTCATCCAGGACCTGTCTCCAGCAATTGTCACCTCAAAGATTCTTCATTTTCTGCTGTTGTCTGGGCATCTTTCTTCCCACCTCGTGATAAGATCAGTTTTCATTTTCTTAAGAGTAAAACGTCTTTTCCCTTGTCCCAGCTAATCCTTCTGGTTACTGTCCACATTTCCTCCTGCCTTTCTGTGTCAAAGGTCTCCAGCATGTGGCCCACACCTGCTTCCTCCACTTCCTCTGCCCATTTCCTCACCAGCCCCCCATCCGACTGGCTTCTGCAGTGGGACTGCTTGTTAGTACTACCCTCTCAAAGGTTCTTACCAAGTTCAGCAGCCTCTCCTATGCCCTCCCCTTTCCCCAGCACCATCAACCCTTACTCAGATTCTAAATGTGCTTGTTTCAGCACCATTTCTATCTGTAGTAAGTAAGCCATTCATCTGGATACCGAGTGAGATACAGTATTTGGGGGTTATCTTCTGTGTTTCTCTCCTTACCCATTTACCATTCCACCAGTATTCAGCCTCTGTTCCAGGATTTTTATTAAGAGCTGGCTTAACACAGAGGCTGCCCTCATGTTTCAGACTTCTGATAGTCCTTCCCTTAAAACGTCCATGGATTATTCCTTCCAGCTCTTGCCCTCACTAGATACTTAGCATGCCCTGGCTTGGACTAGTGCAGTGGCTTCTTATCTGAGAGCCTAACCTTTGGTCTTTTCTCCTCACTTCTCCCAGCACACCTAGGATGCTCCATAAATACTTGTATGTCGGGTGATTTTTTAAAATTTTTAATTGTAAAATATACACAACATAAAATCTACAGTCCTAACCATTTTTAAGTGTGCAGTTCAATAGTGTTTAGTACATTCACACTATTATGCAACCCATCTTGAGAACTTTTTTATCTTGCAAAACTAAAACCTATACCTGGTGAATGATAGCTCCTTGTTCCCCTTGCTTTAGCCCCCTGGCAACCACACGTCTTTCTGTCCCTATGAACTTGACTTCTCTGGGGACCTCATATGAATGAAATCATTGGATGTGTGTCCTTTTATGACTGACTTGCTTCACTTAGTGTAATGTCCTCAAGGTCCGTCTGTGTTTTATAGCATGTGTCAGAATTCCCTTCTTTTTTAATGTTGAATAATATTCTGTGTATGTATACGCCATGTTTTGTTTATTGATTCATTCACTAATGGGCACTTGGGTTGTTTCTACCGTTTGGCCATTGTGAATGAATAGTGCTGCTAAGAAAATGGGTGTACAGATATCTCTTTGAGACCCTGCTGTCACTTCTGGCCAGACACCCAAAAGCAGAATTGGTGGATCATACGGTAAATCTATTTTTAATTTTTTGAGGATCCTCCATACTATTCTGTATAACAGCTGTGCCATCTTACGCTCCCTCCAGCAGTGCACGAGCTTCCAAATTTCTTAGCATTCTCACCAGCACTTGTTGTTTTCTCTTCTTTTTGTTTTTTTACAGTAGCCATCCTAATGAGTGTGAGGTAGTATCTCATTGTGATTTTCACATGCATTTCTGTTATGACTAGCAATGGTGAGCATCCTCCCATGCTATTTGTATATCTTCTTTGCAGAAACGTCTATTCAAGTCCCTTGCCCTTTTTTTAGTTGGCCTTTTTTGTTACTGAGTTGAAGGAGTTCTTACATATTATTCTGGATATTAACCCATGATCAGATAAATGGTCAGCAAATTTTTTCTCCCACTCGGTGAGTTACCAGTGATTATATTTTAAAGAGAAGTTGTAATCTTATTTAGTGCTTATTTTGTGCTAGTTTTTAAACTTTAGAATGACCTTCATTAAAAAGGACTTTTTGTAAAAATTATTTAAAGAATAAAACATACCTTAAATTTGTTTTTTCATCAGATTTTTCTCAGTGCATAAAATACATAGGGAGGTGACTTTTAGGTAAGTTGTATAAAATTCAGAATAAAGTAGAAGATAGCCAGTTATTTATTTGGCCTCTTTCAGCTGAGGATTATAGATGTGCTTTTGACCTGGCCTGTCCAGAGAATACAGCCTTTAAGCTTATTAAGTTTGATCAAATGTTAGAGAATAAAATCTGTAATATACATAAGAATGAAGATTTGTTTTTCAAGCTTGAAAGTGTTCTGAATATAGAAGAAAATCCTATTAAGGAAGTTGAATAGTAGGTTCTGCTCGTCCGTAAGTTATGATGTGTGTTCCTCAGCTTTAACACACAGTGAGGGGTTAGAGTTCACAAAACTTAGTATAACAAGAGCTTATTGATCTGGTGATTTTTTTTTTTCAATATCCTGCCAGTTTCCAAAAAAGGATTTGCAGGACATTATGGTTCACATTCATAGTAGCATCCTGACATTGGGGAATGTTAAAGCCATGTAGCTAGAGAAGATAACCATACACATAGATTGAGGATAGTTTTACTCCCAAGATTCCTCGTGGCCTTAACAAAAAGAGAAATGATAGATTATGTAGTTCTCATCGTATGATACAAGGAGGTGCACAAATTTATCATCAGAGACCTTTTTTTTTTCCCCCTGGGACTAAACTGTAAGAGGAATGTGTCACCAAGGTCTGTATAAACATAATGGTGTCACACATAACGGACAACATTTTACAAAAGTTGTGTAAACATTCTTCATATGGATCTTGGTTCTTCCTCCCTCCCTTTGATAAAAAGCCAAAAGTATGATATGAATTATGATTCTATGAAGGGATTTCTATGATAGCTAAGGAGGTGTGGTTTGACTTTTGATCTCTGGGACAAGAATCATCTGTGGCCTAGACTTGCCTCAGTGTAGTCTCTGGCTAATAATGCTTTCAAAGCCAGTGTTATCACACCTCTGAGAAAGTTTGAGCCCTTGAAAGATCAAATACCAAACTTCAATGGGAATATCATGCTCCTTCGTTTACATTTTATGTCTCAATCACTTGCTATCACTTTTAGGAAAAGAAGCATTGGGACTTCCGCTCAGGTCATGATCTCGTGGTTTGTGAGTTTGAGCCCCTCATCGCTCTCTGTGCTGACAGCTCAGAGCCTGGAGCCTGCTTCGGATTTTGTGTCTCCCTCTCTCTGCCCCACTCACGCTCTGTCTCTCTCTGTTTCAAAAAAATAAACATTAAAAAAAAAAAGTTGAGACAGGCATCTAAGGGGCCCGCCTGCACCTTAGCAGGAGGGAGTATATGCTGAGCCTTGCCAGGCTGGTCTTATCAGAGAATCAAATCAAGATTGAAAGAACAGTTTCTTCCGGGTGCAATAACTCAGAAATCATGCCTCATTTTTAAGCCGAGGTCTGTGTAGTCACCTCACTGTTGTTCCTGTCAGGAGTATTCCTTAACAGACTGATTTCTTCTTTAAAAGGACTAAATTGTATACACAAGATGATTGGCTTTCACAAATCTGGGTCTCTTGTAAATGAATAAGGTCACAGTCCAAAAGGAAGGCTAACAGGTCATATCTGTTGCATTTTCTTACCATGATGTCTTAACCCAGGAAAGAGTTTTAGCTCTTATCAGGCATTTCCAAGAGAACCAGAAGGGAAATAGGATGGTCGGCAGTAAAGATAGAAGCAGGGTCTGTTCTGCCTCTGTGGTAGCCCCAGTGGAAGACGGTGGCTGTGACCAGACCAGGCGCAGGGATGCGAACAAGAACCGGCTGGATTGAGGATGTATTTTGGAGGCAGTTCCAGCTGGATTTGCCAACTGTGGCTGTGGCGTGTGACCGAAAGGGAGGCCTCAGGGG
Organism: Lynx rufus; assembly: GCF_022079265.1. Lineage (NCBI taxonomy): Eukaryota > Metazoa > Chordata > Mammalia > Carnivora > Felidae > Lynx > Lynx rufus. Next base: position 25,709,864 of record NW_025814826.1, on the reverse strand, counting down.
TGACTCCAAGGGTGTAGGCTTCAGGAACTGGAAGAATGGGGTTGCCATCACCTGAGATTTGGATTCTTAATGCACAGTTGCTCTCATTTTAAAGTTTTCCTAATAATCTTCTTTAAATGTTGGGACATCAAGGCAAATCACACGTATGACCCCTGAACCAAGTAGATCATAGGCTCTGCCATCAAATTTTAAATCCTATCAGTGAGCTGACTTTGATTTAATATAACAAATTTTAAAAGACCTCAAAATCCACATTTTTAAAAAAGCAGTTACTGTTGGGGAGAGAATATATAAAAAGCAGAAAGAACAAAATTTGTAAATGTGGTATACAGTTTATCCATTCTAAATTAAAATCTTCATCAGCCGTGTCAGCGAGTGGATGAGTGAAAGGTTGAAGTTAAAAGTTGGGACAGACATCTAAGCGGTCAGCATGTTACCTTAGCAGGAGTGAGTATATGCCAGGCGTGTTTAATATATTGTCGATAGACTTTTGTGTGTGTGTAAAAGCATTACTAGGTTTAAGAAAAATCAGGAAAGCGGGACTGTTTTGTTCTGAGCACGGTGACTTGAGAGTTTGTGAAAAAACTATTTCATTAAAGAAAGAAATTCCGATATTCATCATCAAATTACTGATTGGAAAAATAGGTTGAGATTAAGTACCTGTATACAGGGGATGCCTCACATCCAGAAATTTCACATTTACCATTTTGGCTTTTCACACATGACCTTTGTGGGGCTTATGTCCGGGGGGACATCACCCAGCTGCTTGTGTGAGCTTAGCCAGCCTCTCAGGTCCCTTTGCCTCTTCACCCATACATAGTAACTCTCTACAAGCTAAAACTGTGGGTCTATTTGTAAAATTATGGCCCTAACAGAAAGTCGACAGCTGATGCCCAACTGAAAGAAGTTGCTTTCTACTTACTTTTCACTGCATTTTATGGGAGCGAGTGTATGTGATCATGGTGTTTTGAGATTGGTAAGGGTCTGACCACTTACAGATATCAGCAGTGTTTGAATATGTGAAAGACTTACTGGGCATGTGTGCTCCTTGTGTGTGTGTGTGTGTGTGTGTGTGTGTGTGTGTGTGTGTGTGTGTGTTTTCCACGTGACCAGCTACAGCAGCAAAGCGTCCACTTTGCATTGCTTCAGCTGACCTCCCCAGACTGACTTGCCTAAACCCCCCACCCCCCCAACCCATGAACAATGGCATGTCTTACCACTTGGCTGAATAAAGGGGTTGTGTGTGGCTCTGGAACTGAGCCTGGGATTTGAACACATGAATTCACTAACATGAGCCAGAGTTAAGCCCGGATTTTTCCCCGGGCTAATATCTAGACCTGTCAGTGGCCTGGCCACCCCAAGCTGGTGGTGACAGCAAACGCAGATGGGTTCCTTTTCTGCTTCCTGTCTTTGGGTCCAGGGCTACCAAAAGCACTCACGCAGGCCTCTCGTTTAGGTTTTGAATGTGGTTTTGACTCATCTTGCTGGCTGTGCAGGAGCCTTGATGCAGGGTGGGGCACTAGATGGAAAGGTTCCCCTCCCTGTTTGGGCTTACAGGAAGGAGCAAGTAAAAAAGTAAAGGGTCACAGCTTTACTGACACTGTACTTCCAAAATATATTTGTAGAAAGGTTAAGCTATATCTGTTTATTCTCCAGCTTAGCATATTGTAAAAAGTGGTGGAGATAAATGGTACCATTTTATGGTGGTGCATTGTGATAGGATCAGAATAAACTGTTTGTACTTAGGTTTACAAATTTATCATTGAAGGGCTAGCAGATTTTATTATAAGGCAGCATAACTGTACTCTTCTGGCTTCATTAATTATGATGCCTAGACATAGTTAGGCTCTATCTAAGAATAGATAAAATGGAAAATAATTCTGAGAAAAAGGGTTGGGGATTCTGAGAAACTGAAAGAACATAACACAGAGCATCCATTGATTCTCAGACTCAACACGGGGACTAACCGTTAATTTTGTTTCCATTTCATGGTCCCTTATAACCTAAAATGTCCTCTGTGATTCAGAAATAACAATTTTGATGATTGGAAGTTGATCCATTCATTTTTAATTAGTGAATTTTATTTTTTAGAGCAGTTTTAAATTTATAGAAAAATTGAGCAGAAAGCATGGAGTTCGTTCCCATGTATATATACCTCCTCTCCCCACACCCACAGTTTCCCCTATTATTAACATCTTGCAGGAGAAGTACATTTGGTACAGTTGAACCAGTATTGACATATTAATATTATCTAAAGTCCATAGTTGACGTTAGAGCGCACTCTTCTTTAGTGGGTTTTGACACATGCATAATGTCACATGTCATACAGAGTAGTTTCATTGCCCTCAGTTTCTCCTGTGTTCCACCTCTTCATTCCTCCCCCACTTTTGCCCTGAAGCCTTGGCCACCACTGATCTTCTTACTGGCTTTATGGTTGTGTCAATCTGTTCATTTTTAAGCAACTACCCAGATGTTCCTAAGGAAGCATCATTCAATCCTTTATTCATAAAATGAGCCCCCAATAAACCCTGTGTGCTAGGCAGTGTTGTACACATTGAGAATCTAGCAGAGAACCAGAAATGTAAAATCCCAGTCTTTGGGAAGCTTACATCCTAGTACAGCCAGCCTCCAAGCTTCGCTAAGTCCTGCGGAGGAGTGAGGGGTCCCCTGAGGACACAGAATGAGAGGAGGTAGTTGGAGAATTTGAGAACGGGACCTCCTGCCAGTGAGCCCCCACCCCCGTCTCAGGTCAGACCCCATCTTCCCCACGTCCTTCCTGCAGCTAGTCCCAGCTGGCCTGCACCAGCTGCCACCTGCGTTTTCCCCACTAAGAACTGCTAGGGCACAATGCTATTTCCCAACTTTTCGTCTCCTGCTGTTTCTGAAATAAGCGCAAGCACCTCTTTCAGACTTTCATTTAGCTTTTACTAGTAGTTATCTACAGCCCTGCCTGGTGCTAGTAAAATAGGATGGAAGGTTAACAGAATTCTAAGAAATAGATGCCCATGACTATCATCTAAATACTAACTGGACAAGATCTTCTTTGGAAGGAGATGACCCAGAGCTCCCCGTCTTGCCCTCTAAATCCTCTCTGCTTGGGCAGGTGGACATCAGTTCTCCTGCCTTGCCATAAGAACCCCACCCCACCCCACCCCCGCCATTCTCTACCCAGCTGCCTTCTCCCTCACCCTAGTCCTCTGGAAAGAGAAGAGGTTTTGTCAGTTGAGGATGGGCCAAGGGGCAGGTAGAAGATTGAAAGACATCTGTTTCTTCCTTCCCAACTCTGTCTCCTTGTTTCACACAAAAACATACATAAAGTTAAATGGGCTCCTTAGAACCTCCAGAGCACATTCCTAAGAGCACACTCTGTGCTCTGCTTCTACAGGCTGGTGAGAGCCCATTGTGTGCGTGTCTCCCCAGCTACACATTCAGTGACATCACATTGGTCGCTTCAGTTGGTCAAGGAGGGAGTATTTATACCATGGTAATCAGTGCCACAAATAAAGAGTTTTACTACTTTTTTCCAGAATTACTTTTCCAGCATGCTATCGGGCAGACCCTTCTCCATCCAATTCTTATTTTGATTCTACCATAGGAAATTAAATTCACGAACACTATATATTCATAAGCTCTAACTCTACTCTCCGTGGTTTGGAGCAGGGGAGATTTGATCAGTCAGCAGGAGTCAGCAGGAGATTTGATCCCATGTTTTGAAAACCAGGCTTTGCATCAAGCTGCACAGAACTTGCTCACCCTTTTCATTTCCCTTGAAAGGACTGAGGCAATATACGGGTGGTTTCATCCATGTCGTCGTCATTGATCTCTCACAATATGACCATAAAACTTGCAGTTGGAGGCGTGTGACCACGATCACAGCATTTTCCTCCCCAGACCGCAGACAGCTTGCATGTCCGTGTGTGATTAACAAGGTGCCGCCCTTGCTGACTCGCCCTTTGTGCTCCGTGTAGGACCGCACACGCACGAGCGAAAGCTGACGCCGCTGACCAGGCAGCTCAGGCTGCCCGCCAGGAGTGTGACATCGCAAGAGCTGTGGCCAGGGAGCTGTCGCCGGACTTCTACCAACCAGGTGAGACTGTTGTCCAGTGATGGGAGAGGTAGGGGTATTGCCTCTGGTTTCCTTTTTTTTTTTTTTTTCCTCCTTAAAGGTCTATGCCTCGTGAATACCAGCAGTACTACAAAACAAGTAGGTACAAAAAGTCCTAAGTATTTGAAGTCTGAGTGTTAGTGCTGGAGATTTGGCTTGTTGCCCAGTGTCTCTCCCTTCCTGCCTCCCGACTCCTAGGCCACAAACTTGGAGCTGACAGCAGTAAATGAAATGGGAATCTAAAAGAAGCATCTGATTCTAAGAAACGGTGTTAGTGTGTTAGTGACCACTGCAGATGTTGTAACAAATACTCCAAAATCAGAGGCACATATAACAATACCATTAGCAGTAGTAAAGAAATGAGCTAGTAACTACTGTGACTAATTTTTTTAATATACTTGAACTAAAGTTCAAAGGACTGTGGTTAGGTAAGGAAGTAAATCACTTAAAAACAGGTTAATTTGCACAGATTAAGAGGAAATTCCAGGTCATAGTAGAAGAAATTAAAATAACCTCAAAAAAATCCAGATCATCTATCTCTCAAATGTCTTAAAATAGCAATATACGAATATTTGCAGTAGGTTTAAATATTTAAGTCCCTTTTAGTGGTTTCCTAGTAGATTGTTTCTATCCCTTTCTATAATGCTCGCCTCTTTTTTATATATGTTTCTTCATTGTTTTAGAACCCACAGCTCCCTAGTGATTGAGGGGCAACAGATTTCTAGATGAAGGGATCAAAATCAATGCTTTAAATTTCTTAGTATCACAATTGATAGTTTCTTGGGAAAGAATCTTTCCACACTGGTTTCTGTTAAGCTGGAAAACAAGCACCCTGCACAACACAGGTGTTCAATCCATGTTTGCTTCCAATAAACGTCCTAGAATCCTGGAGTCCACAGGGCACTATAACTAAATGAACAAGGCAGGTCCAAGTGCACAGAATAACAAGATCCATACCAAAGCTACAAACTTGGCTGTAATAAAGGATGGAGGAATGAGAATGAGGGACATGGTGATTTTTTTTTCCTACGAAGAATGAGGACCGGGTAAAAGGCTGGGTTGAGAAGACCCCGCTCTTCTAGGAGAATGGAGAGGGGCCCAGGCTAGCCGCTGAGCGCTAGGGCTGTCAGAGTACCTTCTGTAGTAGTTCTCCTCCAGGGAGACAACCACAGTCGTGGGGGTTTTCTTTCATGTGCCTCCTTTTTAAACCTCTGGGTGAGATTTCAGCCATTTAATACATGCATATATTTCTAAGAAAGGGAAACTCTGCTCATTGCAGTGACCGCTGCTAGGAATAAACTATGTTCTGGTGTGAAATGAACTCACACTTCTCTGGTGCCTAAGTACGTCAGTCACTACCTGTTGGTGTGAGAGCTGCAGACAGAGTTCAGCCACCCAGGAGGGACCGTCCTTTGCCCTCCCCAGTGACACTGCCATTGGGAAGCAGCTCAGCAAGTGCCGCTTCATGGAGGAGCCCTGGGCTGGAGCTACTTGGAAAGCAGACAAACTTAGTATTGTTGTCTGTTGTTAATTCTCCTGGGGAATAGCGTCCCAATAGATTTCTGTTAGGTGTTACCAAGAGGTAAATGATACTGAAGGTCATCTCAGTTGCCCAGACTAAATGGTTTTAAAAGCCTTTTATGGCATAAAAGCATTGGAGGGAAAAAAATATTGTGGGAAAATGTAATTCCAGCCTCGGAGCTAACATGCCAGCTTCATACACTCAAGTTGTCCATCAGTAATGAATACATCACAGTAGCACGAGATGACAACGGGTCTATTGGAGACAAGAGCTAAGGGGAAGGCTGCAATCCCCTTTGACCCATAGCCAACTCTTCCTTCAGCAGCTGGATAGAAAGCCTTTTCTGTACTAAGTATTATTGATCTTCTCAAGGGAGCATAACTCAAGCTTTCCACTCTGCATTTATAGGGTGATCAAATCAGATAGACATTTCTAAAAGGGCTTTCAAGTCCTTTTTCTAAGTCAGGCTGCTCATTTAATTCACATATCTTAGATATAAATATTTCCATTGTTTGAAACACATTTGTCGTACATAGAAGCTGTTGGCCCTGGAATAAAGGAGGTCTGTTGTAGCTTACACTTTGAACACTTTCTCAGGAGCAGGCAGTATTTTCAGATATTTACCATCTTAGTTAAGCCGAATGCTTTTAGTTCAAAATCACATTATTCTACAGTTCAGTTAAAAACTAAGGGGAAAATAGGAGCATGAGGGATGGCTTTGTCACTCAAAGGGTTAAGTTCTAATGAGTAACAGAAAGCATACCTGTGTAGGTATGTGAATGTACGTGTAGATAATTGCACGTGTACACACACAGAAACCTACACTGTCATGTGTGAGCGGCACGGCAAGGCATCCCCCAGGAACTCAGAAATGAGAGTTCCCTCTGAGAGTGAAATTTTAAAATGAGCCTGTGATGCTGCACAAAGATATACAAAGTGAGCATAAGTAATAGCACAGCTGTATTACAGCAAGATTTCTTTGTAACCTAAGTGTATTAAAACATCTAAACAATTGGCCACCCAAAGTAGTATAGAAAAAAAAAAAAAGAAAAAGCCACAGAGGCAAAAATTGGCAAAGCCCACCCAAACACTGTCCAGAGGACAGAGAAGCTGTGGCCAGAACCTTGGAGTATTGCAGTGGAACTGGCAGGGACGTTTGTGTTATGGGGCAGGATGCAGGGAACTGTGGCCAACCGTGTATGGCCTTATTGGCAAGATCATCCGACTGGGGAAATGGATGCATCAGCCCTGCTCAGCCTGATGCCTGTAGATATTTGATTGATCTCGTGCATCTTGTCCTGAGTCCACGCTCACTGTAACCTTCTGATTTCGGGTGAGCTTGTCATGGAGGTCTACCATCAGGAACAGCATGCACTGGCGTTCCCGGTGTAAGCCCCTTGGCCTGTGTCATGTTTACATTGCCCATTGTGAACTAATGACTTGACCTTCTGGTGTTATACATCAGGATTGTGAGCTCTGGTGATGTGATTCTGCCCCAGGGGATGGCTCTACTTCAAAGTGCTGATGAAATTGGGTTTCTAAGCCAGGAAAGCTGAGATGAGATTTTGCATGACCGCTAGGGAAGTGGAGGGGAGGATGACTGGGAAACTATGTGGTGGTTCTTTGTCCCACTGTTTCCATTTCCTTTCCATCAAGATGCTTACTTTGTTTTTAATTCCAAGTGATATTAAGTAAGGTGTAAAACTTATATTTTTATCAATTGTGGGAGTGACTGGGCTAAAAAAAGACTGAAAAACACTGCCCCAGAATGTGGTAAACATATTTGCTTTGAGCCCTCTTAAGAGATTGCCAGCTTATTCCCTAGGCAACATCCTCAGCAAGTTTTGCCTTCCTGTGTTTAAGCACGTGTATTAGTCAGCCCGGCTGCTATAACAAAGTAAAGTACCACAGACTGGGTGGCTTAAGCAACAGACATTTATTTCTCACAGTTCTGGAAGCTGGAAGTCCAAGATCACAGTGCCAGTATGGTTGGGTTCTGGTAGAGAGCCATCGACCTGGCTTACAGATGGCCTTCTTCTCCCTCTCTTCACATGGCCTTTCCTGGGTACATGTGTATGCAGAGAGAGAGAACTGTGGTTTCTCTTCCTCTTTAATAAGGGCACTGGGGTGCCTGGGTGGCTCCGTCAGTTGAGTGTCTGACTCTTGATTTCATCTCAGGTCATGATCTTGTGGTTCATGGGGTTGAGCCCCACGTGGAGCTTCAATGCTGACTGTGTGGAGCCTGCTTGGAATGCTGTCTCCCTCTCTTTCTGCCCCTTCCCTGCCCATGCTCTCCTGTCCCTTTCTCCAAATAAATAAACCAAAAATAATGATAATGATAATAATAATAATAAGGGCACTAATACCATCATGAAGGTCTCACCTTCATAACCTAATGTAAACCTACTTACCTCCCAAAAGCCGCACCTCCAAATACGAACACATTGGGATTTGGAGCTTCAGCATATGAATTGCGGGAGATACATACATTCAGTCCATAATAGCATGTATGTGCACACACATACACTCTGTACATTATTTAAAGTAAAAGTGAAGTCTTTAGGTTATTATGAGCCAGGGTTAAACTAAGGTCACGTTTGTGGTATGAATGATAAATCTTTAGAAATCAAAGCATATTTTCATTATTTAATGGTCTATGCTTATCATTAATATGTAGTATTTTTGGTTAAGAAAAGGGAAGTGTCCTGAAACAGATGACTTCTAAACTCACTTTCCAAAACCCAGAATTCAGAGTAACTGTTTTCATAGCAAAAGGGAAATACAGGATGCCTGGATGGCTCAGTCAGTTAAGCATCTGACTCTTGATTTTGGCTTGGTTCATGATCTCATCGTTCATGAGTTCGAGCCCCATGTCGGGCTCTGTGCTGACAGCACAGCGCCTGCTTGGTACTCTCTCTCCTGTCTCTCCCCCTCCCCCTGCTTGTGTGTTCTTTCCCTCTCTCTCTCAAATATTTTAAAAAATATTTTAAAATATTTAAAAATGATCTATTAGTTGACATGAAATTAATAATTCATGAGTTTGGTTATTCTTACCACTTACTCATTTCAGTATGTTCGGTTCCACAAGCGTGTGCTAAGAGCCAGCCCTGCGCAAGGCAGCGGAATGGACGTACCACAGCCTGCGGACGAGAGCGCCATGGCTACGTTCAAAGAAGTAGCAGTGTTTTTAAGGATGGGACTCTGAAGTCCTGTAGGAAACGGGTGTTCTTTCCACATAGAATATAAAAGTAATCCTGCTACCACTTATGTAATCTGTTTAGAATCTTTACTGATTGGCAGTCTCCATAGAAAATACCTGATTTCTATTTAATGACTTCTGACGTTGCCATAAAGCATTTGCTATCCGCCCGGTCCTTGCAGACATTTGTTTGGGGGAATCTTCATGGCACTGCTTCTGCCCATACCCAGCCCTCCACGGCTCACCTGTGAGGAACTAGGTGCATACCCTGCTGTTACCATCTGCCGTATCTGTTCAGGGCCTCCATGCCAACTATAGCAAGTAACCTCTCAGTGTTGGTGGATGACATGTGCTGAATGTTGTTTGATGTCGTGTGGCCTGTATCTGACTTCTTCCTCATATGAATCGCTGGGGTGGGGGAAGAGTCCCTCAGGATTCATAGATACGGTCTGTAAAAATAGATGAAAATGCTTACTGCAACAACTATGAACATGTATCCTAATTTTGCTTCCTGGAAATATTCTGACAAGTCTTTTTTTAATTTTTTTAATGTTTATTTATTTTAGAGAAACAAAATATGAGCAGGGGAGGGGCAGAGAGAGACAGAGACACAGAATTCAAAGCTCCAAGCTCCAAGCTCTGAGCTGTGTCAGCACAGAGTCCAATGTAGGGCTCGAACTCACGAACCATGAGATCATGACCTGAGCCGAAGTTGGACACTTAACCGACTGAGCCACTCAGGTGCCCCCTGACCAGTCTTTTTAATGAACTACTGTGGCTCCTCAATCCTGTGTCGCTGGTGTGGCCCTGCCTGACACACATTACTCCACAGAACAAGTAGCAAGCGCAACACATGCCTTCCAAGAAGATAGTCCAGGAAAAACTTCTGTCCTCTGCATTATATGTCTTGTTTAAAAAAGCATTTAATCTCACTCTAGAAAATCTAACTGTATATCCTCCTTCCTGGCCAGTCTCCACATGACTACACCATGTTGGAACCATTGCCAGCTGGATGTAATCATGTAAGGCTGGAGTTAGGTCCATCTCTAGTCAATGTTTTTTTTGTTTGTTTTGGGGGTTTTTTTGGCATGCTGTTAAATGGCTGTATCTGGGTACATTAGAATCACCTGGAGCATTTGTGAAACATCAAGATTTCAAGGCTGCACTTCATAGTTATTCAAAGTCTCTGGGAATCATATCCCAGGTGCCTCTGATAGGCAGCAAATAGGGAGCCCACTGCTTTACAGTACATTTATTTTCTTACCTAGCCATTTATGAATGCATAGTAAAGTTGAGAATTTTTTTAAGATGTAAAGTAGGCCCTAGAATGTACGTCCCCACTCTAGTAATTTTTTTTTGTCATAAACTTGACATACAGTGTTCGTGTCAGGTGTACAACACTGTGATTGATATGACCATCCTATGCATTCTGCAAGCCTTACCTTAAGTGTAGTTACCATCAAAGTTATTACAGTGTCACTGCAATATTGACTATATTTCCTGTGCCGTCATTTCCATCCCCTTGATTTATTTAGTTTTTACCTCTTAATCCCCTTCACCTATCTCACCAATGCCCTCTCAACCACCAGTTCTCTTCATAGATTTATAAATCTATTTCTGTTCTTTTTTGTGTGTTGTTTTTTAGATTCCACATATAAGTCAAATCATATGGTATTTGTCTTTCTCTGACTTACCTCACTTAGCAAAATACTCACTAGGTCTGTCCATTGTTGTCACAGATGGCAAGATCTTATTCTTTTTTATGGCTGAGTAATATTCCTCTCTGTGTGTGTTTGTACCACGTATTACTTACTGACTCATATAAATGGACACTTGGGTTACTTCCACATCTTGGCTATTGTAAATGCTGCAGTAAACATAGGGGTGCATATATCTTTTTGAATTAGTGTTTCTCTTTTCTTGTGGCAAACACCCAGTAGTGGGATTACTACTGTAGTGTATGGTATTTCTACTTTTAATTTTTTGACAAATGTCTGTACTGTTTTCCACAGTGTCTGCACCAATTTACATTTCCACCAACAAACAGTGCACAAGAGTTCCATTTATTTATTTATTTATTTATTTATTTATTGAGAGAGAGAGAGAAAGAAACTAGAGAGCAAGTGGGATAAGGGCAGAGAGAGAGGGAGACAGAATCCCAAGCAGACTCTGTACCATCAGCACAGAGCCCGGTGTGGGGCTCAAATTCACGAATCAGGAAATGACCTGAGCCAAAGTCAACAGTCAGATGCTTATTAACCAACTAAGCCACCCAAGTACCCCAAGGGTTCCTTTTTCTCCATACCTTCAACATTTATTATTTCTTGTCTTTTTCATACTAGCTAGCTAGCTATTCCTACTGGTGTGAGGTGACATCTCATTGTGGTTTTGATTTGCATTTCCTTGATGATTAGTGATATTGAGCATCTTTTCATGTGTCTGTTGGCCATTTATATATCTCTTTGGAAAAATGTTTGTTCAGGTCCTCTGCCCATTTTTTAATCAGATTATTTTGGGGTTTCGGTGTTGAGTTGTAGTTCTTTATATATTTTGGAAATTAACCCCTTAATCAGATCTATCATATGGAAATATCTTCTCCCATTCAGTAGGTTGCCTTTTCATTTTGTAGATGGTTTCTTTCTCTATGCAAAAGCTTTTTATTTTGGTATAGTCCCAATATTTTATTTTTGCTTTTGTTTTCCTTGCCTCAGGAGACAATCTAGAAAACCTTTGCTAAGGCCAATGCCCAAGAGCTTACTGCCTGTTTTATTAGTTTTATAGTTTCAAATCTGATATTTGGATCTTTAAACCATTTTGAGTTTATTTTTGTGTCTTGTATAAGACAGTCATCCAGTTTCATTCTTTTGCATGTAGATGGCCAGTTTCCCCAACACCATTTATTGAACAGACTGTCTTTTCCTTATTGTATATTCTTGCCTTCTTTATCCTACACTGACCATATAAGCATAGGTACAATTCTGGGCTCTCTATTCGGTTCCCTTGATCTATGTGTTTCTTGTTGTGCCTATACCATACTGTTTTGCTTACTATATAGCTTTGCAGTATAGCTTGAAATCTGGGATTGTGATGCCTCTGGTGTTTGTTTGTTTTTTCAAGATTGCTTTAGCTATTTGAAGTCTTTTGTGGTTCCATACAAATTTAAGGACTATTCCAGTTCTATTAAAAATACTATTGGTATTTTGATAGGGATCTGTAGATTGCTTTGGGTAGTATGGACATTTTAATCATACTAATTCTTCCAGTCCATGAGCATGGGATATCTTTTCATTTGTATCACCTTCAGTGTCTTTCCTCAGTGTCTTATAATCTTCAGAGTACAGGTCTTTCACTTCCTTGCTTAAATTTATCCCTAGGTATTTTATTCTTTTTGATGCAGTTGTAAATGTGATTCTTGTCTTAATTTCTCTTTCTGCTACTTCATTATTAGTATATAGAAACACAACATATTTCTGTATATTGTGTAACCTGCAACTTAACTGAATTCATTTACTAGTTCTGATAGTTTTTTGGTGGAGCCCTTAGGATTTTCTATATATAGTATCATATTATCTGCAAATAGTGACAGTTTATTTCTTCCTTACAAATTTGGATAAATCCTAAATTTGTAAGCTGCACTGTTACAGTCTCATATTTTCCAAGTGAAGCACATGGGCTTTGTGACAGCTTTATTTCTCATGGTTCAGTGACTCTGTATCTTTTCCTCACAACTTTAAGAATGTATAAGCAATCGTGTTTGCCAGAGTCTGTTTTTTCTCCACTCTCTTCTGTATGGCTATTTAAGTTAAATATTAACTTTAGATTTGATATTTAGATTTGCAAAAATAACTTTTGCTTGTACCCCTTAGATTGAAGACATTAAAAGAACTCTGTGGGACACCTGGGTGTTGAGTACCCAGTCAACTCAGTTGAGCATCTGACTTCAGTTCAGGTCATGATCTCATGGTTCATGAGTTCGAGCCCCACATGAGGCTCACTGTTATCAGCACAGGGCCTGCTTCAGATCCTCTGTTCCCCCTCTGTCTCTGCCCCTCCCCCACTCATCCTCTGCCTCTCTCTCAAAAATAAAGTGTTAAAAAAATAAAAATAAAAGTACTTTGTAATTTCTGTATTTCCGTAATGCTGTAAAATTGAATAACAGTGAAGTACATATAAAACCAACCAACTCTGATGAAATTTTGAGTAGAAGGAGTCAGAGAAAAAGTATGTAAGGAACACACTGCCTCAAACTCTATCAGATAATATCCCTTATCACAGGAGGGTAGGAGGGGTTTTATAAAAAAAATAAATCTGCCATAGAATAATGAGGTTCTTTCTCCATGAAACACCAGCGTAAATGATCCTAATAGGTTTTTTGAAATAGGGGCAAATCTGTTGATGAAAGGTCACTTTCTGGTGCCGCTGCCACTTCTTTCTCTTGGTGGAGGTATGTGCTGGTCACAGCACCAAGAAAGAATTCAGAAACAGGAAGATCTCACCTTTTGAGGGATTTGCAGATCCCCCTTTCTCTTTGCTCCACTGAGATACCTTTTCTGGGCCAGGAATTCATACTTTCAAAGAAAATTGCCAAATTTATTATTTTTTTTTTTTTTTTTTTTTTGAGAGAGAGAGAAGGGGCAGAGAGTTAGGAGAGAGAATCCCAAGCACACTAAGCACAGTTCCCCATGTGGGGCTTGATCTCACAAACTATGAGATCATGACCTGAGCTGAAATCAAGAGCCAGACACTTCACTGACTGAGCTACCCAGGCACCCCGAAAATTGCCAGGTTTAAAAGGGGTGGTAGCCTTTGAGGGAGCTTATCAGGTTTAGAGAAGAAAGCACAATTGGTGACATAGGATTTTATCCTATTTGGGAAGTTTGCATCCTTCAAACTTCTGGAGGATGGAAAGTGGGATAATGCTGTTTGCTATGTTTTCACCCCTGAATATAACCTGTAATTGTGGATCCTTGGGAATTGTCATTTCTTGGCTTAAGATATTACATTATATGTTGAATTACATTTTGTCTTAAGGAAACACAGGAGCTATGTGATTTTAGGTTTTCAGCTACTATAGCTATTTTCACATCAGCAGATTGGGATAATAATGCCTGCTTCCTAAGATTTTGGTGAGGCTTTAAACTTTGGGAAATACCTTGTATAAATAGTACATAGTCTCATAACAATAAGTTACTACTCAGCACAGGAAGAGCAATTAAAAGTCTAAGTGGACAGTATGTATTTTAAGTATTAAGGATAATTGTTCTTAAGCTCCTCTGTAAATCCTTTAAGTTTGGTGTGAGGGATGGAAGTGGAGGACAGGAAGGAAAGTGAACAGATGCCAATTTCTGTAAACAAATTGGTGGGGTGGTTTCTCCCTATTTACTCAAGAGATGATGTTGTCAGTTCTTGCCTGTTTGCAGAGAAAAGGGCCACCTGCACTCTGTGACCTTGACTTCACCTCAGGAGATGAGAGTGGCTAATTATCCACAACAAGAGCCTGTATCTCCCGCTCCCCTTCACCCATTTTGCCCCTCCCACACCCTCCTCCCCTCTGGCAACCATTAGTTTGTTCTCCATATTTATGAAGCTATTTCTGCTTTTTGTTTTGCTTTTTAGATTCCTCATGTAAGTGAAATCATGTGGTATTTCATGTGGACTTATTTCACTTAGCATAATATCCTGTAGGTCCATCCATATTATCACAAATGTCAAAAATCTTATTTTTCATTGCTGAGTAATACTTCAGTATTTATATATACAACGTTTTTATCCATTCATCTATCAAGGGACACTTAGGTTGCTTCCATATCTTGGTTATTGTAAGTAATGCTGCAGTGAACATAGAGGTGCATATATCTTTTCAAATTAGTATTTTCATTTTCTGTGGGTAAATACCCAGTAGTGGAATTACTGAATCATATGGTATTTCTGTTGTTAATTTTTTGAGGAACCTCCATACTGTTTTCCACAGTGGTTACACCAATTTATGTTTCCACCAACAGTGCAGAATGGTTCCTTTTTCTCCACATTCTCACCAATGCTTACTTCTTGTCTTTCTAATACCACCCATTCTGAAAGATGTAAAGTGACTGTGGATTTGATTTGCATTTCCCTAATGATTAGTGTTGCTGAGCATTTTTTCAAGTCTGTTAGCCATCTGTATGTCTTCTTTGGGAAAATGTTCAGGTCCTCTACCCATTTTTCAATCAGATTGTGGTGTTTGGGGGGTTGAGTTGCATAAGTTCTTTCTATGTTTTGGACATTAACCCCTTATTAGATATATCATTTGGAAGTATCCTCTTCCAGTTTTAGTAGGTTGCCTTTTTGATTTGTTCGTTTCTTCTTTGCAAAAGCTTTTTATTTTGGTGTAGTCCCAATAGTTTATTGTTGCTTTTGTTTTTCTTGCCTAGAAAAGTGTTGGCTAAGGCTGATGCCAAACAGATTATTGCCTATGTTTTCTTCTAGGGGCTTTATGGCTTCAAGTCTCACATTTAGGTCTTTAATCTGTTTTTATTTTTGTGTATGGTGTAAGAAAATGGTCTAGTTTCATTCTTTTGCTTGTAGTCCTCCAGTTTTTCCAACAGCCATTTATTGAAGGTACTGTCTTTTCCTTACTGTATATTCTTGCCTCCTTTGTCATAGATTAGTTGACCATATAAGCATGGATGTCTGGGCTCTCTATTCTGTTCCAGTAATATATTTTTGTGCCAGTACAATACTGTTTTGATTACTATAGCTTTGGTAGTGTATCTCAAAATCTGGAATTGTGATACCTCCAGCTTTGTTCTTTTTCAGGATTGTTTTTGGCTGAATATTCAAGGTCTTCTGTGGTTCTGAACAAATTTTAGGATTATTCTTGTTCTTTGAAAAATGCTATTGTTATTTTGATAGGGATTGCATCGATTCTGTAGATTGCTTTGTATAGTATGGTTATTTTAACAATATTAATTCTTCCCACCCATGAGCATGGAATATCTTTCCCTTGTATTATCAGTTTCTTTAATCAATGTTTTTGGTGCACTTGTAAATGCAATTGTTTTCTTAATTTCTTTCTGCCACTTTGTTAGAAATTGTTAATAGGGGCGCCTGGGTGGCCCAGTCAGTTAAACATCCGACTTCAGGTCACAATCTCACGGTTTGTGAGTTTGAGCCCCACTTTGGGCTCTGTGCTGACAGCTTAAAGCTGGAACCTGCTTCAAATTCTCTCTCTCTCTCTCTCTCTCTCTCAAAAACTGAATAAACATTACAAAAAAATTTTCTTTAAATGTTTCTATACAAATTATTAGTATATAAAAATACAACAGATTCCTGTATATTAATTTTGTATCCTGCAACTTCTGAATTCATTTGTTAGTTCTAATAGTTTTTTGGTGGAGTGTTTAGGGTTTCTATATATAGTATGTTGTCTTTTGCAAATAGTAAGTTTGTATCTTCGTTACCAATTTGTATGCCTTTAATTCTTTTTCTTAATCTGATTGATATAACTAGAACTTCCAGAACTAGGTTCAATAGAAGGGGCAAGATGGACATTCTTAACTTATTTCTGATCTTAGAGAATAGCTCTTAGTTTTTCACCACTGAATATGATGTTAGCTATGGGTTTGTCATATATGGCCTTTATTATGTTGAGGTATGATCCCTTTAAACTCATTTGTTGGCAGTTCTTATGAGTAAATGATGAATTTTGTTAAATGTTTTTTCTTCATCTATTGAGATGATCATACAATTTTTATCCTTCATTTTGTTAATGTGGTATATAACATGGATTGATCTGCAAATATTGAATCATCCTTGCATCCCCCAGAATAAATCCCAGTTGCTCATGGTGAATGATTCATTCAATGTATTGTTAAATGAAGTTTGCTGATGTTTTGTTGGGTATTTGCATCTGTATGCATCATATCTATTGGCCTGTATTTTTTTTATAATGTCTTTGTCTGGTTTTGGTATGAGGGTAATGCTGGCCTGTAGAATAAATTTGGAAGCTTTACTTCCCCTTCTATTTTTTGGAATAATTTGAGGAGACTGTGTATTAACTCTTCTTTAAGTATTTGGTAGAATTCACCTTTTGAATCCATCTAGTCCTGGACTTTATTTTGGGGGAGTTTTTTGATTACCATTTCAATTTCATTACTAATAATTGATATGTTCAGACTTTCTATTTCTTCTTGGGGCACCTGGGTGGCTTAGTCAGTTAAGTGTCCAACTCTTGATTTCAGCTCAGGTCATGATCTCACAGTTCGTGGGATGAAGCACTGCATAGAACTCTGTGCTGAGCCTGCTTGGGATTCTCTTTCTCCCTCTCTCTCTGCCCCTCCCCTGCTTGTGCACAAGCTCTCTCTAAATAAACAAACATTGAAAAAAGATTTTCTGTTTATTCCTGATTCAGTTTTGGAAGATTATATGTTTTTAGGAATTTATCCATTTCTTCTAGATTATCCAATTTGTTGGCATATAATTTTTTGTACTAGTCTCTTTTAATCTTTCATATTTGTGTGGTGCTGGTTGTTCCCCCCATATTTCTATTTTTTCCTTTCATTTTTCTTAGGAGTCTGGCTATATGTTTATCAGTTTTGTTTGATTTTTTTCTGTTGTATATTTACTCGCTATTTCCTTTATTTCTGCTCTGATCCTTATTATTTCCTTCCTTCTACCAACTTTGGATTTTATTCCATTTTTCTAGTTCCTTTAAATATAAGGTTAGATTGAGATCTTTCTTGAGGTACACCTATATTGCTATAAATTTACCTCTTAGAAGTGCTTCTGCTGTATCCCAAAGATTTAGATCACTGTGTTTTTGTTTTCATTTGTCTCCGTGTATTTTTTTATTTCCTCTTTCTTTGTTGACCCATTGGTTGTTTAGTAGCATGTTGTTTAGTCTCCACATGTTTGTGGGTTTTTCCTTTTTTTTTTTTTCTTATAATTGATTTCTGGTTTCACACTGTTATGGTCAGTTAGGATTTTAATCTTCTTAAATTTATTGAGATTTGTTTTGCAGCCTAACGTGATCTGGCCTAGAGAATGTTCCATGTGCACTTGAAAAGAATGTATATTCTGCTGGTTTTGGATGAGATGTTCTGTATATAATCTGTTAAGTCCATCTGGTCTAATGTATCATTCAAAGACACTGTTCCCTTATAAAGGGACAAAATGACAGTAATGTAATAACAGTAGGAGACTCTAACACCCACTTGGGTAGATCATCCAGGCAGAAAATAAATATCTGTTAATATTTGCTTTATGTATTCAGGTGTTCCAGTGATGGGTGCATAGATGTTTACAATTGTTATATCCCCTTGTTGGATTGATCCCTTTATCATTATGTCATGCCCTTCTTTGTGTCTTGTTACAGTCTTTGTTTTGTCTGATGTAAGTATTGCTATCCCAGCTTTTTATAAGTACATATCTATCAATAATTACTTTAAATAGTCTAAATGCTCCAAAAGACAGAGTAAAGGGATGGATGGAAAACAAGACCCATTTATATCTATATGCCTACAAGAGACTCACTGTAGACTGAAAATGAAGGAAAGAGTAGGAAGATACTCCATGCAAATGAAAGCAAAAAAAATAATAAGTCCAAGTAGCAACACTTTCTTGAAAGGCAGATTTTTCCATATGTAAAAATAGCATGATTGTTGTAAACAATCCTAAAGTATTTAGAAAAAGAAAAAAAAAAATCCTGGGACTACAGAGTCAAAGACAACAACTGCATTGTCATGACTTTAATGCTTACAGAAAATGCTCACAGCCCCTGTGAAGAGACTCCATGAAGTTTGAATGACCCATTGAGGAAGTGGCGTTAAAAATGTCATCTGCAGGTTCTATTCTTGCTTACGCAGTAGACGCTTTATTAAATGTCAGTTTATTAAATAATTTAAATATTTTAATATACTAAACGGACTCTTGTCTGTTTAGTAGAGTATGTACTGTATGTTCTAATTATGCCACATAATTTGAATATGCAGATTAATTCTGGTGTTATCACCAGTGCTGCATCGACCTGAATTTCACCTCGGTGTTCTGCAAGCAGGCAGGAATGATGCAATTATTAGAGAAGTCAGAACTGTTTAACTTTCATAGCTATCACAATAGTATAAATAATGGTAAATGTTAATGTTTTCAGCAACAAATAATCTTTTCCCCTGGGAAATGAAGTGTGCTCATGCTTAATCCAAGCCTTGTCAATATTTTTAAAGGAAAAGAAACAAGAGGAATGGCTAATCTGACTAGCAAAAAATGCATATAGATAGCCCTAAGGAACAAGCCTTTACGCCTTGCTTTTATTTTATTACCTTCCCTTCTGTTGTCCATTTTTCCCCAGGCCCAGATTATATCAAACAGAGATTTCAGGAAGGTGTAGATGCTAAAGAAAATCCAGAAGAAAAAGTACCAGAAAAGCCACCTACACCAAAGGAATCTCCTCATTTTTATCGCAAAGGCACGACACCCCCCAGGTCTCCTGAAGCAAGTCCCAAACAAAGCCACTCTCCCCAGCCCTCCTCCCCGAAACCCACGAAGAAGCAGAACCCTAGCTCAGGGGCAAGACTCAACCAAGACAAACGGAGTGTGGCTGATGAGCACGTGACAGCCATCATCAACAAGCCTTTGATGTCAAAGCCTCCCACGAAGGAGGTGGGAGCCATGGTGCCCCTTTCCAAGTACTCTGGCCGCCACCACATCCCTAACCCCAGTAACGGGGAGCTGCATTCTCAGTACCACGGCTACTACGTGAAACTGAACGCCCCCCAGCACCCCCCGGAAGACATGGAGGAAGATGAAGGATCGAGCCAGTCTTCCTCAGCGCTGGTGCACAAGCCATCACCCAACAAGTGGAGTCCCCCTAAATCTGTGACAAAACCAGTTGCCAAAGAAAGCAAAGCTGAGCCAAAAGCTAAGAAGTCTGAACTTGCTATACCAAAGAATCCAGCAAGCAACGATTCATGCCCTTCTTTGGAAAAAGAAGCCAATTCGGTAAGTTGTGCAAGATGTGTTTTTTCTTTCTTTTGGTTCTTTTCAGGTAGCGGCATAGGATGACTTGCATCTCGATGACAGCTCGGCTAGCGAAAGTTCTGATGAATGAACATAGGACTGTATAGGGTAGAGCTTAGCATCTTTGTAGCCTAAGACAGCAAAGAACTGTCAGAGCAGAAATTCCTCCTTGCTGGCTCAGCCACCCACCTTAGACATCATTCAGATAGCCAGGCTATTGGTGTGTCACATGTTAGCAAGCCTTTACCCACACTTCTTGGTAAGTCTTGTGGTCACTTAGTTTGAGCTGCTGTAACAAAAATGCCATAAACTAGATGGCTTAAACAATATTTCTTTCTTGTAATTCTGGAGGCTGGGGAGTCCCAAGATCAAGGTGCCATAGACTTGACGTCTGGCAAGAACCCAATTCCTGGTTCGTAGACCATCTTGCTTGCTGTACGTACCCTCACATGGCTGAGAGAGAGAGAAATAGCATACTCTGTGGTGTCTCTTCTCGTGAGGGCCCCACCCTCATGACCCAGGGCCCATCTCCCAAAAGGGCTCCCCTCCAAATACCGTCACATTGGGAAGTAGGGTTTCAACATACAAATTTTGGAGAAACACAAACATGTAGTCCTTAACTGTAGCTAAGAAAGGAGTCATGGGACCCTGACCAGGGCCAGCACCTCTCGGAGCCCTAGCTGGGAAGAGGCTTTTCCACTACCATTCACTAGGTTCTTAGCCCTGCTTTGACCCTCACGAAACACATAAAGGAATGGATGGAAAACAAGACCTATCTGTATGTATATGCATACAAGAGACTCACTTCAGACCTAAAGAGACAGACTAAAAGTGAAGGAGTAGGAAAAGCTACTCCAGTCAGCATCTTTGGGGCGCCTGGGTGGCTCAGTCGGTTGAGTGTCCGACTTCAGCTCGGGTCATGATCTCGCAGTTTGTGGGTTCGAGCCCTGCGTCAGGCTCTGTGCTGACAGCTCGGAGCCTGGAGCCTGCTTTAGATTCTGTGTCTCCCTCTGTCTCTCTCTGCCCCTCCCCTGCTCATGCTCTGTCTCTCAAAAATGAATAAACATTAAAAAAATTAAAAATAAAAAGAAAAAAGAACATCTTTTCTAGCTATTGCGAATTATTCCCCTAAATACTTAGTTTGGATTTTACTCAATTAGCCAGGCTTTGCAACTAGAACATTTTCTTTTCAACTACTTGAGAAAATTGCTTTGGTCTTCTAACTTGTCAGAGATTTCAGTTTCCTGGTAAATGCTAGTTTTATTGTCAGTCTGGAGCACTTAAGGTTTTTAATTCTTCAACCATATTATTGCTAATGTCATTTGATAAGCATGTAGAGATTTATTTGTTCAATGATATAAGGAATTCATACTTTATCAAATTCTATAGAGTTTATAAAATCTGGAAGCTGACCAACTGATCTTTTGACCTAGTCACATGTTTTTTGGAACAAAGGTGTTGCTTGTTAAATGTAGCTTAGGGAAGAAGCCACAGCTGACCCAATACTTAGTAATTTCTGAGACTTTTCCGTAAATGTGCAGATTAATAAATTGGGCAACAAGAATATAATACCACTGTAAGTTTTTTTTTCTTTTGTCTGTTAAGTTTAACAGGGTTAAACTGTTTACAATTAAACAGTAACAATGTTAAAAAATTGAAATTCATCTTTTTTATTAACTTACCTTTGATGTTTCTTAGGTTTATTTTGCTAATATTTACAAACACCAGTTCTCATCTTTTTAATTAACTTACCTTTGATGTTTCTTAGGTTTATTTTGCTAATATTTACAAACACCAGTTCTCATCTTTTTAATTAACTTACCTTTGATGTTTCTTAGGTTTATTTTGCTAATATTTACAACACTAGTTCTCATCGTTTTAATCATCTAAATATAAATTAGATTAACTGCGTTAACTTCCTGAGAGTCATCCTCCATGGGGATAAATGGTTTTCAAAACAGACTAACTCTATTAGTGCTGGTTTGCTGGACTTACAAGGGTGAAATTCAAACAATGCAAGGCCATATACAGTGTCTTGTAAACTTTCTCTAAAATGTTACTAGTGTGTGATAAATTCACCACCTCCTTGTTTAGAAAAAGTTATCTTTTTTACTTCTGTGCAGAACCATCTGATTCTTGGAGGTAGCTGGGCACCCTCCAGCTGGGTAGGTCGGTCTCTAGGGTCCCTTCCACACCTTAAGGTACATGAGGCCTAGCACTCCACAGCCTCTGTGTGTGACAGGAACCAGAAATCAAGAGTGCCTTGGCACCTCCTTGTGAAGATTTTAACAATTAACCTTCTTTTCCTGATAATAACAGAAAGCTGCCTTTCACACTCCTGGTGACTGTTTTCCTGACAGTTAAGAAGTGATAAAACCGTCATAGAGGTAGTTAATGAACCACCTTTAGAACAAAGGAATAGTGCATACAATTTTGACATAGACACTGTATAAGCTAGAGGTTTACAAATAACTTGAAAGCTCCTAGGAGTATTCACAATAAAGCACACACTGGACGGAAAATCAGACTGAATCGGTGTTCCTGGTGGGCAGCTGAGAGATCTGGTTTGAGTCAGAATCGCCATTTTTAGGCTGGTTGGATACACTGGAATCTGGACTTTTAGTCACCAGCCTATTGACTGAGACAGTATAGGCTGGTGGCTAAGAGTGTGGACTCTGGTGCCAGATTTTCTCTAAGTTCAAATCCCAGTTGTGTTGCTTCTCAGCCATGGGCCCTGGGGCAGGTTTCCTACCTGTTCTGTGAGTTGCTCCTCTCCACTGGTATCATAGTGTTGTTGAGGAGATTAACTGAGTTAGTGCTTCCTTCCACAGTTCTTAGCACAGCGCCCAGCACCTGGATAGGTGCTCAAAAAACAATGGTTATTACGGTTTCAACACTGTAGTTGCTAAAGCATAAAATAGTTCACAAATATTCCAATAGATTTGGACCCATTCTCAGGATCACCCTGGATATTGATCTTCTAGAAATAGAGAAAATCTTCTGGGACACAAGCTGACACTAAGCAAATAAGGGAAGGGAGGTGATGCCAAGGGATTACTCTAGCATCCCTTCTCAGGAAACATGTGACTCCTATGGGCCATGGTTGCACATGGACTAATGCCCCAGGGAAACCGTTCTGTGTGGTACCAACATTTTTGTAGGGTTTTGCAACATTGACAACTTGTAGGAGCTACGAGAGACATCTTCACAGCCTTATCAAACAGACCAGCAAGGGCTCTCCTAAGCAGGAATCTTGACTCCTTCTGAGAACTGCCTGCACTTTTTCTTACCCTTTACTCTCTTCCAAGTCTATTTTGAAATTTACCTAATCTTGCTTTTCAATTGTTATAAAACTTTAAGGCATCCCTTGAAGTTACACACACGCTGAAACCCTAAAAACAGTAAATACGTACAAACTTGGCTATTAATACTAAATTGTGTGCTTTCCACGTTTTTAGAGAAGTTTTAGATTTAACATAAACTGTAGTAGCTCACCAGACTATTCCTCACAGTTTTAGAAGAGGAATAGTCTTTTGAAGGAAAAACGGTAAATTTCTTGAGCTAGAACTTCTTTCCACATTTTGCCGTCCTACACTTTCTTTTCTAACTGCCTGAAAGTTCTTCCAATCAAGACGCACTTTGCCGGCTACAGCTTCTTTTATTCCACCTGTTTCAGTCAGTCTTGAAAAGCAAGACTGATTTTTTTTTTTTTCATTTTGCTATTTTAAGCTACAACTGGCTACCACAGTCATGTTTATGAGACTTCACCTTAAAGCTTTCCACCCCGTGCCCAGCCTAGGTATCTGAAGAACACAGAGGTCACGTCTCAATATCTACCTATTAAACATAGCATCCCAGAATTTATTTTCCACCTGGTTGCTGTTTGAACTTTTTATGCCTGGCTCACCCTCATCTTTACCGGGTCATCTTTAAAAATGGCTTCATAAACGGAGTTGTCCTAGTTGGATAAATAAATATATGTTAGGTGTTCAATATATACATACGTATCCATCCAAAAATGCTAACCAATTCAAAAAGATAAATTCAGGGAACTTGTACGGATTTATGTCCAGACTCACCTTAAACTTTTGAAGTTAGATTCACCAAAGGCACTTTCTCTGTTAGTCTGCTTTTCCTCGGACCACTATGAAACACTGAACTCTACATTATGTTGTTCTGACCCCATATACTTTTCCTTGCCTTTCATATCATGGTCTTTGGGAATTATAAATTAAATCCACTGACTCAGAAGAGTTAAGTGAATCCAAACTCCTTAACATACTCCTGAGCAAAATCTAATCAAAGTTTGTGATAGTAATAGCATTTCCTTAATTTCCATGCTGAGTTACAATGTTAAAAGATTATTTCAATTATTTTCTGAGGTATAAATGTTTCTTACATTATACATTTTAGGTTAATCATTATTGATGAGTTACATAGATTAGGACCCTTCTAGTAACTTAGGACCAACTGTTCTTCTAGAATAGTTGTATTCTATCAAGATTTGATTTTTTTTCTGCTACCATGAAATCATAGGGTATAGATGAAAATGCCATTTTTAAGAACTTGATTAGAAATTAATTATTTTTAAACTAAGTCCTGTGGCTATAATAGGGATGTGGGGAAAAAAGGGGGCTCTGAAGTAGACAAAGTTTAATTTTAGTTCTGTAATTTGTTTAAACTGGATGAGTAACCTCGGGCAAGAAACTTACCCTCTCAGAGCTCTGTGAAATGGAACTCCTAATCACCTGTGAAGAAGAAATAACCTACCCAGAAATGCTTAGCCCACTGCCTGGTATATAAAGACGTGCAGTAAATGTTGCTTTTTCCTCCCGTTTACTTGGGGTTTAGGAACTAGGGTTTTTCTTCTTCCTAATACTCCCTATCTCAACCCGTGTTTACTTCCTTTTCTCAACCACCCTGACTTTACTAATCACCCTGTTCATCATTTGAGATGATGAATTCATAAGGTCAACTACCACACCCACAGTACCTGGAAAAGTACCAGATGATAGTAGGTGTCCATAATGGAAACCTGAATGAATTGGACAATCCGTATGCGTGGGCACACAGTGGTGATCAATGCAGGCCACTGTGGAACTCAGTCTAGGACAAAGACAGAATTTAACAAGAAGTGACAGAGTATGAAGTGTCAGGATAGACAACGACCAGGACACTCTGACCTCTGCCTCTGAGGTTGTGGGCCCATCTGGGGAGGAAACCTCCTAGAAGGATATATGACCCAAGCTCTAGACCTTGTGACATGAGCAGTGGACCAATGACAGTTCCAGTCTTCCTTACTTAACACCCCCCACCAAAAATCACACAACTGTTTCCTCATCTGTGAAATAAGAATTAAAATACCGACGCCACCCACCTAAAGCCAGTTTAGAACACATTTAATACTACTTAAGAATTAGACTCTATTTTAATAGTAAATACCAAGATCATGTCTCTGTAATAAAAATGGCCAAGCATGAGCAGCTCTGAAAAGATGGGTCATAAGGTTGCCTTTTGTTTAAACAAGTAAACAAAGTTTGAGTACCTTGGCTAGCTGGTATTTGTTGTAGCCTTATTTATCAAAATAGGAGTCTGCAGTTCATCAAATAGAACTTGATTTCTGAAATGTTGTGGCTGTGAGAAAAGACGTAAAGAATTAGACCTGTAAAATAATTTCTGCAAGTGTTCAAATTCCCGCTCGCAGTTTTTACTTCCAGGATGTGGTGGTGTCGAAAAATACGACCAGGAAAAAGAGAGACCCTCATTTTGAGTTTTCCTAAATTTTTCCCGAGAGGCCTCAGTATCCTAAAGATCTTATTCTTACTTTCCAACTGCCTTCATGAAGAAACAATTCTTCCTCATCTAAATTATGCCTTAACAAAAAGTCATGCCCACTTTCCATTAGTTCCTGACCCCAGTGTGGCAAACTCTCTCTCACCCAGACTGTTGTCGAATGTTTTGAGGTGAATGTTGAGATTATTTGTAAGTCATTTTCTTAGATTAAATCAAGACTGGAGTCATTTCATAGTGAAAGTGCAGAGACGGCTCCATCTAAATACGGCTTTGCTATTTTTAGTTTATACTTTTTGGAGCTGTTGTCATTTGTTCATGCCATATTTACTGCAACGGGATTGAGTTTTTTTGTATTTTTCGTAATCGATTTTATGAGCTAGTTTACACATTGATGTTAACATGGAAACGTTATGCCTTGTTTTGTTCTGTTCATTTCCAGGGCCCTAATTCAGTCATGATTGTCCTTGTCATGCTGTTGAATATCGGGTTGGCCATTCTTTTTGTTCACTTTCTAACTTGATTGGAATTAGGAAAGGTAAGAATAGCCTTAATTTCTACATAAAAATCACAGTTTCTAACGTTCTTTTCCCATATTCAAATTTATTTTTTTTTTTTAACAACTGCATATTGTCCTTCACTTTCATTTTGGCTGTGCCTGAATGTGATTCAACATAGTTACTTAATGATATAACTGTTTTGACCCCTCAGTGAAGTCATGACAACTAGCGGTGTTAGCCCACACTTCCCTGCCGTGGCGTCATCAGCCCTTTAAATGGCACACCCCAGTCAGACTCAGACTCAGGGAAGGAGGCTTGGAATTAGGATGGGATCGCGAAAGAGATGACACTTGGAAAATTCAGCCAGAGGACCTGTTCATGTTCCCCTGGGAATGCTTTGTGGCTTTGGGGTCCTCTGGGAGCTGAAGCAAGCAGCCGTGTTGGAGAGCAAAACTTAATAATCATTCTTTTTTAAAATCTGCTGAAGCAGCCCCATCCGGCGAAGTTCTTGGCATTGGCTACTCCATCTGTCCTAGCAGAGTGTGACTAAACTGGAAATGTATGGAGCTGCATTTTTTTTTTTTTTTTCTTGATGGAAGTCAACAGCTGCCTTACTATTTTGCCATCGGACGTTTTTAGTAGGGAGCTGGGGAAACGAGCGACTGCCTGAGGAATGCGGTCGGAGGATTGTGTTGCTGTGGCCACAGTTCCAACGCTCACTCCTGTCTCATTGGAAGAAATAGGTAGCAGCATCACTCACCAGTCTTATGCCGTGACCTGCTGCTTTAACATCTCCTGGAATGTTCTGGGAGAGAACGTTTCGTTGGCTTGTGCACGACTATGTTCATTTTTGCCGTTTATTGAAGTAGGATGTATAGTCCTCTACAACGTGTGGTCCCGGCTGGATGAAACACACTTGTTGCATCTCAAGGAAAAGAAACGACACAATTCTAGAGAAGATGTGTTCATTTCGATAGCAATACATCATTGTTTTCATGTCATGCAGTCTTCCAAAACCTGTAACAGGCTGTTTAAAATTTAGCGATGTGAAGGCATTATACCTTCCTAAGAAAAAAATTGAAATATTTTTAACATTACCGAGGTGAATTATTTATGCACTTAGGAGGTGCTAAATTTTAAAAGCTGAAAGACAACAGAATTCTAAGAAGTATAGTCAAAGTGTTGCATGGATTGCAGTAATCGGTGTTTAAAGGATTCAGTTTCATTGCTGACGTACTTTACAACCAAATAAAATCTTGTCAGTGACTATGTTAATTCCCATGAAAGTTAAGCAAGATGCTATTAATAACTGCTCTAATCTTTTTTTTTTTCCTCCAACTTAAATTTTTGTTGAATACATTCAGGTAGAGCATAAAGCTTTGTTAAACCTCTGCTTCTCGATTTTATGCCTTTCGTGTCCTTCAAAGTCCTTTCGTAATTTTATTTCACATTTTAAAGGTTTAGACGTTTTTATTTAAATATTTGTCTTTTGCAGTCCTTTGTTATTCTGACATAATCTGATTTTTTTTTTTTTGCTGTTTTATAATTTATCCTTTATTACTCAAACGCATGCTTACTTAGAGACACTACGTGGTCTTTATAAAAATAATTATTTAAAAAGAAATCAGGGGAGGAAAGGTATCTTAAATCTCTGTAAGACATTACATCGTGGAGAAGGAGCTAGCTATTCCTAAATATTTTTCACAGTCTGCATGGTTTAATCAGATTCTTGTTACCTTGTTTGCTACCTTTTCAATGCAGAAGAGACAATTCACAGGTTAGCACAGGTGTGGACTGAGTGCTTTGTCCCCTGCAGGGCAGTAACCCAGTGGTGTTTCTTGCAGAAGTGCAATATATTGAGAATCCTGGGTGTGACCGATATGGAATAAAGAAGAAAGCAGAAAGAGAGCAAATGAAAATTACAACTTGTATATTTATTTATTTTTTACATTTTGCTTTGACTTTTAAATTTAGGAAGTACGTTTTTTTAGCCAAGAAACGTTTCAGCTCCTGTGTCAGTCTCCGTACACTCACTGCGCCTTCCTAACCCCATAGCTCTTGATGCTGGGAAAGCGGATTTTTTTTAAAAAATAAAACAAAATATTTAATCTTATTAAGTGTTTATTTAAAACGTGTAATGCTTTGGAAATAATGGGTAACAGATAACTAAAGGATATGTTTATAAAGTCAGCATGTTCCATTTATAAATATGTGTATGATTTATAAGCTTTTTTAAAAACAAAGCTCAAATTGTTGGTATTTTTCTAAAATGTGCACAGCTGTATTTTACATGAAAGGCTCTTTCTAATGGGTTGTTATACTGTACTCTACATTTTGGACAGCACATGAAGTCTGCCAATGTACTTAATAAAACATGACCTTGTTTATTTAAAGTTTCTTGCTGTGAAAAAGAACTCCCTACCTGTGAGTTCCTTTATTTATAATCCTTGAAACCAAAATGTATAATGTACAGTTTTCACAACTGTATCTGCTCTAATAAAAAAAAAAGTTGGTTATTAATAAAGTTGCAGGTGTGTTTCCTTTGTGAGTAAATTATGTGGAATTTTTTGATGGTGGTTGTATTAAAAGAAAGATCTGCTGAAAAATTAACAATAGAAATGGGGTGTAAAATGCTCAGAGAAGCCACATCGTTAGGAGGTACTCATACCGTGATGTTATTTCTTTCTGCATTTCTTTCTTCCCGGGCGTTTCAGATAATTTAATTTTGTAAAATAAGATTCGTTTTTCTGCTGAGTGCCTTCATTACTTGTATTAGGGCCTTATCTGGGGTTTTATGTCTGCTCCTGTTTTTAAGGAAAACCCAGAGTTGGAGTAAATCCCCCTCCTGCTTGGGTACTTTTCAATTAATTAAAGTTTTTGGATCATTGTGCCCCAGATAAATTAATATTTCGCTGTGGCCCCTGTTTAGACGCATTTCTGGAAGCTTAAGCACACTGTGCAGTTGAATAAGCTTACTGCCACTAGAATTTCCAGCCCCCGGGCTCCCTTTGAGGCCGTCCGATGCTGGCCTAGGCAGCCTTGACGCACCGCGAGCTGCCAATGAGGTATATAATAAAAGGACCACCTCCAAAACGGCTTCCCAGGGAGCTGCTGTGGTGCTCTTAAATTCCCAAATTAGTCATTCCTGTTGAAGGCTAAGGTATTGGAGACCCCAACATAAATAAGACATAAAGTTATCGCCTCTTAAGTTGTAACAGATTTATCAACTTAAATGATTAATCTCCTAGTAAATCCTAAAAGAATGGAACACAGAACACACTGTTTTGGAGCAGGCGGCAAAGGTACAGGGTGCAAGAAAGATTATTGATTCCAGTTTCATGTCCAAACCACAAGTTTTGACGGCCGAAACCAAAGCTGGGGTGAAGTCTTTGTGGTTGGGAAATCTGGAAAATATTCTACATGCCCTTTTAATGCAATAGCTATTTCGGGAGCTATGGTAAGCAGGCTCCCCAGGCATACGCTCAGTGCAACTCGCGGCCCTCCTCCCATGCTTCGGAAACTTGTGTAGCCTCCTCTTTCCAACTTACTATGTGGCTGTACACGTGGCATATTTCGCCAGTACAGGAACCCAGCAGTTCAGCAGGCTGAGTTTCATGATCCCAGGTTTGTGGTCCAGCATTTCCTTCGTACCCCAAAAGTACTGAAAAGTACTTCAGTGTTCTGCACTAGCCTCTATAGGAGTCTCATTTATGGGAGTAGGAGCAAATAACAAAACATATAGAATAAAATGACTACTGCTGAATGAATGGATATGGATAAAATTCTGGCTACGGTCACGATTAATTGTGGATTTTTCTCAAGCCCAGACCCTGGTTTCCTCATTTGTAAAATGGACATAACCGTAGCACTTAGCACACACTTCACCGCGTGGTGGTGAAGGAGAAATGAGCTCATTCATGTTAAGTGCTTAGTACAGTGCCTGGCGCATAATAACTTGTGTTAGCTTTTACCAATTGGAGGAACTAGGAAAAAAATTTTCTCTGTCTCAAACGCATTAAAAAAAATACAGTGAGGGGCGACTGGGTGGCTCAGTCGGTTGACCATCCGACTTTGGCATAGGTCATGATCTCACGATCTGTGAGTTTGAGCCCCGCCTTGGGCTCTGTGCTGATAGCTCAGAGCCTGGAGCCTGCTTCAGATTCTGTGTCTCTCTGTCTCTGTCCCTCCCATGCTCGCTCGCTCTCTTCCGCGCTCTCAAAAATAAACATTAAAAGTTTAAAAAAAAATAGATCCCACTATAAAGGCCCCTTTTTAAAGGTTATGCCACAGGTCAGATTATGTTCTTTCCTCAGTGGTGAACACTTAACAGAGTTCCTTCTCTACACTAAAATGCCATTTTCTGTACAGTATGATGTGAGACATTGGCTTTACAAAGAATTTTCACGTCAATGACTTGTTAGATTCTTATGAGATCCCTAGGAAAGAATTCTCCAGTTAATGACTTGCCTGAGGCTACCTGCCAAAATGTTAAAAAAATTATATTAGTCCCAGATCTGACTCTCAATGTGCTATTTCATTTCATATGTTATCATTACTCCACACTGTCATCCTCATCAACCATAAAAAGGTAGAAAATATGATGAAATTGAAAGTAACAGTATGGGTTGAACGAACCCATTTTTGTAAGTTCCTTAAGGACACTTGGTCGATTTAACTATAGTAAAGTTTATTAGAAGTTCTGAATAATTTATACTCTACTGTTTCATGACTTTTAGTCAGGTATTTATGATATTTTTGAACCTCAGAAAATATTAAATATTAACTAAAGGTTCACATTTAAATGGTATTTTGGAGTCAAAAGCATGTCATAAATGAATTCTGTGTGTGTGTATGTGTGTGCTTGAACTTGATCTCAAGAATTAACCTAGAAATTGCACATTGTGCCTAAAAGACTTAAAAGATTTAGACAGATACTGTAATGGTCTTTTGATACTTCATCGCAGTGTTCCATATAGTTTCTTCAGTATTCTCTTGAATCCCAAATCTGATTTAGGTCAAGTATTAGAATTAACACAAGAGTGAGGGCCTAACCTTTGTTCGGCTAGTGATTGGTAAAGCAGTTCACTTACTATGATAGTGTATCAATCTTTGCCGAGAATTTTGGAGAGAAGATGTGGAGGGAGAGATAGACTCAGCAAAAGATATGATAGTATTGATGTACAAGTCTTTTCTTATTCCCATCCTTGCCCCAAGCAAACTCATTCATGAAACATCAAGAACTGTATCGAGCATTTGATGGAATTATGATATTTGTTCAAAGGAAAGCAACAGAGGTCTTTGATTTCAGGAATGTAAGTCACATTCCTGCCATTGATGGCACATATTTGGAAGAAAAGAATCTGATAGATAAATATCATATTCCCATGCAGTCAAAGTAGAAGCAAAGGTGAAAAGCCAAAGATCATCTAAAATTCTCCAGTTCTGGGCATGTTCTAACAACAGCTTCTGACCGCGGGAGCCAGTACCTGGAATCACGTAGCTGCTGCTGAGATTGATGAAAACCAAAAAGATGCTCACACATAGCTTTGTTGTAGAGCCAACAGGTGTGGACTCCATCCCTTAAGGGCTAGACCTAGCATTTTGAAAACAGATAATTGGGCCAAATAAAAGCAAAGGTTAGAAACATTCAAATCTATGGAACATTTAAAAGGATAGACAAGTGTCCCTTAAATCTGTTTCTTACTCCTCAGTCCACTGAGACCAAGCAAGAATTTGGGAAGTAATCTGAACACAAGAAAGCCGCAAAGAATGCAGTGCATCTGTGCCCAAAATAAGGTTTGATGCTATCTACATCTGTTTGTCATGATACAAAGTAACGTGGGGGACTCAGCATAATTTTTCATTTCTCACTGTCCATGTCATTTCCCAGTATTTACGTACTTTACAATTTGGTTTTCTTCCATTAGGATTTTTGTGTATAGAAAGAACTCCATTTTTTCTAATAATCAGATCTATATTTTCCTTCACAAAAGAGAAGACCCTACACTGTATTTTTGAGTTTCCATTGGCTCACTCCAGCTATCAGCAATTTACCTGTATTTGTATTGACATTCTAAAGACTACCTGAGTAAATTATAAAGGAAGCACTGTAAACCTACTTGCTACCCTGCTCTTTAAGGAGTTTTACTTTTATGTTTTACTTTTTTAAAGATTTTATTTTTAAGTAATCTCTACACCCAACGTGAGGCTCAAACTTATAACCCTTATAACCCTGAGATCAAGAGTCACATGCTCTACCAACTGAAGTCAGCAAGGCACCCCCCCCCTTTGTTTTTTTTTTTTTTAAAGACAAGCTTTCAGGAATTTTAATGTGGCCTATGGGTTCACTACACTGCCTGACCCCTCCGTGCCCTGCAAAACGTGAGCTCTCCATTGCACTGAATCATGGTTGTCAGTCTCCCCAGACCAGCAGCATGCTTAGACATACACAGTTTACTGGTGTACTTTGACAAACATGTCAGCTGAATTGAGGATATTAGTTCAAATAGAGAAGCATAAAAAGGCTTCAATTCAGCCATGCCACTTTCTCAGATGCCAGTTTATGGAACCAGCTACACACTTCCTTATGAGTTGTCCCCCTGTTCATTGGCTGTGCCGGCACCAAACAGCACATGTCCATTTTGGTACACTGTGAGGAGAGTTTTCGTGTCTGTAAAATGGGAATAATACCTGCCTCTTAGTGTTCTTATCAAAGTAGAGAACTTCAGTCAACTCCCCAACATGCGGTAGACTCTCAACATCTAGTAAGTAACTATTACATTTAATAGTCTCAACATTACCAGCAATTTTTACTTATTCTTTCATCAAACATTTGTTATGTTACTGTTGAAATAACTTTCAGGTGCCTGGGTGGCTCAGTCGTTAAGCATCTGACTTCAGCTCAGGTCATGATCTAGCAGTTGGTGAGTTTGAGTCCCACATCAGGTGAGCTCATGTCCCGTCTCAGGTGAGCCCTGCTTCGGGTGAGCTCATGCCCCGCTTTGGGGAAAAACACAAGCCCCAAGTGAGCCCTGCTTTTCTCTCTCTCTCCCCCACCCTGTGTCTCTCTGCCCCTTACTCACTTGTGCCCTCTCTCTCTAAAAAAGAAGAGAAATAAAGGAAAGGAAAAGGAAAAAAGAAAAAGAAAAGCAAACATTCTAAGCCCACAACAGAGCCTCCTTTGCCTGGAGTGCTATGTCAACAAATCAGAACTTGAAAGAGAGAAAGAGAGAGATAGAGACAGAGAGATAGAGATAGAGATATAGAGAGAGGGAAGGAAGGAAGGAAGGAAGGAAGGAAGGAAGGAAGGAAGGAAAAGAAAGGAAGAACATTCTAAGCCCAAGATGGAGCCTCCTTTGCCTAGGGTGCTATGTCAACAACCAGAACTTCAATAACTTTTGGATCCCTGTAAATGTTCCATTTGACCAGAAACACAATATATCCAGTCGGCCAATCCCCACACCCCAAGCCAACTCTGGGTCTGCTCACGCCACACAAGGTTGAGTGTTGTGGCCCCAACCAATCAGATACTTTCTATTTTTCCTCATTCCTGTTCTTTATATTTTAACCTATAAAAGCATCCCGACTTCTACCCTATTTTGCAGTTCTCCAGAGGGAGACTGTTCACTTTTTGAAGTGTTAAATAAAGTTTGTTTACATCGCCTAAATTGTTTTCTTGAATGTTTTTAATAGTACTTAACTGGTGTTTATTTAAATTCATTGAAATGAAATTCTTTGTTCATTAAGCATCAGATCCTCCTGCACTAAGGAATGCATTCTGCATATAGAATCAGTTGGACCTCAAATAGTTAAATGAGTTCTTTCTCAAAAGCAAAGGACAGACAATAAAAATCGGGGCTCTTACTGATCAGAAGATACACTAGTGAGCGTTGATGCATTTCTCATTAGAAGCTTAGGCATGCTTGAATACGGAACACTCATACTAGGTACAACTGTTCATTAATGTCTATTACTCACAAAAACTGCATAATAAGAAGATACAATTAAAGTGTACAAGAAATGAGCCTGACACAGATTTGCCACAATGATTATACTCTTGGTTGTAGGAACAAACTTCCTGATACAGGTAGAGCATCAAGATGTTCACTGATATGCAGAAATGTGTTAATGGACCTAGCTATTATGTTTAATCACTATGATTATGAACATAGGCAAATGGCTCTGTCTTTCAATGAAATTAAAATACATTTAATCAGAAATAGCATAGCAAAATATCATAATGTGAGATCTTCCAGTAGCATCCATTAGTGTATAAGTTCATTAATATTTATAAAGAAAGAGGATAAGAAGTTATCTGCTCAGTTCAGGGTATACATCTTGATAGCTTCTCTCAAATCCTGCATTCAGCTGAACTTGGGTGCTTTTCTTCAATAGAAAAACAGGAAAAAATTCTCCTGTTTGAAACATATTTCACTCACTATTTTAAGGAAAACCTGACATGAGATGAAAGTCACCTCCCTGGACTTTAAATAGCTTTTATATCATGAAAACACACACAATTTTTTTTTCTTCTCACCAAATCTCATTCTATATAGACCACAACAGGAAGGAAACTCTATTTCAGTGGTTTTCAAACTTCAGTGAGCATTAGAATCATCTGGAGGTAAAACATTGCTGAGCCCCACCCAGTTTCTGATTTAGTAGTTCTGAAAATTTGCGTCTCTAATTTGTTTCCAAGTGATGCTGATGCCGCTGGCCAGGGGACCATGCCTTGAGAACCATTGCCTATATAATCAAGCAGTGTACAAGTATGAGGTACCAACTACAGTTAGGTAAAAAAGAGAAAGTAGAAAAAAATGCATAC
Organism: Lynx rufus; assembly: GCF_022079265.1. Classification (NCBI taxonomy): domain Eukaryota; kingdom Metazoa; phylum Chordata; class Mammalia; order Carnivora; family Felidae; genus Lynx; species Lynx rufus. The sequence goes on along the minus strand of NW_025814826.1, from coordinate 25,674,932 downwards.
AACACATACTAACATCTGGTATCACAATATTATTTGATCCTTGTAATACCTAAGGGAACTAGGAAGCATTTTCCCCACTTTGCATACAAGAAACCCAAGACCAAGGTGGGTGAAGAGAAGTGTTTGACAAAACACAGCTAACTAGCAGAGCCAAGAGTCCCACCCAGGTACCTGGGGCTCCAAGTCCTGGGCGTCCCTTTCCCCTACATCTCAGCAGCTCTGAGTCTGTCCTCTAGCCACCAAAAGGTTAGAACACAAGGCACATTGCAAAGTTGTTCTGACTGCTATCAGGCAAAATATGAAGGTTGAGTCCTCGGGGTTACTTGAAACAAAACACTGATATCTAAGGTTGAAGGTAATGCATTGTCCATGACTTGAATGAGGGTCATTCTCAAATCCATGTAGTGGTTTATCTATAGCCATTTCTCAAACCACATATGAAATTGGACCTCATTCTTTTAAGATCTGCACACTCAAATGCTTCTGTTTTATCAGATGTGCTCACATTTGTAAGCCTACACATAACTCTGTCCATCTGTGTAGTATTTCTCCCCTAGTTTTGACAGGAAAAAGAAAACAAAACTATGCCATTAAAGATGACAACAGCATCTGCACATACAGATTCCATCACGTCCTGCTGACCTTCCTCAGCCACCACCAGGCTAGAAGAGGAAACCCGGTTCAGCGAAGAGAGAAGGCAGAGATTGGCAGGAAGCAAGGGGGCTTTTAGGAAAACATCCTGATCCTTATTTTTGTCAAGAGACGTGTGTGGGATTTAGGAAATTAATCCTTCAAAGAGCATCAGACAAGTTCCCTATCGGCCTCAGAGGGTTTATCTTCAACACTGAGATTTTCCACAAATGGCAAGAATAGACAATAAACAGAAGAGAAATACACAATGGTCAATAACCATTAAAGATGTTCAACCTGACTTGTAGCCAGGGAAACACAGATTAAAATAATGAGATTTTCAAAATCCAGTGCCTGTGACACTGACTACATTCTTAGTTGAAATGGAAAAAGGGCTTGATGTGGAGTCAGCGCTGATCTCAACTCTAGACATCTTTACTTTCTCACTCTGGGAACCTTTCCCAAACTCCAAGGAATGTCCCTCCTCGATGACTCCAAGCCACGCTGCTTGATTTTTATCCCTTTACTGCATGAACCATTTGTGTTTCAGATCTCTCTACTACCAGGCTGTACATTCCTTGTGGGTAGGGACTTTGTCCCATGTCTCTACCCACCAGTGCCTGATACATACATATGTCCAGTAAGACTGATGAATGAATTAATAAAACTGACATAACCTTGCCCACTTGGACCACTCACTTGCTGATGAAAGAAAGCCATCTTCTGCAACATGCTTTGAGGACATGACACTTATCATATTAATATTAGTAAGCTATATGTGGGGGCGCGAAAATGAATGTTTGTGGAAGAGTAAGAAGTTTTAAGCATGTGTAGAAATCCTGTTCAGATGCCACTCATTTCTAGTTGGCAAAAATTATGACTGAGAGCCTTTGTAAAAGCAGTTGGCCAAGTTAATAGATAATATATCCAAGAAGGAAAATAGGTAATCCACCTTGATTAAGAAAATGATTTGTAGGGGCACCTGGGTGGCTCAGTAAGTTAAGCTTCCAACTCTTGATCTCAGCTTAGATCATGATCTCACTGTTCATGAGTTCAAACCCTGCATCGGGTTCTGTGCTGATGGCACAGAACCTGCTTGGGATTCTGTGTCTCCTTCTCTCTGCCCCTCCCCTGCTTGTGTGCTTGCTCTCGCGCGCTCACGTGTGCTCTCTCTCTCTCTCTCTCAAAATAAATAAATAAAATCTAAAAGAAAAAGAATGGTTTCTAATAAACAAGAATAAAGTTTCAGTTAGGCAAGATGAGTAAGTTCTAGAGATCTGTTGTACAACATTGTGCCTGTAGATAACAGTACTGTATTGTGACCTTAACAGTCTTTTAAGAGGGTGAATTTCATGCTGTGTTCTTACCACAATAAAAATTTTAATTACTTCTTAACACCTTGAAATATTTTCAGGCATTTAGGATTAAGTGGATGGCGAATGGATGCCAGGTGCTCATTATGAGATGAGAGTTCCTGATTCTTTATTTGCCTCAGAGTGGCAACTGTCGAGGGGAAGAAAAAACGGACGGATTAGAGCAACACTGAGGAGACAGAATTAACCCAAAGTGGTGATTTGGTATGGAGAATAAAGGAAAAGTAGGATTCCAGAATGGAATCCAGGGCTCAGGCTTGAGCCATTGAGCGCTAGTTAGAGTCCTTAACTAAGGGAAGATAGGAGGAGCTATGCCCAGATGGCCTGAAGACATGGAATTTAGTTTGAGACATGGTGGACCTGATGGGCTTGCGAGATGGGAACAGTGGAGAGAATGCCATTGGGTATAGAGGCCCAAACTCCAGGAATTCTGTGATCAAGATGTGTACTGAGCATGTGGTGAAGGGAATGTGCAATGATGCGTTTTCCTCTTTACAAATTTTCTGTCTATTCATTAGAGCAGGTCTCTCAACAAGACTACACTCAGGAGATTTTTTTTTAATCATGGTAAAATATATATAACAGAAATTTACCATTTTAACGAGTGTTAAATGTATAGTTCAGTGGCATTCTATTGTGCAGCCATCACCACTGTGCATCTTCAGACTTTTGTTATTGGTATTTTTTAATTGCCTCTTCACAAAAGTAACTATTTGGTCATTCATTTCACTAATTCAGGCTTAATTATTCCAGAGGTGTTTGAAGTTATTATAATAACTTCTCTTATCCCTGAGTCTAAGGTCACTATCACATCAAATGTACTCTTTTTCTCTTAGCATTACACTCTCCAGTTCCATCCACGTTGCTACAAAAGGCCATATTTCATTTTTTCTCATTGCCAATAAGCCATACAGAGAAAGACAGATACCATATGGTTTCACTCTTATGTGGATCCTGAGAAACTTAACAGGAACCCATGGGGGAGGGGAAGGAAAAAAAAAAAGAGGTTAGAGTGGAAGAGAGCCAAAGCATAAGAGACTGTTAAAAACTGAGAACAAACTGAGGGTTGATGGGGGGTGGGAGGGAGGGGAGGGTGGGTGATGGGTATTGAGGAGGGCACCTTTTGGGATGAGCACTGGGTGTTGTATGGAAACCAATTTGTCAATAAATTTCATATATATAAAATAAATAAATAAATAAATAAATAAATAAATAAATAATATAAAAAAAAAAAGAAAAAAAAACGTACTCTTTTTCTAATTCATTTTATCACAGGTTTTGACGGTTAGAGCACTGTACTGATCTGTAAGCCCTTAAGCTATCTTCAGCTGAATCATGAAGGTCAAGAAAGTTTTCCTTTATGAGGAGGTGCCTGGGCCTGGCCATCAGGCCTGAGGGCAAAAGAGGGCAGCTGCTAATCACTCCTGCACAAACCCCTTCCCGCACAAGGTGGGACTGGCTTCGTGGTCCTCCTTCCGGTTATTTCAGCTTTGTGTGCCACTGAGCCTACCACTGAACTCATAGATACATTTAAACAGAAACAACAAAGTTTGACCTTGAAGTCCACGAGTATTTTTGAGTTATTATCTGGGTGGAAAGACCAAGTATTTGTTTACTGAAATAAAAAAGAAAAAAAAAAGGGAGTAAAAGAAAGAGAATTAAAGCTTCTGTAAGTCCTGGTCAACCAAAAAGGCAAACATATTTCTTCTTCTAAAATAGTCTTTCAACTCTCTTACCTCCTAGAAAACAGAGAGTTACCTACTCAGCCATGAAAATGTCTGTTGATCTACAGTTAAATGATAAATCACTGGATAAACCAGAATTCTAAGTTTGCCAAAATCTTATGCTGAAATCCCAGCTACCTAAAACCTTACTACTAAGGTAGGGAATTGTTTTCAGGCAATCTCATTCCTCTTGGCTAGATTTTTGCTTTCTCAGAGTCTTTTAATCCTTGCAGGTGACCATGTGACCTAATTCTGGTCAGTGAAACTTTGCCAAGTCTTCTGGAAAGGTTTTTGCTTTTCCTAATAAAAGGGATAGATAGCAGAGAACTCAGTGTTGCTGCACCTTCCTCTTTCATCTGTCTTGAATGTAGGTGTGATGCCTTGCACTGTGGCAACCATGTTGAAACCATGAGGCAACAAGCATAAGAACAGAACCCAACAAGAATGGGGAAGCAGAAAGGTGGGAAAAGCTTGCGTCCTTAATAACATGGTTGAAATGTTCTTGTTAAACAATAAATGTCACTATGGTTTAATCCTCCTTTAAAAAAAATTAACAGCTGCTGCTAAAAAGGTAATAAAAGGAGGGAAATGATCCCAACATTATGCAAGGATAAAAGAGATTATCAACAGTACTCATCCTTGTTGTTTGCACCTACTCTTAAAAAAAAAAAAAAAAAAAAAAGAGAGACCATTTTATAAATCAATTTATTTCTGTGCTTGAGAGAATTGGACTTCTAACACATTGAAGATCTAAAGAAACATCAGCACAAACCCTTGACTCCTCTATGGGCCTTCCCTGAACAACTTAACCAGAACTGTTCACTTTCCTCCACAGGTGCATCCTACCACCACACCCCCAATCTCACACATTGCACCAATCAGACTCTACCCGGTCTCTACCTTTTGAGGGCTGATTGTTGGTGCCCCACTGTACATGCTTCATGACATCTTCTCATTAAATCTATTCTTTACAATAAATAACTCTATGAAGTATTCATCATCATCCCAGATTTACAAGTTAAAAAAAACAAATCAGACTCCATGAGGTAACGTATATCCAATGGCACCCTCACAGCTAGTAGTAACAAAGCTAGAATTTGAAACCAGGTCTATTTTTGAAGTCTGTCTCATAGGGTTTGTGAGAACAGGCTTCCCAGTTTATTCTAATGGCATCATCAACCACTGCGCACCCAGGGCTGAAAGCCGACTTCTCTCTGTGGAAGCCACTGTTAACCTCCCACACATTCTGCCTCCAGTGTCTCTCAGATGATCCCCTCTTTTCCAGTCCCTTCACCGTCATTCTAATTTGGCTCCTGGTAACTACCAGGCAGTGGGTCACGGGAGCCTCCAAACTGTTCTTCCTGCCCCCAGTCTGCCCTTTCTATTGCTGCTGCTAGGACTTGCCAGAGAGACAAAGCCAAATATTTCTAGAACACAGCTCCAAACCTGTGACCTCCTCATTATATAATGTACACCCACTGTTTCAGTGCCCTAAAAATAAGAAGAAACAGGGTCCTGTGCATTCACAGGACCAGGGCAGACCCTTTCCAACACAGCTTTGAAGAAGGATGTTCGGAGGTCATGCCCAAGTGGGACCCAGTCCCCTGCCGAGTCTTGGCTTTCCAACTGGCCAGCCTTTGCCCATGAGAACTCAGCCAGGGGAAGGTCAGAGAGCCACACAGAAAACTCACTGGATAATCAAGTGCTAAGTTTGCATAACCACAGACCAACCAGGTGTGCATATTCCTGTCACTGGTGTGTAAGGACAGTTCCTGGGGTCCCTGAGTTCCAGGAGCTGCTCAGCAGTGAAGGGACCCTCACAGCCCTGGCCAGCCAGATTTTCCAGGTTCACATCAAAACACCTCAGGCTGCTGGCTTAATACTAAGATAGTGCTTCCAATAGCGGAGTGGGGGCAGGGAATCTCAGTCTTAAAAATTACAGCTTTATATGCATAAAATGGAATAAAAAATAACTTGCTTCTTTCATCACCCAAACTATAGAAAAGACATCCCAATGGAACTTTCCTGGTGGAGGTTAGCAGATGTTGAGCTCTCCATTCTGCACATCAGCATTCCTTCAGAGTATAAAGGGATCTCAAAAGACTGAGATCCCTAAAGTGCCCTTCCTAGAATCTGATTCTCCTTCCGACTCTGTGTGGTACCTCATTCCCAACCAGCGCCTTCCAGCTTTCATTTCCCACGCTTTGCACTTGTCCCCATTCCACAGAGCAGCCCCAGGCGCATTTGAAAGATGGGTGCCTCCACTGACCCTCCTCCCTCCTCCTGACCACTGCTGTCAGCTCCCCCCCGCCCCGCCCCACACACACACACAAATACTCTGCTCCTCTCACCAGGCCTAAGAGAGAATGTCTATCCCAGACAAGAATTTCAAGGGGATAGATCAAAGGTGGTGGACCCAGACAGGTTGCAGGTCCTGTAAGAGAGTGGGCTTTTGGGCATTCATCCGCCTTCCACGTTGATCTCTGTCCTCTTAGCCCCAGCACCTAGGGAGTGGTCTGACCTTTGTAGACTCAACCACAGTCCAAAGCTATGGGTTATTATCTGAATCTGGATATCACAAGTGGGGATCCCCCAGGAAGCTGACTGAGATAGCGGTAAGCTTGCAGATGTCTGTCAAGGAGTGCTCTGAGGTCAGCACCTGCAGTAGGTTGGGGGAAAGCAGCAGGAAAGGGAGGAGAGCACAGCTGAGCTGCGATGCGGCCTTAAGGAGGGCCTCAGCTGAGCAAGGGTGGGGGCACGGCAGCTGGAAGGCTGAGGTGCCCTTCAGAGGCTTTCCAAGTTGGCTGAGGGGACAGGGCCTGTCACCCACCTTGCATCATGGGCAGCACTCACAGCCTGCACCACCCCGGCATTCCCTCTCTTCAGAGAAATCCAGGGATGCCCCCGTCACCCCGGCCTCTCGCAGGGACCGCGTCTCCTCTGAGCCTCCCCCAGCACCACAACACTCACAGTCTATCTTCCCATGTTAGAAGGGGTGGATGGTCAACTCCTTGAGGACAGTGACACACACCATGACCTACTGGCCTCCTCGGGTTGACCTTTCACTCCATGAAGCAGTACATTTCGAAGGGAAGAATGTGGGCTCTGGGCTAGAATCCGGACCTGAATCCTTACTTGCTCAGGCAGCTTAGACGAGCTAGTTAAACTCTTTCAACCTCAAACATTCCAACTATAACATCAGATAAAATACCCGTACCTCCCTCTGAGTCGTTTCTTCATGCAGCAGACTTACACCGAGCGGCCATGACCTACCAAACACCCCATGTACATTATCCCCAGTCCCTCCAGCACTTCTCTTCTCACTTCAGCAATACCATTACAGAAGGGCCTTCCAAGGCCACAGGGCTCTGAGGGGTGTAATAGGACTCTAAACCTAAGTCCGCCTGATACCAACATCCGGGTTCCTCACACTGCTTCTACACCTGTGAAACCCCTCAGAGGGCTGACATCATGCGTGGTGCACGTATCACCACAGCGATCAAGACCCTCTTCCATTTGGCTCCAAACCACTTTCCAGACTCATCTGCCATGATGTCGCTCCAGCCTCGCTAGTCTCTTCCCCCAGCCCAGGATTCACAGCCCCATCTGCCTTCTCTGCTGGCCCCCAGCTGCGACCCTCCCATCTCCTGAAACCCAGCTGAAACCGTGCTCCCTCTGTTGAGGCTGCCCTCCCCTGCCATTTAGAACAAATGGCTCCCAGGGGCACCTAGGCGGCTCAGTCGGTTAAGTGTCCGACTTCGGCTCAGACCATGATCTCACAGTTTGTGGGTTTGAGCCCCACCTCGGGCTCTGTGCTGACAGCCTGGAGCTGGCTTCGAATGCTGTGTGTCTCTCTCTCTGCCCCTCCCTCGCACGTGCTCTGTCTCTCAAAAATAAACATTAAAAAAATTAAAAAGGGGGCGCCTGGGTGGCTCAGTCGGCTGAGCGTCCGGCTTCGGCTCAGGCCATGATCTCGCGGTCTGTGAGTTCGAGCCCCGCGTCGGCTCTGTTCTGACAGCTCGGAGCCTGGAGCCTGTTTCGGATTCTGTGTCTCTCTCTCTGCTCCTCCCCTGCTCATGCTCTCTCTCTCTCTCAAAATAAATAAATAAACATTTTAAAAAAATTAAAAAGAACTAATGGCTCCTATGAGCAAAAACACTGTTTCTTACTCCATATAAGCTCTTCTGTCATCCTTCTTTCTCCACTTCTACTTGTTTTAGTCTCTTTTCTTCAGCAGATTATAAACTCCTTAAGAGAAGGGCAATCTCAGTCATCATTATACTCCTCAAAATGCTCAGCAAAAGGTGTTTTCTTTTTACAGAAATAAGTGCTCAAAATGCATCTATTGAATTTCTTCAAAAAACCGTAATTCTTTAGTTGCATAAAACCTCCTGAAAGCTCTAATTTCTTCCTCTTAAGAATGCTCACGATTTTTTTTTCTTGGTAAAATTTCTTTCTTACCTGGTCTGTGGAAGGAGTTTGCTTTGGAGAGTCACCTGGACCCGATGCCCCACTTGGTTTTTGTAGCCAGTGGCTGTGGCTCGTTCCTTGTTCGTGAATCTGTGTCCCACACCCCAACCGCAGCCATCCGAGCACAGAAGCTCAGGCTGATGGGGGCTCTGGCACACAAGCAGACCAATAAGGGGTTGGAGGTGGGCCTTTGGTGAGCCAGCCAGCTTGGGGAGGGCGCTCCCTCCGGGGTCATCAGGTCACCAAGTGAAAGTCATGTTCTCCAGCTTCAGCCTTGCGGGAAAGCATGAAATATTAGTGTGTCCCCCAGACCCCAAGGGGAGGTAAGCTCTTTCCTCTTCAGCTGATCCCTTAGCCATCCCCAGACACCAAGGAGAAGGCAATCCTGTGTCTGCCCTCTTGAGAGAGATCCTGGGAAATTGGTAACGTGAACACCTGCTCCAAGCCCTATCCGCTCACCCGAGAATGGGCCGGGAAAGGGAGAACGCGATGATGCCACTTTCTCAGAACCAGGCCAATTAAGTAAATGGACTTGAACTACCTTTTCTCTGGAAGAACAGGAGGCAAGGTGCTTTGGGAAACACAAATGTACAAAAGTAAACTCCACTCCCCTGTCCCCAGAAAGCTTGCATTCTGGCAAAGGAGACAGACACGCATTGACTCTCTGAGTCCCCTGGGTTTCCTGGGCCCAGCACTGTGCTACTGAAATTCTGGGTCACAGCAGAGGAAAAACGGCAGTCAAAAGCCAGCTCGGTCACCACCCTGGTGGCCCCGCTGACAGAACAATACGTTAGTTAGAGCCTCTCAGATGATATATGCAATTGGACTGTCTCCAAACACCAGCTTTTACAGCTCAGATCAGTGTGCTTCTAATTCCCAAAGAAGAACAGAGCCTGTGTGCAGGAAGCACAGCTGAACTCTATGGCAGCTTGTTTTCAGGGCAGCGTCAGCAGGCGGAAGACAGCACGCCAATTACCCGCATTTCCTACCCTAACAACAGCTTTTCCTCCTTGTGAGGCATCTGCTGGTTCCATGCAGCGCTCTCACCAAGGGAACCAGCCAGAAAGTGAATTCCTTTGTATCCACTGGGCTCTGACGAGCTCTTCAACACAGGGAGGAACCACAACGCAGGCAAGCACTGGGGGGAAAGGAGTGCTGCATAGAAAGGCCTGGGTTCCCCCAGGCGCTTTGGTGGTGGTTAAGCTTCCGATCCTTAATTTAAGCTCAGGTCATGATCTCACGGTTCATGAGATTGAGCCCCGTGTTGGGCTCTGCACTGATAGCCCAGAGCCTGCTTGGGATTCTCTCTCTCTCTCTCTCTCTCTCTCTCTCTCTCACTCCCTCTCTCTCTGCCCCTCCCCTGCTCATGCTTGCGCTCTCCCCCCCTCTCTCTCAAAATAAATAAATAAACTTAAAAAAGAAAGAAAGAAAGTCCTGGGCTCCTTCTCTCCCTGGCCAGCCATAGGATGGTTCAACATAAATTTGTAAAAGAATATTGCAAGGAAACAGAGGGGGAAGGGAGGACTGAGAGGAAAGAGAGGAAGGGAGAGGAAAAGAAACCTGATCCAGTGGGGTGGGGGGGAGAGTTACAGAGAGGGAAAGAGGCAAACCATAAGAGACTCTTACATACTGAGAACAAACTGAGGGTTGATGGGAGGTGAAGGAAAGGGGAAAGTGGGTGATGGGCGTTGAGGAGGGCACTTCTTGGGATGAGCACTGGGTGTTGTATGGAAACCAATTTGACAATAAATTGAAAAGAAAAGAAAAGAAAAAAGAAAAAAGAAAAGAAAAGAAAAGAAAAGAAAAGAAAAGAAAAGAAAAGAAAAGAAAAGAAAACCTGATCCAGTGATGTGTCAGCAACAGTACAAGAGATTCCATATTTAAGAGGTCAAATGGGAAAATTGAACTGGACTTTGAAGGGAGAGGAGAACATTTAATCCACCTTTTCTGGAGCCTTTTGAAAACTTTGGACCTGGTCCAGGTTTACTTAAAATGTAACTTAAGGTGTTTACAAACCACATTTAGGTCTCTAACCAAACTCCTCACTCCCCTCTAGGTCCCTGAGGCTGTTATCTTTGTAATCCTATGTACTTCTTCCTTTTCATTGGTCAAATGTAATTTACCACCAACTCCCATCTATTCAAGGTCACTAAATATTCTTTGAATCTATCCCCTACTTCATTTCCACTGCCTCTGACTTAGTTGGGCCTCTCATAAGTTCCCATCTGTATTACATAGTAAAGGCCTCCAGGGACAGGGTCTGCTCACCTTTGGTTTTGAGACCAGCATTGTACTACAGATCCCCAATGTGATACTTCATACGATAACAACCTCAAAGACACCATGTAAATGCACCATGCTTCCTCACCATGATTTTCTCTTTCTTTCTTTCTTTCTTTCTTTCTTTCTTTCTTTCTTTCTTTCTTTCTTTTGAGAGAGAAGGGGAAGAGTGAGCAAGGGTCAGAGAAAGAGAGAGGCAGAGAGAGACAGAAGCGGGACTCATGCTCACCTGAAGCAGGCCTCGTGCACACACGAAGTGGGGCTCGATCTCACCCAAAGTATGGCACGAGCTCACCAACCATGACATCGTGACCTGAACTGAAGTCAGTGCTTAACCGACTAAGCCACCCAGACTCTCATGACTTTCTTTACCTGTGCTTTCACCCTACCTAGAAGGTCATCCCCCTCCCACCACACTTGTCCAACCTCATTCTTTAATGCTCAAGTCAATCATTATTTCTCCAAAGAAACATTCCCTGACCTCCTCAGAACGAATAAGCCCTTCCTATTGCTGTAGCAACCAGTAATTATTACTTGCCTTGCCTTTTTTCCTTTTCCACTGTTGGCTCATTGGAAATAGAGACCATTCTTTATTCTCCTTTGCATTCTACCCTGGAGTTGAGAGCAAGGAAGTTGCTCAATAAATGTTTGCTGAATTAGTGAATGAATGAACAAATCTCTATGGAAGGAAAATGAGTTAAAACTACAGGGGGATGTATGCTGCTAAAATATAAGGAAAAACTTCTTGTTTTATAAAGACAGTCTTAGGGGCACCTGGGTGGCTCAGTTGGTTAAGCATGCAACTCTAGATTCTGGCTCAGGTCATGATCTCAGTCGTGGCATCGAGCCCTGCATCGGGTTCAGTGTGAAGCAGGAGCCTGCTTGGGATTCTCTCTCTCCTCTCTCTTTGTCCCTCCTCTGCTCGTTCTCTCTAAATAAATAAACAAACAAACAAACAAAAACAGTTTTAAAAATGTTTCACCTCAACCTTACTTACATAAAATACATTCAAAATGTGATGCATACATGCCGTGGAATACTATTCAGCCACAGAAAACAAATGGACTATATGCTACAAAACGAATGAACCTTGAAAACATTATGCTTTGTGAAATCAGCTAGACGCAGAGAGACAAATATTGTCTGATTCCCTTTCTAGGGGGTGCCTAGAACAGGCAATTCACAGACAGAAAGTAGAAGAGAGGTTACCAGAGGTTGGGGGAGGTAGGAAGGTAGAGTTATTGTTTAATGGGTATAGAATTTACATTGGGGAGGATGAAAAATTTGGGGGTATAGATAGTGGTGATGGGTTGACAACACGATGAATATATTTAATGCTACTGAATTGTACACTCACGAACTATTAAAATGATAAATGTTGTTAGTATATCTTACCAAAAATAAAATAAGGAATGGAGCACTGAAAGCTACCACGTTGTGGATGATCTTTGAAAACATTGTGCCAAGTGAAAGGAGTCAGTCACAAAAGGCCACATACTGTATGATTCCATTTATATGGAATGTCCAAAACAGACAAATAGGCAAATCCACAGAGACAGAAAGTAGACTAGGTGGTTGTCACGGACTGTGGGGAGGGAGGAAACAAGGAGTGCTATTAATGGGTAACAGGGTTCCTTCTGAGGATGAGGAAAATGTTCTAAAATTAGATAATAGCGATGGTTGCACAACTCTGAATATACTAAAATCCAGAGAATTACACACTTTACGAGAGTGAAGTTGTTTTTGTTTTTTATTTTTTACCAGGGTGAATTTACATGTGAATTAAATAGCAATAAAGCCGTTATGTTAAAATTTTTTTAATTTTAATCTACTAGAATGGAATGCAACTTGAGAAATTAAATCTTTCTTTCTGAATCTTGAAGACTCATATAAATAGTCATTGATCTAAACTGGTTTAGGACCAGGACATAAGTAGGATTGAGAGCAGCCTATGATCACTTAAAAAGTCCATAAGAGAATGAAATTCAAACTGACTGGATCGCATTTTTACCTATGAAGTTGGAGGGAGCCGTAAAGTTTAATAATACACAGGATTATCTGTGCTCCCTCCACAGTGCTTATCTGGAAGACAATAAACACTTATATATAACTGTTGAGTAATGTGAATTAATGTTAACACTTTGGAAAGCTATTTGACACTATTTAGTGAAAGGTAAAATACAGTTATCCTTTTGACCCAGCCATTCCTCATTTGTAAATTTATCCTGGAGACGTATATTTGAATAATGAGTGATCTATCTATCTACATATCCATATATATATGGATGTTAATTGCAATGCTATTTATAATAGCCAACATATTGGAAATAATTTAAGTATCTACCCATAAAGGACATGTTAAGCACATTTTAGTATTTCCACAGCACAGAGTGCAATGCACATATTCGAAGCGATTGAGTCTATATAGATTACAATAAACATTAAATTGTAAAAAGCATGGTATAGAATTTGTGTAAAATAAAGCCACTAGCTGTCTTCCCAGTATTCATTCTTTCCTTAATTCTTACTAAATGAACCCTGACTTTCTCCTGGGTTCCCCAAAGTACCTGAAAACAAACACCTTATTTCCCAGCCTCCCTTGCTGTTGGAGGTGATCATGAGCTCTAAGTTGGGCAAGGTCACTAAGAAAGCTGCTTCAATGAAGTTAACTCAGCCAGGAGAACACACCCGTTTGTCCTTTCTTTTTAATTTTGGCCTGGTACATGGATATGATGGCTGGAGCTGCAGTAACTATTCTGGAACAAAGAGCAACTTTGAGGAAGAAACCATGCTAGATTGATGGAGCATTATGATAACCCGGAAGCTACCATTTGTCTGCCTCCCTCCTGCCTTCCTCGGACTCTTCACAATGGAGAACAATAAAGCTCTATCTTTTTGAAACCCCATATTTGGGGTTTCTACCACAAGCAGCAAAATCTTGTCCTGATACAATTTTACCAACAGAGATGAATACTTTGTATATACAGGATGTTGTGACAAACTACAGACGGTGACTTGAAGGTCCGTGGTAGAAGGGAAACGTATTTATTGGATACTCTTTTGTCCTGCTTGAATGTTTACTATGCCTATATCGACATATCTTAGGGGCTACCTCCAATTCTGTAGCTTCAGCTCTTTCTAGACCTGCTGTTCCCCCTGCTCACCTGCTGCTGTGGTAACACACTGGTTTTACCAGGTGAGCTCAGGGCCAGTGTCTCTGGCTCCTCCCACCGCTTCAGAGGGAACACCACACGGTGGGGTCCAACCTCCACAGTTGCTAGGGGATCAGGTGAAACAACCTGAGGGGGCAGGGGCAATAACACCCCAGGGGTGAACTTCAACTCATGGAAAGACAGGGGGTAGAAGAGAGGCAACAAATACATTTCTTCCTCATTCATCCCCAGTGGACTGCTCCCGTGTGTGGTGTTTCTGCGCCTCTTGTCTGGAGCCACCTCACGGGACAGAGAAACTGTCTAGAGCCCTTTGTGAAACAGCAGCCACCTTCTCAGTGTATGCGAAGTAATAGGCCACCTTACATTTGCTTCCCGTGCGTCCCTACCTCCACACCTCGTTTCTCACTCTGGCCAGTATGTCCTTGTCCCTCCCAATTAACCAATAGCACTTAAGCATTCCTTCAAGCTCTGTTTCCTGGGCTGAGGCAATGTGCGTATATTTCTTTTTCAACTAAAGAAGGAGAGAGAGAGAGAGAGAGAATGATTTAATTTTTTAGAAACCCAGCAAGCAAAACAAATGAGGGCACTGGACCCAAGCTAGTGGAGTTGGGGCTATTCTATTCCATAAACTCTTTTATTCCTGCCTTTAACCAAAAAATTAAACGTAAGTCCTTTTTTTTTTTTCTAACACAACCCAACATCCTTATTTTTCTTAGTGTATCTTATTAGGCCTTTTACACACTTTGGCAAGCAGTAAAAACAGAAAGTTTAAAACCACAACACATGAAAGGATCTGAACTTTTACTGAATGATTGAAACTCAAAGGGACAGTTCCCCAAACCAAGGACATATGAGAACACCTGCCTGTGCTGTCCTCATCTGACTTTGTCTGAAACTTAGAGACAGTCAAAATCCCATCATCCTGGAATCTGATATCACAGACTGCAGGATCAACGTGACAGACTCCAAGGCCATGCAGTGGTTTCTATGTTGATGCGGACTCTAAAATTCACTGGCAGCCAATATTAAATCTGCAGGCCTGGGGAGCCATGTCTTTGGAGCTAGATGACCTAAGTGAGAATCCTTATGATTGCATTTCTCAGAAGTTGGAGTAATGGCCACATTCCTCAGGCATTCTTCTTCTGTAACACAGCTTCAAAGTCATCAGCTTCTGTTTCTATAACAGGGAGCCAACCCTGAGACCACAGGATTATCAGCCAAACACATACAGCACTTACAGTACCGGGGTATGGAAGCCTGACCTCTAGCTCCAAGACGCCAGCCTCTGACTCTCTTCCGCAAATCGAGGCTCCCCTTCATGCAGCCGGCCAATGTCAGGATGGACACGTTACATCCGGGAACAGACAGAGAGAAGCTCATTTGCACAAATGTAGGTTGTGCCCATACACGCCAATGTCACCCTCCCCATGTTCTCTCTGTCCCTCGGCGTCCTTCCGTGCAAAGCGAGGCGATGGCAACACAGTGCAAACATTCTCACAGCTGTGCCAGGGACCAGTTGTTGTGTCTAGGCACCAAAAAGGCATTTTCAATATTCCATGCACGCCTCCAGCAGAAACTCTGCTGGCGGGTCCCAGCACCGCACTGCCCCATGGAAACAGAGCTGTCCACTCCAGAGGAGAAGTCAAAATTGCTGCCTTAACAAGAAACCAACAACCTGTACACTCACGTTTACAGAGGATTTATTCACAACAGCCAAAAGGTAGGAGGAACCCAGGTGTCCACCAACAGATGAATGGATACACAAAATGTGCTATATGCACACAACAGAATATTGTTCAGCTTTAGCAAGGAACAGAATTCTGACATGTGCTGCAACATGGATGAACCTTGAAAACATGCCAATGAAACAAGCCAGACGCAAAAGGACAAATGCTATAGGATTCCACTTCTGTGAGGTACCCAGAAAAGGCAAAGTCATAGCGACAGAAAATAGAACGAAGTTTACCAGAGGCCGGAAGGGGAGGGGAAATGGGGAGTTATGTTCAATGGGTGTGAGATTTCTGTTTGGGATGATGAAAACTTTCTGGAAATGGATGGTGGTGATGGCCGCACAACATGAATGGACTTAATGCCACTGAATTGTACACTTAAAAATGGTTAAAACGGTAAGCTTTATGGTATATAATAACACAATTAAATTTTTTTTCATTAAGACAAAAATATTCTGTAAATAGAAATATTAAAAATAAACTATGCCGGGGTGCCTGGGTGGCTTAATCAGCCGAGTGTCTGACTTCAGCTCAGGTCCTGATCTCATGGTTCGTGAGTTCGAGCCCCACATCAGGCTTCCTGCTGTCAGCACAGAGCCCACTTCAGATACTCTGTCTCCTTCTCTCTGCCTTTCCCCCATGTGCTCGCTCTCTCTCTCTCCCTCCCTCCCTCCCTCCCTCAAAAATAAATAAGCATTGGGGCTCCTGGGTGGCCCAGTCTGTTAAGCATCCGACTTTAGCTCAGGTCATGATCTCGCAGGTCCATGAGTTCGAGCCCTACATCAGGCTCTGTGCTGACAGCTCAGAGTCTGGAACCTGCTTTGGATTCTGTGTCTCTGTCTCTCTCTGCCCTCCCCTGCTCTCTCTCTCTCTCTCTCAAAAATAAATAAATGTTAAAATTTTTTTTAATAAATAAACATTAAAAAATAAGCTATGGCTTTAACAGACATTCATTAAGTATCTATAATATGCTCAATTTTAAATGAGGTCTTTCGGGGGATGGTAAGCCTCATAAAGTGGTCAATGCCCATTAGCTGTTAACAAGAAATCAGTATGGAAAAAATAATATATGTACAATACATATATATATATATATATATATGTATGTATATGTACAATAAAGTTGAAAATAATTCACATTTATATTATGCTTCCTTAAGAATTTCTTATTTCACTTAATCTAAACTGGCGCCTGAACCAAGCTATGTGCTCAACAAATTGCTGGAAGCTGGTATTGTTAGGTCTCTTATTATTATTATTTACAGATGAAGAAGCTGAGACACAGAGGTTAATAACTTGCCCAATGATTATTATGTGGTAATGCCAAAACACTCTTGAAATATCTATGTCTGAATTTATTGCACGAAATTATAACCGCCTCAACCAAATGGTTCCCACAGAGTATAGAAGTGTCGATCACCAGCAGGGCACAAAAATACCCTTTCTTGGGGCGCCTGGGTGACTCAGTCGTTTGGGCGGCTGACTACAGCTCAGGTCATGATCTCACAGTCTGTGAGTTCGAGCCCCGCATCGGGCTCTGTGCTGGCAGCTCGGAGCCTGGAGCCTGCTTTGGATTCTCTGTCTCCCTCTCTGTCTGCCCCTCTCCTCTCTCTATCTGCATCTCTCTCTCAAAAATAAACAAACATTGGGGCGCCTGGGTGGCTCAGTTGGTTAAGCGTCCGACTTCAGCTCAGGTCATGATCTTGCAGTTCAGGAGTTCGAGCCCTCCGTCAGGCTCTGTGCTGACACCTCAGAGCCTGGAGCCTGTTTCAGATTCTGTGTCTCCCTCTCTCTCTGCCCCTCCTGCCTTCATGCTCTGTCTCTCCTCCAAAAATAAATAAATATTAGAAGATTTAAAAAAAAAAAAGAAAAATGGGATATATTTCTCCCTTATATAGCAGGCAGTGTGGAAGTAGTCCATTACTAATGATGACATCCGTTGGGGCACCTGGCTGGCTCAGTGAGTAGAGCATGTGACTCTTGATCTTGGAGTTATTAGTTCGAGCCCACTGGGGGTAGAGATTACTTAAAAGTAAAATCTTTACGGGACACCTCGGTGGCTCAGTCAGTTAAGCCTCTGACTCTTGATTTCAGCTCAGGTCATGATCTTGTGGTTTTGCAATTTGGGGCCCTGCATCGAGTTCTGTGCTGGCAGCATGGGGCTGAGGGGATTCTCTCTCTCTCTCTCTCTCTCTGCCCCTCCCCACTCATGTGGTTTCTGTTTCTCTAAATATAAATAAATAAACTTAAAAAGTTTTTTAAATAATAAAATAAAATCTTTATAAAAAAGACATAATGATGTCCCTTTGGTGTTGGGAACACAGGCACTTTTGATCTTGTTCTGCCATTCTCGGTATGCAGCTGACACTGTGTAGTCTAAGACGGCTGCCAGAGCTCCAGCCATCATGTCAACATACCAGCCTAGGGGAAGGTGAGAAGACTGTGTAAATACTTCAGCCCTTTAAGTCCACAACCCAGAAGCTGTACACATCACTTCTGTGCACATCATAGAACTCAGTCGCATAGGTACACCCAGGTACAATGGAGCTTAGTGGTCATGTACTCAGCTCAAACTGGGGCTCTCTGGCTAACAGAAGAAGGGAGGTTGTTATGAATGGACAATGTGTGGTCTTGTTGCACTTACCCCTTACATCTGGATAAAGTCAATGTCCCTGGCTCCTAATCTCCACTGTTCCAGGCCGCTCTGGGGGGCTTCTCCTCCCCACCAGCAATTCATGCCAGCAATCCACTCTTCATTCTGCTTCTGTACTGTGCCATCAGCCACTGACAAACAAATGGTGCTGTTAGGAAAATCTACACTGGGAGACTGGAGGTGTGCATGGGAGGCAAGGAGATATTCCTTCAAATCAACTCAATCTGCTTCACGCATAACATTCATTGTAGGAGATGAGACAAATAGGAAACCATGTGACCTGCAGCGACTAGAACACTCAAGCCAAAGGTAGCCTGGCCACAAGGGCTTCAAGAAAGCAGCATTTTTTTTTCTAAGTTTACTATTTTTTTTTTTTGAGAGAGAGAAAGGGCACAAGTGGGGGAGGGCAGAGAGAAGGAGAGACTGAATCCAAAGCAGGCTCCATGCCACCAGCACAGAGTCTGATGTGGGGCTTGAACTCACAAACTGTGAGATCATGACCTGAGCAGAGATGTAGAGTCCAATGCCTAACCAACTAAGCTACCCAGGCACCTCAAGAAAGCTGCAGTTTTAAGGCCAGGACTGTGCCCTCTTCATTTTCATATTCCCAGCAACTAGGATCACATAAAGCCTACCACAAAATAACTAACATTTGTTTGGCACGTTGCAGTTTACAAGTCTTTATCAAATTGTTACCCAAACCCCAAGAACTAGTTATAGTCATTGTGCCCATTTCATAGATCATGAAACCTCAGGTCAGGGAGCCAAATGGACCACTGCCCAAGAACACAAGATCAGGAAAGGTCAGAGCTGGGACTCGAATAGTTTCAGGGGAACATTGAATGTAAAGAATTTTCTATTGTAGCCAAGTCTTCTTTCCTTCTGAATCTATTAGTGCGTAGCATAACTTTTAAAATCTAATACTAATCATACTTATGTAACTGTAGTCTATTTATTCTTTAACACTACGGAACATGATAACGAGGGTACCTGTCACTGGGTATATGTCAGATTCGCTAATATCATGAAATCTTGCTCCTGTGTGCTCAGTGTTCCTGTCGAGGGCTCTCCTTTTCCCCTGCATGCTGCTGACCCACTGGTACCAGCATGAAGTAGGGTGTAGAGTCAGAGATCCTTAAACAGCATGGCAGTGGCCAATCCACATGGGACATTCCCTCCACTCCTGTCTCCCCACCAAAGCCACCTTGCACTCCCCACTGATGGCAAGCACAAGAGTGAGGAGGGAAGCAGATGTAAGGATGGGGCAAGGACCGAAGAACAGTGTGGGTCAGCTCTGGTGACCGCAAAGGCACTGGACTTGGAGTCAGCTCTAACAGGTCTGACTCTGGCTCTGACACTAGCTTGCTAAATGGCCTTGGGCAAGTAACTCAATGGCTCTGGCTTCAGTTTCTTCCTCAAAGATAATACCAGTCCAACAGAGAATTCCATGAGGAAATGAAATCTACCGCACTATCACAAAGGTGACCAACACATAGGAGACCCACAGGAAATGTATCCCAAGAATTCTACAGCTGAAGACCATTTGCACCAACACTTTTGTTTCATAAGTGAAGATGCTGAGACTCAGAGAGGTAAAATAGAGTTCCCAAGGTGACCCAGCAGGGCAGTACAGAGTCAGGAATGGATAGCAGCTCTCTTAACTCCTGGGCTAGCACGCTGGGCCATATACCATCCTGCTCAGACTTGTGCTAGGAGAGTTGTGGAAATCCCAATGAGTATGCATGTTTCAGGAGCAGATTTAGAGAGCTGCAGAACATAGAGCTGGATACGTGCACAGGTGCACCCAGGCACACACGCGTGTACATACACACACACACGTGCACAAACAGAAACTCTCCTTAAGGCAGAGACTTTGTGTCTCATTCACTGCTGTATCCCCAGTTCCTAGAACACTGCTTGACAAAGAGCAAATCCCAGGCAATATTTTTGGTTGACTGATGGAAACACACACACTTCTGCAAGACAGAGCATTCATGGAAACTCTACTGCTTCATCCATACAGTCAGTCCTAGGATTTTAGCCAGACTAGTTGTGCCTGAGAAACTTCTATCATCTGCTAGAGTTTCTTCTGCCCAGTGCTCAGTACCTTCAACACTCTAAAGGCTTTCAAGCTCTAAACAGCTTCTCTACCATCAAAAATTAGCTTTTTCTCATCCCATTGCCTCTGGGGCCCTGATCTCCCCCAACAACAATCTATATGGCAACAGGTAGGATTTGACTAATTAAATGAACCAATGGACAGATTGGCAAGAATTAATAAAAATCCTCAACAATCTAAATAGTATAAGGCAGGGTAGTAAGAGATAGCAAAAGATCAATGGGAAGTTACCATAGGACTTTCCTAGAGAACAAAAATATCATTCACCACTCTTTCCCGTGATACCCAGAAAGGAACATTGAGGGAACATACCTTGATCTAAATTATATCTGCTGTTTTTCTCTTTCCTTGAGGCCTTTAACAATAAGGAGCTGTTATAAGGCAGGCTGACACCATTCTTGAGAACAAGCACTTAAGGAATGTCTGTACACCCTGGCTTGTTAACGACCAAGATGTAGGATTCTTAGACCGGATGGAAAATGTAATTCAAGAAAGTCAGAAAGGAAAAGGTTCTGTAAGACAGAAGGGAGTTGAAAGTGTCCAAAGCTGATAAATAGGAAAACGGGTATGGAAGTAAAAGAGATAGCTGTCATCTGAAAGAGGAGGTAGGCTTCATACATTCATTTGTTGATCCATGTTTTACTCAACTACTAATACGTACTAATACCTACTGAATACCAACTATCTACAAGCCCTATGCTCAGCACTATGGAAACTGTAAGAGCAAAAAAGATGGAGGTCCTGTCTACAAAGAGATTATGGTCCAAGGGAAGAGACACATTTCAATCAAATAATCACACACTAAATGCAGAAGTCTTACTTGCACATGCTCTGTGTAAAGGAAGTTCTGATTGCAGCATCCCCTGTGGGTGCCCCACCCAGACCTCTGAGATATCTTTTACTTGTTTGGTAGGTGAGCTCATCCTCCAGCTGCTGTGGCTAGTTTTTACCTAAAGCCTCAACCTGCGCCCTTCTCTAGAGGGTTGTCCATTGACATCTCCTATAGGAAGAGCTTGGAAATTAACCCACCCCAGCAGCCCATGGCCAATCACTGACTGAGGTGGGAGTACAGATGCCTCCATGTTTGCCTCAAAGCAGGACAGACTTCAGTTCAGTTTACCCTACAGAGCTTCCTTCCAGATCAGCTTTAATCAAGATTTTGCCCAAAATCACATTCTTGGGCAACAAGAATCTTGCTTCCTTCTCTCCCTTCCAGTTTTCCTGAGGGCACTCCTTCAATAAATTATGAGCACACATATTCCCACCTCAGGCTCTGTTTTCAGAGAACTTAATCTAAGACTATGATATTCTGAAAGTATACAACTAGGAGATCTCACCAAGTCAGGGGAAATAGGGAAAGCTCTCCTGAAGAAATGATTGAATTGAGGTGAAAGGAAGAGTCAAAATTCACAAAATGGATTGGAAGAGAGAAGAGAGAGCCTTCCAGGCAAAGCAAACAGCATGAGCAAAGGTCCTGTGGCAGCAGAAAGCAAAGCTTTTTAGATTGCCTGCAAGGAGCCCTCAAAATGGAAATGATGCGAAATGAGACAGATGGATGCAAAACATAAGGGCCCAACTTGTCTAGTTCTAAGCAGGGAGTTGCAGGAAGGCAAACTTCAGATTAATAACTTAGCAGCAATAGAGAGCTCTCACAAAGCAATGGCTGTCTTGAGAAGCCATGAGTTCCTATGAATGAGAATGTACAAGTAGAGAGATAGTTGGTGTCTATCAGTGAACTTACATATGGCATTGGATTGGATGTTGGGAATGAAGATCCTTAACCTTTCAGATTTTAAAGTTCAACTATAGAATGTTTGGCCTCTTAAGTAGGCCAAGTAGCTTTAGTAAATATAGCCCCCAAATTCTGAGCTGAACAAAGGGCAGAGTTAGCCCCAGGTTAGGGTGAAGAGCAAAAAAGGTTGTTTCCACCCTGCTCCACATCCATTTCCCCCCAAGAGCACCACAGAGCCCTTGAACTGGCTTTCCCCACAGGAACCACCCTCTCCCTGAGAAAACTTTCTATAGGGCATTCCAGTTCACAAGTGTCTGCTCTCACCCAATTATACTCCACAGTCTAATGCATTGTTGCACACGTGGATTTAGAAATTAAACCACCTAGTTTCAAGTCCTGTCTCTGTATTTCCTGCTTATGTGACTTCAACTTGTCTTTATTTTCTTCATCTGTAAAATGCTAATGCCAATGATACGACCCTATTGGGTTTTATTAATAATAAATGGAATAATAAGCAAAAATCACTTAGTGTGGTACCTGGAACATCACAAATATTCATTAGAGACTGGCTACCATAATTTAAATTAAGGGACTAATTGCTAATAAAGCTCAATGCTGCTCTTTCTAGAATAGAATAGTGATTAATAGTATGACTTTGGAGCCAGTCTGCCTGGATCCAAATCTTGTCTCTACCACTTTCTAGTTGTGTGACCTGATTTGGACTAGTTACTTAATTGATCACGTACAAAATGGGGATAAGAAAAATACCTACTTCATCAGGTTGTGAAGAGAATTAAATGAGTTAATCGTTGTAAAGCCCTCAAACCAGAGTTTCACAGAGGAAATATCAGTAGATATTAGCTATTATTCATATTTGCAGAATTATTCACATTTCAAATGATCATTCATTGAGAGTCTGAAGGAATGGATTTGTAATAGTGGAAGGTCAGATGGTACAAGTCTCTGGGGGAAGTTATGTCTTTTCTTTTAAGTTTATTTAGTTTGAGAGAGACAGAGACAGTGTGAGCAGAAGAGGGGCAGAGAGAGACGGAGAATGAATCCCAAACAGAGTCTGATGCAGGGTTCAAACTCACAAATCATGAGATCATGACCTGAGCCAAAACCAAGAGTCAGATGTTTAACCAGCTGAGCCACTCAGGTAGGTTCCACATTTCTTTCTTTCTTTTTTTTTTTGTTTTTTTTTTTGTTTACTTATTTATTTGGTGGGGGGCAGACAGAGATGAAGAGAGAGAATCCTAAGCAAGCTCTGCACTGTCAGCGTGGACCTCAAAGCAGGGCTCTATCTCACCAACTGTGAGATCATGACCTGAGCCAAAATCAAGAGTCAGATGCTAACCTACTGAGCCACCCAAGCACCTCTGGGGAAGTTATCTCTAAGTGGGAGAGTCATTGGTGCCTATCAGATAGAACCATAACAAGAATTCTCTCAGGCTGTTCAAAGCTCAGACCATACCAGTGGTCTGGGAGGCAACCAGGCCACCATGGTGTAGAGACAGAAGAACAGATGTCCTGTCACTCACAGTTATCGGGAAAGGGCTGTAGAGAGAGGGGCCCAGGCCAGGCTTCCTCACACATCCTATCCCAGAGCAGCCTTGGTCCCCTTTCTGCAGTGTTCAGTGGTGTTCAGCCTTTGAGGGAAGGACCACGTCTCCTTGGGGAAATCCTTTCCTATAGACCCTGGTGATACCAAACTCCTCCTCCAACTTCTTCCACTACAAGCACAAGCTATTTGCTATTCATCTTTGTATTTCCAGAGCTTGACAATGGGCCTGACACATACAATGACTTGGTAAGTCTTTCCAAACAGACTGGTCTGTCCATAGATGGCTCCATTCCTGCTCTGGCCTCCTGTCTCCCAATTCATTTCTGTAGCTGTTAAGCCAGACAACCTCCGGGAATTTCTGTTGGGAACATTCTTTAGGGGCTTCCTGGATTTCTAAATTGCAAAAGCAACATCTTCATCAGTGATTGCCGATGGTCTCAGAAGAGGTCGTTGGCAGAATGTACCAGGACAACGCCCTGAACTCATCTAGCACAGAGCTCAGAGAGACCCAGCAAGCAGACACATCCCAGTTTTCACAGCCCCACCCCAGGAAATTCCATTTCAGCTTGTCCAGGTTTCAAGAAAAGAGCTTCTTAGACCACTTCTCTTAGAGTCTTCTGGTATGTTCTGAATGCTCCGAGTTATTTAAGGACTGCATTATTTCCCCACGACTTCACCCATGATTTTTGATTCGGTCTCTCCTCATTCAAAATAGCTAGACCAGGCAGCCATGTGACATGTGTCTCTCTTTATTTCAAGATGCTATAAAATGTAGAAACATGTGGTACAACACCCTAACAATATTGCCTTGCATTTGGTACTTCTGTGTACCTTCAGTTAATCCTCACGAATATCTAGAAGAATATTTTTCCAAGGGCACCAGGTAGCTCAGTTGGTTAAGCATCAGACTCTTCATTCTGGCTCAGGTCTGACCTTGGGGTCATGAGATCAAGCCCTGTGTCAGACTCCACGCTAAGCGTGAGGCCTGCGTGGGATTCTCTCTCTCCCTCTCTCTCTCTCTCTCTCCCTCTCAAAATAAATAAATAAATTTTTAAAACTTATTTTCAAAAAAGAAGACTATTATTCCATTTTACAGAAGAGGAAAGTGGAGCTCAGAGGCTAAGTGACTTGCGCAAACTGCATAGTGGCAGACGTGGGACATGACTTTGGGCCCCCGAGTTTCCTTTTTTTTTAATTTTTTTTATTGTTTATTTATTTTTGACAGAGAGAGAGAGAGAGAGAGAGAGAGACAGAGCATGAGTGGGAGAGGGGCAGAGAGAGAGAGAGACACAGAATCCGAAGCAGGCTTCAGGCTCTGAGCTGTCAGCACAGAGCCTGACGCGGGGCTCGAACCCACAGACTGGGAGATCATGACCTGAGCCAAAGTCGGATGCTCAACCGACTGAGCCACCCAGGCGCCCCGAGGGCCCCCGAGTTTCTATTCCCACTAGAAGTAATTGTGACCTATCAGAGTCTGAGAGGAACTTGTGGATGAACCACTTCCACGTACTCCATCAAATTAGATTCACAAGAAAAAGTGAGCTAATTCTAAAAGACACAAACAACAATGGAAGCCTAAAGCAAGTCTAGAACCAGATCACACACGACATGTGATAGGGAAACACTGGTTCAAGACTAAGGCAAAGCTGAATTTATCAACAGGGTCAATGCTCTAAAGGATGAGCTAGGCCACTGCCAGTTTGCTCTACTAAAATAAGCACTAACCCCTCTCTTCACTGGCCCTCTCTTTACTGAGGGCCATGCACTGTGCTAACTGTGAGGGCAACAGTGGTAAATGCCTCAGTGACATTCCAGTCTGTAGGACCACACAAGAAATAGGGAACTCAATGGGTTACAGTGGAGTGTGGTAAGTCTTAAAATAAGAATGTGTGGGAGTGGAGGGACTCCACAGGCAGGTACTTTCTCCAGCTTGGCAAAGTCAATAAAGGTTTAAAGAGAAGGTGGTGTTTACACTGAGTACTGTGAGGCTAAGCAAAATTTGCCAACTGGACAGAAGGGAAGACGAGGGTGTTCCAGGTGAAAGGAACAACCTAAAGCAGAAGCAGGGGGGGCTTGTGATCCCCACATTTAGGGCCAATTCATGAAACTTTATGTCATGCTAAAGAGTTTGAACTTGGTCTTAAAGGTGACAGGTAATATTCAGTGATTTTGTTTTTAAAAAGAAGTGATGTATCACATTTCCATTTTAGGAAGTTTATAGAGAGGATTATCTAGAAAAGAAGGTATACTGAATGGGGAGACTAGTTAAAAACAATGGCAGTCAAGTAAGTGAGAGTTGCAATTAAGAGAGCAGGAAAGAGGGTAAACTGCTTGAAGGGTATTTAGAAACTAGAAATTATTTCCAGCAACTGGGAAGAAGTTGCCTTTCTCTGCAGTGGAGGAGCAGAGCCTAGAGGAGGAAGGGAGTTAACGAGTTGAGATTAAACATGTTGAGCTAGAGACAACAGTGGGACATCTGGTGCAGGGGTGACAGGAGGTGGGAGATAGGAGTTTGGAGCCTGGGAGAGAGGACAAGAACAGGCCTATGGATCTTGGAATCACTGATATACAGATGGTAGCTGGGGTCACAGGTGTGGACGAGATAACTCAGGGAGCACACAGCAGATGAGGAGGACAAGGCTAAGGACAGCCTTGGGGAACAATAGTTCCAGGGGTGGGAGAAGGATAAAGAAAAGCACAAGGGAAACAAAGAAGTAACCAGAGATGAAAAGAAGGAATAGAGAGGAGTACAGAGGCAGAAAAGGGAAGTAAGCAATGGAGTGAACCTTGATTGAGCTCTGATTCAGTACCCAACCCTGTACCAGGAGTTTTACATATGTTCTCTCACTTAATGCTCCTGGAAAAATCCCATGAGTGAGTATTAGTTTCCTAATTTAACTAAAATGGAAATTGTATCCCAGAGAGGAGAAATAACTTGCCCAGGATTACATAGCTACCAGTGGTGAAATGGGATTAAAGCCAAACCTATCTGGCTCCAAAGTTACTAATACTCTTTTCATAGCATAAATTGCTTCAGAAAGGTCAAGTCAAATAAGGATGAAAATGGCTGGGTGAATGTAAGAAGTCATTGTCCAAGCAAGGAGAAAACTTCACTGCAGTGGGCTGGAGAGGGAACAGAGGTGAGCACACAGAGACAGTGAAGGTACAGTTGTGTTTTGGCGGGGGGGGGGGGGTGGGGTTCTTTGAGAAAACCACCCTTACCCACTCAACAAGCATCCCAAAGTATTTCTGACTGTTCCTATTATGCACTGCACACTGTTCTAGGCCCCAGGCATGCCAAGTAGCTGCTCTTGA
This sequence comes from Lynx rufus, assembly GCF_022079265.1. Taxonomy (NCBI): domain Eukaryota; kingdom Metazoa; phylum Chordata; class Mammalia; order Carnivora; family Felidae; genus Lynx; species Lynx rufus. The sequence continues at coordinate 25,648,169 of NW_025814826.1, read as the reverse complement.
AGAGCTTGCATTTCAGTGATGAGGCACTTGTCATATTATATCAAACACAACATATGTCAGATGGTAGGAAGTGCCAGGAAAAGAAATACATGCAGGTAGAGAGTGAGAGGTGATGTGGAGAGGAGAAAAGGTAGTACTTTAGCTAGGATGGTCTCCGATAAGACCCTTGAACAAACACTGGAACGAAGCCCTTAAGAGAGTGAGGCTTGCAAACAAACCCAGGCAGAAGGAACAGCGAGCACACATGCTCAGAGACAGGATAACACCAGTCACATTCCAAGTCAGCCAAGAAGCCATCAAGGCTGATGTGAATTAAGGAATGAAGGGAGTGACAGCAAGGAGATCTGCAGGGGCTAGGGCACAGGAAGCCATGGCAAGAAATCTGGGTTTTAGAGTGAGATAAGAATCTTCTGGAGGCAAGAGGTGCTGTCCTTGATCATCCCTCCCAAAGGGAGAGGTTACTGAATGAGAGCTCCCTGGAAAATGGTGCTCCACGCTCACCTCCTTTCTGGCTGGAGCACCTGCAGGGGGCATGGAGTGGTAGCAGAGTACTGATGAGCAGAAAAGCTGGTAGACCAGGGTCAAGCCCAGAGCAGGACACTAAGTAGCCTTCCGAAGCCCCTCCTTCAGTCCTTGAGGCACCTGGGTAGGGCATTCATCAAAGCCACCATGTGTGGAGTAACCCTGGGTACCCTAAGTATTCCTACTGGAAGTCTCTATCTCAGCCCATCCCTGCCACCTGGAATCCCTCCCCAAACAGATGTACTAGACAAAAGGAACCAAAACAGGAGAGGAACTCTTAAATATCCAGCACCTTGTACAACCTCAGGAAGATGCTATGTCCCAAAGTGGTTTCAGAGAATTAAAAGCCGATCCTCTGATCAGAAACCAAGGCTCCCTGGGTATGTGAGTACCAGCTCTACCCGCCGGGTCAGCTCTTCATGCGGGAAGTCAATCAGAGCCGTGCAGAAGGCACGCACTCCCCAGCACAAGGATTGCCAAGGGTATCCTGCAGCGGCCCTCACTCAGCCTTCTTCACATCCCAGCAAGATTCCACGTAAGGGAATCCATCAACTGGGGGCACATCAGCCCTTGAAAGCCATGTGGAGATAGTTTTCCAGCAGAGGACATTTACTGTGACTTTACTGTCACTCCTTGTATTCTTTCTTCTAAGCCTATTGGTACTATGGGAGTATCAGTTGAGGTCATTAATATTGGGTGTAGCCTCCCTTCCATCTCTTTAGGGGTAACAGAAGCCAGATGGCAAAGAACATCCTTCACGCCAGGGGATTTCCACGGGCCGGCTCACAGGGAAGGGCTTTGGCACACCCTAAGGAATCACCAGGTATGAGGGGCAGTGAAGGCCCTGGTAACTGGTGACCCTCTGTCCTAGTCTGCCTGGGCTTCTCTAACAAAATGCCACACTGGGTAGCTTACACACACAGAAATTTATTTCTCATGATTCTGGAGGCTGGAAGTCCAACATCAAAGTGCCGGCCTGGTCACATTCTGGTGAGAACTTGCTCTCCTTGTTCATCTTTGGTGCCTTCCTGCTATGTCCTCACAAGGGAAAGGGCAAGGGGTCATTTATAAGGGCACTATTTCCATTCATGAAGGTTCCATCCTCATGACTTATCCACCTCCCAAAGGCCCCACCTCATGAGGCCATCATCTTTAGGATTTGGATTTTCATATATGAACTTTGAGGGGACCTATTCAGACCACAGCACCCTGGTTATTTGCATACATTGACATGCCCCCCTTTCCCTTCTTAATTACGTCTTGAACACCTGAATTTTTTTCACCCAAATCCAAAAGCTTCACCCAAATCAGAGGGAACTATTGTAGAGACAATTATTTCTCCACTTAGCTTTCTACCACCTTAGGTAGAAAGCTTTTTTTTCTGCCTTTCTACATAGAAATATGCAATTCTATAGAATGTCCCCAAAGCACAGGACCACGTAGGTGGGCATTATCTGTAGTACAGCTATTTAATAATTTAGGTAATCACCTAACTATCCTTTTCTATCAAAAAATATTAAAATGATTTTAGTTGGAAGTAGAAATCTAAAAATATAACAGCTATGGAGTACGTGGGTGGCTCAGTCAGTTAAGCATCCAACTTCAGCTCAGGCCATGATCTCATAGCTCGTGAGTTCCAGCCCCACATGGGGCTCTGTGCTGATAGTTCAGACCCTGCTTCAGATTCTCTGTCTCCTCTCTCTCCCCGCCCCTCCCCCACTTGCTCTCTCTCTCTCTCAAAAGTAAATAAAACATTTTTTAAAATAAAAATATAACAGTTGTATATGATGAAAGTATCTTAAAATTCTGTTTTCTTCATTCTCCTATTCTTCATTCTCTTCATCTTGGCCAAATGGCTTCTATTTTTTTAATTTTTTTAAGTTTATTTATTTATTTTGAGAGGGGAGGTGCTGTGATGGGGGAGGGGGAGAGAGAGAGAGAGAGAGAGAGAGAGAGAGAGAGAATCCCAAGCAGGCTCCCTGCTGTCAGCACGGACCCCAATATGGGGCTGAGTCTCACAAACCATGAGATCATGACCTGAGAGCCAAGATCAAGAGTCGGACGCTTAACAAACTGAGCCACCCAGGTGCCCTCCAAATAGCTTTTATAGTACGTTCCTATAATATGATGTATTCCTCTAACAGCACTTACAACATTACACTGGCCTGTTTACTTGTATCTCTTATTAAACTGTTCAGACGTAGGAAAGTATGTTTCCCATCTTAAGGAAGTTCATAGTCTAGTGAAGTAGGGAGAGAGAGATAAGAAAACAAATGATGACTGTCTTAGTCAGTTTGGGCTGCCATATCAAAATACCATGGACTGGGTGGCTGATCAAGGTGCTGGCAGATTCTGTTCCTGGTGAGGCTTCTCTTCCTGCCCCTGTCTTCGTGTGTGTGTGTGTGTGTGTGTGTGAGAGAGAGAGAGAGAGAGAGAGAGAGAGAGAGAGAGAGAGAACACACTCTCTAGTGTCTCTTCTTCTTATAAGGATACTAATCCCATCATGAGGGTCTCACCCTCATGACCTTATCTGAACCTAATCATCTCCCACTAATGTCATTGTTGTGAATTCGAAGTTTGTGTCCCTCCCCCTAATTCATATGTTGAAGCCCTACCCCCACCCCCCAGTGTGATGGTGTTTGGAGGTGGGATTTTGGGGAGATGATCAGGTACAGATGAGGTCATGAGGGTGAGACCCTCAGGATGGGATTCGTGTCCTTATAGAAAGAGGAAGAGACACTAGAGTGCACGCACAATCTCTCTCTCTCTCTCTCTCTCTCTCTCTCTCTCTCTCTCGCTCTGCCACATGAAGACACGACCAGGAAGAGAAGCCTCACCAGGAACAGAATCTGCCAGCACCTTGATCTGGCTCCAGAACTTCGAGAAATAAATGTCTGTTGTTTCAGCCACCCAGTCTGTGGTATTTTGATATGGCAGCCCAAACTGACTAAGACAGTCACCATTTGTTTTCTTATCTATTTCGCTAGACTGTGAACTTCTTCAAGACAGAAAACAACTTTTTTCTTTTTCTGACATCTTTACATTTCCAGAAAAATTCATGAGTCAGAAGAAATGTTGAATCAATGAGTTGAATGGATCAATATGTTGCCACACACAGGAACGTGACCATTCAACAGAGAAAGACTTTATTTGAACGTCTGGCTCTCATGGTAGGAATTTCAGGAATGGGGCAAGTGAGTGCTTTCTTATATTCTGGAAAGGCAGCTGCTTCTTTGGCTATGCCTGGGTGAGCCCTAAAAATACTGGTTCTCCTTTCTATTCCCCTCCTCGCTCCCTCTTAATTAGGCCTTCCTTAAATTGAGCACCTGCTTTATGCTTCACATAAATCTCTGGCCTTGAGAAGCTTTCTCTATGTAGAGATCCTGTTCCATCATCCACTTTTCTACCCTGGGCTTTATTCTTGCTATACCTGATGTGCAGCTTTGAAGAAAATCACTAAATGCACAGATCTTCGAGGCTAAGATAAAGTGTAATAAAATGATCTGGAGCACCATGATTTCCTTGCATAAACTTTTCAAATCATCTAAGCTGCAAGCAGAAACTCAAAATTGCCTTATGTAGGAAATGCTGTTTTCACCATTCGCTTAAAGCTAGAGAGAATCGCCTTCCATAAGTCAGTTACAAACTTTGTTTTCTTTCCTCTTCTATGGTTTTTTTTTTTTTTTCCCCAAGAGAAACATTCACTCTTTTTTAGCTACCTTGCAGAGCTGCACTGGAAAGTGAGATGAATCGTCAAGTTTCCACAGCAGCTATAGGGAACCCGAGCTGGGCAATTGGACACTTGTGTATGGAGGACCTGTAACACCCATTTTACCCAGATGGAGCTCACTTATTTTCCGTAGCATTTTAAACCTGGGCCTGGGACCACAATTCATCCTATTTATAGTTTAACATGTAACATAATATTTACTCGAGGCTCCAATAGGAATGCTTCTTATAAATGTCAGTGGATTATTTACTATGGTAAACTAATTAGTTACATAAATGCTTCCCTTTTCAGGGTGGGTGAGGAGGAGACTGCTAATGCTTCTTGGATTAACCTAGTATTATTATCGTTTGAAGTTCTTTCACATTTAAGATAGTTATTACAAGACTACACAACTTTGCACACATAGAACATCTGTTGCTTACGTGACGTGAAGCGTTTTCATTTTAATTCACATGGTGAAATCAAACCACAGACTGCAAATGCCAAACATCCTGAATTCAGAGAGAAATCACTGCAATCTGAACATGGTGGGGGAAAGATCAACGTGCTATGCTAATGTTCTTGACTGGCACTTCAAATTCACCTTGCTTTCACGACAATTATATCAAATATGCCAAATGGTTATAAGCGACAGAAGCAATGAAGGTCAATGATCCCTAAGCAACTATTACCGTGGTTGAAGGCAGTTTTGTTCTTGGACTTCTCAGGAATTCAGATCATTGGCGGGGAAAAATAGCAAATGAAATCTGTGTTTGAAGAATCATCATGTACAGGCATATTTCTCTTGGGTAGAGGGAGGACATGTTTTCCCCAGTCCTGATCACAAAGAGATTATCAATACAAAAAAAATGTTAATGGACCTTAAAATACAGTGAGGGAAAAAAATCTTGTTCAAAAAAAGAAAACAGCAGTGTGTGAGTTTTTAATAGTTTTGGCACCTGTGCCTAATTTTTCCATAACCAGAAGATTTTAAGCAGGGGATGAATTTCTGACCAAGGAAGTAGCACAAAATGAAATACTGTCTGTGAAAAATATCACAGCTCAAAAAAAGTCATAACCAACTTCTGTATTTAAATATAATGCTGGGACGCCTGGATGGCTCAGTCGGTTGAGCATCCGACTTCGGCTTAGGTCACAATCTCACCGTTTGTGGGTTCGAGTCCTGCGTAGAGTTTTGTGCTGACAGCTCAGAGCCTGGAGCCTGCTTCGGATTCTGTGTCTCCCTCTCTCTCTGCCCCTTCCCCGTTCATGCTCTGTCTCTCTCTCTGTAACAATAAATAGATATTTTTTTAAAAATTTAAATATAGTGCTAATGACTATTGAGTTTTATCTGTACCAGACACAGCTCTAAGTGAGTGTCATGTCAACTCCTCAAGGTAAGCAGTGTTATCCTCTCCCTTTTAATAAATGGTGGGGAGGGGGCGCCTGGGTGGCTCAGTTGGTTAAGCATCCAGCACTTGGTGTGGCATGGATCTCTGCCTCAGGCTCTGTGCTTAGGATTATCTCTCTCTCCTCTCCCTCTCTGCCCCTCTCCTGCTCGCTCGCTCTCTCAAAATAAATTTAAAAATTTTTTAAAAATAAAAATAAAAATGAAGGAATTCAGGCACAGAAAATTTAATGGCTCACCCAAGGTGGAGTACTGAGGCTGGAATATGGTAAGTGAAAAGTTGTCAAACTATGCTTTCGGGACTCTTGGAGGTACCTAAGACGTTTTGAGGGGGGTCTGTGAGGTCAAAACTGTTTTGTAATAATGCTAACCTGTTATTTGTCCTTTTTACTCATATTCTTTCACAGGTATAAATTGAAGTTTTCCAGATGCTATGTGACCTGGGACGTTGCAACACTTTGGATGCAGAAGCAGACAGAGGAATTCGGCTGGTTTCCATTACCCCAGACATCCAAGAGATATGCAAAAATGCAACAATGCCATTCTTCTCATTAAATTCTGGTTTTGTTTTGAAAAACATATTTTCATAAAAAGCCTGTTGTTTATGTTAATATGTAATGGGTTATTTTTAAGCGAGTTAATAAATAAAATACTTCCTAGATTTAAAGTTCAATGTAATAAATATCTACACATATAACCCATATAAGCAAAAAGTCTTTGGGATGCTCAATAGTATTTAAGAGTGTAAAGGGTCCTAAGATGAAAAAGCTTGAGAATGGCTGTAGTATGGTCCTTCATGGCCTATGAGAGGAGCATTAACATTTCACAGGCACTGATGACAAAAGAGGCCATGACACCATAGCAGGATCTATATGTTGCCCAAAATCCAGATGGAAACAAATAAAACTCAGTCCAAGATCCAAAAGTTTTCAACACCTGAATATTTTGATACCAGACTTCGGAACTTAGGTGGAAATTTTTAATATAAATGGTTTTTGGCTATTAAGAAGACCACTGCTAGTATTCCCTTTGCCTGAAATGTCCCCAAATAGCCACAGACCCCACTTGTTCACTTCGTGCAGATCTTTACTCAGAAGACCTGGTCATCCTATTCAGTCAGCAATCTTCCCTCATTCCCTCTGTTACTCTCTACCCCTTTGACTTGCCTTATTTTTCTTTACAACAGTTAACCACATCTAACACATACATTTTTTTTTCCCAATGCCCTCCACCACATGAATTGCAAGCTGTTTAAAGACAAGAATGTTTATCTTTTTACTGTGTAACCCCAGCACTCAGAACAGTGTCAGAAACATAGCAGATAGTTGATGAATAAGTATGTGAATAAACAAATGAATGTTTTATGTTATATATATATATATATATATATATATAACCCACATAAGCAAAAGTGCAACAATGCATATATATAATGGAAGAGCAAGAAAAATAAAACAGGTGTTGTAAGCATAAATTATCCAAACAAATCACCAATACTGAGCAAATACTTGAGTAGACAATTGTAGAGACAGCACAGTATGTTTGCTGCATTTTTTTCCCCTCTTCTGGGCACACAATTCCAGCTTCCCTTGCAGTTGGGACTGTGAAGCTGAGTTTTGGCCAGTGCTTCTCAAACTTAAATACTCATATAAATCACCTGGCAATCTTGTTAAACTGTAGATATTAATTCAGTGGGTCTGGGGCCTATGACTATTTTTTTTTTTAATTTTTTTAATGTTTTATTTCTTTTTAAGAGACAGAGAGAGACAGAGCATGAGCAGGAGAGGAACAGAGAGAAAGGGAGACACAGAATCCAAAGCAGGCTCCAGGCTCTGAGCTGTCAGCACAGAGCCCAACGAGGGGCTCAAACCCACTAACCACAAGATCATGACCTGAGCCGAAGTCAGACACTTAACTAACTGAGCCACCCAGGCACCCCTATGACTATTTCTAAACAAGTCCTCAAGTGACAATGATGCTTCTAGTCTGTAGCCCTTAAAAAATATGCCATCTTGGGGCACCTGGGTAGCTCAGTCGGTTAAGCATCCAACTTCACCATAGGTCATGATCTTGCGGTTTGTGGGTTCGAGCCCCTTGTTGGGCTCTGTGCTGACAGCTCAGAGCCTGGAGACTGCTTCCCATTCTGTGTCTCCCTCTCTCTCTGCTCCTTCCCTGCTCATGCTCTGTCTCTCAAAAATAAACAAACATTAAAAAAAAATTTTTTAAACATGCCATGTAGAAGCAATAACACCCCAGCAGCACAAAGAACACCTAACTTCCAAATTGTGGTTTCTCCTGTAAAAGGAACTACGACTCCTTGGAGAAATGGCTGTTTCTAGGACTGAAAATAAGAGCTTTGAGGATCTGGTTCTGCCACAGAGTAAGAAAGTGCTTACTTATGCCAAAGGGACACAGGAGCCAACTGAAACAGTCCCAGTGTCCAAAGCTGGAACAATTTGGGTCACAAAAAAAAAAAAAAAGTATTGGATTACAATCCAAACTATAAAATAAATATACAAGAGTCTATATGTATAGAGGTAAATAATTTAATTAATTAATTAATTAGAGAGAAGAGACCAGTGTCCTGTGCAGAAGAATTCCAAATAATCTGTACAGTCTGTCTTCAAGGGGGAGGAGCACAACTTCCCACTCCTTAGGGATAGGCTGTGCATAGGGACTTTTTCCAAAGACTATAGTATTGAAAGAGGGAAAAGAAACTAGCTTTATGGTGGAGACACATGGCAAATACTACCTCAGCTAAGCGATCAAGATCAACATCAACAGTGAAAAATCATGTTGATAAGTATATTGATATGATGTAATGACAATGGCCTCTTACCTCTGTGGTCTTTCTCCAAAACAAAAATACATAAGCCCAATCTAACCATAAGAAAAATTCCAACTGAGGACGTTCTGTAAAATACCTGACCAATATTTCTCAAAACTATCAGGCCATCTAAAACAAGGAAAGTCTGAGAAATAGTTACAGCCAGAAGAAGCCTAAAGAGACATGACAACTAAATGTATTTTGGCACCCTAATGGGATACAGCAGAGTGGCTACAAACCACAGAAATATATCCCACTAAACAAAATGAATCCCCAACTTAACTTCCCCTTAGCCTGGTCCTAAAAATGCTCACAGCCCCTCCAAAACCACCGGACACACAGGAGAGTGAGGCGAAGGAGTCACAGTAAAAAACATAGCAGTCATAATGAATTGCAGTTAAAATATCTTTTGCAAATTTTACAAAAAACACATAAGCACATTCCTAGGGCCCTCCCAAAGCCTCAGAAGAAGCCCATGCAGAGGAGGGTACCAGAAGCTTAATCTTGAATAGCTTCATGGCAAATCCACCTTTGGGCATAGGTTGCCTTTAAAGTCAAACATTTGGATACTATATAGTATGGACTGTGGAGTCAAGCAGCCCACAAATAGAATCCTAGCTCCATAATTTAGTAGCCACAAGATCCTGGGCAAGGTTCTTAACCTCTGTGGTTCATTTTGCTCCCCTGTAAAATGGAGATCATAGGAGTACCTACCTCATGGTGTTATGAGGATTCAGTGATTGGCACATTGTGTAAATATTCAATAAATATCGGCTGTTATCTTTCTTAATGGTAGGGGTGCAAGGGACAACAACCGGTTTTTCCATTTTGAATGGAATATACTGCCATGCCCCATCTGCTGTTTACCATGGTAAATTCACAGTTTGCATTTGGATGGGGCCTCTTCAACTTCATCTTGCCACTGAAATCAAAGACCCATTTCGATGACAACATCTCTTCAAGCAATTCTGGCCTTCAGATAACAGTCACTAACAAGCTTTTCAATAACCCAGGACTCCCTTCAATAATGTATTTCTCAAGGAATTGCAAAGGGAGGGTCCTCTGTGTCTTCCTGAGGGGGCATAATTAGCTGGTGGTTGGAAGATTATACATGATAAAGTCACTCAAGGATCCCTAACTCTTTGAATTCCTTCCTGTACCTGCTTACAAAAGATTTTTAGTATCTCAGTTTCATTTGATGGGAGCTGCTATTGAAGCCCCATTTTTGTTGGTCAACTAATCAAGCTAAAAATTGGAATGACTTTCAGCTGCTAAGACTAGTACACTGATCCCAGAATCTCTGGTAAGCCAAGTCTTTTCAACAAACTCATTCTGATTTAAAATTAGATTTCTTCCTCTTTGTTTGGGAAGCATCCCATCAAGAATTTATTTCCACATACATTCTCTAGTATTTTGGTGACAGAAATTAATAGTCCTATAATTCTTTGTTATGGAGGCCTCCCCTTCCCAACTTAACTGTTTTATCAGGCTCTTGGGGCATGCTGAGGTCTGATACTAGTTACATGTTTAGAGTTAAGGACCTGTGGGATTGAGGGGGGTAGATGGTGGTGAGTGGGTAAGGCCTGAGAAGAACTGGTTTCCCACTGGGAGGGAGTTGCAGCATCTTCAAGTGAGAGTACGTCCCCTCCCTTCACCACATGAGAAACTGAGCTGTTTTGACTGACAAGGAAGTCTCTCTGAAGTCTGGGAGTCCAGCTACCTCTCTGAGTCCTTCACATCCTCCCACACTTCCTCATTTTAATTCTTTCTGTAACACAATGTTTTTCCATTTTTTTGGTTATAAGCAGAATTTTTAAGATAGAATAAAAATAGAATACTTTGCTTATAATAAATGTAACTATTATTTCACGACATTTGTTTTTCAGTTGTCTTGAGAGGTGTGTGTGTGCATGTGTGTGTGCATGCTGGATGATGATGTAAGAAATAGGTCTTGTAAGGGTTGTGGTCAAAAACATTTGAAAGCTACTTGTGTAAAAGTCTTGACAAAACTGTAGCTTTGACTAATGTAATTCAGCAACATAAATTTGAATTTGGTTTTGGGCTCCCTCAACCATGCAGCTTTAGGTGGTAAGAGATTTTTTGTTTTGTTTTGTTTTGTTTTTAAGTAGGATCATAGAAAGTCAAGGAGTGAAATCTCTGCCTTCAGCTGAGGACTTGTGTATTTGGGTTTATCATTCTTTTTTCTTTAGGTTTTCTAGAAGAACCCATTCCAACCACTACTCTTGAGTTCTCACACCTTCGCATTCTGTGTCCTCAGTAATATGGTCCCCCAAATACTGTCTTCAATGAGTGCTTTAATGCAGGTAACAATGGACAATAATTTAATTAGTATTTGCCACTTCATATTGCTGGGGAGGAAAAAAACTTTCCTCTATCCTTCAAGATTCTTATAACTGGACTAAGAATTAAATTGACATGAGACAGATTAACAGGGGGAAATTTAATTTCAAACATAAGGGAATCCACAAGACAGACAAAATGAGGTATACATATCATCCTGAGCTGAAGAGATAGGGGTAGGGGCCCGGCACTTCAGAGGGAAGGAATGCAATTTACAGGAAGGTGTAAAAGAGCAAATGTTTGGTAAACAGATATTTGCTGGGCCATTCAGAAACAATGGGATAGAGAGAGGACTTTGATCAAACAGGCCTTGCTAGGCTCCTCTCTGTCCACCATACCTAGTTCATATCATAATGCAGTTATCTATGGTGATAGCTCTCTTCCTGGAGCAGCTCCTCTTCTAAATTCTTTCAGGTAGTTGAGGGTTGGGGGAGGTCAAAATTCCTTCCTGAGTCTTTTGGGTTTTGGTTATTTTCAGCTCAGCATAATTTGCATGACAAAGTGGCCCATCTTGGGGTCATCTGCCCTCAGACCCCTACAATATTAAAAGTTGTCCATGACTAACTAATACTAATGGAATTTTTACCAGACTCTTCCCAATTTTCATTTTTCTTCTCTGAGGACTGGTTGTCTGCATCACATTCCTCATTATTAATGTCTGTATCAAAGTTTTTTTTTTTTAAGCATTAAAAAAACATTCTAAATAATTTCAGGAGAAAATAAATTTACATTGGAAGAGACTAAGTACTTGTGATGAGAGAAAAAAACCCTCTATTGGCCTGAAATATACGGGAAGTAATTTTAGATTTTTCTAAGTCAGCTTGACTGTACATAAACTTTGTTTAAACCAAAAGCCTAATTTATGGCCCACCAAGCATACATCATGCACCTACTTTGTAAATGAGTAGTCTAAAGGAAAACCATCTTCTCCTTAAAATATTGATCAATGCGGGGCGCCTGGATGGCTCAGTCGGTTGAGTGTCCAACTTCGGCTCAGGTCATGATCTCACAGTTTGTGAGTTGGAGCCCCAAGTCGGGCTCTGCACTGATAGCTTGGAGCCTGGAGCCTGCTTCCGATTCTGTGCCTCCCTCTCTCTGCCCCTTCCCCGCTCATGCTGTGTTTCTCTCTGTCTCTCAAAGATGAATAAACGTTAAAAAATTAAAAAATAAAAAATAAAATAAAATAAAATAAAAACATTGATCAATGCTACTACTCCCTGCATTCCTTGACATTAAAATTTGTGATTCTTGCCTATATGCTAATCGATAATCTTTCAAGCTTTCACAAGATGTAAAAAAAAAAAAAAAAAAAAAAAAAAAAAAAAGCATATAACCCTTTAAAAACAGTTCATTCTCCAGAGAACCTTTTTCCCTATGAAAAGTGTGTTTCCTGGCAACTGTCCTCACTCGGGCTCAAATAAAACCCTCTTACTTTTAGAGATTCTAAAAGGTTTGTTCATTTTGTGTCAACACCTAGAAGTCTAGAGAACACTGGTAAATAGGCTAGAACCAAATGCAGGTTCTGGACTCAGTACTGAAGCCACCACCTTAAAAACATTTCTCAGCAGTTCCTGTATCTTTATCTCTTTCCACTACTATTCAAAAGCCTAGGCAGGAGCATTAGATTGGTTGAGCATGGTCACATGTCTGCATCTTTCCTGCTGGAGGCATGAAGGAATTTCTATAGTTTATATGAAGCGGAGGAAGGCCTTGCCTAGCATGAAATTGCAACCTATTGCAGATCCTCAAGAATAAAAAGGAGGTCTGGATGTTAGGAAAAGAAAAAAAAGTCAAATGTCTGCCAAAAGTTTTTGTCCCATTCTGCAACTATGTGGGTGCTGTCCCTCTTTCTCGCTAAACTGTGAGCTACTTCAGCAATTATCTTGTTTTGCTTTGTATGCCTCCAACCACAGCCCTGGATTAAAGATAGTCATCAAGGGGCAGCTAGGTGGCTCAGTCCGTTGAGCGTATGACTTCAGCTCAGGTCATGATCTCACACTCTGTGAGTTCGAGCCCTGTGTCGGGCTCTGTGCTGACATCTCGGAACCTGGAGCCTGCCTCGGATTCTGTGTCTTCCTCTCCCTCTGCCCCTCCCTTGCTCACACTCTGACTCTGTCTTTAAATAATAAGTAAACATTTTAAAAAAAGTTTTTAAGATAGTAATCGAGAAAAGTGTTGGGTTGTTGTTTTTTTTGTTTTGTTTTAATAAAATAACTTCTTGAGTCCTTGAGAAACACAAACTAGAGTCAAGGTGAGCGGCTTTACAAAAACAAAACAAAACAAAACAAGATCAAGAATAGTTCTATCTTCCTGGACTCAGCAGCAAGGTCACCCAGAATCTGTAAGAGACAAAGAAGCCAGACAGCTGAGACTCGCATCTACCCCCAGGCTGGCCTGCACAAAGGAAAAGGATCCAGGAAGAAAAATCCAGAAATTATGCTAACTAGGCAAATCTGTGATTAAGTCAGGATCAAAATCTAGAATCTTATTAATTCAATATCTTCTTTAAAAAAAAATCTTATCCTCTTTTTATTTTTTTAAACAAAAATTCCCTTGGGGCACCTGGGTGGCTCAGTCAGTTGAGCGTCCAAGTTCGGCTCAGGGCATGATCTCGCAGTTCGTGAGTTCGAGCCCCATGTCAGGCTCTGTGCTGACAGCTCAGAGCCTGGATGCTGCTTCGGATTCTGTGTCTCCCTCTCTCTGCTCCTCCCCCACTCATGAATGTGCGCTCTCTCTCTCTCAAAAATAAATAAAGCTTATAAAAAATTTAAATAAAAATTCCCTTTGAATTATTGCATTTTCTCAGCTGCACCAAAAGTGATCTAGGCTAATGTATCTATCAGGAGAGACAAGGCAAAGCTGAGTTGTTCCATGGAGACCCAGAAGAGGTAGGATGACCAAGAGATCAATGAGGCTTGATCAAGAAGCCCAAGACAAGAAACTGGGGGATTCCTTTTTCCTTGGGATCACTCACCTAGGGGTGGGAGGAGGAAGAAGAGCCAGGGAGGGAAGCAAAGAAAGTGAAATCAGTAGCAGGTGGAGGGAGTGGTGGCTGGAGGCAAACTAGAGGGACAGATGTCAGAACAGGCATCTATCTCCAAAAGAAAGAAATGTGCATTCAGCTGATGGCCACATTCTAAATCGCACAGAGGGAAACAGACAAAAAAAAAAAAAAAATGTTCAGCACAGTGAAACTGTAGGTCTAGACAATCCAAAACTAGGATGCCTAGCTCCTAAAGGACAGATGTCTGCAAATTCCCTTCAAACAGTGAAACATTTGTGGTTCCTTTTAAATATGTCAGAATTAGGCTCACTAATAATTACAACACTTCCTTTGTCTCTACTTTTCTCAGTTCTCCATGTTCCTCAAGTCAGTAACATTAGGATAATTATTTCAGAGAGAGTGATTTAGGATACTCAGAAGGCATCCTAGCCAGAGTTGAACCACAAACCCTTAGGGCTTCCAACTTTAGAACTCAGGCTGCGGCTGCTGCTTCCTGGTTTGTTGATTAAGATGCACGAATGATAGCTTTTTATAGATTTTATGACTTCTTCATAAGTACCAGTCATTTTAAATTCAAAAAATCCTTTCTAATTTTGGTAGTCAACTGAACGCCTTGGACATTCTTGCTGGAGAATTAGTACCTCTTGGTGGATGGCCTTCACACAAGACTGTTACATCTATTAATAGTCATGTGTGGATCTTTTTCTGGCCAGAAGCAAGTAAATGCTCCAGGTTTAATTTGTAATATACAAGAATGGATACCTGTTCATTTGGATAAAATATTTTTAAAATTTTGAAACTCTGAGACTTTTTAATATCTGCTACTGACCTACTATGTCTTATCCTTCGAGTTTCCTTACAAACAATTTTACTGAGTTCTAGAAAAGAAGCGCTAAAGCTGAATGGCTGGAGATATCAGAGTATGAATTAGAATCAAAGATTTGCTATTTATTGGGTTCTTCAGAGAAGCTTAAAAACTTCTGGGAATTGGGTCATGTCCTAAAGAAGAGTGGCTTAAGTCAATGTTTACAGTGTTTCTTTATGTGTGTGTGAATTTAATCCTCTGAACCACCAATATTTTGTAGCTGGGTTCCCCTTATGATTATGTCACATGCTCAATGTCGTTTTTTATTATTGACATTTCCCATGCATATTTCAACCTGACACATGCCTCCTTTCCCAGTTACATTACAAACTTCTAAAAGGCAGAGCCTGTAACTCCTCTTTATTTCCTTGCAATACCTGCTCCAGTACTTTGCATCAAGTAGGTGCTAGAGAGGGGCACCTGGGTGGCTCAGTGGGTTAAGCTTCTGACTTCGGCTCAGGTCGAGATCTCATGGTTCATGAGTTGAGCACTGCTTCATGCTGTCTGCTGTCAGTGCAGAGCCTGCTTTAGATCCTGCCTCCCTCTCCCTCTGCCCTTCCCCAGCTCATGCTTTCTCTCTGTCTCAAAAATACATAAAATATTAAAAAATATTTTTTTAAAAGTAGATGCTAGATAGATGTATGATCACTGATGAAACCAGCAGAAACCATAAATGTAGAGGAGTTGACCAAGTAAGGGGAGAGATGAGCAGAGCCATGAGCCCAGCGCTCAGAAGCTGCCAGCACATTGGCTACACATCATGAGTCACACCAAAGAAAGGGTGACCCTACTTCCCCACTTGAAGAAAAGAGCTTGGTCCTGGCCATTTGGAGCTTATCTCCCACCTGTTCTAACTTCATCTGAGAGATCTGGTTGACCATCATACTGTTGTGCTCCTCAACCCCTCCTCCTGCCTCTTCACTTACATTCCTGAACTAACAGAGAAGCAAAGTAACTAAAAGGAAATATACAAACATGGTCATCACATACGCAATAGGCATTACTGTCAGAAAGGACATGCGGAATCCAAAGGGGCCCCAACCTAAAGCCCAGAACCCAATAAATAGCAAATCTTTGATTCTAATTCATACTCTGATATCTCCGGCCATTCAGCTTTAGGGCTTCTTTTCTAGGACTCAGTAAAATTGTTTGTAAGGAAACTCGAAGGATAAGACATAGTAGGTCAAGATGTTGACACTCTTCTGAATTGAGGTTTGGATGAGAAAAACCTGAGGGAGCCCAGTCTTTGCAAGGATGCCCTAAGAGCTAAAGGCCAATCCCTTATTTGGCCTGATTTTTAAAAGATCTGAACAATAAATTAGTTTCAAGACTAACCCTAGATTTAATTCTATCACAGAGTTGGACCAGTGAACCTAGGTTTGGTCTAATATTCCCAGCTGCACCCACCAGAAATAATTGATCTAAAATATTTATTCAGGGATTATTCTGTCCAAAACATGAACGAAGTAGATACAAAGATGACAGACACAGGCGTATAGACCCACTCAGATGCTGTCCAGTGGAGATCAAACACATTCTTTGTAAATTATAAGACAATGTAAAACGGGGCTAACGCCATACAAAAGGGGCATGAGGAAAGTCCTGTGAGAATTCAGAAGAAGTATAATTTTCTTCTACCTCGTGACAATCAGGGAAAGTTTCAAGCCAGCATATCATAGAAATTGGTGGGTTTGGGCCAGAGCTAAACCTGTGTGCAGAAAGACAGTGGGAGATGCAGCTGAAAAGTATTCTTACGGGTCTTTAAATTCTTCAAGGGGCAGTAGAGGACCTTACTTTTTTTTTTTAACTTTTCGAAATTTTTTTATTTTCTGTTAACCTTATTTCTATTTTGTTTGCCTTTGTGGAGGAGCAGCTTAAGACCACTCCGGGGTTGTTCCTACCAACTCAGTGCCCGGAACAGTGGGAGCTGCACACCGGTCCGCACGGCAGGCTGAGAGCGCCAGGCTCCAGGAGGGAACTGCTGAACAGGCACAGAGGGCACCTGCTGCGCCTGCAGACCAGTCTGCGACTTGAGGTTGAGTAGCGGTGACCTCACTGGAGCTGGAGCAGTCCGTCCACCCTGAAATTCCTCCTTGCTCACAGCCTTTTCCTTTTCAACCTCTTCAGGTTCTCTGTAGAAGCAGAGATCAGGCGTGACCTCCCATGGGTGTTCACGGGAAATGGCGTCACGCACGTGCAGAACTTCCTGGACCAGCGTCCACCACGTCAGACCCACTGAGCGAGCTCCCTTGTTGTTGCAAGGCGCGGCAATGTCCACACGGCGCAGAGGAGAGTTTGTGTTACACAGAGTGATGGCAGGGGGGTTACCAGAAGACGCCTCTGTGGGAGGGTGGTGGTCAGCCCTGGGATCCTAACCACCCCAAGTCTCGGCTCCCGGAAGGCTGCCTGGATCCGGTTAGTGAAGGTTCCAGGAGTGAAGTGGCCGGCAGTGGGACTGGCTCCATTAGCAGCCGCAAACTTCAGCCCAGCTCGCTGGCCAGGATTCCTGGGTGATAGGACACTGACGGGAGCCGTTTTAAACGGCAATGGCACAAGCTGCCAGCAGAAGCTTCTCCCAGGTTCTCCTCAGATGCCGTCACATTTCCTTTTATAGATGTACTGTTCCATCTGGAAGTCAAGGTTTGTGCCACCTAAGTGGGGTCCTGCTGCAAGGAATTTGAGGACACCCTCCTCCTCCTTCATTTACAGGACATCAAGGACTCCAACCATTGTAAACATTTCTCTTTAAGTTATGATGGGAATGCAGAACAACACCATATGGACCCCTCCCTGGGTAGTGTAGAAAGGGGGGACCTTACATTCTCGGCCAAAGAGTTTGGGTTTCTTTCAGTGGACAGAAGGAGCCACTGTAGGTTATGAGCAGAGGAGTGCCATGATATGTTCCTATGCAGAGATGAACCTAGCAGCAAGAAAGAGAAAGGACCAAAGTGAGGAAAAATGGAGTGTAGACAGAACAAAAGCGATGATGTTCTTGGTGGTGGGAACAGCAGACAGTGAGGACTGGAGGCCCCAAGTCTGGCTGCAGTGGAATCTGGGGAAGAGGAACCAGATGACCTGACATTCTGCTCTGGGATGGCAGGCAATGGAGTAGTATCCTTGACTTCATGACCAAACACAAGTGGGAAGACAAACCAGAGGAGAGAGAACAGTGTTGAGACAAACAGAAAAATTACTTCAGAGTAGCGCATAGTACCTGTGTGGGCTTTTTGTAAAATGTTTCTAAGACCCTCATTACCAGGAAAGGGTACCATATATTTTTTTTTAAGAAAATATTTTTTCTTAATCCAAATCTGAGCTCACAAGTCAGCATCTAACTTACTTTTTACCATGGCTTTTCAATACTATTGTCAAGTGAAAGGAGCTTCACATTTAAAATGTATCTTCAACTCTGCTTTTTCACTACCATCCTGTTAGCCCACACCCATGGACAAGTTTTCTCAGGACGGCTTGAACTTTCATTTATTCCTCCTTAAATTTTATTTTAAAAATATCTACAATGTGTTCCCAGTAGTTCTGAACAAAATGTAATTGTGGAGGAAGTTTTACCACAGCTGTCTCCAGGCACTACCTTTCTTCCTCTTAGATATCCAAGCTACTTTCAGTTTGCTTGTTTAGCTCTTCTTCCTCTTCATGGCATCATGTAATTTCTCCCAAATTCCTTCAATACTGCATGACAGGATGTACAAAATTCTTCAAGACTTTTTTCCCCCATGCACTCCAGCCCCATTTTTCTCAGTCACACTGGATCATGGTGAGCCAGCATGAACTCCAGGCTATGACTTCCCCAGCAGGTATCTCTATGGAATTGAAGAGGACATTAGCCCAAACCTATAAATTCTGGATCTGTCGCTTTGCTTTGGTTGTTCAAGTTCACCCAGCCAAATGCACAAGACCAGGTGGAAAGTAAGCCTCACTGAACAGTCATCAAGAGGAGCAGTGCTATAACCTCAGAAAATGTTTTAGATGTTTAATTTCTACCAATAGTTGTCACCCATTACGCCCCTGCCCATTGGGCTATTTTTCTGTGATAAATCTCCAGAACTTCTCCTTTCAGAAACTCTTTTTTCTACCCCATCCTGACTCCTCTTCCCTTGATAAATGATATGCATAGACATATGTATATATACATAAATACCTGTTTTCTTCATGTATGGGAGTAACTCCACTGTCAATCACCATTACCTGTACATGTAACCCACTTAACCGCACTCTCCATTTTGGAAACTCCAGTTCCCTGAAAAGTTCCTCTGCTCCACAATTATTTCTGTGTCTTGGAATCATCAAGAACAACTCATCACAGATATTTTCTCTTCCCCTGCTCAGGCAGCATTAGTCCCTTTGCTTTTGTGGTGTGAATGTCCCAGCTAGCCATGAGATAGTTGTCCTGTGGGTGCCTGCTGGCCTGGCATCGATGCTCATGCAATGTACCTGAAGGAATAAAGAATATGCCACCCTGAAGTATGACTGTAGAAGTTCAGGACACCCTACCCTAAAATATGCAGCTTTGGTACAGTGATTATTCTGAGCTACAGGCACTTGAAAACCAGCGAATGCATGCAAGGGCTTTTTCTGAACCGCCCCCTCTTTGCCCTAAAGACACATCTTCCCATAGGAACTAAACTGTCATGAACGCCCTCCCCCAGAGTTTTACCATCTAGGAAAGATTGACCCCTACCACAGGAGAGGAGACAAGAAGTGCATACCACACATAAACTTCACCACAAATTACCCTCCCTCCCTCCCATCTATCCTTCTAAGGGCCCACTCATCTTTCCTAAAAATCATTTACTCTCCTCTAAGAGGCCTACATTTCCTTCCCCTTTCCCTATTAAGATGGTATTTATATTGTAGTAATCATTTTGAAATATATATATGTCAAGTTATTACTCTATACACCTTATATCTATATAGCATATGTCAATTATATCTCAATAAAACTGAAAGAAAAAAAATAAACATAATAATAATAATGAATTTTTTAAGTAGATGGTTTTTAATCCTGAATCCCAAGCCACCTTGCAAGTTATTCATTTTTCCCTGGTTATCTCCCATGTATACATGAAGTATACATGTTCGTAAACTTCAGTTTGTTTTTCTCTTGTTAATCTCTCTTTTGTTACGGGGGTCTCAGCTAAGAACTCAGAAGGGTAGACGGAAAATTAGCTTTCCTCCCCTGCATAGCAAAGCCACGTGTTGTGTCAACCAATGTAGCTGACACTGGATATGACTTCTACCCCCACATGACGGTAAGGGCACCAATTCTCAAGGCTTCCAAAGCTTTGGATGCCCCTCCTTGGCCACTGGTGAGGCCTTCTCCTCTGTCTCCTCCTGCTGCTGTGCCAGAAATCAGTTGCACTGGGGACCACTGCCAGAACCCAAGGCACCACTGAGGCACAGGAGCTACCAGAGTGCCCAAACTCCCAATACTCCAGTCACTCCACATTCCAGGTGCCCAGGCCTCTCCGCCCCTTTGTTATTGTGTGGGCTGCTCTCAAAACAATGCAACTCTGTACTCTCAATGTTTCAAAGAGAGTTTGTGTAGAAACAGCTCTTCCTTTCTTTGTTATACCAAAAGCTCTCCCCACCCCCACCCAGGGATTAAGACACAAATCCTTTGGGGGTTGGGTGAGGGGACTAAAAGACAGAAAGAGCTACACTTGAAATAGTCCTTTTTCTTTGATGCCTGAGGCGTAGCTACCTCACCATCCTGGGGCCTGCTTGAATCTCTACTCCCTTCAATAATTTATTTTCTGTGAGGTTCAGTTCCTTCCAATTGGTCCTGACATTTCTGAATCCCAAGAAAAGATCCCCTTCATCTCAAACTGTTCTCCCTGCCACCTGAACCCCTCCACTCCCAAGGCAAGAGAAGGGGATCCAGTGAAATTACCTGTAAAGTAGTGGGTGCCTGTTAGAAGGGAAGTGGGTGTGCATTTGCTGAGCTGAAAAATCAGCAGAGTGACCTAATGCTTCCATCAGAGCAAAGGAAACTGTGGTAAATTTGAGGATGAGCTTTACAGCAGTCCCTTAGCATTTGGAAACAGAACTAAATTTAGAAAGGAAAGCCTGCTTTGCATCCAGAGACTTCCAAAGATGAGAGGCTTTGGGGTGTTACCTGCAACAATAGGATGAGATGGAATCATGGTGACAGTGATGAGTGTGGAAGAAGATACAGCCCTGACCCCACTCCAGATCCCTGTAGCCTTTCAAAGGGCAAGGAAGAGGACCTTGGCAGCTTCTGGAACCTCACAAGAAGGAGTCGTAGGGAAGAGAGGGAGCACAAGCCATGGATGTGCCCTGAAGGACCTGGATGTAGGGATTTCCCACCCAGAAAGATGCTTAAGGGGATGGACCACTGTCAAAGACCAAAGAAAGATACACCTGGCCCCTCAGCACTAGACAGGGATGGAATGTGACTTCAGTGTCCAGAGACCACCCTAGTGACTAAAACCACCACCCGCGTAGAAAGCCAGCTGAGCCAGAGTAAGACCAGGGTAGCCTCCTTTCTCAGAGTCAGGCAGTGGGAGCAAACCCAGCCTTCACTCCATTTCTCCTCCCCAATATATGGGAGAAGCTAAAGCCTAGAAAAGAGCAGAGGGCCTGGAACCAGATCAGTGGCTCATGTGCATGCATATGTGAACACACCCCCAACACACAAGATTCAGAGGAGGAATGAGAAAGAATGAGAAAGTAGACCTGCCCCCCCACCACCACCCTGCCACTTCTCCAAGTCCCCTGATTCAAAGCCTGGCTGGATGCTCAGACATTTAAACTGACTATAGTATGCAGCTTTACATTAGATTAGGCTGTCCTGAGCTTAAATAACTGAAAATGACTGGGAAGTTATCAAATCTGTTCAAGACGTTTTTATGGGCTCTGCACCAAAGAGAAGCCTAGATCCAGCACTGCACAGTTGGGGGCAGTGAATGGGGGAAAAGATGGTACCTACCAAGTTCATACTGATCAATGAGCAAGTTACATTTGCGATGTTCTCTCTTAAGCACACAGAAAATCTAACACCTTTCTCCAAATCTCCTTTCCAGGGCTCGAAGTTGTACAGGAGAGAGATTAGAAGGAAATGCAGTCGTATTTCAAGAATTTCCTTAAAACTCTCAAATTGATTTGGGTACCTTTTATAGCCACAAACTTCCCAGGATTATGTGTTGCCTTTGCTCTCATCTCTGTTCCTCCTAAATTGAAGCTCTGGAAGTTGGGATGAAAGCCATGAATATAGAGAAAATATAAATTGTGCAAATTAATCTTATTCCTTCTTCCTCCCACTTTAACCCCTGCTCCTGCCTCTGCCTAAAAAAGACATTTGGAACATCTACTCAGCAATGAACAGACCTTTGTGCATTGAGTATGCTCTTGTAGCAAGCATGATCTGCTTGACCAACTTGAGATACAAATCAAATCCCAACTCTAATTAACCTCCCAAAGCCTCATCTATCTTTTTTTTTCCTCCAGGAATTCTAAAATCTTCCTCTTGGGAGATTCTTGGAAACCTAAGAGATTCACTTAATCCACAGGAAGTGAGTGCAATGGAAAGCGAGAGTCCCCACCAGTACCATGCTTCTGCCTGCCACGCAATGTCACTGTTGAACACTGGTCCTGCACAGTCCAGCGCCCACAATGGCTTACTGCCCAAGTAATGGCTCCGAGTTAGCCCCCTATAACTTTACTTTATAACCAGCTCTCTGGCTTCAGACTCACATGCTAAAGCACTGTTCTCCAAAGCAAGAATCAAGCCAGTAGGCTTCCAGCCTCAGCCACATTGTGCCTCAGCCTTCTCCCAAACTGCTTTGGACCTTTGTGATGAGTCTAGGGTACCTAATGCAAACTGGTCCACCAAACTCTAAGAGCTGTACGCCTTGTTAAGCCAAACAAAAGACTCTGGTACACCCTTGAAAAAGGCCTTGCATTAAGCATGCTAGAGATTTTCACTCAAATGACTTTTTTCTGAAGAAAGATCTACTCCAAAATTTTTTGCCATATCCACCTACACCGTGAATTACTGAAATTTCTCTTGCTAAAAACAATTTTACCAGGCACCCTGTTGTGTATTTCAACTCTTAATTAATAAATTTCGTACTACTCAGGAACTTTGGGAGTGGCATTGAGGTTTAACTCTGAAATGACCAACATATTCTTCCTTGGCTGAACCAAATAGTAATTTGGTGTCAGATTATTGAATTGTAACCCGACATACCCCCTCAATCCACTCTCCCTCCCTCATCTTTGTTCCTAAGAACACTTTTCCTCACTTTACAGTTGGGTTTGGCCCATGAGAGGCATCTGCAAAAGATGAGAGGTAGGCCGTGACCACAACAGACCCCTTCTCCAGTTGGGTGGCCCCATCCATATACCACCCTTCCCAGCTTCCAGTGCCCATGCTTCCTCCTCTTCCACCACTCCCCAGGACACTGCACTATTCCTTGTTTATTTCTCTAATCCTGCTCGTGACTTGAAAAATGTCCCTCTACGAGATTATCTTCAGATTTCCAAATTTGCGGGTGCCATCTAGTTTCTGCTCAAACCATGACTGATACATCAAGAGTAAAATGAGTAGTCTCTCTAATTTAAGCAAACCATGCTTCTGATTACTGCAACTTTGTATACAAAACACTCCCCTGTGGCCAGATTCAAGAGGACTCTCAACCATAGCAATATCCCTAGGCCACAACTTAAAATAGTAGACCTTCTTCTAATACCAAGGTTGTTCTTGTGGAACCTTAGGGTCAACAATTTCTACTGAACAATACTCTGCAGCTCTGGGCCAATGGCAAACTGATTTTCAGTGATTTGGCCTTTAAGTATAATGCTCATTTGGTAAAATGACTTTGGCAACTTGATTTTTGGTAAAGTGACTTGCTTTCGCACTCGATGCTTCCCTTGTACCACCAGTGAGTTTCCTTGCTGTTTTGGTTTTGAACCTAATGTCTCTCCTACTACACTGTAGGATCCTTTCAGAGGGAGAATCATGTGCTATTCATCTTTGTGTTTTCCCCAGCCCTCTCTTAGGGCCTGATATGGTGTTATGCACAAATAGCTAGTCAGTAAATGTTGGTGAAAGAAAGCGAGTGAACAGAAGACACAGTGAAACACTGAAGCAAATCAGAGAATCTATCAGAGATACACAAACTGTTATACATGGACAGAGACGGTTCCTATCTCAGTGTGAAACAGTCACTGAGAGAGAAATGAAGGAGGTGGGGGAAGAGAGGGATGGAAGGAAGGTGTTAGAAGAGGAAGGATGGAAAAGAAGAGGGAAGGGAAAATTAAGAAAAGGAAGACAAAGAGGGAAACATCCTTTTATAAATCTATCCTTTTTTTAAAGATGCTTTTAAATGCTTATTTACTTATTTATTTTTAAGACACACAGAGAAAGAGCACAAGCAGGAGAGGGGCAGAGAGACGGAGGGAAACACAGATTCTGAAGCAGGCTCCAGGCTCCAAGCTGTGAGCACAGAGCCTGATGCAGGGCGTGAACTCACAAACTGTGAAACCATGATCTGAGCTGATGTCGGATGCTTAATTGACTGACCCACCCAGGTACCCCTTTTAAGATTTTTTTAAAGTAATCTTCACACCCAACATGGGGCTCAGACTCACAACCCTGAGATCAAGAATCACATGTTACACCAACTGAGCCAGCCAGGTATCCCTGTAAATCTATCTCAAGTAAAAAAAAAAAAAAAAAAAAAAAAGAAAGAAAGAAATAGCGATCTCTATAATCAATGACTTACATAAGCAAGTGCATAACTGAAAGGATTTTGCCACTAAGGCATCCTACATGTCTCTAATAAAGCCTTTAAAAAATTGCGAGTAATTACATAAATAATGTCCAACATATATCTTCTTGAAGATTTCCAAATTTTCCAAATTTTGATTTGAAACCACACAGATTGTTTTAACTCTCCTCAGAAAAAAAACCTCTCTTGAAATTTAAAACTCAAACCAGAAGCCTGACCAGGATCCAAATGTGAATATGGTGGAACTGTCTCTGATTTCTAAAATAGGACCAGAGAAATTACTTTCCCGGCAGTATTTTTAGCAGTGTGAGGGAAGGCGCTCCCTGTGCTGTTTCTTGGCAGGTTCACAGTCTGCCACTCCTGAGCCTGTCCCCTAAATCCTCCTGCACCAGGCAGCATCCACACCCCTGCCTTGGAGCCTCCGGAGTGGCCCGCACAGATTACGGCAGTTCCTTTGCCTGAAGTGAGACATCTAAGACAGTGAGAGCTTATCTCCCTGACGACTAAACTGAGAATAAGAGTTCATTTATCGCTCAGGTACGAAGTTCCAGAAACGGGGCAATTTAAAGAGAAGCTAATTGCTGTTTATTTAGAGTAGATCCTCTGTGTAGTTAATCGATCCTTTGGAGAAGTAGATGTAATTCTTCACAGATAAGGAAAACGGAGGTGTGGAAAGGAAGAATAGCCTGTCATATGTTCCTCAGCCAGTTAATCATAAAAGCGACATGAAATTAATAACCAGCATTTGTGTGGTACTATTGCTTACCATGCGCTCCTACTACTGGTCCTCACAGCAAACCCAAAAGACAGCTTGAGGAAGTTTTATCATTTTTCCCATGCCACAGAAGGGAAAACTGAGGCTCAGAGAAGGAAAGTAAATTCTTTGCATCTGTACATCTCTAAAGGAGTAGAACCAAGGGTTGGGGCTGTGACTTCTGACTTCCCTGAGCCAGTGCGGTGGTGCTGCCCAATGGCTCTGGCACGATAGGCCGCACACTTGGGGTGATGGGGACTTCCCTGCAGCGAGCATCAAAGAAGCAAACTGCCCAAGCCAGGGCGGCCTGGCGAGGATGTCAGAGTGGCAGAACAGTGAAGGTTATGTCTGTATCTAGATGATCCCTAGATAACAGTGTGGCTCATTTGAGAAAACAAAAAACAAGGGGCAGATGGGGCAGGTAATCCTTGACCACAAATGGCATCTGGCTTATAGAAACCACTTCCGTGCAGAGCATGACTCAGGAAAGCCGGGTGACCATATGTCCCATTTCTCTGGGACAGTCATGATCTAGACTGTTGTCCTGATAGAAGCAGGCATAGTGCCCTCCTGCTCGTGAAAGCATCCTGGCTTGCACAGTAATCATATAGTCCCCCTACACACAGGAATTTGTATCTCATAACTTTCTAAAGCAAAATGCTTCTCCTACCCTCTTTGATACTCCAAGACATAACTGCAATGCCAATTTTGATCAAACAGGTGCATCACAACATACTAATGTCAGGAACCCAAGGCAGAGTTCAGAGCAGAAACCAGACTGAACCAATTTATGTGGAATTTACACTTTCTCAACCCTTTCAAGTTGGTTTTTAAAAAAAGAAAAACAGTAAATCCTACGTGTTCCCCAGGTTCACTGTAAATGAAGCTCCCTAGAAATTTTCCCACAGCAAGCATCATTGCTAAGAGACAGCCAGAAAATATCTTAGTGCTGGAGCTCTTTGTTGCTATAATAATGAGCCTATATTTGGAGGAAAAGAAGCAACTTCACTTTTTAAAAAAAAAATCACACAGATACAAAATATAATCTAAGACGATACTTGAAATTTTTAAATCCTCAAAAAAAACACTCAATGTCATTTTCTCTAGCACTACAATGACACAAAGGAGGAGATATCACAGGTGTTGAATTACTTTCTATCTACTTTCAGACATGGCAACTTGTCCTTGGTCATTTTACAATCAGCCCACGGGTTTACAGTTTCCTAAGCAGCCTTTCTGTCTTCTAATTGCCTTTAAAAGAACCAACAGTAAAAGCTAGAAGCCTTTCCATGCCCCTGGGCTTCACCCCAAGACAGCACATCACATACTTTCCTGCACCAGCAGATCAGATTACATGTGCCTGAGAGAGCCCCTGCCTGATCTCCAGTTCTTCAAGGATCCATTACTGTGTTTTCCAGGCACCTATGGGACTCCGCCCTCCAATTTCTCACTTACTGGCTTCAAAGGCGACTCTCAGTGTCATCAAGATTAAACCAGATCTTAGGGAGGCAACATAATGCCATACTTAAGAGCTTGAGCTTGAGTCCAAGACTGGAGTCCAAATCCCAGCTCTGTCATTTACAAGCCATGTGACTTTGGTTAGTTTATTTACGTCTTCATCTGGAAAATGGGGATGATGGTGCTGCACAGCTCACAGGGTTTCTGAGGAGATGCAGTGAAATAATTGATACAATGCCTGGTACATAGTATGTGCTCAAAAAGTATCCATGTCCATTCTTAGAAACTGAACATGGCCTAACGTTTCAGTCGACTTAAAATCACTGTGGTAAGGGAGAAGGTGGCTTTCATAAAAAGGTGGCAGAATTTCGAATCGGAAAACTTGAATTCTAGTCCTGGTTTCCTCACTTAGTGGCTTATATGGCTTTGGATTAGTTTCTTTGAACTGCAACCCTTCCCCCCTGCCAGCCTTATAAAATGATGATAAATACGTCCTAGAGTCATTGAGAGGATCCAATAAAATAACATAAGGAAAATTTTTTTGTAAATCCCACATCTTTAAAATTATTATTACTCAAAATGAGACTAAGAACATAATGTAATGTAATTAAATGTAATGTAATGAAAATGTCCGGTTTCTTAGCCAGACAGTCCCACATACGAGGATCTCAGGACCGAGCTGGAGGGCTATGGGGAGCCCCATACCCTGGACCACACCAGCCTGGCTGCTCCGTTTCCTATTCTGGCAGCTTTCACAGGAGACTGTGAAACAGCAGTTTCACAGGAGACTGCAACATGGGAGTTCTCTTCTTGCCATGTACAATGTTCCACCAACTCCCCAAAAGGGAAAATGATGCGCAGAAGGGCAGGCTGGTGTGATGTGTCCTTCTATGCCCACAAGTCCAAACAAGAAGCAACAGATGACACCGTGCACAATCTCTAAGAAACACTCTTGGTAATATGGTAAAAAATGGGAACCCGCCTAGCTCACTGGGAAATTGCTAATCACAACTTTGTCATATGTGCTTTCCTGGGGTGAGGGAAGAAAGACGTAGAGGAGGACAATTGTTGGTATCCTTACACAAGGCCTAAAAGGAGGGCCTAAGTAAGAAATGACCTCTACAGCAGCAAGATAGGACATTCAAAAAAAAAGCAATCACCACCAAAGAGAAGCTTTTAAATTAGCATTTTAAAATTTATAAAGTATTTTTATATGTTACCTTAGGGAAGCCTCTTGTTATAGTATTTCCCTTCTTCCAAGCAACATCGGACACCCGTAGACACTTGCATTATTTTGTAAACAGGATCCCAAAGCACCAGAAAGGTGAGACTATGACAGCACACTCTTCCCTTAGCCATGCCCACCTGGTAATTCTAAGCCCAGGTCTATGTAATCAACAAAAGAACATACGGATCTGCTATAGTTTGTGAAGAATCATGTTAATTTCAGTGCACCTGTATTCTCCAGACAACTGGTTTTGCAGAACATGTCAATTCTCACCTCTAGCTCTTCTGTACCCATGAAAAGCAAGGAACAGAGCTGAAGGATTCCATTTGGCTGTTCAATTTGAGAATTAGGAGATTTATACAAAGTTAAAGTTGACCCTACTGTCACTGAGTATATAATTTGAGCCATTTCTCTAGTAATGGAAATGGAGCCATACTGAACGACCCTCAGACTCTCACTCTGGCTCTTAGGGTGAGCAGATAATGAAACTTAACAGTGCAATCAAAGGCTTGGAAAGAATGACCACCCCACAGACAATTACCCGCACACCCTTGGTATCTTGAGCTCAGTGCTACAATACCATGAGCAATTCATTTCAGGAAAAACAGCAAAAGGAACTGCTGCTGCCTAGGAGGTAGCTGCATTGTTATTGTGGTGAATGAAATACACAAGCTCCTGGAGCAGGAGACTTGGGTTCAGATCTCAGCTTCTCTAGTTACCGATCACTTCGCCTCAGGCATGTTGTTTTACCACTCTGACTTAGCTTCTCATTTGTGAAATGTGGATAATAATAGTATCTACCTCACAGGTTTAGCATAGAATTAAATAAATTAATATTCTAAAACAAAGAGAAAGTGTCAGGTGTACAATAAGCATCCAATAAATGTTGGCTACCATTATTTGAGTTTGAAGGTGATGATACTAATGTAAGCACTGCAAGATTCTATTTTGTCACTGACGATGGTAACAAAGACCAAACATCTGCTTTTCTTATAACAGCCTTCTGTGGCTCCATCCATTAGGAATTCAACAGAGCCCTTTCCCAGGTTATACGTTCAGCCTCCTTCATCCTAATCTAAATAGTTATGTACATATAGTATACATTTTAGTTGATGGGTGAACCATGTGCTAAATGTTCACTGAGCTGCCAGCTACAGGTGTGAGAGCACTGCCCTTCCAGACAACTTAAACACCATTGATACTTCATTGTCATTCTCAGAGCACCGCCTGCTATGTAATCAGTGCAACAACCTACATGTCATGCCAACTCTGGAGGCAATGTTTTGCCTAAGGCTTTGGTTAGCAGCCTCCATGTGGGAGTTCGCCCACCCAAGAAACGTGTAACAAGGCAAGCAGAGCAAGGGGGAACTGGGCAAGAAGGCATCAGGGTCAAAGGCATTGCCTCAAATTCTCTAGACGGTACAGAAAAGCAGTAAGTAAGCAGTGATTAATTTCCACAAGGAGGATCCTTGCAAGATAATGAACTGAATTGCCATAAAGTCCGTCAGAATTTGTGTTTCATCTTCCTTTGAGCTCTGTGCACAATAGATCCCATTCCCTAATTGCTGGGTATTGCTTCAAATTCAAGAAACACACTATGTTCTGTTTTTATGGTAATTGATGGTCTTGTTGAGAAAATGTACAACTCTATCAGTTGCTGAACCAATTGTTCAATTAAGTTGTCTCTGCATTTCCCAGGCCAGGTGATTCGGTTGTTAAAGGAAGCAAGCAACCTCCTTGCTTTCACAGTAGGGACTTCTTTTTCCCTCCACAACAGCTGCCTCACATGCTATAACTAAAGATCCCATACCACAATTGAAAAGAAGAACATGATCTCTAGTTCATTTATTCCTACAGAATAAGATTCTCTATAGTAAATTATAAACCCAACACTTAATAGAGGTCAGAATACAATTAAGTTTTTAATACATGCATCTGCATATGTGATGAAGGCCAAGCAGCTGCCTTCAACTCAGGGCTTAGGGGAAAATGGAAAGGCATTTGAAAATGCAGGGAGACGTGTGCATGGAAAGTGGATTTTATGGCTGTGAGGCCAAGAAGCTGGACATCTGATTGACCTAGTACCTCTGCCCACACAGCTTCACAAGGAATCCATGGTGCACAGGTAGACACAGCTCTCCTGATCCCAAGATGGTAGCTAAGAGAGATCGCCTCACATTTCAGGTGGTAAGAGGGCTGGAAGAAATTTGCAAAACTCTTCCTCTGACTCCAAACCCTCTAAAAAGAGTTGGAGGATCTCAGTGCCATGGCATAGACCCCCACCAACGGAGGCATACAGGGCAGTTTTCCTGATTCTATAAATAGAATTTTAAGAAACACACAGCTCTGTGGGGCACCTGGGTGGCTCAGTTGGTTAAGCATCTGACTCTTGATTTCAGCTCAGGTCATGATGTCACGGTTCGTGAGTTCAAACCCCATGTCTGGCTCTGCACAGACAGTGAGGAGCGTGCTTCAGATCCTCTATCCCTCCCCTCTCTCTGCCCCTCCCTTGCTATCTCTCTCTCTCAAAAGTAAACATTTTTTAAAAGACAAAAAAAAAAAAAAAAAAGAAATGCACAGCTGTAATTACAATATGTCTTTGGTACTCATTCTAATCCTCCACAATTATGAATTGAGGAAAACTTTAGTGAAGAGAAATATCTCTGACCAGTTCTTCCCAGATTGTCTTATTCTTTAATTATCTGGTTCTATTTCCACAATGGGGCTCTTAATTTAACAGATGAAGCTTCCTGAGCCTTTGATCCCTTTCTTCAATACCTACCAAGGCAGTTTCAGTATGTCCACCTCATCTACTGGATGCCAATGTGGTTTCCATGCTTCAAAGGCCCATCCCATCAGCAGATGAAGACTGGCTCCAAGATACCCATGCCAATGTACTAAATTCTGCATCATGTCAAACATTGTCCCATATCAGCCTCATGTTCCAATGGTTCCTCATGTTCCTGGTCCAAACTCTCAAGATCAATTCCTAAACTTAGTCTTTCTTGTTCTTGCAAGAATCCTGTCTTGAAGCTCTGTTGATGAATAATCCTTTGCTTTTCATAACAGAGAATGTCTGTTCCTACTTGGGCCATGCTGAAAGGTAATTCTTCCTAGTGACTGGTCTGGAAACAATGAGGAGAAACAGATCTTGAGAAGGCCAAGGGTGTTCCTGGGGAATATCCATCTTGGGTTAGTCTCTTGGATGGTCTCTAGATGTTGCAGATTGAATTGTGTCCCCTCAATATGCTGGAGCTCTAACTCCCAGTACCTGTGACGGTGCCCTTATTTGGAAACAGGATATCATCAAATTGAGTTCATTCTGGATTAGGATTGGTCATAATCCAGTATGACTGGTCTTTATAAGAAGAGGAGAAGACACACAGGCCAAGAGGGGAGAATGCCATGTGAAGATGAAAACCAGGACTGGAGTGAGGCACCTACAAGACAAGGAATGCCAGGCATTGCTGGCAACAACCAGCAGCTTGGAGAGCGGCATGGTACAACTTCTCCCTCAGATGCCCTAAGAAGCAACCAACCCTTGATTTCAGATTTCTGGCCTTCAGAACTGCCAAATAATAAGTTTCTGTTGTTTCTGTAATTTCCCCTTTGTGTGTCGATTTGTTATGACAACCCTAGAAAATTAGTACACCAGCCAACAGGAAGCTGCTCTCTCTACTTCTGCCAGCCCAGAGCAGTCTAGGGAACCTTGACGCTTATACACAAATATCCTCATCACATATCTCAGGGTCCCACCTCTCCCCTAGCAGGGCCCTAATATTAGCACAGAGACTTTCTAGGGCTATAACTCTATGACACTTACTGCAAATCTTGTGCCTGGTTTTCAGCTCCACCCACCTTCCAGCTTTGGAAGATAAGGGCCTATTTAGCTGCTGTTGCTGTCAAGGCCCTCTAGCTCTCACAATGTGACTTCAGTTGATAGGTGGCTGGTCCGAATATGCCATTTTCTTCCTTCAGGGTTTCCATGGCCATTAACACTAGCCAACCAGTTCTTCAATCCTTCCATCATTACCCACACTTTTCAAGCATGGGGACTATTAGATAAGCCATCCGTCCTCTTCCTGCACCCCATCCACCCCAGATGAGTGTTTTAGTAAGTTTGATACTATAGACACCAAGGGTTATCACCACAATATGAACCCAAGCGCTTGCTGCCACCTGGCCAGAGAAAGATCCAACTTCACCTCATCCCATGGGTGTGCTCACTAGGACCACTCCTGATACCAACCATGTAAGATTAGAATCTCCTGGAGGGAGAGCTTGAGACAAGGATTGAGTAAAAGGAGTTTGGGAAGTGGTCCTAGGAAACACCATAAGGGATTGGAGAGATGAGAAAGAGAAGAAAGGAAGCTAAGACAGATATGTTAATGAGCTGGTTACCAATTTGGGTGGGAGGAGCTAAATCCTAGTGGGGAACCCTGGGAGACCTCACAGAGCTCCCCTGAGAGTATTCCCACCTCTGGGGCAAGGATTCTGGGGTATTTATCCACCAGCTCCCATCTGTCACTGATTGCAGGCTGCTCCCAGATGTGTTAATTTTCCAGCATTTCTGGTCTGCCCTGTGTCTGAGCCAAGCACGCTCCTAGGATCCAGAGAAAGCCCCACACAGGGAAGTGTAGGGAGTTGTAGTAAGAAACAGCTGCCTGTTCAGGAACAGTGACGCTGAGGGACCGTAGATGGAACACACCCCATGCTGCTACACCCCCACTATAACAAACTCAGGGACAATGGACTTGAGTTGGGGCAGAAGTGAGATAAAGTCTGAAATGGGAGCATAGGAAGAAAGTTGATGCCACTTTTCCTTAGTCACTGCCCCCAACAAACAGAGTTTTTTACTTAAGTGTTCAGGGTCAAGAAAGCTAAGAGGCCATTTGTTCAAGGACAGAGTAATTAACTGTATTTATTCCACTGAAGTTGTTTCAGTCTTCTCTAGCTGCTGCACAGAATATACAATCCCTGCTGGAACATTATTTGCTGTGTGGCTCAGAAACATCTTGCTGGTATTGCCACCGCGGCGCTAAAAACATTTCCCCTGGATGTGAGCTGGTGGAAGACAACCGCTAGACAGGATGCTAGCCAAAACAAACAAACAAATGACACCATGTAGAAGCCATTTACTATATTGCTATTTCTTGGGTTTACTTGTCACCTCCATGCTGGATTCCAACATTTGTTATTTAACTATTTCTAGTGAAGATCACAGTCTAACTTAGGGACTGTAGCCATTTGGAAACAAATAATTTACATGCTCTCTATAAAGATATTACAGTTGGTCTTGAAAGAAAACATAAACCATGGTGTCAACATAGTTGCTTAGGGCTGAAAAAAATATCATTTTTCCCTTCTGTCTGTTTCATGCCAAGTAGAGCAAAGCCTGGGATTTTTTTTGTTTGTTTATTTTTGAGAGAGAGACAGAGCATGAGAGGGGGAAGGGCAGAGAGAGAGAGGGAGACACAGAATTCAAAGCAGGCTCCAGGCTCTGAGCTGTCAGCACAGAGCCCGACACAGGGCTGGAGCCCACAAACACAGGGCTCGAACCCACAAGCCATGAGATCATTACCCAAGCTGAAGTCGAACACTTAACCGACTGAACCACCCAGACACCCCAGCTTGGGATTTTAAACAAGGGACTATAGGAAACCTGGGTGGCTCAGTCTGTTAAGCATCCAACTTCGGCTCAGTTATGATCTCACGGGTTCATGAGTTTGAGCTCCGCATCAGGCTCTGTGCTGACAGCTCAGAGCTTGAAGCCTGCTTTGGATTCTGTGTCTACCTCTCTCTCTCTTCCCCTCCCCAACTCACTCTCTTTCTCTCTCTCAAAAATAAACAAACATTAAAAATTAAAAAAAAAAGCAATAAAACTAAGTAACTAAGGGAGTGTGATGCCAGTCCTCCGGATGGTAGGGCAAGTAGGCAAGACAGCAACTGGCTAGAATGTGTAACCCTGCCTCTCTTGTTTAGCAGAGAGAGAAGTTTTCTGCAATGAATATAAACCCTTCCAATAATAACAGGTTGAACCATAATGAAATTTCTGGTCTTCTCTGATTTTTTATTGCAAAAATTGCAAATGTCATACTGTTTAAAGTAATAACTCTCCAACTGAGTTCCATGAGTGTAGATTGAGGTGCTATCAGCTAAAAATGCCTGGGGGCGCTCACCTGGACCCACAGCAAATCCCCACAGACATTTCCCCTTTTGGAGCCATTGCTATGGCTGGACCAGCTCTTTTGGTTGTTATTATGATTGCAAGATGCCTTCAGCAACAACCATCATCAGGGAACTTATAAAAAGAGAGTTTATTACTCACAAGTCCTAGAGGGTACATGACATACAACACATCCAGAGCCACACAGGAAGCTGGAGGGAAGGACAGTGGGGAAGAGGAGAGACTTGGGGTTCTGCTTTTATTGGGATCATGGGCACAGTGCCTAGGGTTTTGTGGACTCACTCTTTATGGGTGAATGTAAAACATAAGAGCAGGAATTAAAGAAGTAGAAAGGAAAACCAAGTGGTCAAATGACCAGAGCTTTCTAATAAAAAAAGAAATTTCATGGGTGGGGCAACCTGGCTCTTTACCTAGTTGTGAGGCTGGGAATGTGTTTATTCAAGAGGGATGTCTCTGAAGTGGATGCAATCAGCAATCAAAAGCTTAATCTCAGGCACTTACATTGCAATCAAAAAAGCAAGTGGACAGGTGCTTACATTACAATGAGCTTTCCTGTCCACAGCAAGGGTTCAGCCTGGGTCCAGCTCACTCCAAAATAAAGGCAACAGGAAATACAAACCAAACCACATCTTTGATGAAACTAGAAGACATACAGAGCCCCAAATACAAAATACAAGGAGGAACTGCCAAATGCAAGAGTGTCAAACGATGCTGCAAGAGAATGCCTGTGGCTACAAATCTCAACAAAAGGAGCAAAGCACTGATTTGTAAAGCAGGTGACATGCACAGATGGACAAAACAAATAATTCCCAATTTAGAACAGGCTCCATGGATTGGGAATGACACCAAAGAGAAGCAGGGGGTTTCAAAGCTAAATGAGAAATCAATAATCATGCCATGTTCGCAGGAAGCCATCTGTCTATGAGGCAGGGTAGATACAGTCGCTCATTCTTGTTGGCTAAAAGGAAATAAAGGGGTCTACGTTAGCCTACATACAACTACCCCATCTCATGAAAAATAGTCACTGTGAATCTGGAAGTGTTCTTGCTAGCCTGAATATGACCTGACTCCCACGATCCCCTCCCAACGTGCCCAGGACACACACCTCCCTCCTGCAAATAGCTGGTTCAAGAAGATCTCACCTCATTCAAAGAAGAATACTCAAAAAGGATCCAACTCTAAAACAACATAATCTTCAGAGTAATGGCAAAAGATTGGAAATACTGAATGTCCATCAATAGGCAACTAGTTCAGTAAATTATAATACCTCCAAACAATAGATTTCTGTGTATCTGTTAAAAAGATTGAGGTAGCTCTGTACATACTAATAAAATACTTGAGCTTGTATTCTATATTATTCAACATAGCCTAAGTCATACCACAATAGTAAACATATCCCTAATATTTAGTAGCTTAATACAATAAAACTTTTTTTTTAACATATAACACGTGTCCTGGGAACAGGGGGTTTGTTCTGCTCCATATTATCCTAACTCAGGGACTGGGGTTCATCATCTAGAACATCATAATCACAATAGCAGGAGGAAGAAGGCAAAAGAGAATTATGTATCTGCTCTTAAGTCCTTCTACCCAAAAATGAAACATCACTTCTGATTATGTTTCATTGGATAAGGCAAGTCATATTATCATCTAACTATAAAGTGTCAGAGAAGTGCCTTCCTACTGCATTAGCCAAAAATAAAAGTGGAAATAGTAATGAGCAGCAATGTTTACCATCATCCCCAAGAATTATTATTAAGTAAAAGAAGAAAGCAAGCTTTATTCTTTACATCAAAAACATGTTACAAGGGCACAGGGGTGGCTCAGTTGGTTCAGTATCCAACTCTTGGTTTTGGCTCAGATCATGATCTGATGGTTCATGAGTTCAAGCCCTACATTGGACTCCATGCTGACAGCACAGAGCCAATTTGGGATTCTCTCTCCTCTCTCACGTCCCCTCCCCTGCTCACATGCTCTCTCTCTCTCTTCTCTCTCTCTCAAAATAAATAAATAGGCTTCAAAAAATAAATTAAATTAAATAAAAACATACTACATACACTTTATATTGTTGATATACACTGAATATTTCTGGAAGTTTATATTGATAATAAGAAGATAACTCTAGGTAAGTATAGAAAAACTGAATGGTTTCATTTTCTTTTTTTTTTTTTTTTTGAGAGACAGAGAGAGAGAGAGAGAGAGCGAGAGAGAGCATGCAAGCAGGGAAGGGGCAGAGGGAGAGAAAGAATCTTAAGCAGGTTCCATGCCCAGAGCAGAGCCTGACTCAGGGCTCGATCTCACCATTTTAAGATCATGACCTCAGCCAAAACCAAGTGTCAAACTCTTTGGCCTCTGCACTGATAGCATGGAGCCTGCTTGGGGTTCTCTCTCTGCCTCTCTGTTCCTTTCCCGCTAGCACACATGTGCATACACACACACACACACACACATGCTCTCTCTCAAAATAAATAAACAAACAAACAAACAAAAAGAGTCAGACACTTAACTGATCCACCCAGTCACCCCTGGGTGGTTTAATTTTAAGATTTAATTTTCACTGTATGTGATTTTGTAATTTGTATATTTCATACCATATGCACGTATTATCTACTAAAACCACGTATTAAAAACAAACAAAAATAAAAGGCCGATGTCCTTGACCTGGAAACATAAAAGGCAATATGAAAGAATCTATCTCCATTTGCCCCCCCTTGAATGAGGTGATGTGAGGGTTTCCCAGAAAGGCGATGTAAGCCCTGAAGATTTTTTTTAATTATTTAAATTTATAAAGATTTAGTCATCATGGCTTAAAAATACAATTTCCAAATAGGGGATGTTTTTAACTCAGACACAAAGTCAGTAAATCATGTTCTGAAATAAACTGATAATGGTCAATGTCTATAAAAACAATGGCCAGGGGTGCCTGGGTGGCTCAGTCGGTTGAGCGTCCAACTTCGGCTTGGGTCATGATCTCACGGTTCGTGAGTTCAGGTCCCGTGTCAGGCTCTGTGCTGGCAGCTCGGAGCCTGAGCCTGCTTCGGATTCTGTGTCCCCCTCTCTCTGCACCCCACCCCTGCTTGTGCTCTCTGTCTTTCAAAAATGAACATAAAAATAATTTTTTTAAATGATGGCCAGATTACTGCACAATGTAACTACCCACTTTCAGCCAGAATGACAGAGTGATAAGTGCATTAGTTTGTGGAGAATGAACTCCCTGATGAGTACCCATTATGAAAAAATATTAGATAACAAGCAACTAGGGAGAGATGCCAATTCTTGATTACAGCATTATGCCTGGGGTGTGAACCAGTCATCTGTCTATCAAAGAAAGCCCAACTACTTTCTAAAAGCAGCAGGAACCTATCTCAGGAAGAGAAGGATGTACTTTCCTTATATAAACTGCATGTCTAGTACATTTCCCCAGCCCAGTATCATTTTTAATGTAAACGTCATCTTGCTACAGAACTCATTGTGCTTTCAAAGTTCCTTAGATCACTAATTAGTTATGTCACATTAATAGCAGCTTCTCAGTTCTGTATCTTTCCATACTGATAGTTCTGTTGAAAAGAAAAAAAAAAAAAGACCAGCTAAAGTCAGGGAAGACACTGATACTTTCTGGGCACTTGCATACCACCCTCTGCCCCACATGATGGCCTCATGCCATGCCTCCATTCCAGAAACACAAGGGCTCACAGTTGAAATAAACCACTCCCAAGGGCCCAGTATGGGACTCTGACCACAGGCAGAGTGAGGCATTGTCTTGAAAGCCTTTAGTGGTAGGATCCACTTTGCTCTAGCTCTGTGTGCTGAGGCTGGGGCAGGAGAGATTCTGAGTATTGATAGAGCTCATCACTGTTCTTTTTCAGCCATTCTGCCTCAGAGGGCTATCCAGTTTATATGTGCCACAGCAAACCTGGGATTAAAGTACATCTTGAAATAGCCTGCACATAAAAAGACAAGTTCAAGAACAGAAGGAACAAAAGGTGAAATAAGAGGAAGGGAAATATTTTCTTCTTATGAAATTGGCCTACATAAAATAGTGCAACATAAATGTAGATTCTTGAAAAGCCATATGAAAAATCAGCATCTACACTGCCTTTGGATCAGGACAGACTCTTAAAGGAATAAAGGAGTTGCAAAGAGGAAGGAGCCTAATTCTCATGACCTCACAGAATACCAAGGTCCCAGGGGTACCGCAATTCAGCCCAAAGAAAGTGACTCTATAATGAGTAAACCAGTTTGGGGAACTTGTTCTATTCCATGGCTTTTTGTCATTTTCAACATAGCCAACAGAATAAGTTATTTTTTAACAAAATTCTACATAAATACCAACTAATAAGAAAAAAAAATGTTCGGGCAGACTATATGTCCTGATTTTCTATTTAGGAACTATAACCACTGTATCTCGATTTGTATGAACAGCATTTATTAAGCACCTACTGCATGCCAGGCACTATGCTAGATACTAGAATACATCGTTAAGAATGCCAGTGCTGAGACCTCAGAAGTTGAGTATCTAGACATGTAACAGATAACTTATAGTGGCTGTATTGATCATATTGCTTGGTGTCTGATGGGAACTCAGTAAGTACTGATTGAAAAAATAAACTTTAAATAAATGAATGATAGAGATTTATGAAAAAGGGAATGCCTAAGTCTGAACTGGACCAGGGGAGAAAGTCACAGAGGAGGTCTATATATCCTTCTCAACCCCATAAATTAATATTCATTAATATAAGAATGAAGAGTTTGTAGATAAGTAACAGTTCTTCAGAAAGTTGGGCAACAGGCAGGCCTTCCAGACAAAGGCAATCAAGCATAGAAAGGCACTGAACTGTGGGAGAACAGGGTATGTTCACAGGACTGCTGATAGATCAGCACTGCAACAAGGACTCCTGTGAGGAAGTGGTAAAAGGTGAGGCTTGGCATGTAGGTCAAATCTAGATCAGAAAAAACAGTGAGGAGTTTAGCACCTCTGCTGGAAACAATGAGGAAGTAGTTGTAGTCTTGAAAGAAAATCTCCTTGGCAGCCATCTGGAAAATGAAATTGAATTCATCAAGAATGGACACAGGAATGAGAGCCAAAATAAGGCAGGCACAAGAGGGAGGCTTTAGAAACTCAGAAGGAAAAGGTAGAATTGGCAGGGAGGTCTTGGTGACTATGGAAATCTGGAAGAAAGGGAGAGAAAGGAAGACAAAGAGGACAGCTCTGAAGATCCCAGTTTGAGTGACTCTGAAATACTTGGAGAGTCTGATTTGAGAGGAGGTGAGTGTACAAAGCCAGGGGTTGGGAAGGAGATACAGATCCTAAGTTCAACTTGAGTACATTGACCTTCAGGTTAGTTGGAACCTGATGGGGGCAGATTGTGCAGCCAGGAGAGATGGTGATAAGTTAAGACTTGAGGGTCACAAAATCATTGACCAGGAGCTTCTGGATAATCTGAAGGTAACAACCAGTATCCTAATTACTATAAAAGCAAGTAACAGAGGAGCCTGGTTGTCTTAGTCAGTTAAACAACTGACTCTTGATCTTAGCTTGCGTCTTGCTCTCAGGTGGTGAGTTCAAGCCCCGTATTGGGTCCATGCTGGGTGTGAAGCCAGTTAAAAAAAAAAAAAAGCATATAACATTATAACATTTATTGATATTGTTAACATGCCTGACACTTAGTGCCTTACATAGATTACCACATTTAATTTTCATAACTCTTTAAGGGAAATATAGTTATTATCCCCGTTTTTCAGTTGAGTCAACTGAGACAAACAGAGGTTATATAAATTGGCTTAGTTCTTACAGCAAGTAAGTGCTGGAACTGAGATACTGCCTTCTCTCTAGAGCAGAGAGGTTCTAAATAGGAGGACAAGTCCAGAATCTACCCCAAAATGTTTTGGTTTCCCAGCACAATACTGTTACAAACTGAATTTGAATAACTTTGGCCACAGTCTGCACCTCATCCCCCAAGTTCACCACTAGCATACCATAGCATCTTGTACCCACCTACATGCTGTGATGGACACTGACATGAACTGTTCAGCTCCCCTCTCATGGAAGGATTTGTCCCAACCAACTGTAAGCTCCTTTAGGGTTTGCCCCAGCTGCAGAGAACTGTCTCTCCCAAGGCCCCACCCCTTCTAGACAGCCCACATCCAATGGCTGATCACAGATAAGAAGGAAATAAAGGCAAGATCATCTCGGCCTAACACAGAAGGACTCTGATTGGCCATTCCAATGTCAGAGTCCTGGTGAGGTTGAATGAGGCTCTCATCATGCACTGCAACTCAACTTCTCCCCCTGCCCAATCCTGCATCCTTCCCTCCCTTCCATAAGTGTCACTGTCCAGGGCTCTTGCCAAAGAACATTTTGCTCACTAAACTCCATCCCAGAGTCTGCCTCCTGGAGAATCTAGCCTATGACATATAACCTGCCCGTTCTTTGAACACATTAAATTTTGACATCTATGAAAGGGGTCAAGCACTGCCTTATGAGCTTCTGAATCCTTAAGACTTAGAGCACTTTAATATACGAACAAAAGCAATTTCAGAGGGACTTAGCTGACAGCGAACAAAAGTTGATTCAGATTCCTGTCCAGGCAAGAAAACCTACTAGGAGTTCAGTCTGGGGTTGCTCCAACCTTGTTTCCCATCTGCCCTCCCTTTATTTTTTAATGCTTGCCATTGAAGACTCCACGCCTTCAACCTAAACTCCCTAAGCCCCAGCCCTTTCCAATTCAACAGGAGATAAAGTCTCAGGATATAAAGCAGGTTCTCTTCTGCTCCACTCCGGACAGAGTCAATGTAAGCAGAAGGAAGGCAATAAATCTCACTGTTACTCATCCATTTCTCTGACTGAGAATGTTGTCTGCCACCCAAGAATCCTCCATTAAAATGCAAATAATCTTAGCATATATATGTACATGCATCCTATATGTCTTCAATATTTATGTATTGATAAAAAGATGAAAAGGGCTCACACCAAAATGGAAACAAGGGTTTTCTCTGGGAGGTACAATTACTGGTATTTATTTTCTTCCTTTTTCTACATATGCATTTTTCTAAGATGAGCCTGAGATGTTTTTGTAACAAGAAAGCATTAAAATGATTTTTCCAAGATAAAAGGATTGTACCCTTCTCCTGTACAAATAACCTTGGAAACGGAAGCCCATTAAGCTATGAGCCTGAGAGGAAGGTATTAATACCTTGCTGTTAATTAGTTAGAAAGCCAGTCAGCTCATATGAGAGCACTGAGGAAATGAGATGATTGATAGGCTCAGACAGGATAGAATAGTTCCGCATTAGGTGAAACTGGCCGAGGTGAGGGGACAGTTTTATGACTAAGACATCTGAGGTCACCCAGAGGAGGAAGACTTTGCAAAAGTGGACAAGGGAAACATTACAATAACCTCATCCGTCACCCTCCTGTCATCCATCTTTCTCTGCCAGCTCCCAAGGCATGTCGAGGAGGGAGCCCTCAGCTGGATGCACTTTTGCTCTTTATGGCCACATGGGGCACCTGCCCAGAACCCCTGCCTACCTCCCTTCCCCCTCTGATGATTTACGAAATCTCCTTTGTCTCTCAACCTTGAATTTAGAGTCCAGAACTAGGCCAAAACACTCAATTCCTTGTCTCCCCTCCTCCAGGCCCCACCCTAGCCCTTCTCACGGTTCAGAGCAGAAAAGAGCCCTCCAAACGGAACCAGAGATACGAACACAAGGAAGAAAAGGGGACTGACTCCCAGCTTGTTTCTTTTACACTCATTGACACCCTCCACTAAAAACTGACTTCACCTGCATCTCCACACCCCTTGCCTTATGACCTTGCAGCCCTCTCCCAGCTGGCTTGTTTTTTTCACCTTCAAGGACACTGGTTCTGTACCATACAGTAGGGTCTGCTCATTCCCAAATGGCCCACAACCAATGCAGTCCATCTGCATGTGGGAATGTACAGACATCTGTCCTGCTCCATGGAGGACAAGGGCTGAACCCCTGTCTCTGCCTGAGATGTCTCTGTCCCCACTCCTAACTGTGCAGATTCCCCCATGTTGACATGCACACCCTGCCCTGCATGTTTCCCTCATATCCAGAAGGTACTAGAGCCACACAACTCCCTATCCCCTGCCCAGCCATTAAAGCTTGGCTCAGTGAGTAGGGAGGCAGGGAGAAAATATGAGAGTCCTAGCACCTTCTCTTCTCTGCAGTAGACAAGGTTGGTGCTTTGCCCAGG
This sequence comes from Lynx rufus, assembly GCF_022079265.1. NCBI lineage: Eukaryota > Metazoa > Chordata > Mammalia > Carnivora > Felidae > Lynx > Lynx rufus. The sequence goes on along the minus strand of NW_025814826.1, from coordinate 25,605,858 downwards.
TCCTCTTGGGTCGTCTTTTATCATTTTGTACACTGCCTGGATTTCACCTCAACAACCAGAACCTAAGGATCTTTTCTGAAAGAGCTACCAGAACCTGCTTTGCCTGAATACCAAAAAAACTGGAAGCATCTGAGAATGTGTGTGCCCAATGCCCAACTCCCTCCCCTCCAGGATCTTTAACTAATAGCTGATGGGGGCAGAAACATGAAAGCCTCAGGAACCTTGCTGTGGGTTAGGATAGTTCTGGTGCACAACCTGTACCCTCAAGTTCCCCTGAGGGAACCCTCTGGGCTACCCTCTGGGTTCTCCTTCCATGTGCTGATGTCCCACTTCTTCCTGGTCTAACTACTGTCTTTCATACATCACTTGCACAAGAACCTTCCCTCAGTGTCTGCTTCTGGGGAACATGACTTTAGTCACTGTCCCTCTTCCCCTCTTCTTTCTTCTTCCTAGAAGGGGGTGAACACAAATTCCTTCTCTATTCTATATTCCTAATACCATAGTTCGGCAAACTTCACTTCTTATAGTACATAGATCACTGACTTTTTAAAATATTTTTCTAAAGAAGTACCAGGAATGAGTCAGCACAATCTTCTTTCGACAAAACAGATACACTCTGAAAAAACTGAAAACCCAGGTACCCTTTTGGACTCAGCAATAATAGACAGCTGACAAGAGCCTTGGGCCAAATGAATTTATCTCAGAATTTTAAACTTAAAATATCCCTGACCCCTTTATTGAATTTCATGTTAAACCTGTTCAATTATTTTCAACCAAATTGCAAGTTATCCTCCAGATGCTGAATTTGACCTGCTTTTAAAAAATGGGTTAAAGACATTTCAGTGTGCTCCCTCTGACATCGTTCCATAATTAACATTAACTTTAAAATCTGATCCAGCCCTCTTTACAACAAACTGCCAATAAAGCATGGTCTGCAGAGACCTGGCTGGGTTTAATATGATACAAGAAGCTCCCAATAATGGGATAAGACCTTCTTCTAGTCAATGCTGCACATGTGGTACGTAAGGAAGCACCATTAGGTTTGTACTGGTATAACAAGGCCAAACCAGAGTTAAGCCATTCACCATAAAACAAAAGATAAATCATGAGGTCTGTTAGAAATCTAGAGTCCCAATTTCCAGAACAGAAAGTTCAATGTTTGTCTTTCTACCAACATTCTAGGTTGACTTTAGGTATTTCATTTTATAATCTCTAAGTGGAAATGTTCCAAAGTATGCTGATGCTTGATGATTCAAACAGTGTCCATCAAATTAATTTTCATCCTCCTGTGAATTCCATCATATTCTGCCAAACAGAACATGGTAAAGCTGAGAACTATTACCAAAGTCATGGGTAATTCTGAAATTCAGAAACACAATTAAGCCTAAAACAACCATTGTATATATGAGAGTGTGTGTGTGTGTTTAGAGAGAGAGAGAAAACATATTATATATAGTATAAACCACATATACATACTAAAATTTCAGTGGTTTTTCCAATGCCCTGAATAATTCCATTCCATTCAGCAAATGACGATTGTTTATCTACAATGGACCAGGCAATGTGCTAAAGATTCAAAGTGATGTAAAGTGATCCCTTGTTAATTTCTCCCTCATTTAAGCCCCCTAAACACAGAGCCTGTAACTCTCAGTATGTATCAGACTCACGTGGGGCACTTTCAATAAGATTTTTTGTCCACGTCACACCCTATAGAGATTCTGATTTACTGTTTTTCATCCAATCTAAGACATTATTCGCTATCTGAAGGACACTTTATGTACGACTAAGAAAGCAAAGTGCTTCACATTAAATTATTGCACAATTCCTTTCTTATCACATCAATTATAAGAAGCATCCATAAGAAGCATTTATTGCTGAGATGTTGAAATGTGGGGAAAATTGCATTTAGAATCAACTAAAAATAGCAGTTGGCCTAGTTTAAAGACATAGGCATCACTGTGTTTTAAATGAGCCTTAGGTGATTCTAGTAAGAACCACTACCCTAACACTTTTGCCACACATCTTATTATTCACCCATCCTTTCATTCATTCAAGAAGCATGCCTTGGGGTACCTGGGTAGCTCAGTTGGTTAAGCATCTGACTCTTGACCTTGGCTCAGGTCATGATCTCACGATTTGTGAGACTGAGCCCCACAGGGCTCTGTGCTGAAAGCATGTAGCCTGCTTATTATTCTCTCTCTCCTCCTCTCTCTGCCCCTTCCTTCCCTGCTCATTCTCTCTCCCTTTCTCTCAAAATAAACTTAAAAAAAAAAAGAAGCATGGCTTCAACACTTAATGAGCTGCAGATGCTGTACAATGTATATTTTTATGTTTATTTATAATATAAATATGTATAAATATCTCTTTATAGATATATACAGATATATACAGAGAGAGAGATTGATAAGAGAGGCAGGGACAGTAGAGATTAATATGGCATGATTCCCATCTTTAAGGAGCTCATGCTCTGGTGCAGAAGAGACAGGTACATTAGTGATTACAATTGTTTTTTGTCTCCCTCACTAGACCATGAATGCAGTAACTTTTCATTCAATAAAATGGCTCTATTTCTAATAAAGTGGGAGGGAACATACAAACCCTCTGTCTCATAGATGAAGACCCTCACCTTTTTTATGCTCTGGTGCCTTGCCCTTCCACACATCAGATCCCTATAAATCAGAAACCCATGGGCAATGTTGCTGTTTCCAGTTAAGAAGCAACTGGACATTTAGTAGTAATCACAACAAGGAAAGAGATGTGTAGTCCACTAGAAATAGCTGAAAAATCTAAGCCCCATCGTCAACAGAATCAGAGACAAGATAGAAGATCACAAAATTAAAACCTGGAACGCTGAGGGAAAAGAATGGCAAGCTGCAGAGGTGGCTGATAGAAGATATGGCATTAGGGATTAGAAACAGCCAAGACCACAAAATTTACCAGCAGTGAAAGGTGACAGTAGGCAAGAGATCTGATAACAAAGAGCCTTGGGGCTTAGAGTTAAGACTGAGTCATACAGGAGAGTCCTCTTTGAGGAGCTACTGGGCTTCTCTCAACATGACGGCTTTGTTTCTGAATAGATGAAATCTCTCCTGGATGCTACTCATCACTAGAAAATAGAACTCCCCACTTAGACTTCATCTGGAAAACTTTTATTGAGTCTGCCTTGCATATTTAAACTTAACATGTTTACACCCAACCTCCACCCAAAGTATGAAGTTTAATATATACAAATGGATAATCCAAAAGAGAATTCAGAGCAGGTTTTCATCTCTAAATTATGTTCTAATTCATATACCTCTCTTACTCCTTTGATAACCTATTATGTGGATGGTCTCATATAGGATAAATCCAAGGAGACTTCACACCATATCCAGAGTGCATCAGCAAATGACCGCCTGAAGTACTCAGAATTCTACCCATAAAGGAACCATGTATATGTAAACCCAGTACCAGTTCCAAAAACCTAGTCAATAATGCATTCAATCAGGGTAAAGACATAGACGGATCCTAAGTCTGTTGTTTTTTTTTTTTTAATTAGTATACATTCTAGACTGCGGGGCTTGAGTACTAGCAAACAGTTCATCAAATGATGAGTATAATGAATGCTTGTGTTGGGCCTACTATTAGGTTTCATCTGTGAAAGAGTTGAAGTTATGATATTTAGTCCCTTCACATAGAGAGTTTACATATCACCATGACCTTGTTCATATATTCATCTATCATTATTGAGTTCCTACTTTGTACCAGGCATTAAGAGACAAAACCTCATAGTTCAGTGGAGAGAAACACATAAAACCTATAGTTGGTACTATGAGGCATTTAGTACAGCACCTGGTAATTCCAGATGCCAAATCCATGTTTGCTGACCTGAATGAGCACAGGTATTCATGTGACCACTCGGAGCTCCATTTGGCTGAAGGACTCATTGTCAGGAAATATAGAACACCGAGCTGGAAAACAGGCAGGGAACTGGGTTATTAATGACTTTGTAAGCTATGCTGAGAGGTCTGAATTCTTTCTGGCAGTGGGAATGACTAAAGGTTTTTAAGCAGATGGGTGGCATAATCTATGCTCTGTGGGCAACATTAAAGATGATGGATTGAAAGAGGTGAGTCTGGAGCCAGGGAGATCTGTTGGAAGGCCAGGGCAATGGTTCAAGTGAAAAATGACAAAGGCTTGAACTAAGCCAGTGGTGCCAGGGATGGGTAAGACATGTTTATGAACAGAATTGACAGAACTCGAGGACTGGATGATAAGTTTCTGAGAGAAAGGACAGAATCAAGAGTGGCTGGGGCAACTGCACAGGATCTTATTTGTAAAAATGGATTACAGAAACAGGAGTGAGTTGGACCAAGAGGAAAGAGGCAGGTAACAGGTAAAACTTCAGACATGCTGAAGTTGAGATGTCTCTGAGACATCAAAGTTCAGATCTCTAGTGTCCAGTCAGTGTGAAGAGAAATATCTGAGCCAGAGACACCTTTTATATCTTCAAGAGATGCAACTAAGGAAACAATATGAACAGAGAAACATGGAATGTTTTCATATGTTAAATACCCTTAAATGGGGTGATCATGGGTTCAGAGTTCAGAGAGCAGGGAGGATCATGCCAGCTGGCAGGGTAAGGGAAAGTGAGCTTGGCCTTAAGGGACAAATAGAATTTGGACAAGCTGAGGAAGGGAATTTCAGTCATCAGAACATGCACATACCAAGTCAGAAGGTGGAAGTGGAAGCTGAAATTAAGGAGAAAAGACATCATGACTCAGTAGGAAGGGAGGAGCAGGTTACTAAGGTGCCTAAAAATCACAAAGAGGAATGAAGTCTCATCATAATAGAGAACAAGAAGCTGTTACACATTTTTTAAGAACTTCATGATGGAAATGTTTAAACACTCAATCCACACACAGTTTATAAGACTCTCCCCATGGGTATTTATATGCCCAATACAAATTTATCATCTCTTCAGTAAAGCCCTTAGATCATCTACATTTATACAGAGGACTCTTAAAAAGGAAACTTTACAAAAGATATACCAGGATGAGGAAGCAGACTAACAGTGAAATTTCACAATGTCAATAAATTACTCTGCCTAACAAATATTTCCATGTTCTACAGATGGTCCATAATAACTGTTTTGTTGAGCAGCTTATGTCTTCTGTAATGAAAGATCCTATTTAACACATGCTTTCCTTTATCCTTGACCACCAAGGCCACTTTCTTTTATTTTTCTTTTTTTTTAGTGTTTATTTTTGACAGAGAGAGAGAGACAGAGACAGAGACAGAGCTTGAGCGGGGGAGGGGCAGAGAGAGAGGGAGACACAGAATCCGAAGAAGGCTCCAGGCTCTGAGCTGTCAGCACAGAGCCCAACGCCGGGCTCGAACTCACGAACCATGAGATCATGACCTGAGCTGAAGTCGGACGCTCAACCGACTGAGCCACCTAGATGCCCCCAAGGTCACTTTCTATGATAACTCTGAAATATTTATGAGTGAGTTTGTTTGTTTTTAACTAACAATTGGGTCAAAAATATAACAAAGGAATTTCATGCTCCTTCTGGATCAGAGTTAGCTTGGGAGTCATAGTTTGAATAATAGGGACGCAACCTCTTCCACTCTCAGTTCATGTGAGTTGAGGAGACTGACACAGTAACTTCCTACCACTATGGCCACCACCTCCGCAGCTCCACAAGTACGCATGTAACTAGGGGTGGTCACTGTAATTGGTTCAAGAATGGATATATAACCTGAGTTAACCTAATGAGATACTGGCAAATACCACTGGGTACTTAACACAGCTCACCCCTTCTTCCTTGCTAATAAAACTCTGACTTCGTTTAGTTACTTGGTGATGTGAGAGCAATGTCCAAAGGCTTATGCCTAGCCCCAAGGGACAAATATTGACAAGCCTAAAATTATCAAAATAACTCTATTTCCCTTGAGAAGGATTGGTAAAGTATAAGCATGTGATGTAACGACCCATGAGGCATAAGGAGAGGTTTGTTCAGCGACTTCTAGAAAGTGTTTCTGCATTCTCAAAAGAAGACACAAAGCAGGGACTTACTTATTCTTTCCTACCTTTGGACATTGTCATATGAAGATGTGATGGTGGGATTTGTTTCAACTATCTGAGAAAATAAGGAGAAGGCCAAGAGAGCCACAGAGAAGCCAACATGACTGACTCCTTGAGTTTACTAACTCTGAAACTGTCTCTATCTCTGGGCTTCTTGCTATGTGAAAAAAAGTAAGCCATTTTATACGGTTTTCTGTTACCTGTGGCCCAAATCATCCAAATCAATTCAGATTCAAATCTGCAACTCTTGCTGCTACTCTAGGAAAGTAGAAGTTTTTCTTCTATTGATGTGACTAATCAGATAGAATGTGACCCAGAAGCTCCCACCAGTTTCCATAGGGAGACAACAGTCAGAAAATATAATCAACAGAGAGGGAAAAATTGTCTAGAGATGGTGACACAAAAATTCCTAATGATATTTTTTGAGCACCTAGATCCAGTTTTCCATGAAATTACTCTCCAATTTTTCAATTACATGAACCAACACATTCCCTTTTCTGCTCTTGCTAGTTTGAGTGGCATCTCTTCCAGTGGTAATTTAAAGAGACCCACACCTACACAGGTAGGGAAGGAGAAAGAAAAACTGGTTGAGATAACATATAGAAAACCCCTAGGAGAATGTCTAGTACTCTGGTATTGACTGGGCATGCACTAAACAATGGTGGAGCTTAAATCTAAGTTTTCTGTACCTCTTTTATTCTTCAGTCAAATCACCATTACCATAAGAATATTCAATGGGTGCCAGCAGTCTCTACCTCCTCAATCTCAAATGTTCCACTGGCTTGAAATAAAACCAATCCAAGCATCCATACCAGTCCCCAAAACACGTTAAAAGAGAAAGGAAGCAAAGTGGTCACTGAATATAGCCTTTCCTTCTTCCTACTCTGAAGACAGTTCTTTTTATGTATTAGGTCATTTTAATATAAATTATCCCCAGCTGCTTCATCCTCAGTTTCTGCCAAACAGCCGGGAAGGATTCCCAGCATTTTATCGAGTATAATCACATCCGCAGGTCACATCTGGCTCAGTCCTCCATCACAGCATATTTGGTTAATATGCTAATGTTTGTCTACTCTATAAAGTTTCAAATCCTTTGAGACCAAGAACAGTCTTTTTCAATGAACATTCAGTACCTAATGCGGCATCTTACACACTGAAGACACCCAACAATGTTTGCTAATTGAATATGTAAATGAATTCAACCTCAAAATCTCCTTTAATTTATATGAGAAAACAGAGGTGTTCTTTAAAAATGAGCCATGCCAGACAGGTTATTTGTCTGTCAAGGGAAATTCTTAGCTGCAAACAGCAGAATATAACTCAAGCTGATTTATTAGAAAAAGATTTCATTTAAAAGATATTGGGTTGCACATAAATTGATAGAGGGGCTGGAGAACCAGTCACAAGGATTATCTTCTCAAAACAAAGCCCAGTTTCAAACCACAGAACTGGTCAAAAAAAGAAACCACTACCACACTAAGCACTGGAGGAAGGTGCTGCCATGGCCATCAGGACAAACAAAAACGGAAGCTCCATTTCCAGCTTGTTTCCTCATGTTCTGCACACCTAAATTACAGACTCATGAAAATGTATCTGATTGACAGAGTCTGGTTTCCCATGCTTACATCCTTGCTGTAAAAGGATTTGGAATTTGAGTCTAATTCCATATTGGGAAGGTAAAAATTAATTGTAAAAGAGGTTTTTCCTAAATATAGAAAGGCCATCTAAAAGATGAACAGTCATGACACATGATCACTACTTTGGAACTTAGAATTTTAAGCACAGTCACCTGAATGAGTCCCATTTCATCTGGACTAAAGCCCTCAAAGGAGGCAAAAACTGACTCCAGGTCTCTGTGAGCTGACTCTTCAAGCTAATCTCCTCTGGTCCACTTGTTGACATTGGCCACTCAGGCTGCCTTTGGGGCAGGGAGAAAACTAGAAAGAGATGTGATAAAGGTGTGTAGGTTGAGTCTAAGAAACTTGTCTCAAACAATTGGTCCAAAATGAATGCTGAGGAATGTGTATCCATTATCTCACAACCAACCTTTTGAGGTGGGTAGTATTTTTCTTCACTCTACATCAAGGAAATTGAATAGCAGAAAAAGCTGTTCAACTGGAATTCATCACCACAACTACCAACCCAACTCCATGCTGCCCACCTTCTCTGACGGACCCCACTGCACTCTGACATTTTTATTTTTAAGTCTTCTGGCACTTGTGTATTTTTTTGTAATGTTTATTTATTTTTGAGAGAGAGTGCACAAGCGGGAGAGGGGCAGAGAGAGACTGGGATAGAGGATCTGAAGCGGGATCTATGCTGACAGCAGAGAGCCTGATGAGGGGTTCGAACTCATGAACTGTGAGATCGTGACCCGAGCCACAGTCAGATACTCAACCAACTGAGCCACCCAGGCACCCCCCCACCAACTTGTGTATTTAAAATTTAACAGATTGGGGGGAGCGGGGAGCACCTGGGTGGCTCAGTTGGTTAAACGTCTGACTTTGGCTCCATTTATGGATCTCATGATTCATGGGTTTGAACCCCATATCAGGCTCTGTGCTGACAGCTCAGAGCCTGAAGCCTGCTTCGGATTCTATGTCTCCCTCTCTCTCTCTGCCCCTCCCCTCCTCGCATTCTGTCTCTCTCTCTCAAAGTAAATAAAAACGTTTAAACATTTTTAAAAATTAAACTTAACAGGGGCACCTGGGTGGCTCAGTCAGTTAAATGCCTGACTCTTGACTTCGGCTCAGGTCATGATCTCCCAATTGGTGAGTTCAAGCCCTGCATTTGGGCTCCTGAGCTGACAGGGTGGAGCCTGCTTGGGATTCTTTCTCTCTCCCAATCTCTCTGTCCCTCCCCCATTCATATTCTTTCTCCCTCTCAAAATAGATAAATAAACTTTTAAAAAAGTCTTAACTAAAATATTTTGTGTTTTTATTTCTGTATCTTTCAATTTCCCAAGTGTTTATTATGGTATATTTTCCAAAAATGCTTCTTGAACAAAACAAGATATACTTTACAAAAGGCTAAATCATCCACACCCTCTGCCTTTATTGACCTTGAATCCTATATATCACAATTGCTGAGAAAGACTTCTTTCTCTCTGCGAGAGAACTCAAATAATTATAGCATGCCACATAATACATACAATGCTCTTTTGCTAGCATAATGTTTACACTGACAGGCAATTGTTTTTTATAATGACTACTTATATGAAAATAAGGCTCCACTGAAAGCTATGAAAAAAAAATCAATTCAAAAGAGAATCTCTAATTTGCCAACACTGGGGAGATGTTTACCAATATGCACACTTCATTTATGAGCACTGCCCACTGGAAAAAACACCAACAGTTCACAGATTGTTCCAAGAATATATCTTATTGACAAGGGAACAAAATGGAATTGAAAACTGTCAGCTCAGTTCATTTGTTGACAAATTAGCCATGATAATCAGTAATTCCTAATTTCATGATTCCTAACAGAATCGAGTCTGGTGAGTGCAAAATGTATTTTGTTGATATCCCATAGTAAGGACATTGTTCATTATTCTTACCTCATGTCTTTTAATTAAAGGCAGTTACTGTCATGGCAAGACATAGGTATGAATTCTGGCTCTGTCTCTTCTTCTCTGTTATACTTTGGGTTAATTATTTCTACCTATCTTAATCTTCATTTCCCTAACTCAGAGCTTGATATATCTCAGGGGTTTTTCGAGAAGGCCAAACTAAATTTCTGCATTAATTTAATAAAGCAGAAATTTAATAAACGTTAATATATTTAACACATACAGTATAAATTTCTGCCAGAATTCAGTGGTAGGAATAAACATGATTTTCCAGGTACTTCCTTTAAATTAGTATCAACTAACATACTTTATAACAGACCAGGAGAGCATATCAAGCATGAAAATTAAGAACATGCTAAAACCTTTCTCCCATCTCAAATCCCTATAAATGACAAAAAAATTTGTAATTAAAAACCGTACTAGAGGGCCTCCTGGGTGGCTCAGTTGGTTAAGCCCCTGATTTCATCTCAGGTCATGATCTCATGGTTCATGAGTTTGAGCCCCACTTCAGGCTCTCTGCTGTCAGCACAGAGCCCGTTTTCAGATCTTCTGCCCCCTAATCTCTCTGCCTTTTCCCCCTCATGCACTCATTCACTCACTCTCTCTCTCTCTCTCTCAAAAATAAACATTTTTTAAAAAGCTATTAAAAACTGCACTAGAAAAAAAGTTTTGCATAGTGAAGAAACCATCAACAAAATGAAAAGGCAACCTACAGAATGGGAGAAAATATTCACAAATAATGTATCTAATAAGGCATTAATATCCAAAATATATAAAGAATGTACACAATTCAACATCAAAAAAAACACAAATACAAAAAACAAATATAACTTGATTTAAAAATGGGCAGAAGACCTGAATAGACATTTTCCCAAAAAAGACATACAGATGGCCAACAGACACATAAAAAAGGTGCTCAACATCACTGATCATTAGAGAAATGCACATCATAACCAGAATGAGATATCACCTGACACCTATCAGAATGGCTAGAAGTGAAAAGCTAAGAAATAACAATTTTTGGCAAGGATGTGAAGAAAAAGGAAGTCTCATGTGCTGGTGGTAGGAATGTAAATTGGTACAGCCACTGTAGACAACAGTATGGAGGCTTTTCAAAAAATTAAAAATAGAATATGATCCAGTTATTCCACTACTGGGTATTGAACCAAAGAAAACAAAAACACTAATTCAAAAAGATCAATGCACCCCTATATTTATAGCAGCATTATTTACAACAGCCAAGATATGAAAGCAGCCCAGTGTCCACTGACAGATAAATGGATAAAGAAGATGTGAGAGATATATATAGTGGAGTATTAGCCATGAAAAAGGATGAGACCTTGCCATTTGCACTAACATGAATGGACCTAGAGGATATTACGTCAAGTAAATAAATCAGACAAAGAAAGCCAAATACCATATGATTTCACTTAGAAGTGAAATCTAAAAAACAAAATGAATAAACAAACAAAAAGCAGAAATAGACTCAGAAATACAGAGAAAAAACTGATGGTTGCCAGAGGGGAGAGGGTGGAGAGACGGGCAAATGGATAAAAGGGAGTGGGAGAGACAGGCTTCCAGTTATGGAATGAATAAGTCACTGTGATAAAAGGAACAACCTAGGGAATATAGCCAATGGTATTATAAGAGCATCACATGGTGACAGATGGTAGCTACACCTGTGGTGATCACAGCATAATGTATACAATTGTCCAATCACTGTGTTGTACACCTGAAACTAACGCAATGTTGTGTGTCAACTATACTTCAATTTAAAAAAGAAGAAGGAAGAAAAAAGACTTGGTACCCTCAATAGACCAGAAATTATAGAAATTCCTCAAAAATTAAAGGGAAATGAGTTCATATTGAAGGAAAAAATAATAGCCAAAACAGACATTAGAGAGCTGATGAAGAGAGTGAGAAGGTCTTTGGGTACCACGCTGAGAGGCAATAGATAAATAGAGCAAGAGAAGATCCAGGTCAACCAAAGGTTGGTTGGTTGAGGTAAAGGAATCCAAGAACTTTGAATACTTTGTCATTCTCCTTGTGCCATGCAGGTTCAGAAAAGGCTCCTGCTCCAAGATAAGAGCAGTGCACAAGCCGAAAGATGCAATTCCTGATACTAGGGATTTAAGACGGAGCCCAGTGCCACCAAGAAGGGAGGGGAAGCGTCCATTGCCCAGGAGGCCACAGGCTACATCTCAGCCTGGAATCCTGGAAACAGGTCAGGTAACCAGATATTGCAGAGACAGACTAACATAGGAGCTCAGATTCCAGATGAGTATGCAAACTCAGCAAGTATTTAAGAAAAAGTAATCTTCCGAATGAAAAACACCACAGTCATCATATGGATAAACATCCAAAGAAACAAAGGAAATGGAACAAACAAATGAGACTTTAACAAAAGCATGTGTGATACATATAGTTAACAATTCTCAGAGGAATTAGAGAGGATGATGTCTCCTTTTAACCAAAAGTAGGAATCTTAGAAAGGAAGAATATGATTATTAAAAAATATATAATGAAATAAATATGCTAAATAATAGAAAATATGTAACTAAGAATGGTTACTTAGAAGATACAACTGAGATACACCACAACTCAAAAAGGAAAAATGGTAAATATGAAAAAAAAGATTAAAAAGTTCTAACATCTGCCTAATAGGGATTCCAAAAAGAGAGAATAGAGAAAAGACATACTCACAGAAATAACAGAAAAAAAGATTTCCAGGAAAAAGAAAAATTCTCATAGTAAATGGGTTCAACAAATGTCTATCAAGATGTGTGAAACACCTAGACAAACACCTAGACAAAAAATGAAATTAATGAAATAATTCAGTAGCTGGGGTGGAGATTATCTACAAAGAAATAAAAATCAGATTATTATGAGTTATCTCAGAGACAGTAATGGATGTGAAAATACACTGAAGCAGTATTTTTAATTTTAGTAGTAAAATAATTATGATTTTTGAAACTTCATGTTCACTCACAATATCATTAAAAAAAGATATTGCAGACATGTAAGGATTTTGGAAGTTTTCCACCCGAATTTTATTATCTGAAAGAATACAAGAAAATCAATCCTAACCAAAACAAATAAACCTAATCCAACAGAAAAAGTGACACATTCAAAATAGTGGTGAAAAGCTAAAAACCTTCTCTGTTAAGTTACGATTCCAAATGACCTTGACATGGAAAACAGTGGCTGGGGAAATAGAGAATAGTGGGATTGTGGCAGGAATATTTGGGACAGGAGGAAAGAAGTAAAAGTGGGCTCTAGTTCTTATCTGGTTTAGGAAAAGAATGTAGATATTAATTAATTCTAGATGTTGACACAAAAATATGCTTATATGTAAGCGGTAAGCATCTTCAAGTAATCACTAGAAGACAGATAATACTTCACTTTCAAACCAATGGACACAGGAGAATGGAAGCTAGAAAACTCAATCTTCACCCAAAAGTCAGGAATGGAATTTAAGGAAGAGGCCAGGGGAGGGAGAGAAAAAAAGCTGAGGAAAAGAGAAGTAGAAATTAAGAATGTCAGAATAAATCCAAACAATCACAATACATGTGTATTGTATACAATCACAATAAATGTGAAAGGGTTAAATACTTTATTAAAAGACAGAGACTCATTACTTTTTTTTTATTTGTTTCTAATCCAGCCAAATGCTGTTATCATAAAGGGACCTAAAATAACATGTCTTGGGACTGAAAATAAAGGAATGAGACAAGATGCATGAGGCAGAGACTAGCAAAAATAAAGCAGGAGTAGAAATATTAATTTCAGACCAAAAAATTTCAAGACATAAAACTCTTCTTGAGAGAAAAGATACATGGAAGGGTGATTTCACTGTCTTCAATGAGTATCTATCTATTGTACTCCTACCACATGTAGCTACTACTATTCTAGGTTTGGGGGATGTAGCAATGAACAAGACAGACAAGATCAATCTTTTGTGGAATCTAGTGGGATACAGACATTCAGTCCTACCCCTTAACATTTGGAGTACTCAGGGCAACAGTACAAACACAAGTATAGATACTGTATGCCTAAAACATTAAAAGTCGTAATTCAAACAAATTATAAAAATTGATAAATTGTTAGATAAAATATTTTCTGTCCTCCTACCTTGATAAATATTCCTTCATAACAACTTAGAAGTGTACATTCAAATTTGGAATTTTTTGGATTCCTTAAATTGCAGGAATCCAGCCCTTAGCCCATATCCCCTTTCTTGTCCATCCCCAACTCTGTTACAGGAAGCCTTGAGCACACATGCGCTGACTCCCCACGTAGCATGTGAAGTTTCATGCACATTTCCTCCACACACCCCTTAGCTGGCCATCCCTCAGACCTCAAGATGTATACACAGGCAGTACAGTTCACTCTTGGGAAACGATTCCCAGGGATGACCTCTATGTAGATCTTAAAAACTGGCACAAGGCAACTTGGGCAGAGAATTCTGGAGTGCAGTTACCCCTTGCATGGTCTAAAATTGGGGAAAAGTTGATGAAGGCTCTAGAACATGTATTTTTGCCCTCATGGATCCCTGGGTGTGTGGATGGGGTACAACTCTAGGAGGGTCAGAGTGGGATCCTTAAAGCAAAGAGCCCAAAACAAGGGCACCTCTAGTCTAGATCTAAGGCAGTACTGCTGACAATAAACATAGGACAATCAATCATTAAAGGTGAAAATCTCCAATAGTGTGAAGTGCTGTGAAAAGATTGAAAATAGAGTGACAGAAAACCCAGTGACTGGCTTCTTTGATAAAATAGTCAGGAAAGGCGACTCTGAAGAAGAGACAGTTACAAAAGCCAATATCTGAATTAAAAAAAAAAAAAAAAGAAAGCTGTACATTTAAATCAGAGGGAAGAAAATTCCAAACAGAAGACTAATAGCTAAGACACATTCCCTAAGGCAGAAATAAGCTTGGTGTGTTTCAGGAACTGAAAAGTCCCAAGCACAGAAGGGAAGGAGGAGAGTGGCAGATGAATTCAGCAAGGTCAGAACAAGCCAGATCGTGTAAAGTTTTGTGAGCAAAAGTAAGGAGTTTAGAAGTTATTCTCAGTGGGAAAGAAAGGTATTAGATTTTAAGTAGAGAACAATTAAATTTATGTATTTTATTTTATTTCATTTTATTTTTTTAATGTTTATTTTTGAAGGAGAGAGAGAGAGACAGAGTGTGAGTGGGGGAGGGGCAGAGAGAGAGAGAGAGAGACAGACAGACAGACAGACAGAATCTGAAGCAGGTTCCAGGCTCTGAGCTGTCAGCACAGAGCCTGATGCAGGGCTCAAACTGTGGGATCATGAATGGAGCTGAAGTCAAACACTTAACTGACTGAGCCACCCAGGAGCCCCTGATGAATTTTTAAAGGTGAAATGTGGGCTAGCGTGGCAGTTTGGAATAGAGGGGCCCAAGACACAAGAGGAATTTGGACTTAACTCAAAAGTTTTTTTCCATGAGCCTCTAGCAGGAGCTCATGAGAATGATTAAGGACCGGGCAGGAGATCAGAGAGAGTCCCTCTTGCAAGTGTGAGAGAGGGATCAGCATCCACAGGAAGGTCAGGCACAAAGTCCTAACCCTTCATCCTCAAACACACATGCACCTGCACCTATGCAAGTCACAGTTCACTGCTGACAACAAAAGGGAAAGAGTAAACCTTGAAGCCTGCCAGAGAAAAGAAACAACACTAATAGAGGAACCAAGAAAAAAATACAGCAGACTTCTCACCAGAAACGATGCAAGCCAGAAGGCAATAAAGTGACAGCCTTAAAGAACTAAAATAAAAATTGCTAACTCAGAATTCTATACCCAGAAAGAATGGTGTTTAGGGGAAAAAAAAAAGAGAGAGAGGGGCCTGGGTGGCTCTGTTGGTTGAACGTCTGACTCTTGATATTGGCTCAGGTCATGATCCTGGGGTCATGGGAACCAACCCCCGGGTCAAGGCCTGCGTCAACCTTCATGCCAAGCATCAAGCCTGCTTAGGATTCTTTTTGCCTCTCCCTCCACCCCTCCCCCTCTCATGTGCTCTCTCCCCCCTCCCAAAAAACAAATAAATAAACATTTTATAAGAAAGAAAAAAAAAAAGAAATGAAACAAGGGAAGATATTTTTGCATGAAAATATATGTCAGAAATTTATTTTAAAATAAAATTTAGGGAAATTTTTCTCCCAAAAAATTAGGGAATAATTGAAAAAACAAAAAGGCAAAATACTGCTAATTGTTAAAGCCAGAAGACAGGTACATGAGGATTTATTATAATGGTTCTTCTACTCTTAAGTATTTAAAACTGTAATAAAATTTTAAGCATTTAATTTTTAAACATTAAGTAGGGAATAAAAAAGTAAGATTACATCACAGAAAATTTAACCAGAGAAAATACTGTTAACAAGTATGGAAAATATCCTTTTAGTCCTTCTAAGATACAGATGCATCCAATTTTTTTCCAAAACTAAGAATAGACAGTTTGTACCATGTGCTAATCTAATATTTTCATTTAGTGATATAACCATTTTATTACCTCCATGTCCTTAGAAGTTCTCTAGAACAGTTCTTAATGGCTACATTGTATCCCATATTATGGTTATGGTAAACTATAATTTAAATAATGCAGTTCTAGAAATTATTAATCAATCAATCATCAGTATTAATAGATGAATCATCAAATAATTGGTTTCAGACATTTTTAGAACTGCTTCATTTCATCAATCAATATGTACAAGACAATGCCAAATGGTACGGTGCAAATCAAGAAAAATCACTTTGTGGGGTGCCTGGGTGGCTCAGTTGGTTAAGCTTCTGACTTCGGCTCAGGTCATGATCTCATGGTCCGTGAGTTCGAGCCCCACGTCAGGCTCTGTGCTGACAGCTCAGAGCCTGGAGCCTGTTTCGGATTCTGTGTCTCCCTCTCTCCTCTGACCCTCCCCCATTCATGTTAAAATAAACGTTAAAAAAAAAAATCAGCTTATGATTCATTTGCCGTGCTTAAAAGAGCAAATCTTTCATGGGATAAGAAACTGGTTTCTTTACAGCATGAAGATAGAATAAAAAATAAGATACAATGACATACTGAGAGAGGCTTCTAATTCCTCCAGAGATAGGATCCCACAGAATAACCTGAAGTAAATTCTTGTCTGAAGTAAATTCTGAGATCTTGAGGCATACTCCATACGTGATCATTGTAAACACAAAAAGTCTCATAAAAAGTTTTTGTTTTACATTTTTTACTTCTCCAAGTCTCTGGTAACTTCTAATGGTACACAACTGACAAAAGACTGTTGGTTTGTACACAAAGTAGTCAACTAAAAACTCTTTAAAAATTGCATTTGCTATAAAAAATTATCTTCTAAAGGAATAGAAAAATTTCACTAGTTTTAGCACCTACCAAGTGTGTCCTGTTCAGAGTCCTGATTCCCCTTTTACACTCATGGGGCTGAAGGATCTTTTCCCAGTTCACACACACAAGCATTATTTCATAAATGCCAGGAGGTAATTGATCTAAAATAAATTTTATATGTTATCTCTATATATTAAGTGTTTAGAAACTCAAGATTCTTAAGGTGAATTTGCCTCAAAGATAATTGTGTCATTCTTTACCTGTTAAAAATCCATGGAAAGGGGCACCTGGGTGGCTCAGTCAGTTGGGCGTCCGACTTCAGCTCAGGTCATGATCTCACAGCTGGTGAGTTCGAGCCCCCTGTCAGGCTGTGTGCTGACAGCTCAGAGCCTGGAGCCTGCTTTGGATTCTGTGCCTCCCTCTCTCTCTGCCCCAAACCACTTGCATTCTGTCTCTTTCGCTCTCAAAAATAAATAAACATTAAAAAAAATTTTTTTAATCCATGAAATGCCTTCAGAGAGTTAAATTTTGGTTTCTTAATTACCTACTGGCTCAGATATTAAATATTTGTTATCTAAATTGTTGGAAAGCTAAAGGGCACCCAAGAACATTTCCTTTAATTCAGGTAACAAAATAAAATTTCTTCTCTTAGAGGTTTAGGTTTTACAGTGTACATTGTAATTATTGGATAGAAGGGCAATGAAGTAGTCTTTAGCAAATCCTGCTACAAACTATACATAGAACTTTCTAGCTGCTTATTCCACAAACCCTTATATAGGCATCTGGAATCATTCAAGAGGTTAAAAAAATATTTAATTATTTTCAGTATCTGGAAGCTATAAATGACAGATTCCTTTGCTCACTCTTGCCTAAAGGTCTCACAATTTCCATTCTGTGACTTTTCTTTTCATCCTGAAAACACCCTTAGGCTAGACATGTAAACACTTTAATGTAAAACTAAGTTTTTATTTAGTTACAACTATATGCAGCTCTATAGAGCTCCTTGTAGTCCTTGAAACAATTTAAAAGCTTAACAGTCTTAGCTAGCTAGTGAGACAATGAGTTGATACAGCAACTAAAATTGCCTTTACAGTCAATAAAATAAAAATAAAAGCTTTGCAATGGTGAGAATGACAATGTTGAATTCTGTTGTTCCCTTGGACGGGGAGAGCCATCTTTAGTTTGAGATGATGATTCTTCTTTCCCTCTATCTTGTGACTAAGTACTTATGGCAACCCTAACGGTTTTATAAGATACTAGAAGAGGAGCTAAGTCTGTAAAGATTTCTTTGCACAACACCTATTAATGGCATTTGTAATTTTAGGCTTACTAAATATTTCTAGATGATATTTGAAGAAAATAATGTATGTGTGATCACTATCCCATTGATAATGTATGCTTGGTCACTATCACTACCTCATTTAGTTTTCAAAACAGAAATTCTGATTTATGTTTTTAATGGATTTTTTTTTTTACTTTTAAATTAGCCTCTTGCTTTAAACATAAAATGGTGTCCATTACATTGATATTTTCAAGAACAATACCAAAGTTTGGACAACCTCAGTGGGGCTAAAGCCCTTTGCATATTATACCCATGCCATTCTCTAAAGGGTGAAGAGATAAAATGAAGGTTGAAGGTCAAAATAATTAACTGTCCATCTCTTTCTTATTGACACTATTATCAACACCCAGCTCTCCACAAACTCAATTCCAATTCCATACAATTTGAAGGCCTGTTCAATGCTTGAATACCATCCACATTTTCTCATAATGCTTGCTAAAGGAAATTCAAATCCTGGCGCACTGGTCAAAGTTTCCTTCACAATTCCTTTGCAAACTTGATCTTCGCCTTCTCTTCTGGTAACCCAGTGTTCTGTATGTTCCCTAGGGCCAGTTATCATCACTTTCTACAGTCTACAA
Source organism: Lynx rufus (assembly GCF_022079265.1). Lineage (NCBI taxonomy): Eukaryota > Metazoa > Chordata > Mammalia > Carnivora > Felidae > Lynx > Lynx rufus. Next base: position 25,586,962 of record NW_025814826.1, on the reverse strand, counting down.
AACTTATCCAGGCACGGAGCTGTCTTTGAAATCAAAGACACATCATGCTCAGACCTACTCTAAATGCTGCATGAGTTTCTGATCCAAACTTTTGATCTGCCATTTGTTCCCTATTCCCTTGTCTCCTGGGATCCTGGCCCAGATGGTACTTTTCGTTGGTACTATGCCCTGCTCCAGTCATAGAACAACAAAAGGTTTAATTTCCAAATATGGAAGCAATGTTTCAGAACTCATGGTATTCTATGTAAGGTAACATATTTGCAAGATGTTTCAAAGACTTGGGTATCTGTTACCCCAACTGATCATTCTTAAAGTTTTGTGTATGTTGACTAAGCTATAAATATTTTAGCAATGGATCCATTCGTGTTTTAAAGACATTATGCACTTACAAAAAACACAAGGCTCCTATCCATAGAATATTTCATGTAGCTTAGGCAAGATACTTTTACATGTAGTAAGGGAATACAAAAAGGTTAACAGATGGGATATATTTGCATTAGTATCTTACTCATAGAAATGAGGAGGTGAAACCTTTTTTCTTAGGAAGTTACTTGGCAAAGAACCTAAATAGATTAGCAATTTTAATGATGAAAATCCAATAGCAGAAAAGAAACCAATTCTCATTTAAATGTCCTCATTTGGACTCATTTACATGAGGGTGGAGGAGGAAAGACAGGAGGGAGGAGACACCTAAACAAGTATGTGAAATTTCTTTATTTATTAAAAATTTTTTAATGTTTATTTTAGAGACAGAAAAGACAGAGCACAAGCAGGGGAGGGGCAGAGAGAGAGGGAGACACAGAATCCGAAGCAGACTCCAGGCTCCAAGCTGTCAGCACAGAGCTCAACGCAGGGCTCAAACCCATGAACCCCAACATCATGACCTGAGCCTAAGTCAGATGTTTAACCAACTGAGCCACGCAGGTGCCCAAGTGTGTGAAATTTATTGAAGAGGATGCCTGGTCTAAGAAAATATTTTAGTTGGGAGGTAGTGATTTAGAGGCCTAGTAGAAATAGGCTGTGAACTTACAGTAATAAGGGACACAATACATAACTAAACGTACTTCCAATTAAAATTCAAAACCAAAACAATTTGTATGATCAATTATTGTAAGGGACTGTGCAAGCCACCAGAAGAGATACAAATAGCCCATTTCTGTAAAGGGATAACTCCCCTGCCAAACATAAGTCAGTAACTTTCCCTGCAGGGTTCAAAAGGCCCCCATGACCAAGCCCCTGAGTCTTCTTATACTCCATAACTCAGTAATACAAAAGAACATTAGCATTTCCATTATTTCACTTTTTCCTATCTTTACACATGCCATTCACTAGGCTGTCTACCCACCCAGTAAGTATTATCCTTCAAAACCTGACTCAATTATCTCCTCTTCCATATGAAGTAAGGTGTTATCTCCAGGTTGGTGCCACAAATGAGCCTTCAGCAAACGTGCTCTCTTTTGCCAACAATGATTCTCCATCTGAAATGTAGCTTCTGGCTCATTCCCAAGCCCTGGGAGGGAGAATGCCAGACCACAGGGCATCAAGTGACATTGCAATTTGAACTATTGTGAACTGGGTGTTCATCTGACTATGCGGAGCAAGATTCCATTATACACTAGAAATGGTACGACACAGTTCAACCTCAGCATGTTTAGAAGGTACATCTGTTCCTAAATCCACCTATGATGCCATTGGGGGTTCCCTATGATCAGTGAAGAGAGGAGGAATATGCTTGAGCTTGGTAACAGATAAATCTGCACTGTGCGTCTCTCAAGCCACCCCTAAAAGATAATGGTTAATGTAAACCCACACTATGGGCAGAACTTTGGGAGGTACATCTGGTTGTCTGCTTCATAAGAGGGGGGGAATGGTTAAAATCTGGATCTACACTAACTCATGGGCCGGGACTAACACTATTGGCTGGCTGATTAATGACATAAAGAACAAAACTAGAATATTGGTGATAAGGGTAAGTGGAGGGGAGATATGTGGATGGACGCTGAGAATAACTATGAAGTATGAAGTGTGAAAATGTTCACCAGTATCCACTTTGGAAGAGGCTCTCAGTATTCAGGTACACAAAAATGACCTGTTCAGTTTCTGCCAAGCAGCCTCATTTCTAAGCCTCCTCAGTGTTTGCTCAATGGACCCATGTAAAAAGTGGTTGTGGTGGGGTGTCTGGGTGGCTCAGTTGGTTAAGCGTCCAACTCCAGCTCAGATCATGACCTCGTGGTTCTTGAGTTCAAGCCCTGTGTCGGGCTCTGTGCTGACAGCTCAGAGCCTAGAGCCTGCTTCAGATTCTGTCCCCCACTCTCTCTGCCCCTCCCGTTTGCTCTCTGTCTCTCTCTCTCTCTCTCTTTCTCTATCTTGAAAATAAGTAAATATTTTTTTTTTAATTTTAAGTGGCTGTGGTAGCAAGGGTGAAGGTTATGCATGGACTACCACATGCTGAGTGCCCAACCAGGAACAGTAGAGGCCAACACCAAACCCCTGATAACACACTGTGAGGTGGTGATGCTGTCCTAAGGATGCAGTATATGCCTTAAATAGTTTCATCTCCCCCAGAGGTAGAATGCATGGGTCCAGGAACCAGAAGAAAGAGGTAGAATGCTCCCTCACCCTACAGTATCTGGTGAGGTTTTTCATCTTGTCCCCACAACTCAAGGAAATTCTGTGTCCTACCAACCTGACTGTGCACTCCATGGGTTTAGATGTCTTAGCACCCAAGGAAGGCAAGCTTCCACAGGAAACACAATCATGTTCTGATGAATTCTAAGGCCCTCCTCTAGCCTTTTTGAAATTCTCATGCCTCTGAGTCAACAGACAAAAGAAGGAGGAAATCAGATTGCTGGTACAAAACAGAGGCATGAAGAACCATGTTTGAAATGCAGAGATCCACTAGAGCACCCCTTGGTACTCTCTTACCCAATAGGCCTGGCCAACAGGAAACTGCAGCAACTCAAAACAAAAATCTAAGGATTCAGATCCATAGGAATGAAAGTTTGGGCCACCCCATTAGGTAAAGCGTTTTATCTAAGTGAGATGTTAGCAAAGGGAATATGAAAAGGCTGTTAAATGAAGGCAACTATGATTACCAACTATGTCTTGTGATATTTCACATTAATTATTGTTCCCCCTCCTCCCTCACATCCTCATAGCTTCATACAAATAGCATAGGTAATTACTAATATTTTAATTTTCAGCTGAGAGGATGACCAGATCGATGACATCAACATCGGTGATGAACTGATGGCACTGTGTTCCCTGTGTTAGGACACAAACATTTACCAGAGTGAAGAACAACAGTGGATATAGAGACACAGGAATGGACTGTGTTAGGTATCGTCTTTCCCTCCTTCTCTTCCACCCTGTTCTCTGCTTCCAGGAGGCTGACCTCTAAGGACTCCGTCAATGAACTTCCTTGCCTCCTAACCTATGGTGGAGGAAAATCAGGGGATCACAGGACAGAATTAGAGTGAGGATGGGGTATTTTCTCCCTCCACTCTCCCTCACTATAGAGTTCCTGCCTGTATCCCCCCATCTAGGTTTCAGCTCCAGCCAGTAACTGTTTCCTCCCATCAACTTCTCTGAACCTCTGCATAACTAGTCCCCACGTCTTCCACTATCTCTTGTGAGTTCCCTACACCCTGACTGGGAATAGTCTCTTCATCCTGTGGACACACCATCTGCTTGCTGCCATGACACTGACTGACACAAGTATCTCTCTTACTCACTAAAATAGGAGTTCCTTGGGGGCAGGGTCTATGCCTAATTCATTGTTGTATTCTCCAGCGCTTAACTAGTGCCTGGTTTATAATAGGCGCTTATTAAACATTCATTGATTAAGTGAATGATAAAATACAAATATCTGTAAGACAGTACAGACTATACATAAGAACAGGGCACCACACACAAGGAAAGACAAGTGGAGCTGAGATCCAGTCTACACAGAGCTGGCACAGAACTGTCTTAGCCTGGACCCAGAGGCAGGGGTACCTTTTCATAATTAGTCCAACCAGAGGGGTATATTTTGGCAACATGCACACCAGCAGGTGGTCTTGCATAAGAAAAAGATATGACCTAAGTACTTTGGGCAATAGGGAAAGGTTTATATCAGACAGTAAAGAAAGGTTTCAGCTAGGAGATGTTTCATGATTACATTTATCAAGAGATAAATGCATTGCTATTCAGTTACTTACTTATATGATCTTTCCCATTTTTTTTAACATACTATAAGAATGAAACAAGGTATTTTTAGCCAAGCCTACATAACCTCAGACATTCATAATAGGATTTTTTTCAACTCTGATCCAATTAGTTGAGGGCTAACTTAGTAGTGGAAGATGCTTCCAAATACTTAACACATGACAGGGCTCTATAAATAAATAGTGACAAGTGAAGTTCTGATTTGGCCACAGGTGTGCAGACAAGGACTTACACAAAGCTTGAGTTCTCTCAGTGGAAAAGAAAAAAACAATTGAAAACCAATAAATATTTTTTCAGTTTGCTAAACATCTAAAATACTATGAGATAAATAATTAAATACATAAATAGCAATGCTCTGCTTCAACCCTATCTGATTACCTTAAATAAATAACACAAATAACTAATGTCAATGGTTCACCAAAATTGCTATCAACAGGACAGATCAAGGGTTAACTCCACTAAAGTACCTTTATTTGGTAAATGTGGATTCATTTCAATCACTTGTAAGAAATACTGAATTTGATATTGCAATGATAATTTAAACAATCTTTGTAACAGACTACAATGCTCTGATATCAGCATTTGTGAAACTCTCCGGTACTTAGTAAAAATTATAGGGCTTGAGGTTTAGTGAAAAGAGAATTAGTGAGCCTTCACATTCGTAAAGAAAAGTTTATTTTAAGATTTCCATGGCAAGAAAATGGATTACTCAATAGAGAACTCATGCATTTTAATGGTTATATCTGACCAGTCCTTTTGGCAAACCCAGCAGCTTTTGTTACTCTAATCCACTGGGTTAATTTAAACCACACCTGTTTAGAAGGGTATCTAGAGAATGTCTACAAGTTTTGACCTATATCTCTTCATTCAGAGTTAATGACTATATTTTTTATATCATATTTATGTCTCAGGTTTCAGAACCCAATGAAGAGGAGCACAGCCAGTTTGCCATTTTGTGGGTCACTTCCTGGAGAAAAAGTCTCCTTGACATTTTTTTTTTCCTCTTCTAGAATGAAGACAACATTGCTTTGAGTTAGGCTGACTTAGATTCAAATTCTAACAGTCCTGGTTTTTTTGATGGTGTGGATTCTAAGACGCTCAGTCTCCCCGTTTATAACATTGGGCTAATAAGAACTATTTTTACAGGATTGTTATCAGGTATATAAAAAATGCATATAAAGCATCCATTTCAGTACCAGGTATTTAATATGTGGTAGCAGCAAGGTATTCACCATTATCCATGTTGCTATTATTCCAATTACCCCATCAGGACCTTTAAGATACCAGTTTGAGTTCAAGAAACTGCAGTGGTTAGGAAAATTACTCCAAATTACTCAGTGAGGCAGAGTGAGTCACTAGTAAGTCAGTGTATTTTACTCAATGATACGCACCTAGTGATGATAGGCTTCTCTAAGCCTTTTTACTATATAAAACATAATGTAACAAAACAGAATTCTTCCCTGACTGCAGTCAGAAAACTAGTGCAGGGGAGGAGTTCATTGAAGGCTGCAAGACCTCAATCAGTCCCAGAGCTCTGAGGAAATTAGTTTTTCATTTGTCAGTGTTGGTCCAGATTTATGCATCCTCTGTGAGCAAGTGACCATTTTCACTATTGCCTAAAATATAAAATCTCCATAAAATGATGTTTGCCATTTTTGTTGCTATAATTGTCGCCGTCCTTCATTCAGACACCGTCTATAGGTCTTCTATCAGATAAATGAATCCAAATCATTTGAAACGCCTATCTACGCTTGGCTTGTATAAACGGGAGGGTAACAAAGAGGGCTTGAGGGGCCTATCCAGTGAAACTGAAAATCTCAAAATTCCAGCCATTTTGTAATATCAGTGTTGAAATAAATTTACATAAGGAATTAGACAAACTTCCACAATGTTATCAATCCATCGCATTATCGAACCTCTCCTACCTTTCTTCTTCCCCTGACTCTGAGACGATATCTAACAACAAATAATTTACCCCAATCTTTCAATATGCCAAATGTCTTTTTCCTGTACTTGAATGATTTAAGAGAGGTGACTTTTTTAAAAAAGCATTAGGAATATCAGGTTTTACAACAAACCATGTGGGTGGAGGGTTTTGTTGGGTTGCATTTTTGTTGGTGTGTGTGTATGTGTCTGTTGGGTTTTATTTATTATTATGTGGTGTGTGTGTGTGTGTGTGTGTGTGTGTGTGTGGCTGACAGCAAACAAGTCTATCTGAAAACACACTAAGCTCCAGCAGGTGCCCAGAGCTAATTTGGTTTGGAACTATTTTTAAAAAGCACTAGCTACATTTTATAACAAGTCATACCAAATGGCTATATTGTTTTTTCTGTGTTTCTACAATCCAGAGGCCAGTTTTAAAATGTGACTCTAAACATAAGGCCACGAACTGGCCATGAACTAAACATATCTATAATACTCAGATTCCCAAACCTTCTCATAGATCCCTAGAAACAAAACGTTCGGAGATTTACACTTGAGTTGCCACTTAACACATTCCTTCATAAATTCTTTGCATTTCCTGTCAGTAGTTTTCATTTAAATCGAGTGACTTTTAGTTCTGGCCAGCAAGGATGATGTGAAATGCTTCCCAGCGGGCAGATTCAACCGGATTTGTCAATCCAACCACCTGCTGATGTCATGTGTTCTGGCTTCAGGATATCACGATGGATATTTACTCTCCCTGTGGGATCCTATGGCAGCCTTGTCACTGGCATTCTTCTAATACTCCCAGATTAAACACCCACTTAGGTGTGGTGTTTGAAGAACCCTCAGCTTTGAATCACTCTGATACGTGCATTTAGCCTGGCCTTTCCTTTCTCAAATACACAAATCCTGTTTGGATTAAGATACAAAGATTGGCTCTTTTGGTTTATTTATTTGTCTCATCTCCGTATATCCAAGCACAGAAATCACTAATGTTCTGCCTAGAGTCAAGCTATTTATTCGTTCTAGTATTGAGGGAGCAGGTGTCATGTGAAGAGCAAGAGTTTGGGAGGCAGCCTAACCTGGCTTTGAGTGCCTACAAGTCCACTGGGCAGTGTGCAATCGTGGGCAAGTCACTTGACCTCCCCGACCAAAATGGAGACAACACCGACCTCACAGAATTGCTGTGGAGATGACGTGGGAAAACATATATAAATATATATATATGTATGTATGTATGTACGTACATATATGTGTGTATATATACACACATATATGTGTGTGTGTGTATATATATGTGTATATATATATACACACACACACAATTTATACACACACATGTATGTAAACATCTATGATACCTAACACTAAGTCAGCGTCATAATAAATGCTCAATACGTTTTGTTTCCTTTCCGTTGCTTCTCTTTAGGAGTGCTTTTTCTGTGTGCTTTGTGCTCATTGTGCCCTAGGGAGTTTAGTGGGTCACATTCCAAACACCCCCCTTCCATCTGACCCTCACAGTAGCTCTGTGACGTGACCATGGCAGCTATCAGTAGTCTTGCTTCTCCCATTGGGAAACCAGGGTGCAAAAAGGTGCAGTACTCTTCCCAAAGCCTCGAAAAAAGGTGGTAGGTAAGGAGCCCAGACTAGAACATGGCTCATCAAAATCCAATTGTTTTTCTCTAGTTTACCATTGCCATTTGATTTTGTTCAACACACCGTTAATTATTTAGTGAAAACCCCTGGGTAGCGTCCATCCTTGGCAGACTCGGAAAACAGAGTCGTGAGCACACCGCAGGAAGAACCACACGCTGTCAGAGACGTGTCCGCTCCGGCCCGTCTCTGTCCCTCTGCCGGTGTAGCCAAGGATCCTACTGGGGGAGGACATGGCTGCCTTCCATGCCATCAACTTCAAAAGGCTGGGGCATCAGGGCCAGAAAGAACCGCAAAGGGCAAGTGGTGGCCTAAAGCCAAGGTGAAGATGTGACGAGCTCAATGTTGACGTTTTGAGGTTGAAGAGACAATAGGACGGCTGGCTTGTTCTCTTGCCCACTCCGCCCTCATTCAAAGGGCTTGCTCTGTGACACACAGTCCTCTCAGCTGCTCTGGGAGGCACAGGGCAGAGCTACTGTCTGGTTGGCAGTCAGACTTGGACCCCAGACTCCCAAAACTTAATTCTCATCTATGTGGTCTCAAAAAAAAAGCTGCTTTGTGTTTTGGTATTAAAAATTTTTTTTAAATCATTCCTGGAATTTTCTTATTTCACTTGGCCTTCACAATCACACTGGATTGTAGACAAAACAGATATTCTTTTTTTAAGAAGTCCACGGTTCAGACAATGTTGGCTGGTTAGAGGTGGGACCAGAAGGGGAAACCAGGCTGTCTACCTCCTCATCCTGAATTCTTTAAGCCACCTCACCAGCTCGTATCGTAGCCATGGGAACCCAGTCTTTCTCCCTCATATTCCCCTACTATGAAGCGTACAGGGAATTCTGCAAACATTTGCTGAATGCATGAACAACAAAGGGACAATGAGGAGCTACATGTTCCAGTTTTCTACTCATTCTGCCTCTCTTGTATTGTGAATGAAATGCCCAGAAAACTCAGCTGGAATAATCAAGTCATTTTTGTCCTGTTGTGCCACTTTGTCATGTTGCCACAAGCCAAAGCAGTAACCGACCAAAGTCAAGGCATCCAGAACACTCTTGAGAAAAAGTCGAGCAGGGAAGATGGCATGAAACAATCCGAAAGAACAAAGAAAAAGCCCACAAAGTTAAAAGCCACAAAATTAATACACCCCATCTTTGCTTGGTAGGCACTTCTAGTTTTTCTCTGCTGCTGACCTATGAAAATTGTAAATGTGATTTTAGAGCAGGAACGTAGTGAAACCATTTGGTCAGCTCAGTTAGAAGTCTGACTCATCACATATGAAAAGTTGGAACATGAGAGTATTAAAGAAGGCAAATTATGGGAGGCCTGAGAAAGCAAACGAGAGAAAGTGAGAGACGCAGAGAAAATTGATTTGGGATACTCCAAGGATGACAAATAGTGAAACAAAATGTTTTTGTTAACATATCTGTCCAAACTCAGTCAACAAAAACCCCTCAGATCAAACCAAATTATTCTTCTTTAGATTCCTTTGACTAACTCTTTTCATGTTATCATTGCTCCTAACGTTAATTAATCAGGTGGTCAAGATCCTCCCTTGTCAAAACATTCTGGATACTTGGAAGATTTCTCAACAGGCTAACCCTCCACAAGTGGATTGCTGGGCACTCAAGTACTTGTGTATAATGCTTCTTACTCCAACGTGAAAGGCAAGATAGCCTTCCAAAACCAGACCCACCTGTTATCTGATCACATTTCTGTTTCAGATTTAATCTAACTTCAGGAACACTGAGGGGCAAAACCTTTTATAAATGAAGTTAAAGCCATCTACAAAATGTGAGGGGAAGGAAATGTGTGCAGAATGTTTGGAGTTCTAGGAAATGTCTCTTACATTTCTGGTTTTCGTTAAGTATGGTGGACGCTATTTGACATTCTTCTCCTAAACATCAAATCAACACATTATGCATCCGTGGAAACAGAAAAGTCTTGCAATAGGGAAGACTACAGCAAATGGGTAAGGGACGAGAGAATTACTTCAGAATGCCAAGAGAAAATATATGTTTTGACTGTTTGGTTGTTTGCTGGGAGGATGGGTAGGAATCTGAGCTTCTGAAAAATCTTAAAACAGTGCCTCTCAACCAATGACTCCACCTCCAGAGGACATTTTGGGCATTTGTGGGGGGTATTTTATTGTCTAAATGGTCAGAAGATGCTGAAGACATTTAGTGGGTGTGGGCCAGAGATGGCAGATGTCCTGAAATAAGCAGGTGGATGCCATAGCGCAAAGAAATATTCTATGTTCTGTACGATTTGTCTAGTGTCTCGCCCTAAATCTGTGTAGGTGAAGAACCTATTTATAACTGTCCAAACTGTATGCATGTGCTTTAGATTTAAATTGAAATCATTTTTGCACTATTTTAATGTATTTAGGGAAATTGTGGGGAGTGGGGTGGGGAAACTGCCACTGTGGGGTGAAGTGAGGGAACATCTTGCACTATTTGCTCCAAACTTTACCACGAGTTGTTCACTGGTTTCAAAAATCACATTGCTAACATAATGCCACTGACTGAATCTGAGCCATCACTAAGCCACCTCTGTATGCGTAGCCATTACCAGTCACCAGAATTTCTCAAATCTGGCTCCTTGAGTGTGTCCTCTTGTGTAGAAATGTCAAAGCATTTACTTACTGAAATACAGATTTTCCTATGAATCACTGTTCTTTCATTTGCAACCCTGTATTGAAGTCATTTTGTACATATTTTGTATCATCTATAAAACACATTGGGGAACAGTAAAGGGAGCGTTGCAAATGTTTCGATTTTGTATCTCCATTTCTTCCCCATTTATTACTTGGCATGTTGGAGTTAGGAAATTATCTGTGGATACTAACCTTAGTGGGTGAAAATCTAATAAGAAACAGTGTATTTGCATAGTCATAGAGGATCTCCTCACAAATTGTTCACTAATCGCAAAAGAGAAAAAATAGTACTTTGCAGAGAAGAAGCCTGGCAAATACCACCTTAATCAAATGATCAAGCTTTCAAAAAATATGTGTATATATACATATATATAGAGAGAGAGGTGGGGGAGGCAAAGGGAAGGAGAAAGGAAGGGAAGGAGTGGGGAAGGAAGCAAAACAAAACTGAAATGGAAGCTTGAAAAATCTACAGTAAGAATCTTTATTTTTTTTTATTTTTTTTTAAGTGGCCTTTCCACCCATGATGAGACTTGAACTCATGACCCTGAGACCAAGACCCAAGCTGAAATTAAGAGTCGGATACTTAACCAGCTGAGCCACCCAGATGCCCCTGGAGCGATGATCTTTAAATCATTATCTGACTACTTCATGTATAAGTCTTTGGGGGATCTGTGTTATATAAATTACCATAAATCTTCCATTTCATAGGTGTAGACAGATTCATGGACGTATCTAATAGTAACAATGGGAGGAGGTGATATTGACAAAGAAGAAAGAACAGTACAAATTGAATAGAAGTCATGATTTTTTAAACAACAGTGGGTATGGACATATAACAAATATACTTTGATTCTGGTTTACAAACTTTTATGAATTCAGTGAGACTTGAACATAAGAGAGACTGATAGACTCTTTATGCCAAACAAAACCAAATCCAACGCATCACTCCAACCCTATCCCACTGTGTGGATTCTCCCAGCATTTACGGATGGCACTTTGCACATGCTCCCAAATTCCAATCCGTAGCTTTCTTAGAAGCCATGCATTTGAATGTGTTCTGTCCCCATAATCGTGCTCCCAAGTACAAAATGTTAAGTAAATGATTAGCCTACCAAAGAATTTTTTAGAAAGATAGGCAGACCAAGGACTTCAAAGGTTTCAAAATCTTTCATGAGACCCTGAACTTGCCCATATTGTGCAAAGAGGGGTCTGAGACGGGGCCTTTCCCCTTCCAAGAGCCCAGGACCCAGTGTGAGGCCTCAGCGTTCCACCCCAGCTAGGAGTGGAGGGTCCCCGTGCAGCCCAGCAAGCACGAAAGGGTTTGCTCCTCTGCAGGCAGTTGTCTTTTTCCTGGCAAACAAGCCAGGTGCCAGAAACTTTACCCAGATGGGGAGGGAAAGAGAGGAGAGGAAGCAGGAGGGGGATGAAGGTAGAAAATAGAATCATCAGAAAAAGGGAAAGATGATGTCAAAGTGATTCCAATCGGAAACCATTTCAGAAAAGTTATATATTTTTTCAAAGTATTCAAAACCTCTCAAAGCTCTTAAAAGGCGCAAGCCTGCATGGAGGTGTTTTTCGGCACCGAGGTCTCTCACCCAAACTGCAGGAAAACAGGAAAGAAATCTCGCACTCAGAAGTCACCCAAGTAAGCACGCTTGTGTGAGCCCTGTTGCTGGTTGGGTTTAATTTCTTTGTGCTAAACAGAAACTGTTCTCACAAGTTAGCACCAAGCCTGGGGACTCCTTGCCAGCGTGCTTCCCAGGGCTTGCCATCATTTTGTGCTTTTTGTCCCACCTGTTTCTTTCTGCTGCCTGTCAGACACTCCTCTCCCTTTCACCTGAACAATGGATAGACCTCTCCCAAGTCACTTAGTTAAATCTTATTTTATCTTGCAGCTATCAGGAAAAAAACAAAGTCATTTGGGGTCATTGCTTCAAGGTTGAGAAGCCTGAGCCACCCACCTGCTCCTGCTCATCAAAATTAAATCTGCCAAGTGCTGAGTTGCTTGAAAACGTCCCGTGAAGTCATTTAAAGATGCAGCTCTTCATATAGCTAGCAAAGCATAACTTTGAGACCTACACCTTGTCACAATCACAGAACCTCTCCACAAAATGTTCTTTACTGCAAAATAAGTTCCTATCTGAAAATGGTTTCCTATTTGTATTTCACTAACACAGAGAGCATTTTCTCATGTAACCAACCATGTGATCTTGCTCACAGTAAAGAATTTTCTTGAATAATTGACACAACACTGTATTAGTTTCAGGTGTACAACACAGTGATCCAATGCTCGTTTATTTTGCAAAATGATCACCACAATAACCGCAAGTGTTTTTTCTTCTGATGAGAACTTTCAAGATCCCAGCTACTGTCAAATATGCAATGCAGTATTATTAACCATAGTCACCATGCTGTGCATTACGTCCCTGTGGCATTCGTTTTGCAACTGAAAATTAGTACCTTTGGACCCCCTTACCTATTTTGCCCACCTCCCACCCCCTCCTCAGGCAACCACCCATCTGTTCTTCACATCCATGAGTTCCATTTCTTACTGTTCATTTCTTTAGATTCCACATATGATCTCGTGCAGGATCTTCTTCTGTCTGACATGTTTCACTTAGCATATTGCCTTCAAGGGCCATCCATATTGTTGAAAATGGCAACACTGCATTCTTTTTAAAAAAAATTTTGTTAACGTCTATTTATTTTTGAGAGAGAGATAGAGAGGGAAGGGTAGAGAGAAAGGGAGACACAGAGTCCAAAGCAGGCTCCAGGCTCTGAGCTGTCAGCACAAAGCCCAATGCAGGTTTCGAACCCATGAGCCATGAGATCGTGACCTGAGCCAAAGTTGGAAGTTTAACCGTCTAAGCCACCCAGGTGCCCCAACATTGCATTCTTTTTTAATGGATGAAAAGTCCATTGTATGTATTTATATTCCACATTTTCTTAACCCATTCATTCATTGATGAACAGTTAGGTTGTTTCCATGTCTTGACCATTATAAATAATGCAGCAATGAACAAGGGAGTGCACTTATCTTTTTGAATTATTGTTTTCATATTATCCTTTGGATAAATACCCAGGGGTAGCATTGCTGAATCATATGGTAGTTCTATATTTAATTTTTTGAGGAACCTCCATACTGTTTTCCATAGTGGCTTCACCAATTTGCATTCCCACCAACAGTTGTCCAAGGATTCCCTTTTCTCCACATTTTCACCAGTACTTGTTAATTTTTGTCTTTTTGAAAATAGCCATTGTAACAGGTGTGAGGTGACATCTAACTGTAGTTTTGATTTGCATTTTCCAGATGATGAGTGATGTTGAGCATCTTTTCATGTGTTGACCATCTGTCAGTCTTCTTTGAAAAACGTCTATTCAGTTCCTCTGCCCATTTTTTAATCAAATTTGGGGGGGGGGAGTGTTACTGAGTTGTATGAGTTCTTTATATATTTTATTTTTATATTAACCCCTTATCAGGTATACAATTTGCAAATGTTTTCTCCTATTCAGAAGGCTGCCTCTTCATTTTGTTGATGGTTTCCTTTGCTGGGCAGCAGCTTTTTAGTTGGATCGACTCCCACTCGTTACTTTTGCTGCCTTTTGATTTCAAATCCAAAAAATCATTGCCAAGGCCAATGTCAAGTAGTTTAGCACCTATGTTTTCTTCTAGAAGTTTTATGGTTTCAGGTCTTACATTCAAGCCTTTAATCCATTTTGAGTTAATTTTTTGTGTATGGTTCAGCTTCACTCTTTTCATGTGGTTATCCAGTTTTCCCAACACCCTTTATTGAAGAAACTTTTCTTTGTCCATTGCATATTCTTAGCTCCTTTGTCAAAAAATAATTGACCATATACACATGGGTTTATTTCCAGGCTCTCTACTCTGTCCTATTGATCTATGTGTCTTTTTATGCCAATATCATGCTGTTTTAGTTACTATAGCTTTGTAATATAGTTTGAAATCAGGGATCACGATGCCTCTAGCTTTGATCTTTCTCAAGATGGTTTTGGCTATCCATGGCCTTTTATGTTCCCATACAAATTTTAGGACTGTTTGTTCTATTTCTGCGAAAAAATGCTTTTGGAATGGGGATAGAGATTACATGAATCTGCAGATTGCTTTGAGTAGTGTGAACATTTAAACAGTATTATTTCTTCCATTCATGAGCACAAAATATCTTTCCATTTAATTGTGTCATCTTCGGGGTGCCTGGGTGGCTCAGTTGGTTAGGCATCCGACTTTGTCTCAGGTCATGATCTTGCGTTTTGTGAGTTCCAGCCCTACATTGGGCTCTGTGCTGACAGCTCAGAGCCCAGAGCCTGCTTTGGATTCTCTGTTTGCCTCTCTCTCTGCCCCTGCCCTGCTCACTCACTCTCTCTCTCTCTCTCTCTCTCTCTCAAAAATAAATAAAACATTAAAAGCTTTTTTAATTAAAAAAAAGTTTATTTGTGTCATCTTCCATTTTTTTCATCAATGTCTTACAGTTTTCAGTATACAGGTCTTTACCTCCTTGGTTAAGTTGTTCCTAGGTATTTTGTCCTTTTTGATGAAATTGTAAATGAGATTATTTTCTTTATTTCTCTAATAGTTTGTTATTAGTGTATAGAAACAACAGGTTTTTATATATTGATTTTGTATCCTGCAACTTTACTGAATTCATTTATTAGGCCTAATAGTTTTTTGATGGAAAATTAAGATGTTCTGTATAAAGTATCTCAATTTTGTGACAGTTTTACTTCTTCCTTTCCTATTTAGATGACTTTTCTTTCTTTTTCCTAATTGTTCCAGCTAGGACTTATAACACTAAGATGAATATAAATGGCCAGAGTGGGCTTCCTTGTCTTATTCCTGATCTTAGAGGAAAAACTTTCAGCTTTTCACTATTGAGCATATTAGCTGTGGGCTTGTCATATTTGACCTTTACTATGCTGAGTAGACCCACTTTGTTGGGTTTTTATCATACCTGGATATTGAGTTTTTGTCCAATGCTTTTTCTGTGGCTATTAAGATGATTATATGAAATTTATCCTTCATTTTATGTTGAACCATCTTTGCATCCCTGGAATAAAACCCAGCTGATCGTGGCGTATGATTCCTTTAACAAATTGTTGAATTCAGTTTGCTAATATTACATTGAGGATTTTTACATCTATGTTTATCAGAGATATTGGCCTGTAATTTCCTTTTCTTGTGTCCTTTGTCTGCTTTTAGTATCATGGTAATGCTGATCCCATAGTGAGTTTAGAGGTGTTCATTTCTCTTGTATTTTTTGGAAGAGTTTGAGAAGGATTGGTAGTAATTCTTCTTTGAATGTTTGGTAGAATTCACCAGTAACACCATCTGGTCCTGGACTTTTGTTGAAAGGTTTTTGATTACTGATTCAATCCCGTTACTAGTGATCAGTCTATTCAGACTTTGTACTTCTTCATGATTCACTCTAGGTATGTTATAAGTTTTTTAGGAATTTATCTGTTTCTTATAGGTTTATCAAATGTGTCAGAGTGTAATTGTTCAGAGTAGTCTCTTATGACCCTTCGATGTGGTATCTGTTATCTCTTTTATTTATGATACATTTGAGTCCTTTCCTCAGTTTTGTTTACCTTTTCAAAGAACCAGCTCTTAGTTTCATTAATCTTTTCTATTGTCTTTTTCGTCTCTATTTCATTTATTTCTGCTCTGACCATTGTTATTGCCTTCCCACAGTAAAGGATATTTTAAAGACAAAAGGTCACTTGCATCTACAGTATAGTTTGTTTCTATCTTTCCTCCCTCAGCAAGCAGCTGAGATTACCAGAATTTTGCATTTTAATAGGTTCAGGTCCAAGAATTAGGCTATCAATCTCTACATCATATTATTGACACAAACATTCATTTTACTCTTCCATCAAGAACAGCTGACTTGGGGCGCCTGGGTGGCGCTGTCGGTTGGGCGTCCGACTTCAGCCAGGTCACGATCTCGCGGTCCGTGAGTTCGAGCCCCGCGTCAGGCTCTGGGCTGATGGCTCAGAGCCTGGAGCCTGTTTCCGATTCTGTGTCTCCCTCTCTCTCTGCCCCTCCCCCATTCATGCTCTGTCTCTCTCTGTCCCAAAAATAAATAAACGTTGGAAAAAAAAAAAAAGAACAGCTGACTTTCCAGTGTCTTCTCTGGGTATCTCCATCTAGTCCACTTCCCTTAAAAACCCACACCTCTCTCTGTCAAATAATCTAGGGCACAATATTACACGATAACCTAAGTCCTGAATAAATGCCATGTAAAGTGTGCCCATACCAGACAGTGACTGCCAAAGGTTTTTAGCACACTCTTCAAAATGAATTCCAAAGAATCATTTCATGAAATGAGTTATTATAGATATAACATTATTACATAATTACATAATATAACATTATTTACAAAGTTCTTAAAGAAACTTTGCAAGTTTCCTGCTCACTGTGGCCCTTTGTTATGTATACACAACATCTCATCTCAGTGAGGAGGGGCACAGTCTCCCACCGTGGGTTTCCTTGATTCAAACTAGATGGTTAAAGTCACAATCGCGTTTTTTTTTCTTTTTACTTTTGAAAGAGGGAGAGTGGGGGAGAGGGGCAGAGGAAGAGACAGAGAGAATCTTAAGCAGGCTCCACACCCAGTGCAGATGTGGGGCTCAATCCTATGACCCTGGGATCATGACCTGAGCTGAAATGAAGAGTTGGATGGTCAACCAACTGAGCCACCCAGGCATCTGATGGCATCAGTTTCCTCATGTGAAATTAGGGAGCTCACTACATGATCCATTAATTCCCTTGTAGGTCTAAATCCTCTGTTTTCCTGACTCCACAAGGCCACCTAGATAATGGTCAACCCAGCTCATATTCTCATGGGCTCTGCAGCTTCCAGAACCTTCTCTCATAACCTACCTCATATAAGTTTCAAAACATCTGCATGAGGCAGGTAGCATTGACAGTTTTATATTCACTTTGCTAATATCGACATTAAGCTCAGTCAATCACAGCCAGGTATAAGCAGGACCTTGACTTGAACCCCAACCCAGAGTCCTCAATTCCTAGTCTGGTTCCTTTCCACTACACAATAATATCCCTCACAGGGGCACTGGCTTTGCTCAGTTGGTAGAGCATGCAACTCTTTTTTTTTTTTTTTTTAATTTTTTTTTCAACGTTTATTTATTTTTGGGACAGAGAGAGACAGAGCATGAACGGGGGAGGGGCAGAGAGAGAGGGAGACACAGAATCAGAAACAGGCTCCAGGCTCTGAGCCATCAGCCCAGAGCCTGACGCGGGGCTCGAACTCCCAGACTGCGAGATCGTGACCTGGCTGAAGTCGGACGCTTAACCGACTGCGCCACCCAGGCACCCCGAGCATGCAACTCTTGATCCTGAGGTTGTGAGTTCAAGCCCCACGTTGGGCATAGAAATTACTTAAAAATAAAAAAATTAAAAATAATAATAGTCCTCACAAAGTTTCAATGAACCACTACTAAATCTATTCTATAGGAAATTCTTGTTCTGTACATGTTTCCATATTAATTAATCTGGATCATGTCACATGCAGGTGTCATCACTTGGAGATTTTTGTCCTGAGCAGTTAATATTATTTTCCTTAGGAAATGTGACAGTTCTGCACTCACATTTTTTTGTGGATCACAAACCCTGCAGTATCCAGGACTCTAATGAGCACATTGTAGTCTCAAAGATTATCCCCTCCAGGGGCCAGTCATGGTGAAATGATGGAATTCACTTAAACAATCTATATCAGAAGGGAGAAAGTCCAGGGAGGAGGGAGAGGGTCCCTGAGAACGCTTCCCTGGGAGGATCAGAGAAGGTGTATTAGTTCCCTGGGGCTAGCAAATTACCATGAACTCGACGGCTTAAAGTGGAAAGAATTTAATCTCTTGCGGTTCTGGAAGCCAAAAGGCCAAAATTGGTGTCAATAGGTCCATGCTCCCTCTGAAGGTTCTAGTGGAAGATCTTCCTCACCTGTTCCAGCTCCTGGAATTCCTTGGTTTGTGGAAGCATAAGTGTAACCTCCAACTGCATCTTCACAGTTGGATCTCTATGTCCTCTCCTCTTTTTATGAGGATGCTAATTGTTGGATTTACAGCCCACCCTACGTAGAAGAGGATATCATTCCATAACCTTAACTAATTACCCCTGCAAAGAGCCTACTAAGATTTTGAAATCAGCAATAGAGAGGAAAGCCATCCAAAGAGGACTCAGGAGCAAAGATATAAAAGCAAGCAAGTCCTGGGCACATAGGAGGCGAGCTATAACAAAGTGAGAAGGAGGGTGTATAGGTCTGCTCGGGCTGCCATAACAAAATGTCACAGACTACTGGCTTACAAACGTATTTTCTCATAGATCTGGAGGCTAGAATTCCAAGATTAAGGTGCCATCAAGGTTGGTTTCTGGTGAGACCTCTCTTTCTGACCTTCTCATGGTGTCCTCACAGGGCCTTTCTTCTGTGTGTACACACAGTGAGAAAGACAGCATCCTCTCTGGTGTCTCTTCCTCTTCTTATAAGGACCTGAGTCCTATAGGTTTCAGGCCCCACCCTTAATGACCTCATTAAACCTTCATTACTTCCCTAAAGGCTCTGTCTCCAAAAAGAGTTGCATTGAGGGTTAGGGCTTTAATATATGAATATGGGGGGGACACAATTCAGTCCACAACAAATGATCTGGGGCCACATCAAGAGGGGTAAAGATTACTAACTAGGCCAAGGAGTCTGACCTCTGTTCTGTCAATGGTAGGAAGATACTAGAAATCTTGAAAGTGGTTATGAAAATGTTTCCAAGGGAAGCACCATCCTTTTCATTTTCCTGGTCTATAAAACAAGAGCTATTTTCTAGAGGCTATTTTCCAGACAAATATCCTTTGACGACTGACTACATCTTAGAAGATTAATCTCTTAGAATTTCTTGCTCTCTCTGATATATAGGCTATGAAGCAATTATGTCACCAAAAGATAGATAATTTTTAAGGACCATTGTTCTTTATTCTAAAAGGATTAATGACCACAGAGAGCAGTTTCACCCAAAAGCACCAGGATTCTGCCAGTTCTTAGTTCCATCAAACAGACATTAAGACAAAATAAGATATACCTGTGAGATTAAGATAACAACAACAACAACTGTGGTTTGGCTAGCTTGCCACCACAAGGAATATTCGCAAACATTTTTCCAAAGCCTTACTCTTATCCAGTTTCCACAAGAAATTCTGGTCTTTTAAAATGCCCTGCTCAGTAAAATGTGAGATGATAAGCAGCAGTGAATGCCAGAGAAAGAGAGTGGCAGGGTACTTCTGAAATTATTCATCTCTGACTCTTTCACCTCACAGGTGAGGAAGCCAGAGCTCAGAGATGTGCAGTGGTTGGCCTGAGATCCCACAGCTACAGTAGAAAGTCTTGGCTGGACACAGATAAGAAATAAGTTTTGGAGGTCTTAACTGACGAAAAATTGGAACTACTTTAAAACTGAATCAACGTTATGTAGTAATTGCTCTGTCCCAGCCACTGTTTGAAGTCAGTGTTTCTCAGGCATTAATGTGCATGGGAAGACCTGGGGAGCTTGTCAGAATGAACATTCTGAGTCATTAGTTCTGGGGTGGGGCCTAAGAGTCTGCATTTCTTTTTCTTTTTTGTTTTCTTCTTAAGTTTATTTTTTTTGAGAGACACAGCACAAGCAGAGAAGGGGCAGAGGGAGAAGGAGAGGGAGAATCCCAAGCAGGCTCCACACTGTAAGTGCAGAAATGCTCACGGGGCTCGAACTCATGAGCCAGGAGATCATGACCCGAAGCGAAATTAAGAGCCAGCCACTTAACCTACTGCACCACCCAGGCACCCCCCACAGTCTGCATGTCTAACCAGCACCGCCCCCCAGTATTGCCGACCATGCTGGTCTGAAGACTACACTTCGAGTGCTTTGCAAATATTAACTCGTTTATTCTCCAAAAAATAACCCTGTTACTATTACAGATCCAGATACTGTACAAGTACTGTTACTATCACAGTTTTTAACAGAGGAGGAAACTCAATTAAACAGTTAAGTGAATTGCCTAAGGTCACACAGCTGGAAATGGCCAGAGCCAGGATTTGCACCCAGATAGTCAAACTCTAGCCTGGGCTCTTAACTACCTTACCGTTAGGTTCCTAAAAGCAACCCAAGATCATCTCCCTGTTTACATGTCAGCCTTCAAGGCTGAGTCATTAGGACTGTATTTTAAATATGTAGCCATTAAAATAATAATGAGGGGCACCTGGGTGGCTCAGTCGGTTAAGAGTCTCTTGATTTCAGCTCAGGTCATGATCTCTCGGTTTGTGAGATCGAGCCCCGGAGTTGGGCTCTGCACTGCCAGCGTGGAGCCTGCTTGGGATTCTCTCTCTCTGCCCCTCCCCTGCTTGTGCTCTCTCAAAAATAAATAAATAAACATTTAAAATTTTTAAAAATAATAACAATAATAATAATGAAGACTATGAAAGAAAAAGTGAGGGAAGTGCTCATACAACGTTAAGTAAAAATAACAGAACACAAATACATCAAACTAGGCCAGGCCCTCTGAATACCAGGCTCTATCACTTGAGCAGGAACAAGGCAACTCATTACCACAATAGCGTGACAGGTTTTCCCTTCTCTCTTTTTCTTCCCTCTCCCGGAAACCATCCCCAGGGAAATTGCACTCTTGCTCCAACCCCCCAAACACACACTGAAAGCGGGTCTGAAGAGAGAACCAGTACCACCTGTGGGAGGAAGACAGCCAGAGGCCAGCATCCACGGCTTGCTCTCATCCACTTAACACACCTGCGAGAACGTGTACTACCAAAAGTAGTAGGCTCGGGGATGGAAAACAGACGAAAGCCTCTGCCTTCGTGAAGATTACATTCTAGTGGGAGAAGCTGACAACTAAAACAATGAGAATAAATAAGTGTATTTAGTCTCCTCCTGAACAAGAGTTATGGAAAAATACAGGCCTATCTCATTTTATTGCACTTCACTTTATTGGGCTTCACAGATACTACTTCTGTTTTTTAACAAATTCAGGGTGTGTGGCACCCTTGTGTCAAGCAAGTTTATTAGCACAATTTCCCAACAGCGGCTGCTCTCTCTGTGTCCCTTTGGTGATTCTGACAACATTTCAAACTTTTTCATTATTATTATATTTGTATGGTGATCTATGATCAGTGATTACAACTCACTGAAAGCTCAGATGATGGCTAGCACTTTTTAGCAATAAAGTATTCTTTAACGTATGCACGTTGTTTTGCGTTTTTTCACACATAACGCTATTGCACACTTCGTAGACTTCGGTATAAGGAAAACAACTTTCACATGCATGGGAAACCAAAAAACCCATGTGACTGGCTTTATTGCAGTGGTCTGCAACCAAACCTGCAATTTCTGTGAGGTATACCCATCACAGAGCAGAGGGATCAGGGGTGCTGGAGGCAGAGAGCAGATTGCAATGGTAATTAGGGCCATCCAGAAGAAGGTGACCTTGGAGAAAGGGCTTGGAACGAAGAGGTACACACATATCTAGCAAAGAACATTCTAGACAGATGGAGCATCAGGTGCAAAGGCCTGAAAATGGAAACACATCTGGAATGTTTCAGGAAAAGCAGGGCCACTGCACCTGTAGTGAAAGAGTAGCAGGAGACCAAGTCAGAGAAGTAATGGGTGGGGGAAAGGAGAAGATCTTGCAGATCCTAACAGGCCTTGATAAGGGTTTTGGCTTTTGCTTTGAAGGAAAGAGTCACTGAGGGTTTGGGCAGAGAAGTGAAATGATCTCACTGCTGTACTGAAGAACCCAGCTGGCTGATGCAGGGAGACCTGGGCAGAAGCTTGGAGACCAGTTAAAAGGCAACTGCAATCATCCGTGCGAGACATGTTGGTTCTGACTAAAGTAGTAACAGTGATGAGGTGCCTTGGGTGGCTCAGTCGGTTAAATGTCCGACTTCAGCTCAGGTCATGATCTCACGGTTCATGAGTTCGAACCCCACATCGGGCTCTGTGCTGACAGCTCAGAGCCTGGAGCCTGCTTAGGATTCTCGGTCTCCCTCTCTCTCTCTGCCACTCCCCTGCTCACACACTCTGTCTCTCAAAACTGAATAAACATTAAAAAAAAATTTTTTTTAATAATAAGGTAGTAACAGGTGGGGAGAAGTGGTAATAAGATTCTGGATATCATGATTTCTTGAAGGACTATGAGGAAAGAGAGGAGTCAGGGGTGCTTCCTACACATGAAAGAAGTTATCCTTAACTGATATGCAAAAGACTCCAAGGGAAGTTAACCTGAAGGAAAGATACAGAGTTAGGTTTAAGACACACGACCATGGTAATGTAGAAACACAGAATAGATGGTTGGCCATCAGCATCTGGAATCAGGGACAGAATTGGGCTGGAGATGTACCTGTGATCGCTGTTAGCATATAAAGCCATGACACCACAGGAGATTTCCAAGCAAGTGAGTCAACTCAAGAAAAACAAGAGATCTAAGATCTGAGCACTGGATGTGTCAATGAAAACAGAAGGAAGGAGCAAAGATCTGGGCAGATGTGGCCAGTAAAGTAGGAGGAAAAACAGGAACCCGGGACATCTTGGAAGTCAAGAGAAGAAAGCGTTTGCTAAAAGAGATGGGGTTAACTGGGTCAAGTTTGCTGAAAGGTCAAGTAAGGCAAAGACTGAAGATGGAGCTTTGGCTTTAGCAAGACAGAGGCCCTGGGCAGCCTTCACAAGCAGTTGCAGGGCAGAAAGGAGACGAATTTTTTTATCCTCAGAAAGGATAGGAAAACCTCAATGTTAGAAAAGAGAAAAGAAAAGAAAAAAGAAAAGAAAAAAGAAAAGAAAAGAAAAGAAAAGAAAAGAAAAGAAAAGAAAAGAAAAAGAAATGAAAGCGTCACAGTGTCTGGCACTAAACCTTAAGGGAGGGAAGAAGGGACAGTGCCTTTGGCATTTAAGGGACAGACTTGTGTGTAAGCTGAGCAGAGATGTGCTGTGTGTGTATAAGCCTTTATTTTCTCATGACTCAACAGATTATGCTGTTAATTTACTGACTCTTTGTTCTCTCTTCAACTCTGTCCTGAATAAGCTTAATCTTTTAAATGGAAGAAAAAAATTAAAGGTCACCTACCAGCAATTAAGCCATCACTCAGATGAAACCTGGACTTCATTCATTACGTAAAAGGGATGCTTGCAACATTCTCCTTCAACTCAAGATTCATTGCTCCCACAATGGATTTTTGCTTTTCATACTGTTGCCACACCTCTGGAACCACAATATTGGGAAATGCACGCTGTCCTTTCTCAGTATTCCATCCAAAGAGGCCAGACTTCTACATTCAAGGCCAAGCTTGCTCTTTCCATCATCACACACCCCGTCTCCCGTAAAATCATCTCCTGTCACCAGTATTCCTGCCAAGTTACCCATTTAGAACTGTCTCTTTCTTTTTCACACAAAGCCATATGTGGAAAGCAGAAGAGATGATATACTTAAACCCATCAGAATTTCTTTATTTCAAAAATGGAAGATATGCCTCAAAAATTCCTGAACAGTACCTTCTACCTCATAGCAATTACCAACTGCTTATTACCCAGTTAAACCAGAAGATAAATGTATTCTTGAGAAAGCACCTAAGACATTACACTGCTCACCTTCTGCTTTGTTTCACTTGATGGAAACAACTATCATTATCTTCTATGGCTAAAAAATGGGAAAAGTTCGGTAAAAATCTCATTATTTTATATCCTACTATGAAAATAACAGTAACACAACCTTGATTGAAGATTACTTTTGTAGCATGATTGAAAAGAGGGCACTGCAGAGAAAATGAACCAACCCATTAATAGTGTTCAGGAAAGATATTTAACCCACTTAAAATATTATGTATTTGTTAAAGGAAAGCTATCCGTACACTATTAGTACAGAAAGGGAGTTTATACGTTTATGTATGATCGATAGGCATTCAAGAATTCACTATGTCATTCCTACTGTTTCTGTTGTAATTACTGATCCACACACACTCACACTCACCAACATTCATGCAAGTATTATACAAACAACTTACCAACCCACACATTTTATTTGCCAACACCCACACCCCACCAGCAAGTAGGTTTCCCAGATTAAAAAAATAAAATCACTGGTCCTTTCTTTTTGTCCATAATAACAACTCTCTCTATATTTGAGCTGTAAATGGACTACTCCCTAAACTGCATTTTCATAATTATATAATTACAATTTGAGCAGGGTAAAATTAAAAGAGAAAAATGTTATTTCTCGATGGACTAAGAAATAACCTATAAAAAATTTGCCTCTTCTCCATGCCTGTAGAACTCATCACACGGTAGAAGTAGTCAGAATCCGTGCTTAATAACTATACCAAGATTCATTTACTAAACTCAAAATAAATAATATGCTTTCTTAAAATGCTATTTTTAGATGAGTTGTATAAGCAACCTGCAGAAGATGAAAATTGAAGGCAGCTCCTCACAAGATGTAAGTTTGAGAGGCATATATTAAGAATCTTCCCAGCCCAAGACCAGCAGATGATGAAATCTGACAGATTGGCTGGCATTATCTCCCCCATTCTGGGTGCATGTCTCATGCAATCTGCTCCCACGGGGCTGAGCCATTGCCTTGTTCTAAAAACATCAACCACACATATACCACCTCCGATCCTGGAAACTGAAGAACTCTACACTGCAGTAAACATTTGTTCTCTGAAGTTTTCTTAACTAAACTTTTAGGATTCAGATCTACCACATGTTACGAATGTACCAAATGTACAATATTCAGAAAATTTCCTCCATTGCTATCCACAATAGTTCAAAAATATTTGTTCAACAAACATCTATTGAGCACCTGCTTTGTGCCAGGCACTTTAGCAGCTATTAAGGATGTAAAGCTAAGTCTAAGATTAGTTCCCTCTTAAAGGAGATGGATGTGTATGTGAAAAACAACATCACAAATAGGACACTACCAGTGCGATAGGAGAAAAGAATGCAACGCGATTCATTCTGCCTGGGAGATTGAGGAAAGCCACACTGACGAGGTTATATTTAACCTGGTTCATAAGGATGAACAGTTCACTGAGGGAGAAGGACAGAAATCGAGTTCCAGACACTGCAAGGTTGTAAGACCTATTTGGGAACGTGAAAAGCTAGAATGGCCAGGGGAAGAGCATAGAGGAGATTAAAGCTGGGATGACAAGTTGGGCAGGACGGGTTTTGAATGTCATGCTTTTATTTTACTCTGAAACAGTAAGGAACATGAATGCATTTTAACCAAGAAAGAACAAGCCAATCCAATTATATAAAGATAATTGTGGCAGTTTAGAGGACGGACTAAAACAGGAGGAGGAAATCGGGACTAGAAGTAAAAGGGTGCCAGAGCAAAGAGAGAGGAGGAGGCAAGAGCTCTTCCAGAGGTGAGACAGATAGGAATCAGGGACCTTCGGATGGCAGAGTGAAGAAGCAGGGGCATCGCATGGATCCAGTGATCCCAATGACAACGACACAGATGAGACAGACTCTCATGATCCAAAAGCAGAAATGCAGGAGGTGGAGCGAGTTTGTGTGAAGAAGTGAGTTCAGCATTAGCGATTAGGTGAGTTTTCTAAGAGTGCAGGTGGAGAGGGGTGGGGGTCAAGCAACCCTAAGGCCAAGAGTCACCAATGCTGAAGTTAAAGTCAGCCAGGAGGAAAACAATAGACAGAAGCAAGAGAGAAATGGATGCCCAAAAGTGAACGGATTTGACCAAATGACCTGGATGTTGAGATGTTGCGGCCACATGCACGCAAGAGCAAAATCCGAGCGGATGGAGTGTACATCAGGGGTGGATGTTTTCAGCTGCTTAACTCCAAAGCCATTGCCAAACCTCTTCTTCCTAAAACTGGACACTCATTTCCCCAGTTGTTTTTTTTTGTTTTGTTTTTCTTTCTTTGTTGTTGTTTTTAGTTAGAGGTGGCAATGTGGGGGTACAGGAATTGAGCTGGGAGCCAGTGGGAAAACTGTCAATTCTCTAATAAAAGGAACACACATAGTTGGTCTGCTTTGAATGAGGAAATGACATCTAGAGGTTCTTGGGGCTAGCTTGTCACTATGAGATGAACAAAAGCCAAGGCATTAATGATGATGAGGTAAAAACTAGGAAGCCCCAGCGTCCAGCTCTGGGATATAGGGAACTTTTAGGCAAAGACCAAAGAAAAGCAGTATCATCAGGGGAAAATCAGGCTTCAAATGGGTCAAAGAAGAGAAAAATGTCTTCTAAGGAAATGTTGAGGAAAGGAACCGTGCCCTGCCGCTGCCCCAGCACCCACCACGTATCTGCTGAATCAATAAATATTGAGTGGATAGCTTCGTGGAAGGGCTTGAGGGAAGGCCGGCAAAGCAAGGTGGCCTCCATGAAAGGAGAGAGCTGAGCAGCCTGGGGACACGGTGGGTTGATCAGTTAGAGCAGTTTGTCCCTTGGACAGAGGTCTCTGGTCACAGTAAGGAGGGAGGAAGGTACCAGCTGAAGGTGAAGAGGGGAAGGCAAGCGAATTATGCTCTCTCTCTGGTTTCAGGTCCCAGATTCCAGAGAAAGACAGAAGTACAGCTTGGCGAGAAAACCATCTGAGCCAAAATATTGGCCTGGGCACTTTTTTTGCAGGTCCACTGGCAGAGGCAGTTCTGAAGGCCTGATGTTTGGGAGTTCTACATCCTTAAGACTGTGAAAGAGCAGTCTTATCCTGGGAAGCTCACGGCAAAGCTCCATGCAGGCACTCTCTAGGGGACCTAAGTCATCATGTAAGGCAATGTTGACTCAGCCTGACTCAGAGGAAAACCATGCATCTACCAGCGTCTCCGCTCATCTTTTTCTCCAGCATTGGCCATTTGACAGTAATCTCAGGGTTCCTGCCTGTGGCTAGATTTCATCTACGAGGACCAATTCCAACGGTAGGGAGGTAGACATTGGACAAGAAAGAACCAGCCTGCTGCAGGCTTCCAGGTGAAGCAATCTTGCAAGGTGGTGCTGCTTCAGCAAGCTCTCTGGGTAGAGAATGATGGCCCAGCAGCTGGAAGAAACTTGCCATCTGAGAAGTGCTCACAGAATTTCCCACAAAACCACACAGCCGCCTAAATTTTACTGCAGCTTCGTTTCCCCTTGAAAAAACCCCCCTTCCTACACCACTCCTTCCTGTACAAATTCAATAAGGAAAACACATCTAATGATACCTTATGTGGTCTTTTTACAAAGAGGAGCCAAAAATGTGTGTGTCTGTGTGTGTATGCGCGGGAATAAAACATATACACCAGAATCACCTGGAGAAGGAAATAAAATTGTCTTCAAGCATTACAGTGCATGTGGGCACTGCTCAATTCCCAATATTGGTATGTATTTTCTGTCATTTAAATATCTAAATGTTCCACTTAAGGAAGAATGACATTTCCAAATGTTAGTTTCCTACATGTAATTCCAAGAGTCTTACCAAATTACTGGAGAAGGTGATCTAATTTCGAATAGCCCAAGTATGTATTCCAGTTACAACTGCATTTAACATTTTGATCCACGTTCGTATCCTCTGCACGCATGACCTAGTGGAGAGGACACCCTAACAAAGTACAGCGCCACCTATTGACCACACACTAAAAATACAGCCTCATGGTCCAATAGTGTATATTCAGGCTGACAGGCTATAATACGGCTTTGAGTCACATAATGTATTTCATATGAACTGACCTTTAACATTTTCTACGGATTTAATAGAAGCAAAGTAGAGGTAAAAATTAAAAACTCTGGCAAGGTATTCTGCCTCACTTCATTCTTTTAATGTTATTTCTTACATCTCTATTACAGGACATCTTATTGAATATTTGTATTCAAATATAAATGAACCTCACTGGTTCATTAAGTACATATTTATCGCATACCTGCATGTGTCAGACTCTGTATCTGGCAAGAGGATTACAGTGGTAAACAAGACTGACCTGGC
Organism: Lynx rufus; assembly: GCF_022079265.1. Lineage (NCBI taxonomy): Eukaryota > Metazoa > Chordata > Mammalia > Carnivora > Felidae > Lynx > Lynx rufus. The sequence continues at coordinate 25,558,561 of NW_025814826.1, read as the reverse complement.
CCCTTGCTCTTTTGAAGATAATATAGCCTGGGTGGCTCAGTCAGTTAAGTTCTGACTTTGGCCACAGTCACGATCTCGCAGTTCGTGGGTTCGAGCCCCACATTGGGCTCTGTGCTAACAGCTCAGAGCCTGGAGACTGCTTTGGATTTTGTATCTCCCTCTCTCTCTGCCCCTCCCCCACTCATGTTCTGTCTGTCAAAAACTAAATAAACATTAAAAAAATTTTTTAAGATAATAATACAGTAGAGCTTTGAACATCATGGGGGTCAGAGATATTAGCAACCCTCTCCATGCAGTTGAAAATCCACATAGAACTTTTGACTCCTCAAAAACTTAACTACTAATAGCTTACTGTTGACCAGAAGGCTCACCAATAGCATAGTTAATACATATTTCATCTGTTATGTGTATTATATACTGTATTTTAAAAGTAAGCTAGAGAAAAAAATCATAAGGAGAAAAAATAAATTTGCAGTATTGTACTGTATTGAGTAGGAAAAAAAAAATGCATGTAAGTGGACCCGAACAGTTCTAAACCCATGTTGCTCTGGACTCTGACCACTTCTTGTCACCTCCACCATGAACACCCTGGTGTTCTCCTTCATGCCTCCTGCCTCTGCAAACCCTCTCAGCAGAGTAGAGAGGGAACCCTCTAAAACCTAGGTCAGATGATGAGACTTCTCAGCTCTAAACCTTCCAAAGTTTCCATCTCATCCAGAGTAGAATCCAGAGCCCTCACTGCAGGAGATGTGTAGCCTCCCCCCACCCACCTAAATCCACCCCCCTCACAATCCCCATCATCCCTGCCAGCCACACGGTCCTCCCTGTTCTTCCTCAAACCTGACAAGCCTCAGGGTCTCTGAACCTGCTAGTCCCTCCACCTTAAATGCCCATACTTACATGGCTCGCTCCCTTACTCTAAGTCTAAGCTCAAATAGCCCATCTGGAACACCTCTCATAAAATCGAAAGCCCCGCCCCTCCGTGTTGGCACTCCTATTCTCCTTGCCCTGCTCCACCTCTCTCCATAGTTCTTATCACCATGTGACCTCCTATGTGGTAGTCTCTGCCTTTTAATTTGTTGTTGTTTTTCCTATTAGATTGCATACTAGTGTATGGCCTGTATTTGTTGGATGAAATCTCTCTCACTTCTCACTCTCCAGGACCGTGGTTCCTGAGCCTGAACTACTGGCTACGACGCTGCAGTCAGATACGCAAAGCCCTCACATTAACCCCCTAGGCTAGGACAAAGAAGACTTTGCCCCACAGGGCCAGCTTCATGGTGGACAACCCCTGTAGTCACAGAGCTCCATGCTCAGAGGGCCCCATACTTGAGGCTCTGTAGTCATTGACCTGGAATTCTTAATAGCTTTTGAATAAGGGGACCTTGATTTCATCTTGCACTGGACCCTACAAATTATATAGCTGGTCCCGTTTTGACAGTTCAGGGTAGAGATGCGTGAGTAAAATAGCTCACTGAGAATATCCACCGAAAGATGAACAGTGCTCACAGTGCATGACCATTTTGGTAAGTCAGAACCACTAATTCAAGGAGGAGCATATGGGATTTTCACCCTTTTCAGTCCAAAACAGCTAAACCCTTTAGGGAGTCATGGGGTTATTCCCGGCAATTCTCTGCCAGCACCTTTCTCACCCCCATTTCCCCTCCCACCACAGTCAGTGATGAATGGCAAGGGAGGCAATCGCATGTTAACAGGGATAAAATTGTAAAATTATTGTGTAGCTTAAATTTGAAACAGACAGGGAGTGCCTGGGTGGCTCAGTCAGTTAAGCATCCAACTCTTGATTTTGGCTTAGGTCATGATCTCACGGTTTGTGAGTTTGAGCCTCAAGATAGGTTCTGTGGTGGCAGCATAGAGCCTGCTTGGGATTCTGTCTCCCTCTGTCTCTGTCCCTCCCCTGCTCGCTCTCCCTCCCTCCCTCCCTTCTTCCCTCTCAAAATAAATAAATAAACATTTAACAAATTAAAAAAATTAAGGGGTGTCTGGGTGGCTCACTCAGTTAAGCATCCAACTTCAGCTCAGGTCATGATCTCACGGTGAGTTCTAGCCCCATATCGCACTCTGTGCTGACAGCCCAGAGCCCGGAGCCTGCTTTGGATTCTGTGTCTCCCTCTCTCTCTGCCCCCACCCCCTCAAATAAACAAACATTTTTTTAAAAACTTAAAAAATTAAAAAATGAAATAAAATAGACAGGAGGATTCCATTCTAGTGGGGAAAGCAATGGTTTGTGGTTTTCCTTTAGACGATGTCAGGAGGGAAGAAAGGGTATTGAGCCCAGGAAAGAGTGAGTGTTTAGGGATACATGGTGCAAAGAAGAGACCAGTACAGGAAGGTAAGGAAGGGACATGAAATATCTTTGAAGACTTAGCAACTGCTTTGTCTCGGCTCAGGAAACCAACAAATGACTCCTGGTGCTGTCCTAGTCCTGGCAAGTACAGTGACCAGGACAAGCCAGAGCATGGGGGTTCCAGCTGACCCCTGCTGGCTCTCCAAGGAAGTGTCCATATGCATGGTGCTGGCAAGCCCTCCCAGGCAGGGTTTTTCCAGAATGGTGGATCACACAAAACAAGCAAGATTCCTGGGAGTGGGGGAAGCAGGCAGGGCTAAGAAACACTTTCACGCCTGTTTCATTTAACAGAGTGATGACTGGGTGATCCGTGTGGAAACATAAAGGGGAACAGAGCAGCTCATGTGTTTAGATGGCGGCTAGAACGGTATCATAGGCAGTATCATCTCTTTGAGAGCCTGAACTACTGGCTACGACGCTGCAGTCATGGAACAGAAAAACATGAAACTTTTAAGATGTTTGCTTTGCCTCTCAGTTTGCCTCTCTCCTCCAGCCCCGAGTGAAGGCAGTCATGAGAAGGTGACAGACAAAAGGCACTTTTTACATTCAAAGTGGTTACCGGTAAATTCTTCAGTCATCCTTCAAAATATTAAATGTAGGATGAACATTAGATCTCATTTTCATTTGATCCAAAGAAATTTATCTGGACAGAATCTTGGAGAAAACTGCTTAAAACTCCTTAAGACGGAACGAGAAAATTTATATCACCTTATCTATGACACAATAATTCATTTTCATTTCCTTTCTACAGTTTTCTTTGCCTCCTTTAGGTCTAAAAAAACAGTTTCATCAATGCAAACTGATACTGAAAACTTGAGGAAACAAAGGCATAGTGAATGCTTCCAGTGAAACTTGAGGAAATAAAAGCATAGTTATGCTTCCAGGTCAAGATCTGCTTTTAAATATACTGGGAAGAGTAACAACCCTACAACCGACAAAAAAAACGATTTTCCATCAAGAGTCTAAACATGGACCAGAAACTTTGTCACATCTCCTTTTGAACTTCCCTCCTTCCTGAACTGCATCCATCCCAATTCTTCTGCAATATTCACCTAACACAATCAATCAACACACCTGAACTTATTAGGTGCCTACCAGGTACTTAACAAAAGTATCATTGAGGCTCTCAGGTCTTCGCGTTTGCACCACAGCAAGAACACTGTGGAATGGAATGTATAATGTATAATGGAAGTCTTATACAATGTGGTACCATTTCTTTGAGAATTCAAAGGATGAAAAATGACTGAGGTGGATGGGAATTTAGTGGTTGAAGACAGACTTGAATTTGTTCTTGAAAGACAGGGTGGATTCAGACAAGTAGGAAGGAAAAGGGGGGGAGGGAGGAAAACATTAGCGATGGGGAAGCTTTCAGAGAAAGACCTACAGAGACAAGAACAGAGGAGAGAGATGTTGGAGGCCAACCTACTTTGAATATTAAACACAGTTTACATCAAGGTGACAACAAACTATGCCTTTCTTCTAGAAATAAATAAATAAAGGGAACATCTAAAAGAGCAAAAGAAGTTCTTGTGACAGGGAAGGCATCCTTTGTTAGACTGTTAGGAAGGCTCACTTTTCACATTCCTGTGAGACAGAGAGTAGGCAGCCCAGAAGCAAAAACGCCCTGAGCGAAACCATGATGTGATTCAAGCCTTTTAAAGCAATAGTTAACCTTGGCCACCAAAAAGTTTGTATAACTCCGTATGTCTAAACCGAAGCAAGACTGATGACATCAGAACCTCTAGGGTGGGACCCAGGGGATGCTAGAGCCGATGACACATGACTGCTGACGACTTTGTGGCAACCCACCTCAGGCTCCTTAGGATAAGCAGGTTGTGATAAAGTACAAGCTCATTTCTTAATGACAGTAGTTCTCAAACTTTAGGGAGCATTAGCTACATACAGCTGGGCACCTGTCAAAATGTGGACCCGCAGGCCCCATCCCCCCAAGATGTTGATTTGGCAGATCTGACTATGGTTCGGGAACATGAATTTTAAGCAGCGCCCCCACCCCTCAAGGTGATTCTGATACAAGTGACTCTAGGACTGTATTTTGTCTTGCCCTCTGAACTGTCTCCCAAGCAAACCCATAAGCTTCAGATTTAGTTTTCTAGCTTTTGCCGTCCAAATTTGGAAGAATGCCTGAGAGGCCTCCATTCCTGTCCTGATTTTCTTTTCCCTAGAAGCATTCGATACTCACACCAAGAAGGGAGAGTTTGAGAGATGCTATTATAAACTCAGTATTTGTGTCCCCCCTCCCCAAATATCATATGTTGACATCCTAACCCCCAATGGGATAGTATTTGGAGGTGATGCCTTTGGGAGGTAGTTAGGTTTAGATGGGGTGAGGAGTCTGGACCCACACGACAAGAGTATTTACCTTAGAAGAAAAGGAAGAGAGCCCAGAGTGCCTCTTCTCTGCCACATGAGGACACAGGAAGAAGGCGGCCAGCTGCAAGCCAAGAAGACAGCTCACATCAACGACCAAATCTGCCAGAACCTTGACCTTAGACTCCCCAGCCTCCAGAACTCTGAGAAAGAAATGTCTGTTATTTAAACCAGCAGTCTGTGGCACTTTGTTATAGCAGCCCAAGCTACGATGCCACAGCTCAACGCTAAGGAGCGGGGGATCTGCCATGAGAAGTAGCCTAAAAATACATCCCCACCTCTTCCCTTTCCCAGAACCATCCATCTTATGTCCCAGGAAACAGACGAAGCTTGAGCACACAGGTTCTAGCTAAAATATTAGCCGTCTTGGACCTCAGTCTAATTCTTCACTAGAACTAAATCTGACCATTTTTGTTAAGCTTTGGTTTGTAAAAACAAAAGGCAGGAACCTTTGGCTTTCAGAGACAGAAGAGCAGATTGTAGCGGCTGTGGCAGTCCTGTGGCTAAGTCGAACCAGCCGTGGATGGGTGCAGGGTGCATGTACCTCATGCAGGGTGCAGTGAGCAAAGGAGGCCTAAGCTGATTCACTCAACAAAGCCTCCCTGAGTGCCTACTGTATGCCGGGTTCCCAGCGGCCAACAGAACTGGCCATGTTCTCCCTACGTCTCGTGGGGAGAGACCGAAGGTACTCTCAAATGGTAACAGATACTGAGAACTGGGAGAGAGATTGGGAGGAAGGAAGCGGCTATTTCAGGTTCTCAGGAAGGCCTCTGCAAGACGGACACTTAAGCTAGGACTCGAACAACACGAAGGAACCGAGCATGTGAAATCCAGGGGGAAAACAGCAGATGCGGATCCCTGAGGTCAAAAAGAGTTTGGCAGGTTTGAGGGACAGGAGAGATTCCGGTGTGGCTGGAACATGTGAACTAGAGCGGAGGGGAGCTGGAAAAGTAAACAGGATCCTAACGGGGTGAAGGCACCACTGTTGCTACAATACCAGAGAACAGTTTCACCATGAACACTCCTGGTGAGAAACCCTGGCTTTTGCGGGTGATTGCCGCGCTCTGCCTTACACGCTGATACGACAAGTGTGTAGGTGGATGATTTCTAGCTTGGGAAGCCATCACCTCCCCTAGCACCTTCCACTATCCAGGTTGGAGTTTCACTTTTGCCACTTTTTAGCTGGCAAATGTTTCCTGCATCTGTAAAATGGGGATAACAAATACCTTACTCATAAAGTGGTGGCCATTCTATAACATATGTAGATCATATGTGGAGATAATACATGAGGGTAAGTGCATAAAAGTACTTTTCTTATCCAAGAAGCTTTGTTTCAATTTCTCTAAGATGTTGTTACAAATTGAACAGAAAATCTCTCTGGAGGAGTTACACTATAAATTAAGATTAGTCATTTGCACTTGGGTGTGAGTTTGCAATTCTTTCTCCAAAGCCCCACCAAGCTGGATCTGAGTGGAGAATTGGGAGGGGTAGAGTGAGAGAACATTTAGATTTCAGAGGAACCAAAAGAAAGCAGAGACGACTAGATGGGGAAGGAGGGCTATAATCTCTGAAATCTTCAGTGTTGAAATTCTTTAAAAGCTTTTTTGTTTTTCTTTTGAGTAATCTCTACACCCAGCATGGGGCTTGAACTCCTGACCCAGAGATCAAGAGTCACATGCTTTACCAACTGAGCCAGCCAGGCTCTCCCTTTAAAAACAATACAGGGAGGGGCGCCTGGGTGGCGCAGTCGGTTAAGTGTCCGACTTCAGCCAGGTCACGATCTCGCGGTCCATGAGTTCGAGCCCCGCGTCAGGCTCTGGGCTGATGGCTCAGAGCCTGGAGCCTGTTTCCAATTCTGTGTCTCCTTCTCTCTCTGCCCCTCCCCCGTTCATGCTCTGTCTCTCTCTGTCCCAAAAATAAATAAACGTTGAAAAAAAAAATTTTTTTTTAAATAAAAACAATACAGGGAAAGAAGCATTTATTCTGCTTTCCCTGTACACACTGCATTTCAGGGTAACCAAACATTGATGAGAGAAGTTTCTCTTTATAAAAAGCATTCTAGCTAAGCCATTAGACGCAGTGATGGGGCGCCCAGGTGGCTCAGTCAGTTAAAAACATCAGATGATCTCTTCAGCTCGGTTATGATCTCACAGTTCGTGAGTTCAAGCCCTGCATCAGGCTCTCTGCTTTCAGCACAGAGCCCACTTCAGATCCTGTCTCCCTCTCTCTGCCCCTCCCCCATTTGTGCTCTCTCTCCCTCAAAAATAATAAAGATTTTTTAAAAAGGATGAAAAAAAAGGAAAAAAGAAGCAACGATAGAATTAAAATATTACCATTCAGCAACCTAACGAGATAATAGAGGGAGGTAATGATCTTGAAAGGTTGCTCACACCACAGAGAACCAAGCGTTTTGTGTCTCCTGGGAGGCATTTCAGCCCTAAACTCAAGCCTACACCTTTAGATCAAATGATCAGCTTTATGGAACAAAGGAACATGCTAAACATCATAGGGAACCAACTGGCAAAATCCAGATTATGAGGAACTCTCTTGGATAAATCACCCAGTTTCTTCAACAAAATAAATTGCAAAGAAAAATAAAGAGTGTGAGGGCAAATTTGTAGATTAAAAAAAAAAGATTTATGAGGTGCCTGGGTGGCTCAGTGGGTTAAGTGTCCGACTTCGGCTCAGGTCATGATCTCATGGTTCGTGAGTTCAAACTCCACATCAGACTCCGTGCTGACAGGGCAGAACCTGCTTGGGACTCATATTCTTTCTTTCTCTTTCTCTCTCTGCCACTCCCCTCTGCTCTCAAGCATGTGCATGCTCTCAAAAATAAATAAACTTAAAAAAAAGTTAAGAGGTACCTCGACCAATTGCAATGGATGGGCGGATCAAAAGATCCTGATTCAAACAAATCAACTATAAAATTAAAAGCTTATGAGAAAATCAGTGAAACTTGACTCGATATTTGATACTATTAAGGAATTGCTGCTAATTTTTTTTTTAGGTGTGATGATGGTATTGTGGTTCTTATTGGGGGGGTGGGGGAGGGTTGGGGAGGAGAGAGGGAGAATCTTAAGCAGGCTCCCTGCCCAACATGGAGCCTGACGCAGGGCTCAATCTCATGAACCAGGAAATCATGACCTGAGCCAAAATCAAGAGTCGGATGCTTAACCGATGGAGCCATCCAGGCACCCCTTGTGGTTACTTTTTAAAGAGTCCTGATCCTTTAGAAATATATACCGAAATACTTACACATTTACATATATCTGTTTATAGAGGTTTATATATGTTTACATGTAAAATATATAGAATACCTGGGATTTGCTTCAAGTTAATCTAGTAGGGAGAGGGGGAGTGTTTTTAATAATAACACAATAAGAACTAAAGAAATCAGAAATGTCTTAAAATAACTTTATAGTTTTCCTTCAGATTAGTGCTTCTATACACATTCCACTGATTACAAAAGGCTCCATAAGTTGGAGGCATTAAAATCTTTGAAATGAGGCATGACAGTAACAATAATGATGAGTAACATTTATGGATAACCTGTACATTTGACTAAAGCCAGCCAGAAACATGCTCAGTCAGAAAATGGTGCAACCACACTGAAAAAGGCAGCAAGAAGAAAAGAGCCCCTCACCATGAGTTCCTGGTATTTCTGTCTCCCCCAAGTTCTCTGTGAGCTGTTGAAGACCAGGGAACCAGGTTGTATTCACCTCCCTGGTCCCAGGTCTTTGCACGAAGCCTGGCCCCCAGCAGCATCCCAGATGACTGGAGTGAGGAGGGGGTGGGATTCTGATGTCTAGAGCAACGAGAAAGAAGCAGAGGTCAATCTGCTTGCACTTGGTAGGAACCAGTGAAAGTACAAGACTCCACTATCCGAACCCACTCAATCTACCCGAAGCCAAAGTAACAACCAATACAAGAAAACTAAAAAAAGTAAGAGAGTCAATAACCAAGGATGTGGTTTGTGACTTTAAACTGCTTTAGTTTCAGGGTGTCTGGGTGGCTCAGTCCATTGAGTGTCTGTCTGACTTTGGCTCAGGTCATGATCTCACTGTTTGGCTTGTGAAGTCGAGCCCCACATTGGCTCACTGCTGTTAGCCACTTGGGATCCTCTGTCCCCCTCTCTCTGCCCCTCCCCCACTTCTCTCTCAAAAATAAATAAAAACATTAAAAAACTAACAATAAACTGCTTTAGTCTCTCCTCTGCTCAAGGAGCGTGGCATCCCCAGGTGAGTCTGGGAACTAAAGCACTTTGAAGGAAACCTAGCCCTCACCCACAGGGGCCAGCAGAGAGCTGAAGTCCTAAAAGAAGCCGGAACCACATCCGTAAGGTAGGGCCTCGGCACCTCCTGCTGGGAACTTCCCCACTTTGTATCAATGTTTACTTCTCCCGCTGGGCAAGAGAATGTGTATAAGGAGGGTTTGAGAGGAGTGTTGGGAAGCAGAAAATTGGTTAGCAGTGTGGGAGGAATAAAAATTACTGGGACAAAGTGATAGTGGAGAAGTGGAAAGTTTTCATAGAAATATCTTGAACATTGACGGGAAGTTGAACAAGAACCTTGCCCTCCCTGATTTTTCTCTTTCACTTTGCCCTCATTGCATATCCTGCAGATGGTTGTTAGACCATCTTTATTGGAGATCAAAGTATATTGGTTTCAGGAGGACGACAAGTTACAAACAGCATTACCTGAAGATGGGCAGATGAACAAAAAACAGAAAAAGCCCCCAAGGAAGAGGAAAACCTCACAACTTCTAATTAGGATTCAGAAGGGTATCTTTGTCTTCTAATTTTTTTTAGTTTCAGGGAATAAGGCAGGAGTGTCATGACTAGAGAGGGTGATGCCAGGACTTGGAAGGTCTGGGCATGTACATGGTGGCCAAGAGAGGACCTGCTCTTCCCACATTTTCCAGGAGAGAGAATCTGCTGCCCCAGTTGCCCCAAGTTGCTGCCAGATGCCCCAGGCCCCTGAGGAGTGAACATCTCTGACCTCCAGGGGCACAGTGCAAGGGCCTAGAAACCAGGCACCATCTGAGAGAATCCCAACTCCAACACTTGGAGGAGTGCCACATTCCTGAGTCTCAACATCCTAACCTGCAAAATGGGAATCCTGTTCTAGAAAATCTAGAATAATAGAATTGGTGGTTGGGAGGATTAAAAAAAGACCATGTCGGGGTGCCTGGGTGGCTCAGTTGGTTAAGCATCCGACTTCGGCTCAGGTCATGATCTCGTGGTTTGCGAGTTCGAGCCCCGCGTCAGGCTCTGTGCTGACAGCTCAGAGCCTGCAGCCTGCTTCGGGTTCTGTGTCTCCCCCCTCTCTCTGTCTCTCCCAGGCTCATGCTCTGTCTCTGTCCCTCAATAATAAATAAATGCTAAAAAAAAATTAAAAAGACCACGTAAAGCACCCAGTTCTGTGGCTGAATGCTTAAAAATCAGTAGTTGCCTTCCTTCCCTGCCCTGCTCCCATCCTATTCTTCCAGCCCCTCCTTTCCCGGTTATTCATTTGGCCCCACTCAACAGGAAAATCCTCTAGCTCCACTGAGAGCTATACGCTGACATTACAGGATGCTTTGTTTCCAGAACAGGGCAGATAGTCAAGACACCCAAATATGAGTTTTTTTCTGGATTCACACGCTGAGCTCTAGAATATGAGAGACATCCAATAATATATGCCTACTCTTTCACCAAAAGTAAGTATTCTTAATTAATATTTGACAGTGTTTTTAAAAAGCTTTTTATCATGTTTAAAACTGCAAATACATACATAGGGAGGATTGTATAAAGAACCTGTGCGAGCCCATCTCTAGTGCTAATGGTTATCAACAATTTAGCATTCTTCTTTGTTCTATCGCCTTTCCACTTTTGCTGCTGTCTTGCTAGACGTCTTATTATACCACAAATACTTCCAGATATATCACTAACAACTAAGGACCTTTTCCATCATAACCACAATTGTTGTCTCAAAAGTGTCTTACTGTGGTCGCTTGTTGGAATCAGGAATCCTCCACATTTGGCTGGTGTTCCTTGTCTTTGTTCATCTACAACAGTTCCTGTGGTAGCCAGAAAGCCGCCCCATGCAGATCCCCTCAAGAGAACCTGTAGCCAGCTGCAGCGTGCAAGGTCAGTAGACAGCCCCCAACTCCAGCTCTTTGGAGATCAGAGTCAGGAGCCCCCAGAGACTCATCACCTTGGATCGCACCGCTCCCCAAGCAGCCAACCTTCAGTGACTAAGGCCAGCTTTCCGATCTGACACAGCACAGACAACTCTAATGGACAAGGTTTGCCCCACACAGCACCACTGCATCGGCCAAGGTTTTGCCAGACCTGCGCCTCAATGGGCCCTTCCCCTCTGCTTCCCGGCTTCTTCCATTCATAGGCACTGATCCTTAATCACACAGTTTGCACCAAATTGTGTCTCAGTATCTGCTTGCAGATAATGTAATTTACAACAGTTCTCTTCCATTTGTTTTCATACTTTTTACTAGATGAAAAAAACCGGGACTGACCTTGTATTTTCAAATACTCTTTTGGGCATCCCTGCATTCACTTCTCAAGAGCGGAAATTCTAAGCCAAACATTCTCATTTTCACTAAAGGAGATTTCTCATCAACTAAGATCAAAAGAAATCAAAGAAATACCAAATACCTCAACATTCCCGCTTGATTTTCTAAAAAAGCTAAACTACTTCAGGGCACCTGGGTGGCTCAGTCGGTTGAGCGTCCAACTTCGGCAAAGGTCATGATCTCACTGTTCGTGAGTTCGAGCCCTGTGTGGGGCTCTGTGTTGACAGGTGAGAGATTGGAGCCTGCTTCAGATTCTGTGTCTCCCTCTCTCTCTGCCCCTCAGTCGATCATGAGTGCCCATGTGCACTCTCTCACAAAAATAAACAAAAAATTTTTTTAAAAACTAAACTGTTTCATATACATTAATGTTAAATTGCTAACATCACCAAAATAAGCCATGAAAGAGGTCTAAATTCCTATCCAAAGACTACTGTCATATTCAAGTTATAATAAATCTGTCAATCTTTTTTTTCCTAATATAGCAAGGGCCAACCTAAGTAACAACACATTGTGGGGAAGCTGCATGAGTTACAATTCAAAACATGTCCCAGAGTACTTGGTCACAGAAATGAAAGATTGGCTGGCTCAAAACAGTCTAAACTCCAATGCCCCAGATAAATGATTTGAGCGAGCCACTTTCCCTCCAGAATCTCATTTTACTCACCGATAAGTTAGAAAACATTACCCTTCCAACTTCACAGGGCTGTTGTGAGGCCTGAGAGAATATGGAGAAAGCGCCTCTGACACGGCTACATACTCACAGCCGTAGATCCCCACCCGGTCTCACACTTGGGGTGCTAAGCTGCTGACTGAGCTTGTTCCCCACCCCTCCTCCAGTGCCTCTGAACCGAGCCAGGTGTGTGTGTTTAGGTCCCGGACCCTGGGCTCTCACCAAATGCCCACACCCTCGAGGTCAGAGACAACAGGTTTCAACACTGTCCCATGGGCTCTAGCTCATGCTGGTGGGGTCCGCCTGCCCTTGCTCTCCACAACTTTCTGTCTTTCATTCCTGACTACCTGCCCCATGGACTTCAAGCCCCAGCATCAGACTGACACTGAGATCACAGCTTTATAACCAGTTCCCATGACTGAATAAGGCCAGATCCCTTGGTCCCCATCTGCTAGTGATTCTGCTCTCTGGCTGGACCTTGACTGACACACCCACCCTCATACCACCGAGCACCATAGTGCTCCCCACCGTCCTCAGAAGAACTGCCCAGAGCATGGCCTCCCCTCCCTCCAGCTCATCTCAGGAATTCCCTGGATCTTTGAGCTTTTCCTCTTTGACAGCAACTTTGTCAAAGGCCATAAAGCTGCTTAGATTTTCCACAGGTTTGAAAGAAAAGCCCCTCCGTGTAGACTGGTGTCATTTCAGAAGGGAATTTGTCAGTGTGTACTAAAACCTTTTCCAAAATGAACATATCTGCTGCCCCAACCTGCTCTGTTTTTAAGATTGAAAGACACAATCTTGGATGTACACAAAGGATTATCATGTCAGTTTAATTTATAATGGCAAAATATTGGGAAAATATTAACCAGAAGACTGATTAAACTATATTTTAGCCATATGGTAACGATTATGCATCCATTAGAAGAGGTAAAGGAACAAAATAAATTGCGTTTTACAGAAGAAACATACACAGCCCATAAAAATATGAAAAATGCTGGGGCACCTGGGTGGCTCAGTCAGTTAAGCATCCGACTCTTGATTTTGGCTCAGGTCATGAGATCATGATCTCACGGTTTGTAAGATCAGGCTCCATGCTGATCCTACTTGGGATTCTCTCTCTCCCTCTCTTCTGCTCTGCTCCCCCTGCCTCAATAAATAAACAAACACAAAAAAAGAAAAACATGGGACTTCTGTCCTCTAATATAAATATATAATTTTAATTAAAAAATAAAAACAAAAAAGAAATATGAAAAGTGCTAACTTCATTAAGATTTAAATAAATGCAAACCAGGATTACAAGATACAATTTTACAGCCATTAGTTTGACAAAATTTAGAAGTTTGATGGGGCACCTGAGTGGCTCAGTGAGTTAAGCGTCCAACTTCGGCCAGGTCATGATCTCATGGTTCACGGGTTCGAGCCCCATGTCGGGCTCTGTGCGGACAGCTCACAGCCTGGAGCCTGCTTCAGATTCTGTGTCTCCCTCTCTTTCTGCCCCTCCTTCACTCATGCCCACACGCTCGCTCTCTCTCTCAAAAATGAATAAACTTAAAAAAAAAAAAAAGGTAGATCTGGGGTGAAGGTTAGGAGACTATAATAGGAAAATGTAGATACAAGTTTTGGGTAACATTCTAGTTCTTGGATTGAGCGATAGGTACACAGTATTCATTATTAGGCGTGATAACTAATAGTGATGTTACACATAATATTTTGTGTATATCATTTTTTTTATCACAAAAGACATTTTAATTGCAAAAGTCAAGTGAAGTCAATTTTGAGGGTGGCCAGAGGAGGGTTGGTTGGGGCATCGCGTACTGAAGGGTTAGCTCTGTTGGCAATATAAAATACTGAAAGAAAGAAGGACTATGTAGGACTACTTTTTGTTTCTACATATTTCTACCCGTTTCTTCTAACCATGTTTCTGCATATTCCATAAGCTCTGCTTCTCAAAAAAGGTCCTTACAAGGTAGTTGATGCCATGTAAGTTACTTCTGCCAAGTCTGAGTAATGCTTCTGAGCAGCTGAATAGCCTCATAGTATAGTGGTAACGAGCTCATGCTCCAGAGTCCACCTGCCTGGCTCTGAACCTGCTCTACCAATTTCTAGCTATGTGACCTAAGGCAAGTTTACTTAGTCTCTCAGTCTCATTTTTGTAATCTTTACAATGAGGATGATAGTAAGAGTCCTACCATATTTCACTCATGTGAGAATTAAATTATTTAATTGTGTATTAAAATGCTTGACACTGGATATTTAGTAACAAATTTTTCATTTCTGGAAATATGGTACACTAGGTACCCATGACAACATTTCTGCAATAAATAAATAAATAAATAAATAAATAAATACCTCAAAAATTTACCACATAAAATATTTTAATTTTTTTTAATGCATCCTCAGTCAGCAAGAAAATAAAAACTACTTCTATCCTAATTTTGGTCTCTAGTACCATTCCCCACAAAAAGAAACCAGGGCTCCCTGGAGAAAGAGCTGATTCCAGAAGTAGAACAGGAAGAATAAAAGGGGAGCCTGGGACATTTGGGTAGTGCTTAAAAACAAAGACACTTTGAAAGATTAATGGAGTCATAACAAAAGGACGCAAGACTCAGTTAAAGGAGACCTACATGGCCTAACAGTAGCATTAAAAAGAATAAATTAATAATAATGATATAATAATATTAATAATAATAAAATAATAAGAGTGATACAAGAGAGGGCAGGGGAACATCTTCACAAAGAGAAATTTATGCCTTGCTCTTAGGCAGATAGGAGGAAGCCTAAAGTCTTTCTGCATCTGCTATTTCCCGATTGCCATTTTTCAATCAAAATAATCCTTATGCCAGGGGCGCCTGGGTGGCTCAGTCGGTTGAGCGTCCGACTTCAGCTCAGGTCATGATCTCACAGCTCGCCGATTCGAGCCCTGTGTAGGGCTCTGTGCTGACAGCTCAGAGCCTGGAGCCTGCTTCAGATTCTGTGTCTCCCTCTCTCTCTCTGCCCCTAACCCACTCGTATTCTGTCTCTGACTCTCTCTAAAATAAATAAACATCAAAAAAAATTTTTTTAAATAATCCTCATGCCAAAATGGCATATTTTGAGATGATATATTCTGATCCCCATCAGTGGGTAAACAACATGTAGTGAATCTTTACTCATACTTTAATCCTACTATTCATCAGTAAAAAGAAACAAACTTCTGATACATACAACATGGCTACATATCAAAATAGCACATTCCATATGATTTCATTTATATGAAATCTAGAAAAGGAAAATATCATTTGTAATGACAGAAAAAGACCACTGGATTCCCAGACACTGGGAGGACACTGACTGGAAGGAAAACAAGGAAACTTTTCGGGGGGTCATGGAAATGTTTTAGATCTTAATTCTGTTGTTGGTGACACAGATGTATGTATTTGTCAAAAGTGCTCAAACTATATACTTAAAATGACTGCACTTTATGTAAATTACTACTCATCAAGTTGGTCTAAAATATAAAAAATATTAGCAAACTGAATCGAGCACTGCAGAAAATGAAACAAACTCATCCCCTGCCAGAAAAGAAAAACCCCTCTCATGACCAAGTTAGTCTTATTCCATGAACAAAGGTTTAGTATTAGATGAACCATTAATGGCACTTACTACATTAATAAATTAAAGGAGGAAAATCTATAATCATCTAGAGAAAGATCATGAGATAAAAGTTAGCAACCACTCATAAATATATGAATTTTTTACTTTGGCAATCTAGGACCAAAAGGGAGCATCCTTATTCTGATAAAGAGGATCCACAAAAACCCTGCAAGAAGTCTTTAGTTAGTATTAGCTATAATTACACATTCAGGTGCTACCATTTAATGGCTAATGTGACATGTTCCACAATCCAAGAAGCATTGCTGAACCTACTAAACTCCAGATTTGGGCTGCAAAGAGATAGAATTTATAGATCCTGACTTTAAAGACACAGAAAATCTGTTGATGGAGTTTTAAATATAATCATTTAAGAAACTCATTCATTTGCAGTGAGATTTAAATATATTTATTTTAAATGCAAACTAACATGGGATTAATACCAAGTGGTTGATATCTTTACTTCATTGACAAATTTTATATATATATATGTATATATATATTATATATTTATATTTATATACATATATTTATATACATATATATATATATATATATTTTTTTTTTTTTTAAGAGAGAAAGTGAGCACAAGCAAGGGAGAGAGAGAATCTTAAGCAGGCCCCAGGCTCAGCGTGGAGCCTGACCAGGGCTCAATCCCATGACCCTGGGATTATGACCTAAGCCAAACTCAAGAACTGGGTGGTCAACTAACTGAACCACCCAGGCACCACATTGACAAATATTTATTGAGCGCAAGGCACTATGACCAGATGTGAAAAAAAAGCAATGAACCAGAGTTGGGAGACTTTTTTTTATTTTTATGAAATCATGTCATGTTCTAGAGATTTGTCATACAGGAGAGGTAAAATTGTCTCCTCAATTACGTTTTATTGTCTACATTTTGTGTTTATCATTCAAGAATTGTATTATTGAACAGGTTTCCCAATGCACAGGGTCA
Source organism: Lynx rufus (assembly GCF_022079265.1). Taxonomy (NCBI): domain Eukaryota; kingdom Metazoa; phylum Chordata; class Mammalia; order Carnivora; family Felidae; genus Lynx; species Lynx rufus. The sequence continues at coordinate 25,541,977 of NW_025814826.1, read as the reverse complement.
TGAAAAATTCAACAGCTTATTAAGGACTGGAAATTTTCACAGCAAAACTAAGACATGTCATATTTCTGGTTTAGGGTATATAATAAATTATTAATAAAGACTCGTACAATTGTTTTTTCGAGAAAACAGTGACAAGGGGAAAACAAAGATCAATTGGTTTTGCAACAAAAAGGGCGGCAGTGACTGGCTAAATATAAGTCAGCATCTCTCACCAGAGCACAACTTCAAACAAATTGAAGAAAATTACAAGCTTTGGTGTGTCGTGAAAAACCACATTGTTAATCTGCTCCAGTGTCTGTTCTTTGAGTTCCCTTCTCTATTTAGAAGAGCATAATTATTCGGCTTCAATAATTTTGCATTTACTTTTCCTTCTGGCTTCTTCTTTCTAGCATACACTGTAAGGTCACCAGTACCCTAAATGGCCAGTGGTCTCTTTTCAGCCTCACCTCTCCGCTAATTTCATAGCTGGCACTCTTTTTGTTACCCCTCTCCTCACCCAACTTTTGTGATGATGCTTGTGTTCCCTAATTCTCCCTCCACCTCCTCGAACACTTCCCCCCAGTCTTCTCTCTCCCAGAAGGATTCTCAAGTAACCCATGGCTGCAGCCTCCACTGAACAGTGATGGTTCCCATACCTGAACCCCTCCCCCCTTTCTCCTGCACTCGAGGCTCCTGCTTCTGCTCCTGGAAAACGCCACTTCAGAATGTTCAAAACTGAATGTACTGTCTTTCTCTTACTAAACCTCTACCTTCACCTGTGCCTTGCCATTAATAACATCACTGCTCGCCTGAATGCCAAGGCACCAACCTCAGAATCAGTGCCTCCATTTTTCTCATCGTTGCCATATCCAAAGGGTCTCCAGTTTCGCCGACTCAGCTCCTGAGCATCTACTACTTCTGGACACTCCTCATCTCCAGCTGCCCTAGTTAAACCTTCATCCTCTCTTACCTAGATTATAGGTGCTAGGCCACCTGCCTCCAGTCTCTTGCCTTCACCCCATTCTGCCTCCAGGGTGTTATTTTAAAATACAATCTGCTTAACTTGCTTTCCTGCCTGCTTGAATCTCTCAATGTTTTTCCAATGCCAACAGGTTAAAGTACTATTTCCTTAGTATAAGATGTAAGGCTTAAAAAAAACTGGATTCTACCTATTTTTTCAGCTTTATTTCATATTTTTCTCCACACTGCACCCCCACACAAAATACACATGCACACCTGTTTCTCCCACACTCACATTATGCTGCAGCCATACTGAACTGATACTTCTTGAAGACGCCTTTCTCTTTCGTGCTTCCTTGCTTTTGTACATGTGAGTCCTCTGCTTGGAGTGCCCTCCCTTATATCCAGGGTCACCAGATTTAGCAAATAAGAACATAGGATGCCCACATAGATTTGAATATTCCTATATGGCATGAAGTATATCCCATATACCATGTTAACAATTTCACCTTTTACTCACCGATAAAACTCGGGTTGGCATTCAACGCTAAGAACATACCTCCTTCACCAGAGTGTGGCAGAATGTGGCCTCTTGCTTTAAATGTCACAGAAATGCATGTCTGTCTCAACTGTGGATGTTGTTTTAAAAGCTACTGTTATTCAGCGCTAAGATTAGGCTAAGGGATTCACATGCATTATGCCTTGTTTATCATTTCAGTTGTCTTTGAGGCAGGTAATATTACTAATTTTCATTTCATAGATGAGGAAACCAAAGCCTTGAGAAGATACAGAACTTGGCCAAAATTATATCATAAGTGGGGAAGCATCAGAATTTAAACCCAAATAGCCTCACTGCAGAGCTCATATGATTCATCTTTGTGCTTTAGTAACTACTTATGTTTGCATAGTACCATGCACTTTATGAAATGCTTTTTTTCCTCTTCCTCATGAGACATCTTGCAGAAAACTATAAGAACAATATGGCCAAGACTCGTGTACCACCATCCACAAAAATTACAACACAAATAAAGCCAAAGCCCAATAACATTCTCTTCCCCAGTACATACCATGTTTAATTGGTGCTTATCCTTCTAATTCCTGTATGTAGTATACAGTGTATAATATTATTTTATATATTTAATATACTATTTCTGTACTGTATTTGTCAGCAACTTGCATTTTTCTCTCCTATTGCATTTTTTAGACTTAGTCAATGTTGATATATGTCATCCTAGTCATTCATTTTCACTGCTATATAATTCTTCATTGAATGACTATATCACAATTCATTCATTCTCTTGTTACATGGATATTGTTGCCACTTCTGGGTTTTTGTTTCTTGCTTTGGCTTTCATTTTGTTTTGGATTTTTGCTTGGTTGATTTTGTTTTGTTTGATTATTGGTTAGAAGTAAAGGCTATTATTTAATTTTTATACATGGCTCCTCACACACACATGCAGGAATTTCTCTTTAGTAAGTATGTAAAGAGAGGGGTTTCTCTTAAGTGTATTATATAATATAATTTAATATAATATAATATAAGTACATTATTATATTAGAGGTCCTAGACAACAGAGTAAGACAAGAAAAAGTAAAGTCACAAGAATTAGAAATTAAACTGCCAGTATTTACAGTCAATTTTATTGACTACATAAAAATCCAAAATTCAGGGGCACCTGGTCAGTCAGTTAAGCATCTGACTCTCCATCTCAGCACAGGTCATGATCTCACAGTTCATGGGTTCCAGCCCTACATCAGGTTCCACACTGACAATGTGGAGACTGCTTGGGATTCTCACTCTCCCTTTCTCTCTCTGCCCCTGCCACACCCCACCCCCTACTCACATTTTCTCTCTAATAAGTCTTTTAAAAATCCAAAATTTAATAAGCCAAAAACTGTATGAGAGCTCAACAAAAGTAGCTATACACTTAATGTTCAAAAATCTGTTGCATTCTTATACTATTGCAACAAAATAATTAGGACATATAAAATTTAAGAATAATTAGGAATAGGGGCACCTGGGTGACTCAGTCAGTTAAGCATCCAACTTCCGTTCAGGTCATGATCAAATAGTTCATGGGTTTGAGCCCTCCATGGGGCTCTGTACCGACAGCTTGGGGCCTGGAGCCTTCTTCAGATTCTGTGTCTCCCTCTTTCTCTGCCTCTCCCCTGCTCACACACACTCTCTCTCCCCCCGTCTCTCTCTCTAGAAAATAAATATTTTTTAAAAATGGAAGAATAATTAGGAATAAATTTTATAAAAGATATATAAGGCCTTTAGGAAGAAAATGATAAAAAAATATAAGATGCATTATAGACCTAAATAAGTAGAAATACTCAATATCATAAAATGTCAGTTTCTTTCAAAGTAATCTGTTAATTCATTGCAATTCTAATCACAATCCCTACAAGATCACCACAGACTGGGAGAAAATACTTGTAATGCATATATCCAACAAAATATCTGTATCTTGGATATAAAAAGAATCATACAAGTTAAGTGAAATAAGTCAATCAGAGAAAGACAAATGCCATATTATTTCACTCATATGTGGAATTTAAGAAACAAAACAAGCAAAGGTAAAAAATGAGAGAGAGAAACAGACTCTTAATTATAGAGAACAATCTGATGGTTACCAGAGAGGAGAGGTGTGGGGGATGAGTTAAATAGATGATGGGGATTAAGGAGTGCACTTGTCATAAGCACAGGGTGATGTATGGAACTATTGAATTACTGTACTGTATACCTGAAACTAATATAACACTATATGTTAACTAACTGGAATTAAAATTTTTTAAATTTTTTTAAAAAAGAATCATACAAGACAAAGTAAAACAAATAACATAGGAATATAGGCAGTTTATATGTTGTGGTTCAAAATACATCACAAATTCTATCCACACTTCCTTCAAAAGGCAGAGTTAATTCCCTTCTCTTTGAGAGTGAGCTGGGTTTGGTAACTCATGTCAAACAAACAGAGTAAGATGGAAATGATAGTATGTATGTGATTTTTAAGACTAAGTCATAAAAGACATCACGAACTTCATTTTTGGACAGTCTTGGATTTATTGCTGTGGAAAACACTTGCCATGTCATGAGGACACTCAAGCAGCCCTCTGGAGTGGTCCAAGTGGTAAGGAATTGAGAACTCCAGCAAATAACCATGTAAGTGATCCATCTTGGGATCAGATTCTCCAGCCCCAGTCAAGTCTTCAAATGACTACAGTCCCAACTGATATATTGAGATATTATGAAAGATCCTGAGACAGAATAATATAGTTAAGCCACTCCCAGATTTCTAACACTCAGAAATTATGAGATAATAAATGTTTGCTCTTTTAAGCTGCTAGTATAGGAGTGATATGTTATACAAAATGACAAATACAGGCAGTTGTGTATTAACAGCATAGTGACTGAGAGCACAAATGCTGAGCCAAACTGTCTGGATTCAAATTCTGGCTTCACTGCTGATTAATCAAGTGACTATAAGAAGTGACCAGCTATGTGACGACTTCAGTGTACTTATCTGTAAAGTGTAGTTAATAACATACCATATAGGACCACCATGAGGAATAAGTGAGAGTTGATACAAGTAAAGCACCAAGGAGAGTATCTGGTCCACAGGAAGCATTCAAGAAGTGTTAGCTACAGTTATTAATTCATGAAAGAGTAAATGTGAATTGAAAGTTCAAAAGAATAAATAACACAAAAACCCAATCCTCTCCCTCCTCTACCCTTACGCTAGAAAATGTTCTGTCAATATCAAATACTGGCAAAGATGTGGAACAGAAGAGCTCATATCTTGCTGGTGAGAGTATAAATTGAGACAGCTATTTTGGAGAACATTTTGGAAATAGTAGCAAAAGTGAAAATGCACAATATTTTACTTGAATAATACATAAACTTGCTCTATTAGTTTTCTGTATCTTCTTCTAACTTTCGTTTCTGTTAAGATGTTGATGTGAGAGAGGAGTGCCTGGGTAGCTCAGTCATTGTTGGTTAAGCATCCAACATCAGCTCAGGTCATGATCTCACAGTTCGTGGGTCCAAGCCCTGTGTCAGGCTCTGTGCTGACAGCTCAGAGCCTGGAGTCTGCTTCAGATTCCGTGTCTCCCTCTCTCTCTGCCCCCCTTCCACTTACACTCTGTCTCTTTCTCTCAAAAACAAATAAAACATTTTTTAAATGAATTTTTGAGATGTAGAAACCCAAACTGAGCTTCAGGTTCCCCACAGGTAGAAAAGCTTAAGGCAAGACATGAAAACTGAGAAAGGACTAAGAGAGGCAAAGGAGAATAGAGAATGTTTTGGATAATAGGAGTATCATAAGAACTGGAGATTAGAGAGAACACAGTTCTTCAGAAGAACGTTCAAAAGCTCACCATGGGGGAGGTCTCAGAGGAAGATGCAGAGTAGGAGGATCCTGAGCTCACTTCCTCCCACAGACACACTGAGGCAACAACTACATGTATTGTAACTTCCTCTGGAAATGATCTGAGACTGTCAGAGAAGATCTTCCACAGCTAGTCCTAGAGAGAAGCCACATCAAAAAGGGTAGGAGGGGCAGAGATGAGATCAGGAACCAAATCCCCAGCTTAACTAACCACAAATGTGGAGGACAGCACAAGCACAGAAGAGAGAGATCAGACCCCACACCAGACACCCCCAGCCCTAAGAACCCACACTAGGAAGCAAGTCCACATAACGTCTAGCTCTGCAAAGCCCTCTGGGACTTAACTCTGGGAGAGCCAGAGGATGATAGAAAACTGAGTCTCTGCAGGAGCCAGCACACTAAATAAATTGGTTAGAGACACAGACAAAAGCAGCAGTTTGAAAAGCACCTAGGGTATACCTGAAGGGGATTTATTTACTAATTTTAAGATGTGTGCCAGATAAGCAGAGATCTGCATGTTTCTCTGGGAACTAAAGTGCTGGCCTAGACAATTTTTCTTGCCTTCTGTGAACTTAGATGGCTGGAGGCTTTTGGGAATCCCTTCTAACACTCTTCATCTACCTTAGCAGCACGCCAGCCCCTCCAGACCCACCCCATCCAATCCACCCACCACCACCACCACCACAACCCTCCAAAGCAGATCCCACATAACCACACCTAGTGGGCAGCAGCAGCTAGGACCAGCACCCCTCCAAAGTGACTCCTGCCCTGGGGAGGAAGGGAGCAAACCATGCCCCCCAGCACAACCACAGCAATCACAGTGGCTAATTGCAGACAGCCTAGCTGAGTGCTGGCCCCATCTACCAGTGATCCCAAGGCAGCTGTAGGCAGGCCCTTAAGCCAGCAGCATGAAAAGCAAACCCTGCCCACCAGCATGTCCACAGTAGCTGTAACTGGGCCTCACAGCCAGCCACACAGGAAGCAAGTCTGCACACCAGTGCACCCATAGTAGTCACAGCTCAGCCACAATGGAAAAGTATATGCAACACACACTGGGGACACCCTTGAAGTGCATGATTCTGGTGATGAGGATTGTGCTACCAGAGGCACTACAGAACCTCTTTTACACAATGCCACTACTTTTTCAAAACCAGGAGACATAGCTGACCTACCTAGTATATAGGAACAAACACAAAGAGTAAGACAAAATGAGGAAACAGATGAATATACCTAAAATAAAAGTACAAGACAAAAATCACAGAAAAAGAGCTAAACAAAACAGGGATAAGCAATATGCTTAATAAAGAGTTCAAGGTAAGGATAAAAATACTCATCAAACTTGAGAAGAGTAGATGAACTCAGTGAGAACTTCAACAAAGAAATAGAAAATATAAAAAATATGGGCACATGGGTGGCTCAGTCTGTTAAGTGTGTGACTCTTGATTTCAGCTCAGGTCATGATGTCATAGTTTGTGAGATGAAGGCCTGTGTCTGTGCTAACAGCACAGAGCCTGCTTGGGATTCTCTCTCCCTCTCTCTCTCTCTCTCTCTCTCTCTCTGCCCCTCCCCTGCCCATGCTTTCTCTCGCTCTCAAAAATACATAAATAAACTCTAAAAAATCCTTTAAAAAAAAAGAAAATATAAAAAACCAGACTGAAGAATACAATAACTGATATGAAAAATATATTAGAGGAAATCAGCATATGAGAGGGTGCAGAAAAACAGACCAGCAATCTGGAAGACAGGGTAAGGGAAAACTACCAAGTTAAACAGCAAAAAGAATAAAGAATAAATAATGAGGATACATTAAGCGACCTCTCAAGCAAAATAAAATCTGCATTATAGGAGTCCCAAAAGGAGGAGAGAAAAACAAGGAGACAGAAAACTTATTTGAAGAGGTAATACCTAAAAATTTCCTTAACCTGAGGAAGGAAACAGATATTCAGATCCAGGAAGCAGAGAGAGTCCCAAACAAGATGAACTCAAGAAGGTCCACACCAAGACACATAATAATTTAAATGGAAAAAATTAAAGATAAAAAGAGAATCTTAAAAGTGGCAAGAGAAAAGCAAACAGTTGCTTACAAAGGAAATCTAATAAGGCTATCAGCTGATTTTTCAGCAGAAACTTTAGAGGCCAGAAGGGAGTGATATATTCTAAGTGCTACAACCAAGAATATTCTATCCAGTAAGATTATCATTCAGAAATGAAGGAGAGAGAAAAAATTTCCCAGACTAACAAAGTTAAAGGAGTTCATTACTACTAAGTCAGCCTTATAAGAAATGTTAAAAGGGATTCTTTAAGTAGAAAGAAAAGGCCATAACTAGAAGAAAATTATGAAAAGTAAAAATTTTACTGGTAAAACTAAACATAGAGTAAAGGTAATAGATCAATAATTTACATAGCCAATAGAGAGATTAAAACACAAAAGTAGTTAAATCAATTATATATACAAAAATTAGTCGAGGAATACACAAAATTTAAAACTGCAAAATATGGGGGCACCTGGGTGGCTCAGTCGGCTAAGAGTCCGACTTCAGCTCAGGTCATGATCTCACAGCTTGTGGGTTCAAGCCCCGCGTCGGGCTCTGTGCTGACAGCTCAGAACCTGGAGCCTGCTTCGGATTCTGTGTCTCCCTCTTTCTCTGCCCCTCCCCCACTTGTACTCTGCCTCTCTGTCTCAAAAGTAAACATTTAAAAAAATTTTTTTAAAAACTGCAAAATATGACATCATATGCATAAAAATGGATAAGGAAGTAAAAATCTAGTGCTTTTATAATGTGTTCAAACCTAAGCAACCATCAACTCAGTACAGACTGTTATACCCAGAGGATGTTATATATGAACCCCGTAATAACCACAAACTAAAAACCTATAAACGATACACAAAAAATTAAGGAATCAAGCATAACACTAAAGAAAGCTATCAAACCACAAGAGAAAAGAGCAAAAGAAGAAAAGGAAGAAGAAAAGAACTTCAAAGACAACCAGAAAACAAGTAAAAATATGACAATAAGTACACACCTATCAATAGTCAATTTAAATGTAAATGGACTAAATACTCCAATCAAAACACAGAGTGAAAGACTGGATAAAAAATAAGACACATCTATATACTGCCTACAAGAGAATCACTTTAAACCTAAAGATACTTACAAACTGAAAGTTAAGGGATGCAAAAAGATATTCCATGCAAATAAAAGTGAAAAAAAGCTGGGTTAGCAATACTCACATTAGATAAAATAGACTTTAAAACAAATACTTTAACAAGAAACAAAAAGGGCCATCATATAATAATAAAGGGATCAATCCAACAAGATGATATCATAATTGTAAATATCCATGCCCCAACATAGGCACACCTAAATACATAAGACAAATATTAACAGATATAAAACGAGAAATTGAGAGTAACACAATAATAGTAACAGACTTTAATACCCCACTTATATCAATGGATAGTTCACTCAGACAAAAAAATCAATAAAGAACTGGTGGCTTTAAATGACATATTAGACCAGTGGACTTAACAAATATATACAGAACATTCCACCCTAGAATAGCAGAATACACATTCTTTTCAAGTGTACATGGAACCATCTTCAGGATAGATAACAGGTTAGGCCACAAAACAAGTCTCAACAAATTTAAGATTGAAATTATATCAAATATCTTTTCTGACCACAACAGTATCAAACTAGAGACCAATTACAAGGGGAAAAAAAACAACAAAACTAGAAGAAACACAAACATGTGCACACTAAACATGTTACTAAACAAATGGGTCAAAGAAGTCAAAAGGGAAATCAAAAAATATGTGGAGACAGATGAAAACAGAAACACTACAGTTCAAAATCTTTGAGACACAGCAAAAGCAGTTCTGAGGGAAAGTTTATAGTGATACAGGCCTACCTCAAGAAACAAGAAAAATCTCAAATAAACAATACAACCTTATACCTAAAGGTACCAGAAAAATTGGAACCCCCCCAAAAAAACCCCAAAATTAGGGAAAGAAAGGGAATAATAAAGATTAGAGTGGAAATAAATGAAATGGAGATTTAAAAACAAAAGATCAATGAGACTAAGATCCAGTTTTTTGAAAAGATAAATGAAATTGATAAACCTTTAGCCAGACTCATCAAGAGAGTGCTCAAATAAAGTCGCAAATGAAAAGTTACAACTGAAAACACAGAAATACAAAGAATTTTAAGAGACCACTATCGAAAATTATATGCCAAAAAAACTGGAAAACCTAAAAGAAATTAATAAATTCATAGAAACATACAGTCTTCCAAGACCAAATCAGAAAAAAATAGAAAATCTGAACAGACTAATAATAAAATTATATCAGTAATCAAAAAAACTCTCAACAAACAAAAGTCCAGAATCAGATGAATGCACAGATGAATCTTATCAAATATTTAAAAAACAGTTAAAACCCACCCTGCTCAAACTATTCCAAAAAAGAAGAGGAAGGAATGCTCCCAAATTCATTCTATGTGGCCAGCATTACCCTGATATCCAAAACAGACAAACACACTACAAAAAGGGAAAATTACAGACCAATATCCCTGATGAACATAAATGCAGAAGATCTCAATATTAGCAAACCTAATCAAAAATACATTAAAAGGATAATTCACCGTACTTAAATGAGATTTATTCTGGGGATGTAAACATGGTTTAATATACATAAAATCAATATGATACATCATATTAAATTTTTTTTTTTCAACGTTTTTTTTATTTATTTTTGGGACAGAGAGAGACAGAGCATGAACGGGGGAGGGGCAGAGAGAGAGGGAGACACAGAATCGGAAACAGGCTCCAGGCTCCGAGCCATCAGCCCAGAGCCTGACGCGGGGCTCGAACTCACAGACCGCGAGATCGTGACCTGGCTGAAGTCGGACGCTTAACCGACTGCGCCACCCAGGCGCCCCATATGATACATCATATTAACAAAAAGAAGGATAAAAATCATCTGATCATCTTAAACATGCAGAAAAAGCATTTGACAAAATTCAACATCCATTCATGATAAAAACTCTCAACAAAGTGGATATAGAGGGAACATATTTCAACATAATAAAGACCATATATAACAAATCACAGCTAACATTATACTCAGTGATAAAAAGCTGAAAACATTTTCCACAAGATCAGGAACACGACAAGGATGTCAAATATCACCACTTTTATTCAACATAGTATTGGTAGTCCTAGCTGTAGCAATTAGACAAGAAAAAGAAATAAAAGGCATCCAATGTGGTTAGGAAGAAGTAAAACTGTCACTATTTGCAGATGACAGGACACTATACATAGAAAACCTTAAAGACTCCATCAAAAAATAAGTATTAGAACTAGTAAATAAGTAAAGTTGCAGGATGCAAAAATCAACATGCACAAATCTGTTTCATTTCTGTACACTACTAATGAAATAGCAAAAAGGGAATTTAAGAAACAATCCCATTTACAATTACATCAAGAAGAATAAAATACTTAGGAATAAATGTAACCAAAGGTTTAAAAAGTGGTGAAAGAGGTGAAAGACCTACTCTCTGAAAAGTATAAGAGATTAATGAAAGAAATTGAAGATAACACAAATTGAAAGATATACCATGCTATGGTTTAGAATAATTAATATTGTTAAAATGTCCATACTATCCAAAGCAATCCACAGATTCAATGCAATCTCTATCAAAATACCAATAGTAGTTTTCAAAGAATGAGAACAAAATATTCTGAAATTTGTATGGAACTACCAAAGACTCTGAACAGCCAAAGCAATTTTAAGAAAAAGAACAAAGCAGGAAGTATCAAAATCCCAGATTTCAAACTATCCCACAAAGTTATAATAATCAAAACAGTATGGCTGGCACAAAAACAGATACATAGATCAATGGAATAGAATTACAAACCCAGAAATAATCCCATGCTTATATGGTCAATTCATCCACGACAGAGGAGGCAATATATACAATGGGGAAAAGACAGTCTCTTCAATAATTGTGTGGGAAAACTGGACAATTGCATATGAAAGAATGAAACTGGACAACTGTCTTCCACCATACACAAAAATAAAAGCAAAAATAAACAATTAAGACTACATTAAACTAAAAAGCCTTTGCACGATGAGGGAACCATCAACAAAATGAAAACACAACCTACTGAATGGGAGAAGATACTTGCAAATGATATATCCAACAAAGGGTTAATATCAAAACATACAAAGAACCCATGCAACTCAATACCAAAACAAACTCAACCAAACAAATAATTTGATTTAAAAATGGGCAGAAGACCTGAATAGATATTTTTCCAAAGAAGATATGCAGATGGCCAGACATATGCAAAGATGCTCAACATCACTAATCATCAGAAAAATGGAAATCAAAACCATAATGAGGTACTACCTCACACCAGATAGAACATCTAGGATCAAAAAGACAGGAAATAACACATATTGGCAAGGATGTGGAGAAAAGAGAACCTTTGTGAATTGTTGGTGGGAATGTAATTTGGTGCAGCCACTATGGAAAACAGTATGATGTTCCTCAAAAACTAAAAATACAATACAAGCTAGTAATTCCACTTCTGGGTATTCGCCCATGGAAAACAAAACACTAGTTTGAAAAGATATATGTACTCTTATGTTTATTGCAGCATTATTTACAGTAGCCTAGATAAGGAAGCATATCCACTGATAGATGGATGGATAAAAAAGATTGGTGTATGTGTTAGTATTGGAAGTCTTGGCCTCTGCAAGCAGACAACACAAAGACATAAAAGGCATCCAAATCGGCCAAGAAGAGGTCAAACTTTCACTCTTTGCAAATGACATGATACTCTATATGGAAAACCCAAAAGATTCCACCAAAAAACTGCTAGAATTGATTCATGAATTCAGCAAAGTTGCAGGATATAAAATCAATGCACAGAAATCAGTTGCATTCCTATACACCAACAATGAAGCGACAGAAAGAGAAATCAAGGGATCGATCCCATTTACAGTTGCACCAAAAACCATAAAATACCTAGGAATAAATCTAACCAAGAGGTGAAAAATCTATATCCTGAAAACTATAGAAAGCTTATGAAAGAAATTGAAGACGACACAACAAAATGGAAAAAGACTCCATGCTCCTGGATAGGAAGAACAAATATTGTTAAAATGTCGATATTACCCAAAGCAATCTACATATTCAATGCAATCCCTATCAAAATAACAACAGCATTCTTCACAGAGTTAGAACCAATAATCCTAAAATTTGTATGGAACCAGAAAAGACCCTGAAGAGCCAAAGCAATCTTGAAAAAGAAAACCAAAGCTGGAGGCATCACAATCCCAGACTTCAAACTATACTACAAAGCTGTAATCATCAAGACAGTATGGTACTGGCACAAGAACAGACAGATCAATGAGACAGAATAGAGAACCCAGACACGGACCCACAAACGTATGGCCAACTAATCTTTGACAAAGCAGGAAAGAATATCCAATGGAACAAAGACAGTCTCTTCAGCAAGTGGTGCTGGGAAAACTGGACAGCAACATGCAGAAGAATGAACCCGGACCACTTTCTTACACCATACACAAAAATAAACTCAAAATGGATGAAAGACCTCAATGTAAGACAGGAAGCCATCAAAATCCTCGAGGAGAAAGCAGGCAAAAACCTCTTTGATCTTGGCAGCAGCAACTTCTTACTCAACACATCTCCAGAGGCAAGGGAAACAAAAGCAAAAATGAACTCCTGGGACCTCATCAAAATAAAAAGCTTCTTCACAGCAAAGGAAACAATCAGCAAAACTAATAGGCAACCGACAGAATGGGAGGAGATAGTTGCAAATGACATATCAGATAAAGGGTTAGTATCCAAAATCTATAAAGAACTTATCAAACTCAACACCCAAAAAACAAATAATCCAGTGAAGAAATGGGTAAAAGACATGAATACACACTTCTGCAAAGAAGACATCCAGGTGGCCAACCGACACATGAAAAAATGCTCAACATCACTCATCACCAGGGAAATACAAATCAAAACCACAATGAGATACCACCTTACACCTGTCAGAATGGCTAACATTAACAACTCAGGCAACCACAGATGTTGGCGAGGATGCAGAGAAAGAGGATCTCTTTTGTATTGTTGGTGGCAATGCAAGCTGGTGCAGCCACTCTGGAAAACAGTAGGGAGGTTCCTCAAAAAACTAAAAATAGAACTACCCTATTGCACTACTAGGCATTTATCCATGGGATACAGGGGTGCTGTTTCTAAGGGACATACACCCCCATGTTTGTAGCAGCACTATCAACAATAGCCAAAGTATGCAAAGATCCCAAATGTCCATTGATGGATGACTGGATAAAGAAGATGTGGTATATATATACAATGGATTATTACTCAGCAATCAAAAAGAATGAAATCTTGCCATTTGCAACTACGTGGATGGAACTGGAGGGTATTATGCTAAGTGAAATTAGTCAGAGAAAGACAAAAATCATATGACTTCACTCATATGAGGACTTTAAGAGACAAAACAGATGAACATATGGAAAGGGAAACAAAAGTAATATAAACACAGGGAGGGGGACAAAACAGAAGAGACTCATAAATATGGAGAAGAAACTGAGGGTTATGGGAGGGGTTCTGGGGTGGGGGGATGGGATAAATGGGTGCAGGGCACTAAGGGCACTCTACTCCTGAAGTCATTGTTGCACTATATGCTACTTTGGATGTAAATTTAAAAAAATAAAAAATAAAATTAAAAAAAAAAAAGAACATCACACTTCTGCCCAAAGCAAAAAAAAAAAAAAAAAAAAAAAAAAAGATTGGTGTGTGTGTGTGTATACATACACAATGGAATATTACTCAGCCATAAAAAAGAACAAAATCTTGCCATTCATGACAACATGGATGGACCTAGAGGGTATTATGTTAAGTCAGAGAAAGATAATACCATATTATTTCACTTATATGTGGAATCTAAAAATGCAAATGAACAAAAAACAACAATAGCAAAAAGAGAAACAGACTCATAAATACAAAGAACCAACTAGTGGTTGCCAGAGGAGAGGTTGGTGGGAGGATAGGGATAATAGGTGAAGAGGATTAAGAAGTAAAAAATTCCAGTTATATATAGAGAAAAAAACCTTTATCACAGGGGAGGTGGGGAGATGGGTAAAATAGGTCATGGGAATTAAAGAGTGCACCTGTGATGAGCACCGACTGTTGTACGGAAGTGCTGAATCACTAAATTATACACCTGAAATTAATATTACAGTCTATTAGCTAACTGGAATTTAAAACTTTAAAAATTTTTCAGCTCAGTTCATGATCTGTGAGTTCCAGCCCTGTGTCGGGCTCTGTGCTGACAGCTCAGAGCCTGGAGCCTGCTTCAGATTCCGTCTCCCTCTCACTCTGCCCTTCCCCTGCTTACACTTTGTCTCACTTTGTCTCTGTCTCTCTCTCAAAAATAAACATTACATTTTTTTTAATTTTTCAGTTATAAAATAAATAAGTCACGAGGATGAAAAACACAACATAGGGAATATAAGTCAATAATATAATAACTCTCTGGGTGACGTATGGCAACTAAACTTACTGTGGTGGGCATTTTGTAATATATGTAATTGCTGAAACCACTATGTTATGTTGTACACCGAAATTAATGTCAACTATACTTCAATTAAAAATAAAAAGGGGTGCCTGGGTGACTCAGGCGGTTAAGCCTCAGACTTCAGTTCAGGTCATGATCTCACAGTTCATTAGTTTGAGCCCTATATCAGGGCTTAGAGCCTGGAGCCTGCTTCAGATTCTGTGTCTCCCTCTCTCGCTGCCCCTTCCCTGTTCATGCTCGCTCTCTCCCTCTCCCCAAGATAAGTAAACATTAAAAAAAAATTTTTTTAATAAATAAATAAATAAATAAATAAATAAATAAATAAATAAGAGGGCACCTGGGTATCTCAGCCAGTTGAGCAACCAACTCTTGATTTCTGTGCAGGTCACAATCCCACAGCTCAGAGCCTGGAGCCCCGCTTGGGATTCTCTCTCTCTCCCCCTCTGCCCCTCTCCTACACTCATGCGCTCTTCATATATAAATAAAAATAAAATATAACTAAAATGATTAAAAAAGAAAAAGAAAAAAAGAAAGTATACGAATACCAAAAAATAGTTACATTAAAATTTAAAAAAAATAAAAATGAGAAAAAATCTCATCATTACTAGAACATGGAGTATGAAGAGTAGTTACAGAAACGGTTTCAGTAACACTGAAACGTCAGACCAAAACTTTTGGCTTAGGCAAATGGAAAAGCATCGAACGGCTTCAAGGTGGGAGGATGAGAACCTGATCTATAATGTAGACAGGACTCCGGCTTCTAAGCACAAGATGAAGAAGATGTAGTTCCACACTTGATTTGGCAAGCAGTCATGGCGATCTCATTCCCCTTTGCCAGGACTGGTCTGGCAGTGGATGTGTGACTAAGTTCTGGCCAAGGAGACCTAAGGCAGAGAGCTTATGAGCTCCTGAGGAAAATTTCCTTTCACTGGGAGGAGGGGAGGGGCAGAGATACATTCCTACCAAGATTCGTTACCTGACTCCTATCATGAAGAGTATCAGAGAAGCCCAAACTGAGGGACAGGAGACTGACCTACACCCAGGAACCATCTGGAACAAGCATGAAGATGAAAGCTGACATGCTGAAGGAGGCAGAATGTAAAGATGGAGATCATCTGGGTTCCTGACAACTGTGTTTTGCTACCAAATTAACCAATCCTAGATCTAATTTCAACCAGAATTTACATGGTTTATTATTTAAGCCAAATGAACTTTGTCATTTTGTAGCATGTATTTAAAAAGTGATATTTATATGACACATGTGTAAGCAGATAAGGATATCCATGCTTAGCTCCTCAGGGCTCCAGGCCACCGCAGGCTCTTACCTGGTTGCTCCAAGATCTAAGGAGATCAGTATCTCAGAGTACCCGCAACCCACCTACTGCACACTACTGAGCCTGGGCACACTGGCTGCTAAATGCTGGCTTAAGCCACTGTTAGCTGGGTTTTTTGTTCTCTGTAGCTCAAAGGTTCCAACTAACTGGCTAATACCCGAGTCAACACACTGTTCCCTCAACCACCCAATCTAAAAACCCAGGAGTCATCCTGCACTCACTCCCATCATTCACCCCCTCATGTCTACCTTTCTCCCTCTTTGAAATCTCCATATTCTTTTTTTTTTTAATTTTCTTTTAATGTTTATTGATTTTTGAGAGAGGCAGAGACAGAGTGCAAGTGAGGGAGGGGCAGAGAGAAAGAGGAAGACACAGAATGCAAAACAGACTCCAGGCCCCGAGCTGTCAGCACAGAGCCCAACGCGGGGCTCGAGTTCATGAACTGCAAGATTATGACCTGAGCCAAAGTCAGACACTTAGCCCCTCTCTTCACCCCCACTGCTATGGCCTTCACCTGGATGACCAAAAGTAGCATCACATTGCCCTACCTCCAACTCACTCGTCTTTAATTCATCCTAACACAGCCAGCAAAAGCTCTAAAATGCAGATCTTCTCAGGCTACCACTCTCTTTAAATCACTACTGGAGGCCACCAATCCTAACCTTGCATCATGATCACTTGTGATGAGCCCCACAGATAATTTGTTAAAGTAAGAGTCAGAATACTAAAGTGTGCTGATGATTTGCTATCGAATATAAATTAGAATATATCCAAATTTGTCCCAATAATATTTGTTTTACATTATGACATGCTTTTTTGAATGTTAAGATTTACTGGAAGAACACCAAAAATTTCTGCAGCAACTATTTACCCTCTCGTGTTCCATTCTACGTAAGAGGGAGTAAAAATGAGATGAAGGGAATTATTTTAGCTTTGAAAAAAAAAAAGACACTTCCTGTGAGACAGGAGTGAAAGAGAAAAGGAAGGACAAACATGCAAAAAGTTGAAGAAATTGAAACATCTAAACTTAGGAAGTCTTAATCTTTTCAGAATAATAGGTATCTTTGTATCAAGAGAAGGTATACCAGAATCTTGTTTGACTTCCAACTTTTATCCTTCTCTGAGCCTGGAAGGCTGAGTTTATGAGCTAATTCAGTAAGACCCTTGCCTCCAAATCAGAATAGGACTCACCAGTGGGAGACTTTGACAGATCAGAGCATGGAGGAGATTGAGGTTGAGTATTTTTCCCACAGCTCCTTCCCTATCAGGTACCACAGGTTGGCTATGTACTTGCATCCAAGACCACAGATGCTGGCAGGTCAGGTTTCCATGTAACTACCTTCCTGATATTCTAGTAACCATCTCTTTCTGTTGTGTCTTCAGGACTAAGGTGGTAATAGCCCCCAGCTGTCAGTATGGCCAGGATACTACACTATCGTCCATTGACTTCCTTAAATCCTGTACATATCTTTGTAAATAATCCTCTTTTTAAACTCTTCTCAAATTAGTCGGTTTCAGAATGCCATCTGTTTCCTGCTGGGGCCCCCAGTGATTTTGACTTACAGAATGGGATGTGGGTCAGGCTGGAGGAGAATGGAAAGTTTTGACAAGGTCAAAACGAAGACCGTTATAGGCGTTTACTAGGCAAGCCCGTGAATGCACCACATACATGCACTCATCCTTCCTCGTCTTTGGGAACAGAAAATATTTAAGAAACTGATGATTTATTGGACTGAAACCACCAATCGATAAATTTAATTTTTATCATTAGTAATCAATAATTACATATTATTATAATTATGTTATCGCATTATTGACCACCAAATGATCAATATTTTTCACTCTGCGCCTACTAAAGTTAGCTATGTTTATACACGTGTTTCCTTTTCTGTAACTAGATAATCTCTAAATTCCTTTATGACTTCAGAAATCTGTGATGATAGGATTACAATATTAAACCCAGAAATAAAAACAGGGAAGATGGAAAGGTAGAAACAGCAAGGACGAGTCGAGAGCACATTCCTCGTGTATGTACCTCTGTACTTTCTCCATGAATCTTTACTAACAGCAGCCCTGAATAGTAGCTCTTTTCTAAATGTTGATGGCACAAATCCTGTATCACAAAATCCAGCTTTCCATTACAGGTTTTATGCCACCCTCTTACCTCTAAACATGGCCCAGACATCAGTTTACCCTTGCCTTTATGCCTTCCGAGCAGCCACAGACTCATCAAGAGTAGGGACTACACAATGTATTCCTCTGTCAAGTGCTGCCCAACACTTTTTTTTCAGATATTCAATATATGTTTACTGAATTGAAATGGTAAACACAAGATGACTGATTTCCATGTATCAGGATGGGATACTAAACCTTCACCACATACTTTTATTTTCATTTGTATTTGTTTTTGTGGATGTGTTTTCGTAAGAGGAAAAAGGTAGATTGCATTCTGGGGCAGGAGTTAATTTTCTCCCAACTTGTAAATATTTATATTTACAGAACTGCTCTATTAGTTAGGATAAGCTAGGATGTGGTTACAAACAAACCCCAAATTTCAGTTGCTTAACATAACGTCCATTGCTCACGTAACACACATTTATCCCCTCTCAGTTCTGGAAGTCAGAAGTCTGGTGAGCTTAACTGCTTCCTTGCTCTGGTCTCACAAGGCTACAACTGAGTTGTCAGCCAGCCTGTTCTCTCACCTGTAATTTCTAGGAGGCATTCCAAGCTTATCCAGGTCCCTGTTTCCTTTCTGTCAGCCAGTGTTACTTTTCAGCTTCTAGGGGCCTCCCTCCAGTTCTTATACATGATTATATGGCCCCATACCTCTCAGGATCAAAAAGGCAGTAGCACTAACCTTTCTCAGGCTTGGGAACTCTCTGACTTCTCATTCTTCTGTATCTCTCTGCCTCCAGCCAGAGAAAGTCCTTTGCTTTAAAGGGCCCATGTAATTAGTTTGGAGCCTCATCAACAATCCAGGATAATTTCCCCAATTTTCAAGTCTGACACCTTGATTATACCTGGAAAGTCCTTTTTGCCGCACAATGTAACTTCATGGGCTTCATGGGCTCCAGGGATTAAGGTGTAGACATCTTGGCCGGGGAGGGGGGGGGGTCATCTGCCTACAATACATGGTTTTATATTTGTGCCACACGCTATCCTGGATGCTTTACATACATCAACTGATTTTTTTAAAAATCTGATGATTTGGTACTTTTAATAACATAACTTTTTTTTACAGGTGGGGACCAAAGCAAAAGAGGTGAAATAAGCTGGCAAAAGTCACCCAGCTTGTAAGTGGCACTGGGGAACTTCAAACCCAGGGACTCTGGCTCCCACACCTGTGCTCTTTACTGGTACGCCACACTCCCTCTATAGGACTGCTTCTGCAGCCCAGTCAGAGGGCTACATGGATGGGGCACATTGCCAAAATCATCCCAGGCCCAGCCAATATAAATTCTTTACTGTTTTTTTTTAATATATATTCAACAAAACTACACGTTCCCTTCAATTCTTCTTAATAGTTGTTTAACTAAACCTACATCAACCTTACATTTGCAAATAACCAACTTGCCCACAAAGGCATTTATTAAAAATCAAAGTCAATCATTTACTTAAATAAAAAAGCAATTTCCTAAGAAATGTATTTCAATGTGTTGATTACAAAAAGATTATGAAGTTTGGCTAAAAAAAAAAAAAAAAACTCTCTCTCTCTCTCTCTATACACACACACACACACACACACACACACACACACACACACACCCAAAAGTTAAGGAATCTGTTTCTAGTGTCCAAGACTTACATATAGTGAAAAGAGATTACCAGATGACTTTTCAGTGGAATACTAGCCTAGTTGTTTTAGCTATCTATTACTGAGTAACAATGACCCCAAACCTTAGCAGTCTTAAAATACATTATATATATTTATTTTTTTCTACAGGTCATAAATCCAGGAGAGGCTCAGGTGGGTGGTTCTACCTCAGAGTCTCTCATGAGGTTGCAGTCGAGGGGACAGCCTGGGCTTCCGTTATCAGAAGGCTTGGCCAGAGCCAAAGGAGCATTTTCCAAGATGGCTCATCCATGACACTGCTGTAGGAGGCCTCCGTTCCTCACCACCTAGGCCTCTCCATAGAGCTGCTCGAGCGTCCTTACAACACAGTAACTGGCGTCTCTGTATGATTAAAGTTGGTCTACAACTTGCTATTACTGTAAACTGACTGAAAAGTCGAAAGGGGATATAGAACCATTACCACCATTACTTTTTAGAAGCTACTACGATTTATCAAAAAGAATTTAAGGGACCTAGGGGAATTCACCACTAACAAGTGGCAAAAACACATCAAAATCCTATCCATCTGATATCAAAGACTATGTTCATTCCTCTACCTGACACTGCCTTACAGAATTATCATTCTGAGCTGTTTTCACTATTGCTAATAACATTTCCTAGCTGTTCTTTGTGAATATTTCTGAATCTTGTGATTTTCATCTTATATAAGCTCAGTATATGAAAATCTGAGTTTTTCCTAAAAAATAAATGGTGTAATAAGATTTTGAGATTCTTCATTTTTCAAAAGGTCTAACAAGATTTGTTTCCTTTCAAAAGAAAGTTTTTTGGGCTCATTTAAAATGTGATGTAACTTATGAAAAATTAATATACAGAGAACATGAGCAAAGACAAAGTAGAAAGGATAGGGTGTTGAAGGAAGAACGAATAATCTAATTTGGCTGGAATATAATGTATATGTCAGGAAGTGTGAGAGATAAACCTGGAAAGGTAATTTATTATAATTATTTATATATAATATTACATGTGACTGTGCCTTATTAGGCGACATCTGCTTAGTCTCAGAAGTATTTAATCAAAAGCACAGATACAAATCTAATTAAGAAGGTATTGATGTGTAACGTAGAATTTTCAAAAATGACTTTGCTATAACTTAGATATTGTAAAGGACACATATCTTAATTGTATAGCTGAAAAGATTTTATGCGTTTACTCCCACAGATCAAAATACAGAACAATTTCAACACCCCAAAAGGCTTCTTCATACACTCTAGTTAAAACTCACCCCCCACCCCAAAAAAGAAACTCAATATTCTGACTTGTATCACCACAGATTCGATTTCTTGTTTGTTCTTTTTTTTTTAATGATTGTTTTAATGTTTATTTATTTATTTTTTTTAATTTTTTTTAACGTTTATTTATTTTTGAGACAGAGAGAGACAGAGTATGAATGGGGGAGGGTCAGAGAGAGGGAGACACAGAATCCGAAACAGGCTCCAGGCTCTGAGCTGTCAGCACAGAGCCCGACGCGGGGCTCGAGCTCACAGACCGTGAGATCATGACCTGAGCCAAAGTCGGCCGCCTAACCGACTGAGCCACCCAGGCGCCCCAAATGTTTATTTATTTTTGAGAGACAGAGCAGGAGAGGGGGAGGGGCAGAGAGAGAGGGAGACACAGAATCCGAAGCAGGTTCCAGGCTATGAGCTGTCAGTACAGAGCCCCACGCAGGGCTGGAACCCTGAGATCATAACCTGAGCCAAAGTCGGATGCTTAACCAACTGAGGCACCCCTGTATGCTCTTGAAGTTCATATAATTTGTGTGTCTTCTTTCACTTGCTTTTATGTCTGTGAGATTTACCTATGTTGTTACAAGCAGCAGTTCTTTTTTTTAAGTTTATTTATTTTGAAAGAGAGCATGAGTGGGGGAGGGGAAGAGAGAGAAAGAGACAGAGGGAGGGAGAGAAAACCCCAAGCAGGTTCCACACTGTCAGCACAGATACCGATGCGAGGCTTGAACTCACAAACCAAGAGACCATGACCTGAACCAAAACCAAGAGTCAGACGCTTAACCAACTGAAGCATCCAGGCACCCCAGCAGCTGTAGTGTTTTATTGCTGTGAGGTTCTCCAATGTATGGATATGTATTTTCAATACTAATATAGTTAACACCTCCATTCAGCTGTTGATGAGTATTTGGATTATTTCCAGTTTGGGACCATTATACATTTGCAACGAACATTCTTTCACATGTGTTTTGGTGTGCTGAATGTTTATTCTTGTTGCCTATGTACCCAGGAATAGAATTGCTGGATTATAAATGATATCTGGTTAACTTTAAATGTCTTCTACCGGGGTGCCTGCGTGGCTCAGTCAGTCAAGCGCCCGATTCTTGATTTTGGCTCAGGTCATGATCTCACAGTTTGAGGATTCAAGCCCTACATTGTGCTCTGTGCCGACAGCACAGAGCCTGCTTGAAATTCTCTCTCCCTCTCTCCCCTGCTTGCCCCTCCCCCCACACACTCACACACTCTCTCTCTCTCTCTCTCTCTCTCTCAAAATAAATAAAATAAAATAAATGAATGAATGAATAAAGTGTTCTACCAATTTATACTCCCACCAGCAATACAGAATTCCGAATGTTTCACAGCTTCCCTCAACACTTGTTATCATTAGTCTTCTCATTTCAACCATTCTGGTAGAAGTATAGAAGAAGTACCTTGTTCTGTTTTTTGTTGGATTTTTTTTTTTTTTGGATTTATTTTTCTGTTTTTGAGAGAGAGAGAAAGAGAGAGCACAAGCAGGGGAGGGGCAGAGAGGGAGAGAGAGAATCCCAGGCAGGCTCTGCGCTGTCGGCATGGAGTCCATTGTGGGGCTCGAACCCACAAACCATGAGATCATGACCTGAGCCGAAATCAAGAGCCAGACACTTAACCAACAGAGCCAATCAGGCACCCCCTTCATTCCGGTTTTAATTTGCATTTTCCTGATAACGTAGAGCACTTTTTCATGTTTCATGTTGCCATTAAGCTATCCTCTTTTGTGAAGTGTCTGTTCATGGAATGTAGACTTTACCCAAGGTTTTTTTTTTTTTTTTAAAGAAATAAAGGTGTAGGCTTTTATACAACATAAAGTAAGCCCTCCCCCAAAATCCCCCTTAAGTATCTTTCTTTCTTCTCATGGCAGTTGCTTCATTTTTTCCCCCTCTCGTCTGTCTTCACATAAAGATAAAACTACATATAAGATCTTCTCAACTTCTCCCCCACACTTCCACTAAAAAAATTCTTCATTCCTGCTCTACAAGATAATAGCTAATCAAACTTTACTCAGCAAAATGCACACTTGGTTCACATTGAGTCATAAACTTGCTGCCTAGGGAACCTCAATACAGCTCATTCATAACAGGTCTTAAATCTACTAGACTATAAACCCCTCCCTTCAAACTCAAGTTATCTTGTTTATAAGTTAATTTACTTAATTTCTATCTGTTCTCAGTGGAAGTTGTTTTGTTCAATGTTGAAACACAAGTGCCTAGAAAGAGTGCCTAATACATAGTAGGTGCTCAAACACTTATTAAATAAAATGAAAATTAAAAAGTACTGATTACATGAAAAGATGCTCAACATCACTAATCATCAGGAAAATGCAAACCAAAGCCACAATGATATGTCACCTCACACCTCTTAGAATGGTTGCCATCACAAATAAGCCATACAGAGAAAGACAGATACCATATGGTTTCACGCTTATGTGGTTCCTGAGAAACTTAACAGAAACCCATGGGGGAGGGGAAGGAAAAAAAAAAAAAAGAGGTTAGAGTGGAAGAGAGCCAAAGCATAAGAGACTCTTAAAAACTGAGAACAAACTGAGGGCTGATGGGGGGTGGGAAGCAGGGGAGGGGGGGTGATGGGTATTGAGGAGGGCACCTTTTGGGATGAGCACTGGGTGTTGTATGGAAACCAATTTGACAATAAACTTCATATATAGAAAAATAAAAAAAGAATGGTTGCCATCACAAAGACTAGAAATAACAAGTGCTGGTGAAGATGTGGAGAAAAGGGAACACTTGTGTACTGCTGGTGGATATGCAAACTGGTGCAGCCACTGTGGAAAACAGTATGGAGTTTCCAATAAAGTTAAAAATAGAACTACTGTATGATCTAGCTATTCTACTTCTGGGTAATTACCTAAAGAAAGTAAAAAGAGGAATTTGAAAAAATATGCACACCCCTATGCTCATTGCAGCATTATTTACAATAGCTAAGATATGGAAACAACCTAAGGGTACATCAATGGTTAAAGAAGATGTGGTATGTATATTACATGTGGTTTTTTTCAGCCATAAAAAGAAGGAAATCCTGCTGTTTGTAACAACATGGATGGACCTTGAGGGTATTATGCTAAGTGAAATAAGCTAGGCAGATAAAAACAAATGCCATATGATTTCACTTATATGTGAGAACCTAGACAAAGAAAAAGCTAAGCTCATAGATACAGAGAACAAATTGATACTTTTCAGAGATGGGTGAGGGGGAGCAAAATAGGTGAAGGGAATCAAAAGGTATAAACTTCTCATTATAAAATAAGTCCTATGGGAATGCAAGCTAGTGCAGCCACTCTGGAAAACAGTATGGAGGTTCCTCAAAAAACTAAAAATAGAACTACCCTACGACCCAGCAATTGCACTACTAGGCATTTATCCACGGGATACAGGGGTGCTGTTTCAAAGGGACATATGCACCCCCATGTTTATAGCAGCACTACCAACAATAGCCAAAGTATGGAAAGAGCCCAGTGTCCCTCGATGAACGAATGGATAAAGAAGATGTGGTATATATATACAATGGGGTATTACTTGGCAATCAAAAAGAATGAAATCTTGCCATTTGCAACCATGTGGATGGAACTGGAGGGTATTATGCTAAGTGAAATTAGAGAAAGACAAAAATCATCTGACTTCACTCATAGGAGGACTTTAAGAGACATAACAGATGAACATAAGGAAAGGGAAACAAAAATAATATAAAAACAGGGAGGGGGACAAAATAGAAGAGACTCATAAATATGGAGAACAAACTTAGGGTTACTGGAGGGGTTGTGGGGGGGTGCTAAATGGGTAAGGGGCACTAAGGAAACTACTCCTGAAATTGTTGCACTATATGCTAACTAATTTGGGTATAAATTTTAAAAAATAAAACTTAAAAAAATGGTAAAATAAAAAGCTGTATTATATGCAGATCTAAAATAAGGACATTCAGTCACAGAAAAAAAAATATATTAAAATCCAATACTTAACAAGAAGAGGAAGGCAAAGAATGGGTACAGTTATTGGAATTTGTGTTTTTCTTTTTTAACTCACCAACCAAAACTAAGGTACTACCCATAGTTTAATGCTATATGGACAGCAAGTTGGACTCATATTAGAATTAGCCAGGTTTTGAACTGACAATCCAAGGACAAAGCAAATCTGATTGTCTGTCTGAACTCAGCTTTGGTTTCTATGTCAGTTAATTTGCTGTTGACTTTGAAAACTTTAAGTTGTTGCCATCCTCAAACCTTAAGAAATGAGTCATTTGTTTCTGTCAAGTGGATAAGGACAAAAATCAGCAGGAAAGGAAATTAAATAACATAACATAACATAACATAACATAACATAACATAACATAACATAACATAACATAACATATCCTAGGTTGTAATGTACAGACTACAGTGACTATAGGCAATAACGCTACATTACATGTTTAGAAGTTGTTAAGAGTAAGTCTTAAAAGTTCTCAGCACAAGAATTATAACTATGATGATAGATGTTAACTAAACTTACTGTGCTCATTTTGCAAATAGACAAATATTGAATCATTATGTTGTACAGCTAAAATAATGCAATGCCAGTTATACCTCCATAAAAAAATAATCCTAAAGCTTCAAGCTTTAAAAAAAAAAAAAAAAGTACTGAGAATATTATTGTATCCTTCCTGACATCCAAACCCCTCTAATAGGAAGCCATCTCAATTTCAGACTAAGTATCCCCATGTACCCAGTGAAGCCCATATCCTACCAAAGAACCCAATCCCACCCCTCTCAAGGGGAAGTAGGTAGCACTCTCAACCACATAATCCTATCTTCTGGCCATAGCTAATGGTCCTATGTCAGCTAATGGGATTGAGGGCAACACCAACTGAAGAATTCTAGAGAAGAGTGTTTCTTGCTATTCGAGAGACTTTCTGGAAACCATCTGCTCTCTCCCCACCATACAATTACCTCCACCTCAGATGTGGACAAGGAGGCAGGTAACTCAGGGGTGGTCAGCAGCTGTCTTGTAATGCCAGCCTTGGAATGAAGAGGACCCAATAGAACATGGAAAAGGAGAAATAGGGGTTCTTTGTGACATCACTGAGCCACTGAACCAGACCACCCCTGAAGCCTGTCCTACTACTTACATAAATCAATAAATCTTCCTTATCATTTAAACCCAGTTTGAGTTGGGTTTGTGTTTCTAAGAACAGAACACACCTGGTACAAGAAGGCAAAGGCGTTCACTGTAGGTAAGAGGAACAGCAAGAGCAAAGGTAGAGAGGAATAGAATAGCATGATCCTTAGGGGAACTATAGGGACTGCAGTATCTGAGCATAGAATAGGAGGAAAGCGAGGCACCTGGGTGGCTCAGTCAGTTGAGCATCTGACTTTGGCTCAGGTCAAGATCTCACAGGCTGTGAGTTCAAGCCCTGTGTCAGGCTCTGTGCTGACAGCTCAGAGCCTGGAGCCTGCTTTGGATTCTGTGTCTCCCTCTCTCTCTGCCCCTCCCCTGCTCACGCTCTCTCTAAAAATGAGTAAATGTTAAAAAAAAGAATTGAAAAAAATAAGAATAGGAGGAAAGCAAAGTCAGAATGAGACTGAAGATGTAGACAGGGGTCAGAATAGTAGACTAAATGTGTGCCATGCCACAACACATTGATTTCATCCTATAGGTAGTGGCTTAAAATGAAATTTGAGGGGGCAGAGCTGTTGCCTCAGTTTTTATTTGAGATAGGTCACTAGCAGGTTTGAAATGGGTTAGCTAGGAAAGAAATTGTGAAAACCTGAGCAAAGACAGAGTAGGGAATGTAGATTAGGGAACAGGTGTAAGATTTCAGAAGGTTGAACCTACCTAGTTAGTTCACCTAATGGATGGGAGTAGTAAAGGAGAGGAAGGGGTCAGGGCTCATGCCCACCTTTCCAGCTTGAATTTCCTGGCTGTCAGTGGCATCATTTACTGAAATGGAGAATACAAACTAATGAGTTCCTCTTTTTGACAGATTGAGTTCCAGGAGTTGTGAAATATGCAAGTGTTGTTTGACAGGTATGCTAATGTCCTGCATGGTGCTTTTAGCTTTTTAAAATCAATTGTCGATATTTCATGATTGTATTTTTAGCATAAAAATCCAAATTTACCCCTTCTCTTGAAAAATCAGAAGATCTGACCACATTGAGCCAGTATCCCCACATGGTAAATTTAAATTGTGCATGTGCCCTTCCATTAACCATTATAGCATGCTTCCCATTGTCTTACACCCAGCCTGCTCCAACTGCCCCCCCCCCCCCTTAGGGATCTGAACTTTCAGCCCCTCATACTGATGCAACTGATGTCAATGGAGTATCACCCGCTGAAGCAAGTTTCCATCACTCCCATGTACCCCACATTCTAGGTACATTTCTAGTGGCATCTAAAGCCCTTCCAGCAACGAACTCTCTGGTTACCACGTACTGCCACCTTCTATAGTTGGGTTTGCTACTACAGCTCTCTCCCAAAAAGAGTGCCTGGTTTCCAGGTCCCATGGCCAATACCTCTAAGCTCCCATCCAGCATTTCCCCCTTCCTTTGTCTTTTTTTAGTTCTTGTTCCTTCTGATAGCAGAAGGGTAGACCTCTGTCAAGAACAGAAGAGGAAGGGTCAGAAATGTATCAGCCTACTCAGGACAAACTGAGCTAGATTGGAGGAAACTAAAGGTTTCCAGGAAACCAGCCTCCCAGGAAACCCAGGGCTGCCACTTTAACGGAAACGGTAATGGAGATGATAACACACTCACATGGTACTCTCCTGTGGCTAAAATTACCCATCCACCAAAATCTCCTCCCTTCCACCAAAATGACTTCTTCTCCTATCAACTATATTATCAAGTACTTTTTCTTTTTCCTTTCTTCTTCCTTTTTTGCATACTCAGCATCTGCCTTTTTTGCACATCTCAGTCATCTACATGACTAAACTTTACTCAATAGTTGAACTTGAAAAATCAAGTAATTTGCTTCAAGAAGTGACTAAAATTGAACTCTGCTATGGATTCTGGCATTAGGAAAAGAAGCTTCCTAGCTTAGATGATTAGTAGGAAGTTGTGTACCTTGGGGGCCCTACAGTCAAGTGCATTTCTGAGCAGCCACAGAGCAACTTATTAAGAGGCTATTCTCAGTTATGCCCAGCTTATACCAAAAGGAAAACAGCGGAGTTCTTGGTTGCTGGCATTGTACTGATCCTGGGTTATCTGCACAGGGAAGCCTGGCATGTGCTCTTTGTCTGAAAACAGGCTGTTCTCATTAGCACTAATGTCCACATCCGGCCTGCTCATGAACACTAAGGAAATAGAAGCTCTTCACTTCCTTTGCCTTGAATTATTGCTTCCTCTCTTGGCTTTCAGAATTGTAAATTGAATCTTATACAGGAAAATGTGTCTTCCGCACACTGGCCACATGCATGCTTATATTTAGAACAGCTCCCTCTACTCTTCTCTATACCAATAATATCTTATAGGTCTTATGTACCTTGAAAAGGGCACCGCTAAGAGAATTATTGGTGGTGGTGATGGTACAGGTGCTGTGATTTAGCTTCATTAACAATATTAAAGAAAAAAATGTTGAAATAGTAATAAAATCTAAATCCCACTACCCTTACATGTTTTCATTTTTTATATAGCGTCATTCAGTGTGTCCATATTAAATATATTGTTTTATAATGTTTATATTATCATTTAACATACATTTAAGTACCTAGTGGTGTGTAGTTTGTTGGGTGATTGTGAGTGAGATGACCATCATTCTCACCAAGTCTTAACTAGATGTTTTCATTTATCAATACAACATTAATCTTTACTGGCTACCAGAGCTCATGGATATTTCCTTAAATAGCAATTGAGAAAAAAAAATATCAGATGTGTTTTTCCACACCACCAAGCAATTAACTCAATCTTCCAAGGGCACGGGCCGGGTGTCCTACGAATTTGACTCCGTTCTGACACTATCTACTTGGAGATAGCCACTTCCAATGCAAATCGAAAGTCCAAGTTATCTCCTGTGCTTCTGACCCACTGGCTAAAAATCAGAAGTTCTACAACCCACTCTTTGAGTTTAGTTAATCTGCCAGAGCAGCTCGTAGAACTCAGGAAAACCATTTACTTACCTGATTACCGGTTTATGACAAAGGATACAAATGAACAGCAAGAGGTCCCGAACACAGGAACTTCTGTCCAGGTGAAGTTTGGGACCCGCCACGTAGATGTGTTCCGGTTTACCAACCCGGAAGCTCTCTGATCTCTGTCCTTTGGGTTTTTAATAGAAGCTTCACTACACAGGTGTGATTGGTTAAATTATTAGCCATTGGCAATTGATTTCACCTGGAGACTCTCTCCCTCTTCAGAGGTCAGGGGTGGGACTAAACTAGTCACAAGGTTGGTTCCCCTGGCAACCAGCCCCACCCTTAGATGCTTTCCAATAGTCATCTTATTAACGTAATCTCAGGTGTGGTTGAAAGGTGCTTGTTAGGAATATCATGAAACTTTATCACTTAGGAAATTTCAAGGATTTTAGGAGTTCTGCACCAGAAATAGGGACAAAGACCAAATATATATTCCTTATTATAAATCACAGTATCACCCTGAGGTGATATTCTAAGGAGGGCATGTAACCTTTAACTCTTTGCTTCCCGACCCTTGTGGAAAGCTCAAACTTGAGAAATAACATCCACGTAGAATTGCATGAATGCCCTAATTCAAGCATTACTTTATATTCTCCTCCTCGATCAAGCAAGTCCCTGAAGTTGCTACCGAACTTGGACTTTATTTGACTGAAATCTACTGTGTTAAACTCTTAGTGTACCTCAAGAGACATTGACAGAATTAGTCATATCAAATCTTATAACAAGAAGTATAAATGGAAATATATGAAAATTTGTGTTATCTCGAAAGTCATCAAAGAAATTTAAACAGTGAGATGACTATTCTTGCTTATCAGATTAGCAAAGTGTTTTTTAATGGATAATGAGTACATTACTAGATAACCACAAGTGTTTTGATCTAGGTGGAGCATCAAGCATGAGACAGGAACACAGGACATAGTCAGAGATCCAATATATTCATTCCTGCATTCAACAAATATCTTTTAAGGTCATACTGACGTGGGAAGCAAAGGTAAAAGAAAAAATTAAATTTCTTTACAGTGTACAGCCCACTGACAAGTCCTTGAGACAGGCAGAGTGACCTTCCTCTAGGAACGCAACTGCCTTGGTGTTAATATTAATACTTAGCCAAAGGCAAAAGGCAAAAGCTTAACATTATCCTGACCCCAATGGGATCCTGTAAGCCTCCTTTAAGATACAAAAATTCCTATGGAAACTTCCTTTATCTCTACCCCCCAAGATAAGTGTTAGCAATCATCCTCCAAGCATATAGCCCGTTGATATACATCTCATGGTCTCATAACTAAAGGTTTATTAGACAGTAATAAATGACCTTTTCCTAACAATAGCTAGCCCCCTCAAGGTCCTGGAAACCTTGCTTCCAAAATTCCTTAGAGACTTATGCCATCCCTAACACACTCCCAACTTGAAAGTACATAATCAGTCACCTATCACAACCCCAGTTCAGCTCTTTCTGCCCATGATTCCTCTCCCTGTACTTTAATAAAACCACGTTTTTGCACTGAACACATCTCAAGCATTCTTCCTTGGCCATCGGCTCCAAATCCCAATGTTTCCACATCAATACTATGTACCGCACACTGGGATAGATGATGAGGACATAATGGTGAGTGAAACAAATATGATACCTGCTCTTGTAAAGATTACAGTCCTAGGGGGATAGATAAATATCAATCAAATAATCACACTAATTAGTGTATCATTGCTATCTGGGTTGCCTGTACTGCCACAGACACCACTAGGTGTCCCCATATCCATTCACTCCATCTACAGTAACAGATCTCCAGGTTTAAAGCTGGGCATATGGCAGCCAAAATAAAGACTACTTTTCCCAGCCTCCCTTGCAGCAAGATGTGGCCATGTGACCAAGTTCTGATCAGTGAGAGGTGAGTAAAAGTAATAAGCGCAATTCCTGAGTCATGCCCTTACAAGGAGTGATTATGCCCTCCCTTTCCTCTTTCTCCCTTCCACTGACTGAAATGGAAATATGGTGGTGAATTGTCTTAAAGCATGCTGGTGAGGGTAACTTAGAGATGTCCACACAACAAGGTAGAAAAACTCTGGGCTCCCAACATCAGAGAGACTCTAGAGAAATCCTGGGCTGCTAAGGCCAACATTATATTGTCAGCAAAAGATAGAGACTTCTGTCTTATTAAATTCACCATGGTCTCTGTTTCAGCAGCAAATCTATGTTCCAAAAAGAAGAGCATTTGAGAAGACACAGTAAAGTGTCCTGACCTACGCTGGTCAGAAGGTGGGCTTCTCTGAGGAGTTGAGGCTAGAACTTGGATTGATGGATGGATGGATTTAATCAGGCTGGAGGTTGAGGTGGGGTAGAGAGGAGTCCTGGAGGAAAGCTTGTTTAAAGAACGGAATAGAAGGCCACTGTGGCTAATTAGCCTACAGAAAGGATGTGTAAGAATAATGGTGGGAGCTGATGCTGGCTTAGAAGGACTTAAAGCTGTATCAGAGATATGGATCTTGATGCTAAAAACAGCAGGAAACCATTAAAATGTTTCAAGCAGGGAAATGAGATGACCAAGTCTGTGTTTCAAATACATTGCTGTAGTTGGGATGAAGGTTAAGGTTGGTGTTTGGATAATATTGCAGAAGTTGAGAGAAATTATGGTGCCTTTGTCAACTGTTGTAGGCCTTGTGAGCACAGGGTACACATACAAGATTGTTCATGGCAACATTGTTTGTAATAGACAACATGAACAACATCATGTGGCCACAAAATGAATGAGTCTTACAAACACTGTGCTGACCAGAAAGAAGACAGAGGTAAAAGATTACATACAGTATAATTCTATCCGCACAGTTCAGAAACAATCCAAAGTAGCCTGCATTAAATCTAAGGTGCCATTGATTGTAAAACACTTCATTATTTCATATTTCTGTATTTATATTTTATACCTTTTCTCATAAAGAAAAAAATGCTGCAAATTAAACCATGACAAGCCATCATCATAAGCATATCTCAACTTCAGATATGCTAAAATATGAAAAAGAGATCTTCTTGGATTTGGTAAAATGAGGCATAACGTTTAAAGATTCATACACGGGAGGTAAAATTTAAATGCAAAAACACTGGGCACCTGGATGGCTCAGTCTGTTGAGCGTCTGACTTTGGCTCAAATCGTGATCTCACGATTCGTAAGTTGAGCACCACATCAGGCTCACTGCTGTCAGCACAGACTTCAGTTCCTCTGTCTCCCTGTCTCTCTCTGCCCCTCCCCCCTCATGCTCTCTATCTCAAAATTAATAAACATTTTTTTTTAAATCAAAATGCTATCACAGAAATCAGGAGAGTGGATACTTCTTGGAGAGAGGGCTGATTGTGTAATCAAGAAAGGGCACTCAGGAGTGGGGAGGCTTCTAGAAAACAGCAGTGTTTAATTTCTTAACCTAGAGAGTGGTTTATGATTATTCCCTAAACTGTGCATGCAGGTTTTGTACACTGTTCTGCATGGCACACTGAGGCTTGTGGGGGACAGGCTGATTCAGATGTGCTAAGGGTGGAAGGTATGAGGGCAAAAGACCCAAGGCTGCAGAATGAAGAACGGGTAAGAGAGAAAAGCCTAAAAGCACGAAGACCAGTCAAGAGGTATATAAGCCTGACCTAAGTAGCAGCATGAGTATAGAAGAAAGGGAACAAATGGGAAAGATGCTTGGAATTTAACATAACATGGTCTTGGATCTGGCTAGATATACTGGTTGATTGGATTATGGTTACATTGACACAGTCTTGATTATCATTACCATAGGCATCATTTGGGGAGAGATTACTACATTTCAGACAGTGGCATTTTGCACACATTGTGTTATTAATCTTCACAACCATCTGAAGTGTTAAATATTGTTATCGCCAGTATTTTAGAGATGAAAACTGAGGCTTAAGTCACACGGTTAGTGGCTGAGCCAGGACACAAAGCCAGGTATGACCAGCACTCCCACCATGTCTTTACTAGTCCCCTATCATTGCACTCCAGGAGCAGAGTAACTTTTCTCTTCCGTTGCGTGCACAAAGATTGTGTTACTGGGCTCCATGCTTTATCCAACTTTCTTTCTTTTTTTTTTTTTTTTTATCCAACTTTCAAAGTGAAACAAGCAGCCTGACCTTCCATTCACCCCTTCTCTACCCCTGCTGTGTGCACTGGCCTGTGAGACTGTGACAACTAGCCCCTTTGCATTCTGGTTTCATTGGGTTCAGTCAGTGGAGAGCCCATCAGGAGATCTGAGGGAGGTAGCAAAGTGCAATCCCTCCCTGTGGGGCTACTTCCAGCTGGTCTAGATGCACAAAGGAGGTAGGGGGTCTCAGCATCTCTCAGACATACACTTTCTGTCTCCAGTTCCCGTACGTGGTCCCCTACTCTTGAGGAATAATGGAGTCCACTGATCCTAACCCTGGGTACTGCGCTATTCTGCATGGTTTCCTTACATTTGGTCCTCCGTAAATAGTTCTTTTTTAAACCCTCCTTAAATTATCCTAATTTAAATGTGTCATCTGTTTTCTGCTGAGACCCTGCCTGACACAGTAATAATACCTTACAGCTAAAGGCTTTTACAGTTTCTCATTAGTTTATTTGTACTTGAATAGCACTTTTTCAAGTTTTCTTTAAACAATAGACCTAGAAATGCAAGTGTCCATGTTTGATTCTTAGTCACTCTGCTGTAAGTAGAACTGAACAATCTCTTTGTTCTTGTCACAGACATTTTTATAGACTTTGTGTTTGTATTTCCATCCGTTGTTCCCTGAGAGGTCTTTATACTTATATAATGTTAAGGCATGAAACCGCTCCATTTGATCTTTGCTTTTTATCCCCTAACCTCTGGACTCAGAAGCCTGTGCAGGCCTCAAAGACAGGGAAGTGTTTTTCTATTTGTATCCTCTGCATCAGTCACAGAGCCTGGCAGGGAATGGAACTCAGGACGGACATTTTGAATGAATGGAGAATGAT